>NC_135894.1:7499729-8099729 GCF_964194155.1 Cetorhinus maximus | reverse complement strand
CCATATATTTGAATGGTGGTTGGCGCCTCCATCATTATAACAACAGAAAATGGTGTTCAGCGGTGATCAGACAGCCTGGCATTAAGATTAACTACAGATCCGACTGGTGAACTGTGTCAGGTTATGCTACATGGCATGAGGCGACTCTTGAAGTTTGATCAGACCTAAAGAGAGCCGAAGTTCGGAAAGCATTAAGAAGACAGCGCGCTGACTGTACAGAAAAGTTGTAAAACAGAGTCAGATAGTCTTCAAATGAAGCGCAGGGAAGCAGACGGATCCCTCATGGTGAGATTGCAGTGCATGGCCTGTGAGTTCAGTGAGTGGGAGAGGGTATCAAAAGGACCAGCTCCAGATTAGGTCAGTCAAGAAAGGCGACTGACCAGGGCGTGGACCGGATTGATAGTGAGCGAGGGAGAGTCAAAGAATGAAAATAAATAAACAAAACTGCATAAAAATCAGGCCAGAGAAGGCTACGATTATATTGGCACAACTTGGGAAAAGTCAGCAAAAGCAGCCACAGTGACAGTCATTCCAGGTACTACAGAAGAAGGAAGGTCAAAGGGACTTTGTCAAAATGTCCACAAAATTCCCCAGATTGAATTCGGATGCAGCTGAACTACCACCCGAATTCAAAATGTTTAAACAGAGCTATGGTTTCTTGATTCAGGTGTGCCTGAGCCAGACAAGCATGACATTAAAATTCGCCTAAATTTGTGAATGAAGGTCTACGCAGGCTGAACATGTCAGGATTAACAGCAGAAGAGCTAAAGGATGCGCAAAGATATGGGTTATATTTGGAAGACCGGTTCAGAATCACGTTCAACTTCAGAATTCATCATCGACATGTCATGTCATTTCCACCACAGACCGAACCCATGCTCAACTTCATCAGCAGATGCAGAGAAAGGGGTCCATTGTATGATTTTTCTAGTGCAGAAATAGTCGGCAGAATTGGTCAGTTGTTAATCACATAGATACATTCCAGCAAGACTTGCAAGACAAGCCCAAAATAAACAGCATCAAAGAAATACTTAAGGATAGACATAAGTGTTAAATAAGCTTCGCTGGTCAACGAAGCTAAAAGGCTCCAAGTGCAACACCTACTGTTGATGCACTCAAACCAAGCAAGGCATGTGCAAGTCAGGAGGACGCATTTACAATGCTGTGTGAACAGGCCTTCATTTATTCACGCAGCTTCCGCTTCCAGTTAGCTGTTTAATTGTCCATCACCATGCATGACTCGATGTGGCAGGACTGCAGAACTTCGATCTGATCCAGTGGTTGTGCCGTCGTTTCGAAAGTGATTGCCTGTGAGGCAGGAGACAACATTTTTCATGGCACAATGTGCAGGGCTAGGGGGAGAAGCAAGGGAATGTCTCACTCGGAGATCTGCTGCAGACAGGGTGGTCTGAGTGACCTTCTGCTGCGCTGTAACATTTCTGTATTCCTGTGGGTAAAGTAAAGAATAAAAAAATGTGTCCAGATGAAGTTCTGAGTGGCAGCATAGCAACCACCTAAATGTCACATGATTTAGAAAGAAAGAATCGTGACAAAACCAAACCAGGAAAATAAAAATAGGCGCAAGAACCAACATAGAGGCAGATGTTATGGTGTAAATTTCTTGAACTGAATGTTGAGCCCAGAAGGCTGTAGGTGAGTTGTTTCCCTCGAAGTTTGCTGTTGCTGAGGCGAGTTAGCCCCTGGAATATGTTCAATGATGTTGCGTCTAATTTGTTACTAACTCCATCTGCTCGCCTTTGCCTCAGATTCATTAATACCCTCCTTTAACAAAACTCGATCAATTTCAGATTGAAAATATAACAATCAATCAAACATTAGATTCCGTTCACAGAATGTGACCCTGAAGTTCTAGCTCGCTTTGTGTGTAGAATTGTTTCCTAATTTCCATGCCGGAATCTCTGGTTTTAATGTTTACACTCCGAGATTACCAGCCAATCGAAATAGGCTCTTCGACTGACTGATCTGTTTCCCTTAGCATCTGGTAAGCTTGTGTCAAATCACTGCAGAAATCAGGAAGGGGGACTTCATTACTGGGGCAGTCAGTGGCTTCAGCATAGGGACTGAGCTGTGGTTTAGTGTCAGGAATTGAGGAGCGTTAGGAGAGAGTTCACGAGACAAACAGATCTCTGGTGGAAGACAACTGGAAGATTAGCAAGGAGCAAGAGTGAGGAATATAAATACTGTTCACAACTTTTTTTCGCAAACCTTTCAAATGGAAAAGGGAAACGGTGTAGTCACTGGAAAAGTGAAAAAAAAAAACAGAAACAAAAAAAGGACCCAAAAATGTTTAGGAGGTCACAGAGCATCAGTGTAGACAAACACAGTGAACTGTTTAGGTCGATGGCTTTTCATCAGAACAAAAGAAATTAGAAGAATACAATGTTTAAACCAGTGGAGAGCGGGAGGGTGCAGGGTTAACAAAAGAGCTGAGTGAGGGTTTTTGTTGGGGCGGTGGGTTGTTGGGGTGGAGGAGAGGAAAGGTTTCATGGTACAAAAGCTGAACAGAATTGTAATGGTTCTAGTTAAAAAAAACAAAGGATGTGTCCAGATGAGATTGTGAATGGCTGCATAGCAACCGGACCTTTTATATTTAATGATAACGCTCTTGGTAAGTGTCTTGGCACTTTTCCCGGCATTGAAGGGCCTGTCATCAGCGTTAGTGGTGCAGTGGGGGATATCATCTGTCTTCCGCGCAGTTGATTCGTGTTCCATTCCCGCCAATCGCAGTTTGAGGAAGTCATGCCGACTCGAAACGTTAACTTGGTTACTCTCTCCACAGACGCTGCCAGACCTGCTGAGCCTTTCCAGCGTTTTTTGTTTTTTTTATTGTTAATTTTAAACCTCTCAAATAAGAAACGCCAAGCCCGGAGATTATTTTGATCCGTTAAGATGAGATTTTGTTCCTAAAACACATGCGGGAGAATTTCTAATGAGAAGATTTCCAACCGCTACTTTCTTCAACACGGATATAACATTCTCAATCCTCAAGTCAGCTGGCATCATCACTGGCTCTTTCTCTCTCTGTCTCTCTCTCCACCTCTCTATCATTACCTCCGCATAACACACACACACACAAACCACATGTTCACCACTGAATTTTGTGGCTTTATATATGATAGATTACTTTACCCAGGACGATTATTATGCTCGTTTAGATCAGTCGGAAAGCATCTCCTCTACAACAGCGCAATGATCATTGCTTTGCTGCGCTGTAAATGAGTTTGTGTGTGCATGTTAGAGGCATGGAAGATCTAGCATGTACACATCGTGCAGTTCAATTCACTCGTTAGCATAGTGTTTAGTATCCCCATTTGTTACGCAGGAGATAGGGGTTCAATTCCCCGAAGTGGCGAAAGCTCTGGTATTTATACAGCGAAAGCACGCGAAATTGGAAACAGAATTTGAATTTGGTAGGTATATGGGAGACAGATGCTGATAAAGATTGTATATCAACAGAGTCAAGAATCTGCGGTTGCTTTCAGAGATCCCGGAATATGAGCGCACGTTGAAAAGAAGGGCCCTGAACCCACACAGTCAGGCGACATTTCCGTCTGCGCGTTAACACAGAAACTGGCTCCTTCACCTCAATTGGGCTGAAACGGAATTTCTGTGAAATTAGTGGTTTGGTAGATTGAATCGAGGACAGTTTGCTGAAACAAGATACTTTAAAACCGAGAGGAGCCGCGCTATGCCCAATTTGGAAATGAATATACACGCAGAGTTCATTAATAATCTGACAATAAACGTGCATCTTGTAAACTGTGACCGCAACATGACAGAGTAATTTACACTTTAATCTCTGCCACCATTTTGTTCATTTTTAAAATTTACTTTTTTCCTTCATTTCCTTTGCTTTTTGACGGCAGCTATTCAGAATCAACCATCTTTTGTTTCCTTGCTTACCCCGTTTACCCTCCCTCAGTAAACACCAGAATTCTGCTAATTTCAGTTCTATTTGCCGCTCACTGCAATAATCAGCAGCTGCTTGGCACAGGGATGCTTTTCCCTTTGGGTTCTTCATTGAATAACAATTGAAAGATGGAGAACGCCATTCATATTCCTCGCTTTTCCTCCTCGCCAATCTTTCAGTTTCCCCCCTCTGGAACTTTGTTTACTTCTTGAACTCCCTCCTAACCCTCTTCAAATCCAGACACTAAACCAAAGCTCAGTCCCAACATTTTACCTAGTGACAGCCCCTTTACCGAAACCCATACTCATGATTGCAGGAGGAATTTGATAATTTTTTTTGAAAGTTATTTCCAATGGATTGTACCCTAGGACCCAGGGCCGCAGGCACGGATATAAAGCCAGACAACAGTGTAGCTCTCTTTTTAATGCTTCCTTTGAACCTGCCGCCAGCACACTTTCGGGCAGTGCATTCCAGGCCTTAACCACTTTTTGCAGGGAAAGTAAAGTTTTTCCTCGTGTCACTTTTGCTTTTTTTTAACGAACTACTTTAAATTTCTACCCTCGAAGTCTTGAACATTTCACGAACGGTAACTCTTCCTCCCTGTCTCTTCTGACCAGGTACCTCGTGATTTTCAATCCTTCTATCAAATCGACTCTCAGCCTTCTTTTCTCCCAGGAAAACAGTCCTAACTTCTCCAATCTACCATCATAACTGAAGTTCCTCATTCCAGGAGTTTTCTCGTGAATCTTTCCTGCCCTCTTTCCTACATCCTTCACATCACCACATCGTTCATAAAGAGCAGCGCCCAGAGCCAGAACTGATACAACAACTGAGACTCAACTAGTGCCTTCTACAAATCCTGTTCACCTCATTCCCATTACAACACTTTGTTTTTGTGCCTATTGCCTCCTGTCCTCACAGACAATCGCTTTCGATGTGATCCCACAATCAAAGGATCAGATTTTAGCTGTGCAGAGCTTGCACGTACAGTGGCGAATGATGGTGGAGAATTAAACATCTATAATGGAGAAGAAGGCTCCACAAATAAATGTTGGCCTTGCCAGCAATTCTCTCACCCAAGAACGAAAAATAGTAAAAGCTGTCGATGTATTCCAAGCCTCACGGCAACCCTAACCTGGGGTCGTGTCCAAGTCTCAGTTGAAAGAATCTCATTGTGACCTCAACTCATTGCCTACACACTGACAGAGAGAACATAATCATAGAATGGGCACAATACAGAAGGCCATTTGGCCCATCCTGTCTGTGCTGGCTTTCAGAAGGAGAACTTCACCTAGTGTCAATCCTTCGCCTTTTTCCTGATCCCTTCATAACACCCACCTCCACCCCTAAGTATATTCAATGTAGATGTAGACACGATTTCGAAGGAGAATAATTTTAAGCATTCTGGGGACTTGTCACAGATGTGGATTTAAGAACGCATTGCCTCAGCCATGATAGGATTGAATGGTGGGGCAGTCTGGCGAGCCCAATTGGTCTACTCCTGTTTATATTTCTGATCTTCTAATATCCTATCAACAATTGGGTGGACCCCATTCACTTTCTTTGTTTTTCAAAAACAAAGAAATTTTCTAAAATACTGTGTGGGCTTCGTTAGGCATTTCATCACGCCCATGACTGCGGATGATGCAGCGCATGCGGCCTACGTTCGAATAAGCTGCAGAAAATCAGAAATTCGTTCGCGTTGCAACGTGAACCTTGGCCTCTGTCAAGCAGACTTAGTAATAAACACTTTGAGACCACACCTATCAATGGTCCACCTTATAATTTTACATGAGTGCTTTACTTTCTTTGAGATTAAAATATAACAACAAGAAATTAAAGCAAACTATTTCCCATGATGCTAAAATAATGCTAAGTAGCTCCCTAGGCCTGCATCAATCCATAATTATCATTGTCTGTGTTTTTTCTTTCCCCTGCAATCGATATGATTTTTTGATCCTTCCCAGATAAAATCATTTGGAAGAAAACTCTGTCACTAAGAACAGGAATCTTTAATTTGAATATTATGCTGGCCTGATATTGTTTTTATCGAGCACTAAATATTTCTTTGAAAATTCAATTTTTGATTTCGGACAGGCATTTTGAAGGCTCCTCTTTTGGGACATTACTCACTCACCGACTTTGCAATTTTACTTTACCATTGAACTCGTGTTTGCTCATGGGATCTAATCTTCAACTGTTCAATTAGGTCTTTTTTCTCTTGCTTCTTAATTCTATAACCTTTGACATCTCGACATCTGTGCTCATACTCCTGACTGCAGTTTGCAAGCTTTAAGGATCAGAAATCATAGCTTTCCTTCAATGGCATTCGAAACAATCAGGATTGATTTTAAGGTAGCCTATTAAGGAGCAACAGATTTTATGTGATACCTGGGGAAAATAGACCTGACAAGCAAACAGCACATGAGATTTGAGAGCTGTTCAACGATCCAGTGAACAAATGACCCAATGGATGCTGACATCTGGAGCTTGTGACGAACAAATTTTCGACTGTAGTCGAAGTGTTCGGAAACCCTTCCAATGGTCTTCTTCCATCATCCTTGGAATTTCTCGATATGGGCATCTGGAAACGGCGTGATGAGAACAGCCACCTGCCTCCGTGCTCTTAATACACTTCAATTCTATGATTTGGTTTTTTAGCCTGTTGAAAATTATGAAAGTATAGGCACCCATTAACTCGAAACACAAGTGTGTAACTTCATACCGATCTCACCTGTGAGATTTCCGCTTGTTGATAAACTTTCGCTTCAATTTACTCATCGCATAGTGAGGCTGAATGTTACCACATCAACTTACGGATGGGCAGTTATAACAAATTGTTCATGCATTTGTTTGCGATCTTGTGGCTCAGTTGGTAAAACCCCTTTCATTGAACAGGTGAGCCCCAGGTTCAATTCCAACCCCAGGCTGTAATGGCCTTGAAAATGTTGTTCAACGTAAATCTTATTCCATCCTCAATACCATCCTCTAAAATGGAGAAAGATAAGTGATAATTTCCCCAAAAAGAATAAGGTCACGGTCTGTTTCTGCAATCTGACTGGTATGGACTTGTCATTTGAGGCATAAAACGTCGTGCTCGGGGAAGTACCGGGTTTGGGAGATGTGAGTATTTCAGAAGGCTTATCAAGTGAGGTGTGGTAAATATTGGTTATATGATAGCTTGCAAGAACGGAAGGGCTCCAGTGTTCATTTTTTAACCACACTTACGTCAGATTAAACAAAGTGGAGAACAATAGCAGAAGGGAGAAAATGTAAAGATGTTAGCCAAGACGAAGAGAAGGAAGGGACTTGATCCCACCAAACAGTCGACGCCTCCAAAGTCAGAATCGGAGAGGGAGTTAGAGAAATGGAGTGACACAACTTGACAAGGGGAATAAAATAGCGACACACTCAAAAAATTGTATTCGAAATTGTCCGTCATCTCCGCCATGCATGGTTTCCAGCACCTTGTGCTGTGGCTATCATTTTTAAAAATGGGACTTTCAGTGAAATGGCAAAAACTAACTAAAGTGCGTTACTTGTGACTATGCATTCCAAACTTAAACTAATGCAAAACCCGAATGATAATATAGGCAAAAAGCTGATACAAAATCTCAAAACAATCTCAGAAGACGGAATTAAAATAAGGCCGTGGCCAAGTGATAATATTAGTGGACCAGTTATCCAAAATCCCATGTTAATGATTTGGGGATTCGAGTTCGAATGGGGCATGGCGTGGTGGAAAATTCAGTTCATAAAATGTGGAATTGAAAACTAGTCTCAGAAATGATGATGATTAAAATGTAATCAAATGTTTCAAAATCACATTTGGTTCATTAATGTCCTTCAGGGAAGAAAATCTGCCATACGTACCGAGTTTGACAGACATATGATGGAGGAGTGTCTCTGTTGATTACCGACGATGATAACAGAACACAGAGGGAAATCAGTATTTGGAAAGCGTTTGGGAAGAAGTGAAAATGATAAGGTGAAGAATTCACTTTTGGAAGTGGTGTTCAGAATCTGGGCAGTAATGGGTAGGGCAAAGTACTAAACGTCAAATAATGAGTTCATATCTGAAAGGCCGAGCGTAATTCATGGAGGATACTCATCTACATAAACTGTAACGATCTGATCAACAAATGGGGCGCAGCTGAAGGATTCATAGAATGGTTTCCGGATAGCAGCATTGGACGTTCGGGATCCAACTATAGTGCAGCGCTCAACCTGGTACTTTGTAATAAGACAGTATTAATTAAATAGTTCATTATGAGGGCGCCCTAGGTAGACTTGATCAAAATATTACTGAATTTAACACTCAGTTTGATGGAATAAATGTTGTACCAAACTAGCATTTTAAACGTAGGTAAGCACAATGATGAGGGCATGAGTGCAGATGCTGCTAAAGCGAACTGTTAAATGAGGTTAATGAATAGGTCAATAGAAATGCAGCAACTTACAGTTAAAGGGATATTTCAGAATACACAGAATACCTACTTTCCGACTAGAAAGGAAAAAAGAAACAAATCAAGGCGTGAGCCCACCAAACGTGGCTAACTAATAAAAAAAAAATAAAGACAATATCAACCTTAACGGGATGAAAAACTAAAGCACTTAACGGTGCAAATGCTGGTGGGATGTCCGGAGATTGGAGAGATTGTACACAACATGAAGGAATGGCAAAACATATGAATAAGGGTGGACACATGAAAATATGGGGGAAACCAAGTTGGAGACATACAGAGCGTGGTAAGAAATTCTATAGATTTCCAATAAGAAAATAATTAACTAAGTAAGCGTTGGTACTATGAAAAGGAAGCCTGGGTAATTATGAATTGAAAATAACGGAGCCGGCAAAGTAACTGAACAACTGATTTGTATTGCTCATCACTACAGATGATGCACGCATCATTCCAGAAATACCTGTAAATCAGGGAGCAAAATGGCAGAGTTGTGGCTCTGAGCAAATGTTGGGGGCTGCGTCCTGACAAGCGCCAGGTCCAGATGAACTTAATCTCCTGCGGCCCTACAATAAGTGGCGAGGGAGATAATTTATGCGTTGGCTTTATTTAGTTCAAAATGCCGATGATACTGTAACTTTCCATTCGATTTGAAAATAGGGATTGGAACTCGTTAATTACATAGGGTGCGGGGGGCGTGATTTATGGAGGGGGGAAGGAAGTGCAGGAAGCTGGGAAAGAAAGGACAGTTAGATTAACTAGAGGAAATATGTTATGACAGTGCACTTAACAAATAAACAATGCAAACAGGCGGATTCATCATAGTTAAGTAGATCGGAAATCCTCTTTAACAAAAATCAGTGGATTATTTTCAAGACATGTGCTGCGTATAAAGGTGCACGGTGGATGCACCGTACTTTAGTGCAACAATTAGTTATGAAAGCTAACAGAATGTTATCGGTTAATACTGTGAGAATTTAATACTAATGTAAGTATGCTCCGTTTGTACAGGGAGCTGGTGAGGCCACAACTACAGTATTCTGTACACTATTGCCCTCCCTATTTTTGGAAGGATGTACATGTGCTGGAAGCAGTTAAGAGACGGCTAAATAGGTAAATGCCAGGAATGGGCAGGTTGCCTTCTGAGGCAACATTTGTCAGACTTGGCTGCATCCACTGGAGCTTAATGCGTAATAGGTGGTTTGATTGAAATATTTAAGATCCAGAACAGTGTTGACTGGATGGATGTGGAGGTGATCATTCCTCTTGTTGGAGTATCTAGAACTAGGGGCCACAGTTTAAATTAAAGGGAACACTCGGTAAAGATGAGGGTATGAAGAAAACGCTTTATCTTCTCTCAGGGCAAGTGAGACCTTTACTCCCATTACTCAAAAGAGAGTGGAAGCAGTGTATTTTCGACAGTTGTTAATGCTGAGTTAGATAAATGCTTGCTGAAGTTGGGGGTGAACTGTGAACGGCAGTAAGCCAGAGGTTAATTCAGATCAGCAGTGACCTTACTGAATGTCGGAGAAGGATCGAGGGGCAGAGTGGCCAACTCCTGCTACATTTCAGTTAATTTTTATTCTAATTGTTCGTACGCATGCTCGTTTGTTATTGTTAATTAACGAAGGAATGGAATAACGGTACAGTTTCAGATCCAGTAAGTTAATAATCAGAATCAACTTCCGCTTGAGGGGTACCACAAGGAACAATGTCGATCGATCCATTTACCTTTATACAATTATCACCAAACATTTTTAACAAATGTAAAACTTCCTCAGGTTGTTGCATGTTAAAATGTCTTAAGCAAAGAAAATTTCTACGGAGTAGAAATATCAGTATACTAAAATAACGATTTCAGGAAAAAAACCTCCTTCTTTCTTTCAGCTTGCACAAATCTAAACGGACAGAAACTCCCATTGAGTCATGATCGCTGGTGTAAGGTATTAAAATCTGATTAGTGCTAGCCCTCATTGCCACTCTGCACTGATATATACTCCCAGTAAGGCATGGCAACTGGGGTCAGGTGCACAAGTCTGTTTCGTGACAAACACTCAGTAAATTTGACAGTGGCAAATAATTACTACATACATATGCACAATGGATTCTATCGCTGATTGTAAGATTCCAGGGCAGAGCACGAAATTTGATTATATTATAATATAGTCTTGCTTGAAGTTATAAATCTTCCATGTGTTGATCAGTCAAGGAGTGGCCCATCATTTTATTGATGCTTCCGATTTCTGTCTGTTCTCAGTCTCTTTGCAAGACGTCAACTGTTGAAAACTATTTCACTTTGTAGTTTTCGGCCACTTGATGAGTCATGCTATGGGCCATGCGGAATTTTTTGGCTTGATCTTGAAACAGCTGGAAATTTTGGGTCTATCAGGGACCATGTAGAGAAATATAAACATTGTACCAGGTGCTGCCGTGGACTTAGTTTATGGAGTGAATTCTACGTCTGCAGGTCGGCGCTATCAAATAAACATGACCAATGTACATCCCAGTGAGCAAATGAGAAGGAGGAATTTAAAGTTTACAGTCCACGGGGCTAGCATTCTACAATACTCACCAGTGAAGGGAACCATTCCTGTATCAACTGTGACTCGAATTATTCAATGTTCATCATTGTTGTATGAAGGTGAACATATCACTATTGTATTCACAAAAGCATGCAGACAGTAGCATCTTCATGTTAGACTTGAACCGCACAATATCCATAGGCAAAGATGGACATATTTTCTATTACTGCCTTTATCCGTTGTGCCGTTTATCGCCAGTGGAATAGTTAATGAACTTAAAATCTGGGCCTTGAAATGTTTCAATTTCCCTCGACAATGTGTCCAGTTAATAAAATTAAGTGATAGAATTATGAAGTGGTCGGGCAAACCTGCATGGCTGAACATGTTTGATTAATAATGTAACAATTGCCGTTCGCCATGATTCGTGATTACGTCTCTCGATGGCTTATCTCTGTTATTAATAAGAACTTCGTGGAAATTTAACTCTCCTATAATGTCCCTGAGAATATCAGCTCCGTACCTGATAGATGACAGGTTCCCTACAGAGAACAGGAGATTTCAGAAGCATTTCAGAACAACATTATGAAATAATATAAATATGAACATTGAAATTGCATGCAATGTTTTAGGAATTGAGATATCTGTGGCAGGTCTTGGTTTCTGGAAGTTTCTGGAACAGTAACACTACATGGAATGATTGCGTAAGAGCAGCAAGTGAATGAAAAATAAACGGCTTCAAGGCTGTAATCCAATACGCAAATCAATTCAAAGAATCATCCGTAAACGATTGATGAGTTTTCTGCAGAGGGTGCCACATGACTTGATATATTGAATCTAACAGAATACGTGCGCAGTGAAGGGAAAAGGACGTCTCTGTCTGCAGTGAACTCTGGAAGGATAAGGAAAAGAAAAATAAAGTTGGAGGCGATGTTGTTCGGGGTATGATGACAATTATGCAGGAGAGCAATTTCGCAGAGCAATGATCGGCTAAATCAATATAGTCACATAAGCAGAAATAGCAATATAAAGTAGTTCGGCCGGTTTTATAGATTCCAGGATAACACGCAGCATATTATGGAGTTGATTTATCATCAAACTTCAGTGACATGAATCGTAACCGGAAACAATGCCGGGCGCTTTAATTTAACAAGTACAGAGTGGGGAACGTCACAACGAAAGGAAAGGAGGGTGAAGGATTCCTAAATTCTCTTGAATATAAGCTGCTTAATCAATAAATTAGAAGCAGCTTGAGGAATGATCAAATGTTCGATGCAGTTCTACGTAATGAAGTCGCACAAATTTTTCGTGTTTCAGACGAAAACATTCGGTGGAATTAAAAAATATATACAAAGAACAACAAAGAACAAAGAAAAACACAGCACAGGAACAGGCCCTTCGGCCCCCCAAGTCTGCGCCGATCATATTGCCCGTCAAATAAAAACTTTGCACTTCCGGGGTCCGTATCCCTCTATTCCCATCCTATTCATGTATTTGTAAAGTTCCCTCTTAAACACCACTATCGTACGTGCTTCCCCAACTCCTCTGGCACCGAATTGCAGACATTCACTACCCTCTGCGCAAAAAACTTGCACCGCACATCTCCTCTAAAGTTTTCTCCTCTCACCTTATATCGATGTCCCCTAGTAATTGACTCTTCCACTCAGGGAAAAAGCTTCTGACTATCTAATCTGTCTATGCCACTCATAATTTTGTAAACTTCTATCAAGTCGCCCCTCAATCTCCGTCGCTCCAGTGAGAACAATCCGAGTTTCTCCAACCTCTCCTCATACCTAATAACTTCCAGACCAGGTAGCATCCTGGTAAACCTCCTCTGCACCCTCTCCAACGCCTCCATATCCTTCTGGTAATGTGGCGACAAGAATTGCACGCAATATTCCAAGTGTGGCCTAAAGAAGGTTCTACATAGCTCCAGCATGACTTCCCCGCTTTTATACTCAATACCACTGCCGATGAAGGCACGAATGCCATATGCCTTCCTGACTAGCTTTTCCGACCGGATTGCCACTTTCAGTGACCTGTGGACCTGTAGACCAAGGTCCCTCTGCCCATCGATGCACTTAAGGGTTCTGCCATTTACTGTATAATTCTTGCCTTTATTAGATCTTCCAAAAATTATTACCTCGCATTTGTCCGATAAAACCCCACCTGCGATTTCTCCGCCCAAGTCTCCAACCGATCTATATCCCGTTGTATCCTTTAACAATCCTCTTCACAATCTGCAACTCCTCCAACCATTGTGTCGTCTGCAAACTTACATATTAACCCAGTTACATTTTCCTCCAAATCATTTACATATACTACAAACAGCAAAGGTCCCAGCACTGATCCCTGCGGAACTCCACTAGTCACAGCTCTCCATTCAGAAAAACACCCTTCCACTGCTACCCTCTGTCTTCTATGACCAAGCCAATCCTGCATCTATCTTGCCAGATCACCTCTGATCCTGTACGACATTGCCTTCTCTAACAGTCTGCCTTGATGGACCTTGTCAATGGCCTTACTGAAATCCATGTGGATAACATCCACTGCCCTTCCATCCTCGATCATCTTTGTCTCTTCCTTAAAAAATTAGGTCAATTTGGAGAGACATAAACTCCCTTTCACAAACCCATGCTGCCTCTCACTAATACGCCCATTTGCTTCCAAATGTTAGTAAATCCTCTCACGAAGAATCTTCTCCAATAATTCCCCTGCCACTGACGTAAGGCTCACCGGCCTGTAATTTGCTCGGATATCCCTGCTACACTTCTTAAACAATGGAACAACATTTGCATTTCTCCAGTCCTCTGGGATCTCAAAAGTAGCCAGTGAGGATACAAAGGTTTATGTCAAGGCCCCAGAAATCGTCTCCCTTGCCTCCCTCAGTACTCTGAGGTAGATCCCATCCAATCCAAGGGAATTGTCGACCGTAATATTCTTCAAGACGCCTAAAAGCTCCTCTTTTTTGATCTCAACATGTTCCAGGCTATGTACACACTCTTCCCTAGACAAATCGACGGCTAAGTCCTACTCTTTGGTAAATACAGATGAGAAGTACTCATTTAGCATCTCTCCCATTTCTTCTGGCTCCACACATAAATTCCCACATCTGTCCCTGACTGGGCCTACCCTTTCCCAGGCTCCTGCTTTTTACATATGTATAAAGGGACTTGAGATTTCCTTAATCCTGGTTGCCAGTGACTTTTCATGACCCCTTTTAGCCCTCCAGACAATTGCATAAATTCCTTCCTACTTTTTTTATATTCTCCTCGGGCTTCATCTGTTCCTAGCCTTCTTGACCTTACGAATGCTTCCCTTTTCGTTTTGACTAATATCACAATATTCTTCGTTATCGAAGGTTCCTGCAACTTGCCATACGTATCCTTCATCCTCGCAGGAACATGCCGATCCCGAATTCTAATCAACTGACGTTTGAAAGCCCCCCACATGGCCATTGTTGATTTGCCCTCAAACATCCGCCTCCAGTCTCGATTCCTCAGTTCCCATCTAATATTATTACAATTAGCCTTCCCTCAATTAAGCAACTTAAACCGAGGACCCCTATTATCCTCATCCACCAGCACCTTTAAACTTACTGAATTATGGTCACTTTTCCCGAAATGCTCCCCTACTGTAACTTCGACCACCTGGCCTGGTTCATTCCCTAATACCAGGACCAGTATTGCCCCTTCCCTAGTTGGAAAATCTACACCTTGTCTCAGGAAGCCCTCCTGGATGCACCATACAAATTCTGCACCATCCAAACCTCTAGCACTAATTGATTGCCAGTCAATATAAGGAAACTTAAAATCACTCACCATAACAACCCTATTGCTTATACATCTTTCCAAATCTGTCTGCAAAACTGTTCCTCAATCTCCAGGCGGCAGTTGGGAGACAAATAGTTAAACCCAACATTGTGACTGCATCTATCCCGGAGCTCTGCCTATATTCCCTCGCTGCATGAGCCCACCGAAGTCTCCTCCTCTTGTACAGCTGTGATATTCTCCTTAACCAGCAATGTAATTTTAATGATATTGACTTTGAAATAGTGCGCATTGGATGACCCTGTGACATTTTCAACCGCTGAGAAGAAAGAAGAGCCCAGTTTGCACATAAAGTTACATACTCAATGGGGATAGTGACTTCCCTGGTGCTCAATAATTGCATGTATCATGAAACATATTTTCTGCACATGTTCAATTGGAAGATGCCTTTTCTAACTTGAATCTTCCTTCCCCCTTCTGCTGCAGACAATTCCTCTGCATTAATCTCTGAGGTGAATCATTCCCAGAGCCATTAACATATATCATGTGGAATTTCCATAGGATTTTGGGGATGTAACATTTTTTCACTTTTTATTAAAATGTACAAATGCATTACAACAACTACCCAAAACCCCCTTTCTTAATTAAACTTTGCACTGAAAGCAAATTGTACATTTCAAAGCGCAATATTTTAATAACTTAAGAATGGAAGCTGAATTCTGAAAGGAAAGGGAGAAAATTAATCATCACTCCATTTGCTGCATCTCATACTCTTTCATTGATCCCCCTAGCTCGACTTTGGGCATTCAGTGATCTAATTCAAAATCGCCCGGTGTCTCTTCCATGCATGTTCTCCTGCACCTTGGCTGTGACTGACTTCTGTATCTGTGGACATTGAATGAAATGACAGGAACTAACCAGAGCGAGTTACTTTTGAATATGCATTGAAAACTTAAACTAATACAGAATCTGAAAGACATTCTAGGCAGAAAGCTGATACAAAATTAGAAAGCAGTCTAAGAAGATGTCAGTAAATGAAGGATGCGCCGAGAGATAATGTCACACGGGAGGGCAAAGTACTAAATAATAAACAATGACGGCTTATCAGAAAGGCCCATCGCAATTTCTGGACGATTTTAATCCAAATGAGCTGGACGCATCTGTTTGGCAATTGGAGCCTAGGTAGTGAATTTCTACAATGCTTTCGGTATAGTTTCTTAGAAGAGCACGTTCCGAGGTCATCTATATTGCAGCCTGTGCTCGACCTGGGTCTGTGAAATGAGAGAGGATTAAATAAATATATTTTAGTGAAGACGCTCTAGGTAGCTACGATAATAATTTGATTGAATTATACACTCCGATTGGGGGAAAGAAGGGCTTTCTAAGGCGAACATTTTAAACATAAATAAGTGCAATTATGAGGGAACGAACGTAGAAATAGCTAGTGGGAGCTGGGAAAGGAGGTTCATGAATATGCAATAGAAATGCAGCAGCAGATATTTAAAGGGATATATCACAATACACAAAATTGAAACATTCCAACGAGAAAGAAAAAGAAAGAACAAATTCAATCTGTGGACCAATAATAAATTTAAAATAAAATTTAAAGACAATGTCAAACTTAAGGAAAACAAACATAATGTGCAAAGGCAGGTGACATGTCAGAATATTAGAAAGGATGTAAAGAACATGAATGAATAACAAAATAAATGAACAAGGAGAAAAACGATAACGTATGAGAGAAACCAATATCGAAATATGAAGCGGGTAGTAAGAATTTAGATAGATACTCAAATAAGATGAGAGTTAACTAAGTTAGCCTTGTTCATATAGAACGTGGGTCTCCGAAACTAATAATCAAAAACCATGCAGACCTACACAAGTATTTGGCATGTGCCTTCATTATGGAGGATGCAAGTAACATCCCAGAAGTTTCTGTAAATCAGAGAATAGGACGGATGGAGCAACTCATGAAAATTGCAATGAGCAGGGTTGTTGTTCTGAAGAAATCTTTAGAGCTGCAGTCTGACAGCGACCGGGTCTTGATGTAATTCACATGAGTGCAGTTAAATAAGTGGCTAGTGACATCATGGATGTATTGATTTTATTTTGCTCAACATGTCCGTCATACGGGAAGGTTCCAGTAGATATATAAACAGCGAATTTAAGTTACTTATACCAATGAGAGTCATTTCGCGGAAGGTACAGGAAGCAGTGTACTATTGGGCAGTTAAGTTAACAGAGGGAAACTGTTAGAAACTATTACTGAAGATTTTATGGCAGGGCACTTGGGAAAAATAAAGGCAATCAGGCAGAGTCAGCATGCTTTTGTGCATGGGAAAACTTGTTTAACCAAATTATTGGACTATTTTGTAGAAGTAACATGTGCTGTGGAAACGTGGAAAAGTCGAATGTACTGCATTGTGGTAGAGGAAGTAATTATGAAAGCGAACAGAAGGTTATCGGTTATTGTTAGAAGAACTGGATACTAATGATGGGAGCTTATGCTTCACCTCCTCAGGACACTAGTGAGACAAAACTGGGGAATTATGTACAGTATCGGCCTGCTTATTTAAAGAAAGATGGAAATGCCTTAGAAACAGTTAAGAGAAGGTTTAATAGACTAATGACAGAAATGGGCTGGCTGCCTTCTGGGGAGCGATTCGACAGTGTTTGCTTGTATCCATTGGAATTTAGAAGAGCAAGAGATGACTTGATTGCGACGCTTAAGATCCTGAGCGGTCACCACAGGGTGGATTTGCAGAATATGTTTCCTCTTGAGAGAGCATCTGGAACTAAGAGTCACTGTTTAAAATTTAGGGATCCCCCTCTTATAGATCGAGATGTGAGAACATGTATTTTTTTTTTCCACAGAGAGTAGTGAGAATTGAATTCGTCTTCCTCAAAAGGCATTGGAATCAGTGACATATGAGTATGTATTTAAGGCAGAGGCATAGGATGATAAATAGTTTTAAAACAAGTGGGTGAAAGGTACGATAGGAAGCCAGAGGTTATTTCAGATCAGCCATGTTCTTAAAGAATGATGGTGCAAGAACGAGGGGCAGAGTGGTCTACTCCTGCTCAATTTCGCATTCTTTTTGTTATTGTTCGTTCCTATGTCCGCAAGTTAATTATCAGAAAAAGAGAATACCGGGATAGTTTCAGAAACTTGTAATTAAATAAGCAGCATCATCCTCTGCAGGAGTTCAATAAGGGACAATGTCAACGATACATTTACCTTGATACACTTATCACAAAACATTTTTAACAAACATGAAACTTCCTCCAATTGACACATTTTAAGTTGTCTTAAATATAGAACATTTCCATGGAGTGGAGAGATCAGTAAGCTAAATTAACGATTTCAGAATAAAGCCTGCTTTATTCTCTCAATTGGCACAAGTCTACACCGACAGAGCCTCCCATTAGCCAATGGTCACTGGTGTCAGGTATTTCAATTCTGGTCAGTGCTAACACTCATTTCAACTCTGCACTGACATATCATCTAAGTAAGGCATGGTCACTGGGGTCAGGAGCTCAACTTGGTTTCGCAACAAACACTCTGTGAAATTGACACTGGATAATCAATTCTGCATACATACCGACGACGGATTCCGAAACTGTTTGCAAGGTTGCACGGTAATGCACGAAATTTTATCATGTTATAGTATAGTCTCGCCTTAACGTATAAATCTTTACATGTTGTTCAATCAAGGGCCGGCCCATAATTTTATTGATGGTGCTGATTTATGTTTGGCTTCAGCCTGTTTGCAAAAGGTCAAGTATTGAAAACTCTTTCAATTTCTGTTTTTCTGCCAATTGATTGTTTGAGTCACAACGTGAGCTTTGCTTAAATGTCTTTCTTGATCTCGAAACAGCTAAAGTAACGCATTTGGCAGGAACCTTTGCAGAGAAACGTACATGTTGCATCACTAGGAACCGCTGGCTTAACTTATGAAGGCTTTCAAATGGTGGAGGTGGGCATTATGGTATAAATGTGACCAAAGTACATTCTAGTGATCGAAAGAGAAGGAGGAAATTGCTCCATAAAATTCGCTAGCGCAACGGGCAGTGTTCTACAGTAGGGAACAATTATTGTATTCATTATGACGCAAATTATTCAATGTTCATCATTGCTCTGTGAAGGTGAACACTGCACTACTGTTTTCACAAATGCAAATTGCATTCCAATCAACATGATACCTTTGAACCCCACAACACCCTTCGGCGATGATGCACATCGTTTCTCTAATTGCATCATTAGTTTGTGCAGTTTTCGCCATTGAAATAGTTAGCGAATTTTAAATCTGGACCTTGATTTTTTTTTACAATTTCCGTTCACAATGTATCTGGTTAACAATATTAGGAGTTACGGGTCACAAAGTGTCAGGACAACCATGGATTGCTGAACTTGTTTGATAAATTATCTAACTACTGTAGTTCCCTTGAATCGTGATTGAGTCTCTAGATTGTTTAAATCTGTTATTATTGACAACTTCGTGACAATTTAACTCTTTCTCCCTGTCCGTGAGAACATCAGCTCTATATCTGTTAGTTGACAGGGTGCCAGAAGTGTAGTGGGGGTTTGAGTAGCATTTCAGAACATCATTATGGAAGAATATAAACTCGTAAAATCAAATTACATGCACCGTTTTTAGGAATTGAGATATCTGGGTGTCTGGGAGTTGACTTCTTCCTTAACGGTTGCTGGTTGTGTTCTTGGTAAGGCTTGATATTCAACTGTGAACTCTAAGGTCAACTTTTTAATGAAATACCGCCTCGTTACTGCCATTTTCCCTGTGATGAGACACTGAGCGTCGATCTGACAGTGCAGCGTCCCCATCCGTTTCCATGAAGCCATAACACCCTGAGTTACATGTCGTGTGGACATGTGGTTCCTTGGGGGCGCTGTTCTAATAACAATGAATGAGAATGTTCAACAATTGTTTTACAATACCCTGGGTAACTGTCAGCATGTACATGTTGATATGTCTATTCTTGGTTTGTGGAGGGCTGTTCGTTTGTTTGTCGATATGTACAATTAGTTCACGTATTTCACAAAATTTGAAGGCAGTTCTGGAGTGAGTTTAGAAGCCCTTATGAATTTCAAAGGGATTTCAGGAGATCAGGATTCAGCCATTATTTAATTTATTTGTTAAATGTAGCATTTGTTACGCAATGCACTCCAGGCAGATTTGGAAGATTTATTTTTATAGGCCGGGGGTTATGATGGACAGGCAGGGCGGTGGTGTTGAGTCCACAGTCAGATTATCCATGCTTATTTTGAATGGTGGAAGGAAACAGAAGGGCCGAATGGGCCTTTATTTACTTATAATAATAACGGGGTTCCGAGCGAGTTACAGTGCTTGCAGGGGTATTCCCAGAATTCACATTCATGGAGGGTTATGAGAATATGCAGCAGCTGTAACATGAGTAGCACGGATTCCATGCTTCGAATCCTTGATTCTAAAATGATTATTCGTAGCCAAATATATCCTGTTAAAATTTCCAGGATGTCCGTTTGTAAGTGCAAATATATTGATATATGTCACTGTCACTGATTCCACTCAGATACACGGCAGCAACTCTAATATCTGCCAGCTCCACAATTCTGTGCGAGTATTTAAAGCTGCTGAGGAACCTTCTTGCTGTCTATATTCATGTTCCATGCTCATGTTTGTTGTCTGCAAAGTTGTCAGAGTGAATCAGTTTGTGTTGAACCAGATAAATCAGTGGAAACAGATGACTGCGTGGCAAAGTTTTCAACGGAAATATTCTGTTTCAATTCATTTTCATCACCGTTGACAATCGATTTAAAGAAATAACTTTGTAAATGTCTATGTCTGCTGAGATTGTTTTCATTCTAAATAGCGTCCGGTAAATGTGCCATCCGATGAATGGCTCTTGATAAAAACTGTAACTTTATAACTGCACCACTTCTGTGTTCGGACATTGATCTTCATTAAATATTCAGACACCTATAATTATCCAGATAAACATTTAGTCCCCGAGATTTCAGGGTGACGGTAAAATATGACTATTTAGGTTGATTCGAAGCAAGTACCAACTGACTTATTTTTAAGGTGCATTCTCGTCACTGGATAACAGCAAGTCAAGGTTTTGCATTTACACATACTCAATCTATCTGTTTGCTTTTGATAAACAACAATATTAATGCTACACTGGCCTAGAAATTAGTGCAGAAATAGTGCCTCATTTTCAATGGCTTCGACCATAAGACATAGGAGCAGAAATTAGGCCATTCGGCCAATCGTGTCTGCTTGGCCATTCAATCAGGGCTGAGAAGTTTGTCAACCCCATTTTCCTGCCTTCTCCTCATAACCTTTGATCCAATCTATCTCGGTCTTAAATACACCCAAAGACCTGGCCTCCACAGCCTTCTGAATTCCATAGATTCAGCACTCTCTGGCTAAAGAATTTTCTCCTCATCTCTGTTCTAAAATGTCCTCCCTTTACTCTGAGGCTGTGTCCTCGGGTCCTAGTCCCTCCTACTAATGGAAACATCTTCCCCAAGTCCACTCTATCCAGGTCTTTCAGTACTCTAAGATTCAGTTATTTCCCGCCCCCCACCCCACCCCCCCCCCCCCCCACCCCTCATACTTCTAAACTCCATCGAATAAAGACCAAGAGTCCTCAAACGTACCTCATATGTTAAGCCTTTCATTCCTGGGATCATTCTCGTGCACCTCCTCTGGACTCTCTCCAGGGCCAGCACATCCCTCTTCAGATATGGGGCCCAAAATTGCTCACAATATTCTAAATATGGTCTGACCAGAACCTTATAAAGCCTCAGCAGCACATCCCTGATTTTATATTCTAGTCCTCTCGAAATAAATGCCAACATTGCATTTGCCTTCCTAACTACCGCGTCAACTTGCATGTTAACCTGAAGAGAATCCTGGACTAGATCTCCCAAGTCCCTTTGCACTCCAGGATTCTGAATTCTCTCCCCATTTAGAATATAGACTATGCCTCTATTCTTCCTACCAAAGTGAACAACCTCACAATTCCCAACGTAGTATTCCATCCGCCACTTATTTGCCCATTCTCCTAACCTGTCCAAATCCTTCTGTAGCCAGCCCACTTCTTCAATACTACCTGTCCCTCCACTTATCTTTGTATCATCTGCAAAGTTAGCCAGGATGCCCTCAGTTCCTTCATCTTGATCAGTAATGTATAAATTGAAACGTTGTTTTCCCAACACTGACCCCTGCGGAACTCTACTAGTCACGGGCCGCCATCCTGAGAAGGATCCCCTTATCTCCACTCTCTGCCTCCTGCCAGACAGCCAATCATCTATCTATGCTAGCACCTTGCCTCTAACACCATGGGCTCGTATCTTACTGAGGATCCTCCTGTGCTGCATCTTGTCAAATGCCTTCTGGAAGTCCAAGTAGATAACATCCATTTGTCTAAACTACTCGTTAAATTCTCAAAAAATTCTAACAGATGTGTCAGGCATGACGTCCCCTTGATGAAACCATGCTGACTTTGCCCGATTTTAACATGCACTTCCAAGTATTCTGAAATCTCATCCTTAATAATGAACTCTAAAATCTTACCAATTTCTTCTATTTCACTTCAAAGGTACAGGGAGGATTGTGGTTCCATCTATACATGAATTTACTGATTGATTTGGAATCGGAGACATTGATCCTGACATGTGGATTTGTTGTGTTATACATTTGGGAAAGTGTGCACAGATTACGGTAACTTGGTACCGTGAATCTCTTTTGTGATCAGGGAAAACATATTTGCAGGCACTAAACTGTCCTGTAGTTTCAGTGAATACATCAAATTTCTCAAAAAAAATACTTGTTGTCTTTTTACAGACTTTATTTATACAGCTCAAATTCAATTTCCGAGTGGAAAATTCCAGGCACATTATGTCCACATTGGAGGTGAACTGCAAACATAACACGAGCAGAGAAGCCACCACAACGCCAAGTGCTTCTTGTTAGTCCACAGGACAGCAAAACGCGCAGTGACTGTTGTGAGTCTCTGCAGGCTGCGAGTTGCGTTTAATGCGTTGGGGGACATGAATGCCCCCATCGTTTCCAAGAGCTCGCCTTCTATAAAGCACATCCCTTCCTGTTTAGAGGGAACTCAATTACGTCTCCCCTGATAGAGACCATTGAATTTGGAATTTAATTTTGTTCCCTGTTTTCGGTAATTCTTTATATTTTTTTATTATTCTCTCCTGAAGTCTCTTCGAGTGATCATGTTTCCTCAACTATTTGGAAAGTTGCCCTATGCAATAACACAACACATATATGGTGTGCAATGCAGCAACAATACTGAGTCTACAGTTCAGAAGGTCTGAAATCTCTACAATGTGCACATGCAGCAAATTTATGATTTTAAAATGTGTTGCCTTCATTGCTGGCTGCATTGATAATGGTAATGGACGTGAAGTGCCATGATTCCAATGTTGCATTTGACTGAGACTTCAACCAAGAAGGCGACTTTGACAATCCATTTTAATACAATTTGCCAGTGTTTCTAGAGTTGTTTAATACTTTCTCTGTAGCATGTTATTTCTCGTCCATTGCACCCCGAAATCTTTATGTGTCCTTAGAATCTCTTTTTTAATGGCAGTATGCTATAGATGCTGTGAGACTGAAATATGACCAAAAAACCTTGAAATATTTAGACTTCCAAGCAACAGCTGTAAGGAGAAAAATAATCTTCATCATTCAGCCAAGTGTCCTTTTGTTAAAAATAGTAAATGTTGTGTCGTCATAGTTCCAGTAGGAACAGGCACTTTGAAAGTGGGAAGGGGGAAAATTGTTTAAAGAACTCAAATAAATCTATATCATACTGAGAACGGCAGAGGTGCCTAAACGGAGGGCATAATCTTTTCCAGCTCCATTTGTAAGCAATATTATAGAAAAACAATTTTGACATGATTTATATTTAACTCGGTTCTGAACTTGGGAAGATGCAATGTGTGAAGGAGGGAAATAAGGTTCATTTGTAGAAAATTCAGTTAAAATCCATTGAAATAGGTCCCGGGGCTGAAGAGGGAATGGCCTGGCTGAGGTGGGAGAAAAACATTACATTGGAAACTTACTTGAAGGTGATTGTCACGCTTGAGGACTTCACGGTAATTTTCAGCAAAACAATGACATAATGTTTGCTTTGTCTCTCGAATGTAAGCAGAAAAATATTGGGGTTAATGAACACTCAACCCTTTCACTTTGGAAGGAGTGAATATGGCTCTTCATATTGAATGAGAGGACATGAATGGAAAGCCGCTGCACATCCACCAACTATAGGGGAAGGTGCCATTAAAAGAAGAGTGGGTATCCTTGGTGAAGCAATAATAGACCAGGGACATTTTAGGGAATGTAACTGTGTAATTAAATAAAATAAATCGAGAGGTAGCTTGGATAGGTTTTATGGTAGCTTTCCATAGAATGTGGTGGAAATGGCAAAGCCTGAGGCCTGAATTTGTAGGTTTTTGGAGTGAATGTCGAGGAGCAGTTTTCACCATGGTGTAAACAATAATGGAGACGAGCGTCACCTGAACTCTTTGAAATGGAACACGCATTTTTGACGGACGGCAACCATTGAGTCAGTGAGCCCATAATTGAGGAAAAGATAAATCATATCCGAAGCAACCTTTGGAAGCTTGCATTGCCAAAATGGAAGTTCGAGAAACAGAGAAGTTGGGATTTTGGCATAGCATCCTCAAGAGAGGAGGATTGTGGAAAATTTAATCCAGGTAACTGTGTTGATCAGATTCTTAGGGTATATTATTCTTGACAGAAATGGGGAAGCTGCTCTCCCCCTCCAGCATCTTTATGTCCCCAAGTGTCTGAGTTCCATGAAGATTTTATTCGTGTTCTAGTGATCTACACTAGATAAATCGTTCCCGCCCCAGCCCTTTCATTGCTTCAAATTGACACTTCCAACCTGTCCTCCAACACCCTGAATTTCCGCTCTCCTGTCTATGGGGCAGTCCCATGCCATCACAGATGAGAAAAACAAATGTTCCATTGGGGTGACGCTGTACGGCTGACCTATCCTTCACAATCTAACAGCTGTAACCAAATAGATTAAATTGTAGGAACCAAAATATTTTGCCAAAATCTCCCAAAAGGTTTTTACTACAAAAATCTAGTATCAGTGGGCAAAAGAATTGGCTGTTCCGAACAGCAAATTGAAACAGATTTAATTTCAGCTGACATTCACCCTCTTAACTAAGGCTCCAGATAGACTTCTTATACTCGCAGAAATGTTAACTATAATCTATTGATTACCTCTGGAGAAATTTACCATGATAATCATCATATTACCGAATGCTTCATTGCTAGAATGTGTTTGGGATTGGGGTAAGGACAGGGAATTATGTAATAATTATGCAGATGAAATCTATAACAAATGCATTACGATAATTCATTCTCAAATGTTTGCATGGACTCCTTTTGAACTGGTCATTATAAGACAGAGGGTGTATGTTTCAGTTTGGAATTGTTCAGCTAAGTTCTATCTGTGAATTAATGAGTCTGTGTAATGTTCTGTTAATGAGCATGCGGTTTGTGACTGACACCAAAAAGTGTAATTCACATGTCAACTCACCTAACACAAACACGTGAACCCGAGATTTAAAAGGTAACCGTGCTTTAAGCTATTGTATATTAATCTATTCGGACATAAGTGAAAAACAGTCTCTCAAATTGCCAACATGTCTGAGCTTCAAATAATTATTTCCACGAGAAAAGTGATAACGTTAATATAATGCATGGATTCATTTGCCTTGATTTGTTTCAAGCCGTTGAATGGAGTTGCACAGAATGTGGAATGATAACCAATATTCATTGGAAATGTTTAGTGGAGTTAAGGGCTCCTTTTATTTTAGTATTCGGTAGGGTGAGGGCTGTAGTTGTGACAAAGTCGTTTTTTTTTTTCTCCATACTGGTCAATCCCATTGCTCCCTTTGCAGATATTTTACAGGCCAGGAAACAGGTACCAGGTGTAACGTCGGGACGCAGAATGGAACTTAGGTAAAGATTACTTGCTTCCTCTTTTTAACCATCTGAAATGAAATTGACCAAAAAGCAAAGGGTGATTATCTTTAGTTCTGCTCTCGGCTGCTGTGCAGTCCAGTGCTTGAAACAGTCATGGACACTTTTAAAATTAACAGTGGAATGCTAAAGCTCTGCTCAGCGAGGTCAGGATAGGAGCAGTTACTATCGTGACCACACGATGGAAGCTGCCTTCATGGTGCGAACATAAATGTTCGTGCCTGCCTGAAACGGTAGAATCCTGTTTTGTGAATAGCAATCCAGGTGGTAGTACAGAATGGAGAATGGTTTAAGATTTAAGCACCGCTCCTCTGTGCACCGCCCTTGGGTCAGGAATAAAGTATATTTGCATGCATTTGACAGCCTTTGTTTCATCATTCTAACCTTGTCCATTTCATTTCCTTACATGAATAAATTCATGCAGTGTAACAAACATGTGATGAGATTCAATCCCTTCACCTCTAACTAAGACAATGTGATCATTAATTGTGATCAATAGATCTTTTCACAATCCAAAATTATATATCATGCGATATTAAATCACTTCTTCCTCGATTGTCTCCATTTTCACGTTTGAAAATTGATGGTCAGCGTTGTCTATAACTCAGCGCAATGAGACTAGGTTGAAGTGCAGTCAGGAACCATCCTTAGACCCTGTTCGGGGATGGGCTGCACAGCGTGGGTCGACAACGTGCATCAATGTAGAAGTTATTGGGGATTTGATATTAAGTGGACTGGAATGTTATTCCTCCTGTCAAGTTCGCACATTTTGCATTTCTCCACCCGTCCCCCTAACCACACCCCCCCCCACCCCCCCACCCAAACACCCCCCACCCCCCCACACCCTCCTCGTAACAGAGAAAAAAATGCAGTTGAATGGGTGCAGTGAATTCTGGAAAGGCGAGACGAGTCCCAATTTGGGACAGATGACATAGCTAGAGAATTGACACAGCTCATTATTACAAATTTTCATCAACGAGAAACTGTGAAAACCGGACATCACAGTTCATTATCTGTAGATTCATCCCAGAGCTGCATGCTGGGAAATACTGAACCAAGAAGATAGTGCAGATGAATGCGTGGTTCCGCACATGATGGACGAGAAATAGCTTCAGGTGCACAGGATAATCTCGACAAGAGGGAAGAGACAAGATTAATTTTGATAATCTGTGGATCTTGCCCCCGATCAGGGCTACGACAATACATTTAAATATTGTTGTGGGCGACAGTCTAAAATGTATGAGTGTGATTGGACACCAGGACCCAGCAAATGAGTGAAGGAGCAGCAACACGACAAGGAATGGAGACGTAAGAGCAGCAACAACATTTTAACAAATATATTTAAGGCGTGTAGGGTATTATGGAATAGCTGGCTGTCAAGGTAAGGAATTTTCCAGAATCGATTGACAAGTTAGCTACAGAAGGTGCTACATGAGTTGATGATAATGAGAATAAAACAGAATACTTGGGAAATGATGGGAACCGGGCGCCTTTGTCTGCAGTAAACACTGAGCGGATATAGTTGAGATAAATGAGGTTGCAGGCAATATTGTTCAGGAAATAGATGAGAATTCTACAGGAGTGCAGAATAGCATAGCATTGATAGCCTAAATCATATTGGTCAGATAAACAGAAAGAGCAATGTAAAGTAGTTCGACGTCTTTTAGTGATTATCAAATAACACACAGCAGATTCGCGATTGAATTTATCAGCAAACTTTAGTGACATGTGAAATTAAAGGGCAACAATATCGAGCGTTTTCACTTACCATGTACAGGCTGGGGAACATGATAAGAAAAGGCAAAGAGGGCGAAAGATCACTAAATTTTCTCAAATAGAATCTGCTTAATCAATTTGGTAGAAGGACAGTGAAGAAGGTTCAAATTTTCGATATAGTTTAGCTGAAAGAATTCACAAAAATGTTCTGTGTTTCAGATGATAGAATGTGGTGGAATAATGCATATATATATATATGTGTGTGTGTGTGTGTATAATAATTATTATACCAAAATTTCAAGGTTCAAAATAATAATTACGTGATTTTTTATGCAATTGATGAAACGAAGATTATAAATCGTCTACATTCAAAGTAGAAACAGTTATGTAACCAGCCAAAATATTTCCATGACGAAGGAACAATAATAAAGTTCAGAAGTTTGAGGAAAATGTTTCAAACTTCTTTGGGAATTGAACTGCTGCTCGAGAAATGAATTAGTGCAAATGTTATGGTGTTGTACATGAAGGGGCAGATGGAAACTCTTGGAATAGCGGACTCATCTTTATAACATCTTTGACATTTGAGAGACCTCATCAAGGAAAAAATAATTCTCACTTGGGAAATGGATTAACAATGTCAACCAGACCATTTGTTAAAGCCAATCATGTCTGAATAATCTGTGAGTCATCTGCTGAATTAACAGACATTGCGAGGAAGGGCATGCTATCGATATGTATGACGTGGGCTTTCAATTTTGTCAAACAAACTCTTTGCAGATTTTCACAGTCAGTCCAAGTGCATTGCATGAAAGAACATTGTTAATTTGCTTGTTTGGTTGACGAAAAGGGAGGCGGATGAAAATAGTCGTAAATGAATTTTCATCCGAGTAGGAAGAGGGTGTTCCGCTTAGGCATCGAGTATAATACTATTCATCTTTTTTTTACACATATGTTTACAATATTAAGATAAGTTTGGGTACAGAAATAAACTGGTTACAACACTTTATAATGTTGAAAAATCATGAACATATTAGCAACAGAAATAAGACGGACACAGGCAAAGTGGTAAAGTGGCCAGACGCGTGGCTGCTTGAATTTTTTGTGCTTTTGTGAGACTTAATGCATCATGGGAAACATTCCGTCTTGTGGCATCAAAGTATAAATGTAACTACTTTGAAGGGGGAAATGAACACAATTACGATTATGTGCATGCCCATGATTACTTCAAAGCGGCGTGGAGATTGGGGCAAATGAAACATACTCTGTACTGGTTTGGTAAACATGGGTATTAAATTGAAATCTAATGAATCATTTAATACATTTGTAAATTAATTGCTATTATTCAGATGGCATATGGCGCACAATTTAAGTCACTGTACTGACGGAAGGATGTCAAGGTCCTGCAGAAGGTACAGAAAAAGTTGTTAGGAAGACACGATGACAACTAAATAACATCATGAAGATAAACCAACAACATTCTGGGGTTGGCCTCACAATGTAGATATTGGGAAGGCGTCCTTCTCGCATGAAGTCCTAGAAATAGGGAGCGATATTCAGAAACATAGGATCTCTCAAACAAGTGGCAGATGAGCAGGAATGTCTTATTTCAGAACGATGTTAGTCTTTGAAAGCTCCTTGCACGGAGGTTGATGGGCATTGAAGTTTTGTCAGTTTGAGAAAGACAATGCATTTGATCCTCAAAGAAGCTGTGTTATTTTGAAGGGTTGGGGCAGAGACATGGATTTCTGGCTCAAATCAGATCAACAATGATCATATTGAACAGCAGAGAAGGCTTGCTGAGGCATATGGCCTCTTCCATTCCCGGAGTATCTTATGGGCGGGAGAATGTTGTTATGTGGAGAGATTGGTGAAATTGTTTTGTTTTTTTTCCCTGTTGGAGCTGAATAGGTTATGAAATAATCCAACAGCGCTTGTAACACATAATCATAGAACAATTACAGAACATAAGGAGACCATTCAGACCATCTTTTCCATGCCATCCCGAGGAAACCAAGGAGCCCATTCTAATCCACCTTCCTTCACCCGGCCCATATCCCTGCAGTTTACAACACTTTAGGTGCACATCCAGTTGCTTTTTAAAAGCGTTTAAAGTTTCTGCCTCTACCACAAATGTGGACAGCGAATTCCAGTCATCCACTTGACGCTGTATAAAAAGAAATCTTACCCATTTCACCCCTACACCTTCTGCCAATTGTCTTGAATCTATGTCCCCTGGTTTTAGAATTCTCCGTCAAGGGATACAATTTTATCCAGTCCACTCTATCTATTCCCCTTATAACTTTGTACACTTCAATCAAGTTACCTCTCAGCCTTCTTTGTTCTAAGCAAAATAACCCAACCTATCCAATCTCTCCTCGTAGCTACGCTTTTTAAAATATGGAAACAATCTTGTAAAACTCCTCTGCACTCTCTCTAAAGCTATTCCGGCCTTCCTGTAATGCAGTCACTAGAACTGCATACAATACTCCAGTTGAGGCCTTACCAATGTTTCATACAATTCCAACAATTTATCCTTACTTTTATGTTCTATACCTCTGCCAATCAAGGAGAGCATTTCATACGGCTTCTATCCAATCTTGTCTGCTTGAAATTCTGCTTTCAGTTACCTATGTACTATTACGCCAAGATCACTACAGTTTAATGTGCACTAATGTTGTTTACATTTTATCATGAATGATTTTCTCTTGAAATCCATGTCCCTCTTCATAAAGCACAAAACCTGTATGCTTTATCATCATACTCTATCAGATTATGTAATTCATGGAAATATAGCAGCCCTCTCTGCCTCGAAACCACATATGTAAACTACTCAGTATTTTCTATATTCTCGCCTCCAGGTACTTACCAAGTTAATCACCTCATACCTTCGTGTCATTGGCAAACTTTGAAATCGTGTGTTTGCAGTCAATTATCTGCCATTACTACATACGATTAACGTTGATATGTTAATTGGTTAGAGAGGTGATGGCGGATTGGGAGTACGTGGAAAGCTTGGTCAGACTTGTGGAGGATCCCATTTAGAATAATGAGAGATGATTTTATTTTTACACTTGAAAGGTCCTGATGGAGATTGACATGGTGACGGCTGAATGGATGTTTCGACTCGTGGAACAGTATAGAACTGGATCGCAGGGCTTAAAAGCTAAGGTTCCTCCCACTTCAGTCGCGGGTGAGAAGAATTTTTTCTCAGGTGATCTTGAAACTTTGAATGTCTCTTGTCCAAAGAGCAGTGACAGCAGGGCCAGTGCACATTTTAAACGTGAATGTAGAAGCACACTTGATTAACAAGGGGGTCGAATTTCATCGCGGGTAGATTAAATATGGGGTTGAGGCCACAAGAATATCAGTCATGATCTTATTGAATGGCGGAGCAGGCTCTAATGGCAGAATGAACTTCTGTTGCTCCTAGTTAGTGTGTGTGGGGAATTAGTTATTGCTGAAGAACGTCTGCTTGCTGCAATTTCCGTGTGAGAATGCGAGAGGGGGTAGTTCTGTGTGGAGAGAGATCTCTATGTTTATGATGTTTCTCTTTATGGATGGTGTCTGCGGGGCGCTAGTGTGCGTGAATTGGGAGAAGTCCTCTCTGTGGAGCAAGGCTGCATCAGCAAGAATGGAAAATAGCGATGATAACAGCAGTATCCTCCTACATCTGTCTACTCTCTGTCCTGTGCACGTCTTTCTCTGTTATCTTCCTCTGGCCTCATTTCATACCGGTTTCGATTTCCAAAATAAAAGCACTGCCCGAGATCTCTCAACTACTCAAATTCTGCTCCCATGTCTCTCTAAAATTTTCATCACTTCACTATTGAGGAGCGAGGGTTACAAATGACCTACAATCATATCTCCTCCTGCTGTCGTGCAACCAATGAAACTTCACAGAGTATCATTCTAAATATACCTCAACCACCGTTATCGGAGATGAAAGCTAGTTAAGTTACTTCATTTTAAGTTCAACCTATAAACTGCCTTCTCGGAAAATAAAGAAGAAGATGCAAAATTGTAATTTAAAAAAAAACTGAAAATGCCTGAAAACAACTCTGCTCGTCTGGTAGTATCTGTGGAGAGGGAAACAGAAAAAAACAAAACTGTGAGTCCAATAATTATTATTTCTTAGGAACTGGAGAGAAGTGGAATTCTGATGAGCTTAAAGCTGTTGCAAAAAAAAAAAGGGGTAGTGCAACAAATTATGAGGTCAGGGATATGCCGGAGGGATGGAGAGACTACATCAGAAAGATGCAATTGAACACAGGACAAAGGGAATGACAATCACGTTGCTAAAGTTTGATACTTTTGTCTGGGCCAGATGTCGATAGTACAATAAATGTCAGCACTGTCTGAAACAAAATAAAAGGTTCTCAGAAAATGGCAGAAAAAACACGCCCGCTCTGTCGCGAGACAACCAAGTGTGCTTTCGGTCTCCGCAATGAAAACGAGACTGCATCGTGAGCAGCGAATAGATTAGAATACATTGACTGAAGTACAAGTAAATCGCTGTTTGACCTGGAGGGATTGCTTGAGGCTTTGAAGGCCAAGGTGGATGAGGTAAAGGTGCAGATGTTACAGCTCATTCGATTGCAAGTGAGAGTGCCCTGTAAAGGCAATAAAGTGTTGGGATAGATAGCGGATTGCACCAAGGTGTCACAGAGGGAACTGTTTCATTGTAATTTTGACAGGCTAGTGAGGGGGCGATGTGTTTGTTGCTGGTATCATGCTACAATTCGTGGAAGAGGCGTAGGCTGCTGGGGTGGTGAATGATTTCGTGGTGAACCACGTCCTTGTTTCAGAAAAGATGTGTGCAGAAGTGCTGGATATGTGTCGGATACTGTTCAGAGGCCAAAGAGCAGGGTTTGCTGGGCTGGGGAAGAAGGGAGGATTCTCCGGATGTTAATTGTGAAAGGTAACATAATCAGATCTGTGGAAGGCAAGAAATTTTGGAATATTAGAGACTCCTTACCGAAATAATGATGTGAAGATTTATAACCCAGAAGTTTGTGGAAATCAGTGGGTTTGCAAAAAATGTTTGTGGACTGCCTAATGTCAGCAATTGAGACAGGAAAGTCAAGCATTGGAGGTATCGGAGAAGGATCATGTGATGGTGAAAAAAAGTTTATAATTGGAAGAAAACTTGCTAAATTATATTTGTCTCCAGACATTCAGGCAAAAGCATGATTTTGCACCAAAACAGACTTCGATGTTCCAGAAAAAAAAAGAATGAACCCTGTGAGTGGGCCTAAGTCGGACTATATTCTGGAATGTCGAACATGACCACACCCAAAAAAGGCAGATGTAACTGGGGTCCATGCTGGCAGCCATACCCACACCGATGTGACTGCAAATGTCACATGAGAAAAAAGTTTTTTCACGCAGTGAGTAGATGGGGTTTGGAATGCCATGCCTGGAATCGTGGTGGAGGCAGGTTCAATAGAGGCATTCAAAATGCCACTGGATGATTATTTAAATTGAAACAAATGTGCAGGGTTTCAGGGAAAAGGCAGGAGATTGACACGGATTTGAAATGTCCAGGGAGCTGATGTAGACACGATGTGCCTAATGCCGCCCTTCTACACCTTTACCGTTCTTTGATTCTGATTCTTATTTTGCGGAAGTAAAATAATAACAAGTTAATGTTTGCTTCCTCAATGAGAGAACGAGTTGTGCTAAGCTGTGGTGTGTGGTTGTGGATGAGGAATGTCCGGGCCTATGTTCATTAAACAAACCGAGAGCCCTCAACACGCCCATGTGGAGTAGGGAGGTTTAGAGTGAATGGATGTACATAGTGAAGAGTGCCGATCAGGGCAATGTAACTGGAAAGTTTTGAGGTGATGTAGAGGATCTTAATAATCACAAAGTTAGGTAGGATGTTTAAGCACAGTAGGGGGAAAAATAAAGCCTAATATGAAGAAATAATTCCATCGGGGTAGGCACTGGTGGAGACAATGATTTTAATAGGAAAGTCCTTTTTGGGAATATATATATAAAGTTGGTACAAGTGGGCTGCAGAGTTGGGGCACCATGAGGCTGGAGACTTTAGGGGGAAGGTCTACTTTGGAGTTGACATCAGTCGCAGGCTTGCAAACTATAGCTTGATGTTTGTTGATGGGGTTTTGTTCCAGATGTGGTGCAGAAGAAGTGTCTGAGTTTAGGTCCACAGACTCTGCAAGGTAGTGGACGGTGTGCCAGACAACATGCACACCAAATTGAGTTTATCAACTTTGCTTTTTTGTACATCGTAACAATGTCAATGACTGAACACACAGTCACACAGAAATAGATGTTGTTGAAGACTGTGATTCTGAGCCAAGCTCATAGAAAAGCCAAAGCTAATTTATCTGCCGTTATGACTCTATAGTGACACTCGGCCATTAACTGGCATAATGACTTATAAACTGACATTGTGAATTTAAAGTAACGAGAACTATGGAAAATTAGTAATCACCCCAAAGTGACCCATTGTCTTCAATCCTGAGCAATAATAACATATTTACTCACTTTTAGCAAAACAAACAAAAACCAAGAGATTATCCGTGTCGCAAAGCATTTGAGGAGTTAGAAATCGACGCCTTGCAGATACACTGCCCCAGTGATTAGCAAGAAATCATGTGAACTTAAGCCGTTCGATTACCTCCAAACTAGCGATGAGATATTATATACCCAACTGTCATTTAACTAACTCGCTACCCATAAACTCCCTCACTCCTCCAAAAGGACAAGCTCCCCACAAATCAACCCTCGTCCAACCAATAAAATAACATTAACATCGACCAGTCCAAAAACTACCACTCTCGGCCTAACAACGCAAAAAGTCAACAAAGCCTCTGTCTGATGTGTTGAAATAGAAGATGAAGCAGCAATGATAAAAACAAGCTGTACTGACGCAACTCCCATGTTGGGGCCCTGCAATATTCGCCAATAATCTGATGGAACACCCGTGAACTGATACTACGCCTGTTAACTTACTGAGCGCCATAAACCTATGGGCAATGGCAGACCGACACAAAAACAACAATATCTAACCGTACCACTGTCTATGTAGTTAATCGTGTATTCATTTAATATAAAAAAAAACTGAAAAGCAATGCACTATCAATTAACTGAACTATTCCAATAAAGCGAATACTCTCTAATTAGAAACGTCTGTAAAATTACATGACACATTGAGCTTATTGAAAATGCAGGTACAGTAACATGGTGAAGTAGCATTGAGTATTCAAGTAGCGCTCATAAAGAAATATCAATAATGAAGTAATTCAACCATTGGTTTAACCTGAACTTAACCATTAACTGTATGAGCTTCCTGATTAAACCTTACTCAACTTCAGTAGATTGACTCACATCAATCAGCTGGGCGTATGAATGCCCGACATCAGGAAATTGAATCATCAACTACCAATTCAAAAAACTGGCGAAAACTGTGTGAACACAGGCAAGGTCGTTGCACGGCCTTCGCCGGAAGGCCGGGGACGATGGTGGGCCAAATTCAAACCGGTTTGAACATGAGGCAGAGGCATTGCGTGGCCTTCGAATGGAGGCCCGGGATTATTTGGGACTAATGTGAAAATGGTTCGCACATTAGCTTAATTCATTAACTGTCTTTAAATAATGGATCGGGATGATTTGGGACTAAAAAATAAAACTTCCATTGTCGGCAGAGCGCATGATTTTTGTACTAAACAACTACTTTGAATCTGTCTGTGCTGGAGAGTAGAATTTTCCTAACTGGTAGAGAGAACAAATTGGCGACCTTGAATTTGAAACACATTCACATATTGGATATAGGTAAACTCCAGGCATTAATCAAAGCAGCAAAATCAACTGGCCGAAAATCTGCCAGGGGGACAGAAAGCAGGGAGCGATACTGAATGGTCGTTGATTTTACATGAAGCATCAGTCCAATACTGCCCCGAACGTGTATGTGTTAGGGGTACTTTCTCACATTTAGGCATTACAGTCATCATCAGAAGTGAAACATTAAATTCTTTAGCACTGTATATAAGCAGTGATCAAGCAAGACAGCAAATAACAAATTAAATCTTGCATTGGCGTTTGCTATGTGATACATTTTGAGGTAAATTGACAGTTGGCAAAATATAATTTATATAAACCGAGACATTGCAAATAATATATAAAAATAAGTATCCCTTGCTGATTCAACATCAATAAAATGACTCGAAGCACACGACTGTTTAAAAAATAGAACCTGCTACAAGAATTTTACCTCACCTGCTACAACAATCACCTCAACTTACAAATATTCATTTTACTGATTACCAAGCAACTGATTTCGAAATCCTCACTTAACAAAGTTACCACGACCCATCAATTCATCCCTCGCTAATAAACGAGTACAATGTAGAAATGGTAACCAAGTGCTCTGAAACTGACCTAGCATCTCAGAAATTCTCCAGTGTTTATCACTTTTCATATTAACAAACCATCCATTACAATGTAAAGTGGTACACTGCAGACTGGCCAAAAACCATTCAAAATATTCAGCACCCAAACAAAAAGAGGCATAGTCGTTATCCGAGGTAATTTTTAGCCCTCATCGAAATCCTATCCGTAACGTGCTGCTCCTGGACTGATCTGGGGAGTTTGGCTACACCGAATCATTTATTTTATTCAGCAGAAACGCTGGCCGCCAGTAGCTTGAAGGCGGAGTTGTTGAGGAGGGTGACGTGAGGGAGGGATTTGGAGGCGCGGTGGGAGCGGTGATAAATGCCGACATGCCGGTTGTAGACTTTCACAGCCTGAGAAATGGCAATAGTCGATTAAAGCCGCCAAACTAGACGTATTGTTTGTTGCACACGCCAGACTGTCTCGACAGTTTACCGACATCTTATTCCATGAACAACTATTAATGACACTGGTTTGGACTATTTGCAGGTGACATTTTCCCGTGAATTGATGCCGGTACCCAGATATACTGCCACGACTCATTGGCCTGGATATGTTCAATGTTCACAAGCCTTATGTCAATATTATAAGGGAGCAGCGACGAAGTTGCTGGTGCAGACATCACCACAACGCCAGGTGTTTCCTGTCAGTTCTGCACAACAACAAAACATACAGCGAGTGCTCTGTGAATCTGTACACTACGAGCTGCTGTGGGATTACACACAGACATTTTCAGTAGTAATTACTCATCTTAAAGTAAAAACACATTTCATGTCGCAACAAATATCCCTGTTGGCTCTACTTCTCTCCAAGACTAGCGCTGATTAATGGAAAAACATTTATTCAAAGGATTGGCAATATTTCCCAAAGAAGGTGCAAGTACATTTCGACAGTTTATAGAGAATAATTTAGGAGCGGCATAGATCCGACTGGGTAAATTGGGATAACCATCCAAGAAATAATAGTGGTCTCTACACTTCTGTTATTGGTGATAATGGAAATCAAGCAACTGCCCTTGAAATGAAGCATTTCCTATAAGTTTAACAACAATGGGCACCAATAATTTAGAAGTCAATGGAGATGAAGCCGGTTTTCAGTTTTCAGGTTATTTCATTCTCAATAGTTAGCTAAACCGCCAAGTTTAGCTGCTTGGATTTCTAATGTTTTCACTATCACCCTATTTGGAATCTCCGCCAAATTCTCCTTCACAACTTTGACAAATTAAACTCGATATGGGACTGCAGACAACCCACTGAAATATATAAGTAGTAGCCACAAAATAATCAAGAGCAAACACACAGTGTCATCAATATACACAGAATTATTTATCTGCGAAGCTTTTAAACTGGGTCCTTCGGCCTTGGACCTGAGGAAGAGAGTTTGTAAACAGATGTTTGCGTTGATTGTGTCTTCGCTATCCTATGGTGAAAAGGCCTCTCGATAAAGTGTCCCAGTGTGAAAAGCATTTATTTAGTTGTTTAACACGTTTAATAAATGTAAGAATTAAGCTGCAGTCTGCCTAACATTGAAACCTGTAAACCACACGCTCCCCAGCTCAAACACAGATTATAATCAGGATGCAAAAAATACTTCACACTAATCTTAAAAATTAGAACCTTAAAGCTGTCAAACATAACCGAATAGCTCTCATGAGGCTCCTGAGTTGGCCACTCTGATTTTGATTTTAGAATAATAATGATAAATGAGTACATAAACACTTTGTTGTTCCTTACATTCTTTGTTACAGTCTGAAGGAATGTTGTTCTTTTTATACCCGACTTCTAGCTGGAAAGAAAAATCATATTTTTTTCTTGCAATGCCTGTTGAATTTCAAGTGAATTTCATATGTCATCCCAAAGCCATCAGTAACGAATACAGTTAACGATTCATGTTGAAATGACCTCCCATGTGGTTGGGAACTGGTTGAAATGACAGGTCATCTAGACATGAAACGATAACCGTTTCTTTCCGGAGTTGTTGCATCACTGGCTGTACATTCTAGCGTTCTGTTTTGTTTGTATTTTACATCAACAGCCTCACATTTTTTTCCCCCTGTTTTTTGTACTGAACAGGAAAGCCATGTAATAGGAGCAAAGAAACAGAGAGACAGTTAGAGAGTCTGGTGGTTAGAAAGACAGAGACTGAGTTAGAGAGAGTAAGCCAGGAATAAGGCAGATACAGAGAAACACAAACATTCACACAGACACACACACAAACACACATAAAGAGATATATCTCAGGGCGAGTGGGGAAAAGTATTCCAATTAGCTTTTGTGTCATTAACTGGATGTTATGAACTTAAATAAATTGACAACATTGTTATTGAACAGGAATTTAATCACACAGCAGCTGACTAAGATCTGGAATACACCATAAAACATAATGGTGTAATGATATTCCACAGGATTCTTTAGAAGGCAATTGGACATGTGCTTTAAGAGAACTCATTTGCAAATGTATGTCGGGATAACAGCAGTTGTGACACAGCAGGTGTAAGAGCCCACTGCTTTGTAAGTTCCTGCTGTAAGTTTCAATGATTGAATGATCTGATACAGTGTTGTTGACTCATTTCCTTTCCATTCTAACAGGAAAAGGCGGTGGATGGCCCCTCGGTTCGTTTTATCCATTAATGGCAAGTTCATTCTCATTGGTCTGTTACCAGACGGCACTCTAGAGCTCTCACATGATAACATCTCTATGTTATTTGGAAGGAATAGTCAACTCTGTTCAAACTGTTTTCAAACACTTAATTGCCGCCTCAGCCGGGTTTTCGGAAGGTGTTCGAAGGTGAACCCGGCATCTGTGTACAGCATTCGGTTAAAGCTCAATTCCCAGCGCAGGATCCCAGTGCCGGGAAGATGCTGCGGTCCTTTCTGACTCTAACTGCACTGCAACTTCTGAAATGTAAGTTTTTAAAATTAATATTATCCTATTCTACATTGCGGCTTCCACTGTTATTCAACAATGAATCTTATCAATACAGATATTGATATTTACTGCAGAAAACATTGAGCTATTTTGTAAGGTAAATTTTGGATTTGTATTCAAATATTAACACGTTTGCCTATTGTGTAATGGGATATTGCTGCATAATAATACGCAGATCGAAGGACGCTCGCTGCCTGAAAGGCCGGTGAATGCAGGAACCCTCATCACATTTAAAATATGTTCGGTTGCGCATTTAAATTATGGTAGCGCACAAAACAAGCGGCCAAAACTGGAGAGTGGGACTAGGCGGTATCCGATTTTTCGACCCGCGCAGGCCCATTCAACCGAAGGCTCTAATTCTGAGCCTCAAGTTGCTATGGCTTTACCCGTGTGCATAGGTCCCTGTTCTCTATCAGCGTTCACCTGAATTCCCTTAACCGGCTGGCTAGTTTGGAGTTGAGAACATTCCCAACTGAGACAGTTGTACAAATATAAAACAGATGGATTTGCCGAGAGAGGATAGTCCAGTCTGGGCTTTATTTATTGAACACGGACTTTTTTACATTTATTTCTGCGCTCCTTTAAGATCGTATGAACTGAGGATTGATGAGTCGAGTTTATTTGCCGAAATTTTATCCAGTTAATATTTTAGGCATTTCAATTGATTTATAAATATATCATTTTGAATCATATTTGAAAGGTTTTGCACCTGGTTGGTGATTGTTTTAAATGTCATATTTAGGTCAAAACGATTTAAATCCGAAAGAGAACAGAAATAACACAGCAACTGAATTTATTGAGTCCCCTGCTACTCTTCCTCACACACAGCTTATTAAGATTAACACTCTGATCAGACAATTTCAGCAGAGCTGGTACGACGTCGAAAGCCGTCACTGGTAGAATATCATGGAGCGGAGTCCTGGTTTATGTCAATTAACTGAGTATGAAACTGCACCTACTAACGTGTGAGCCTCCACATATAGTACTCTCAGGGCTATTTCTCAGTCGACGTTCCGCCTGAATTATGTGTGATATAAGGGCAAACACGAAATCATGCATAACAGTTGGTTCTGCCTTCGAGTGTTTTGCAAGTTCGATAAATAGTTTATATTGAAATAAGAAGAAGGAGCACAATTAATATTATAATGTTTTCTTTTGGCGATTAATTGCATTCTCCAAATATATAGTTACTGCAACTTCTTTAACTCATGGGAAATGGTACTTATCAATGTTCTTGCTTAATTTGTTAATACATCCTTCCAAGTTATGACCACATTGTATGAAGTTTAAAATTCCCATTGAACTATTTGTTTTCACGGGTTATGTGATAAGTACGTTGGCTCAAATTTATTCCGAATTCTCATTGTTTTTCAAGGTCCCATGTGCTGTTTAATGAGGTATCGAGACTTGTGCCTTTACTTCCTTCCACCGGCCTGATATTATTGTTCAGTTTTATGTCGATGCCTTGGTAGAAATTTGTTGCTGCTCCAAGTGCGTGTCTTCATTTACAATTCTAAATCTCTTATTAAAAATAAGAAATGCTGCCTTAGTGACAGGGAAACCTCGCTGCATTCTTGTCAGGTGCACGGTAAAAGGCACATGGCTCTCTCAATCAGTTTCTAATTATTTAGAAATAAATGACTGCCACTAAACTCCAGGCATTGTAATTTATTTGAGGAACATGTCTCCTAAATCAAAGAACTGCTGGAAGCATGTATTATATATTGCTCCGGATAATATTTTCACAAATCCCGGAATGAACAAAATTCTTTGTCGAAAATTGGAATATTTTTCCTTAAATTGGTAATTAATTTGTGATGAAATAGTTAATTTAATTGTGTTGAATTCTGAGCTAGTAGACTCTTTGCTCATTTGTTTCATTTTAAATCCGCCAAGTTCAAAAGGCCAAATGTTGACCATTGCTTTTGGTGGCCGTTATCTGGGCTAACATGTTTTACTTATTTCCAATTGCAACTGAGACTTGGATGTCAAAAGGTCTAAAGTGATCATAGTCCCAGCAGTTTGCTTTTATCTTGACCTCTGCCCCTCTTGTACAGAAACCGCAGACTGAACATGCAATTCGAACCTGGTTATTTAAATTTAGTGGATAAGGAGCGTAAAACGTCGCTGTTAGAAAGGAGCGGATCAAATTCTGGAATGTAAATTAACTCAATGAGTACAGAATCCTGGTCAGGGCAGCACTCACTGGTGAATGAACCAATGCAGATTTCCAGTAACTGACTTTCCTCAGAAGAAATGCGGTCAAACCTACTTGTGATACTTTGAAATAAGAAACATGCAAATGCTTTATTCAGCAGTAGAGTGTTGGACACGATTTTTGAATAGAGTATAATAAAATATTAATCATTGTCAGCATCAACATTGCTTTAATTATCTGTTACCATATGTATAATTATTAACTGCAATCTACAAACAATAAATTAGCTAAAAACGTTCTTATATTTACGTATTTGCTCAGAATTTTGTTTAGCTTTTACTTTCATCAATATTATGGCTGTTTGATATGAAGTTGTATTTTCTGCTTCGCTCATTTTCTATGTACAGATTCACGAAATTATCAAGTTTTCTCCGCCTCCTTTCATGTTCCCGATAACTTTTATGTAGAGTTAAGGGGATCTCTGGATTTTTTTTTTAAATTACTTTGCATCGGGGCGAGGATTATTTTTTTTTTGCTGCTTTGTCAGTAAAAAGAACTAAAATAAATTGTGCTTTACTGTCAGGAAATAAATTCGAAAATAGTTATCAGATACATTTTTCATTTACCGAAATATATTTACATTGGCTATTTAATTTAATTCTTAAAAAAAGTAATATTTTTAAAAGTTTCAATTCTAAAATTCTGATTGTGTCGCTAATTTAACGAACATTCCCTGCACAGCGCAGAAAGGAGACAGAAGACAAAATTAATATTATTCAGAATCATTCTCACAAACCAAGCGCAGATCAGGTTTAAATCCCCAAAAGAGGGCCAATGTTGTTAAAATTTAAAATGCGTGTGATTAGATGGAGCGAGATTTGAAATTGTTTAGTTACATTGTGGAAATGTCATTGAGTGCATATTATGGACTGTATTATTTTCCGTTCATTCGACATCAAACAGGGAAATTAATTTATCCAATTCTATTAATAACTGTGACATTTAAATATTAACTTGCATCTGCTTAACATAAACTTTCAATACCTGACCAAATAGATATCACATTTCAATTTAATCCAGAATACAACTCCAAAAACGAGGCAGTTAGTTTTAATTTCTCCCCTGTGGCTCTTGCACAGGCAAAGCAGAGTCGATTGCAAATGTTTTAATCCCAGAGTGCTGGAAGCAGAGCGCATTTACTCTTGGAGAAGCATGAATCACATTCTGGGATGTAAGGTCAATGACTGACTGTACCAACCATGTTAAAGTTGCAGTTACTGCCAACTGAACCCTTGCACATATTTTTCAAACATATGTTTATCAGTAGGAGAGCTTTGTGACTGTTGTGTGCTTTCATGAGCTGAACAATTTCCAATACTATTTTCAACTTTGGAATGATGGACAATGACTTTTTTTTTTCAAATTTAAATTGTAAATTGCGATCGATCAACGTTAGTTGTGATAGGATAATTATGGTAAAAATGAGTATTTATTGCACGCTGATAGGTGAGGAGAGCATAAGATTTCACATTTTACCGGGAATTAACCTGTAAACATGCTTGATTATTTGTATCTTTTTGGGGGCCTGAAATCTGTTTTAATTAAATCACTTTCCTAAGGCAGACATTTATGTGTATATTATTTTTGTGTACCTGAATGTTTGTCAGCCTGTTCCACATGCTTCATAGGTTTTTATAATAGATCATGTTGTAGCTAATGAGATATCAGATCTCAACTCTCAAACTTGCATTCCTTTATGTCGCTTTGTAACAGGCTTTAGGTTGTATTTATATCTTGTGCACCTTTTACATGAGGTACTTAAAGAGGACATGTTTGGGCTGACGCTCAAGGGGGTTGCTATGAACTTGCTGGTGCGCAACTTGTTGAGTATTGTTGCGACTTCCATTACCCAGACAATCACAGACAATTCCAACAAACTCCTGAGTAATATTTTCTAGGTAGGTGCACGCTTTGTGCAGGACTGGCAGAAATCATGTAAGGGGTTGCAGAAATCCAACTGAGGGTGGGAATCAATGTAAGATGTTCTATAACACGTCAAACAGGGAATATAGATATACCAGAATATCCTCCTGGTTAAAATAAAAACCCGAGCCAATTTTGGAAAATGTTAACGCACAGTCAATGGTGTGAAACCAACAAATGGAAAGTGACCAATAAACATGCAGGCCACCATGTCTTCGAGCACCGAGCGTGTGTGAGGTAAACATACCATCGATAGTATGTTAGAGGGACTTTAGATGGTGAGAAGGTGATCTGTGTAATGGGGTATTCTCGGGATCTCCTGGGTAAACGTTGACCAGTTAATAACATGAACTTGCTCCTGAGCCTGTACTGGATGCATCATCTGGAGTGGAAAACAGATGAAATCACAAACCGCTGGATTATTTCTTCCGAAAAGCGACGGGAAATCTACCTTCAGATAATGATGGAAACTTGGGTGTTTGTTGAATTTTTTTATCATAAAGTTCCTGAAAACATTATGTTCAAAAAAATGACAAAATATTCTCGCAGTTGCTTTGAACAAATAACGTTTCTGGCCGTTTCATCGTCCTCTTAACCCATGAAACTTTAATTTCTCAACATTTCATTTCAGGCAGAACTGGGAGCAGTCAGGCTGATCCATCAGGTAATAACTCTTAATTTTCATATTATCTGATATTTTCCTGTCCAATCTACGTGAATTAAAACTAACTGTCGGAGAAAATTGCGGTACCGATTTGATCATTGATTAACTCGCTCTCCATGTGCCTGTCAGGGAGGAATGGGATGTTTCCTGCACTCTGACAATGAACATATTTAAGTTGAGGGACAATTGCTGCCTAATGCAGAGCGACCATGGCTTGGGTCCCGGAGAGGGGAATGTCAATAACCACTGATACTGCTGCCGATCCCAAATGGGCTGCCAATTCGCGAATTACATCCAGACAGAGATAGAGGTTACATGACGTTCCAGTTCCGGTGGGCGGGGTAAGGAAGGGCTGGCTGGGAGAAGGAGATTGCATTTGTGCTCTGGTGCTCTGAATGGACCTCAGTCTCCGCCAGTCAGTGAGTTCGCTGTTATAGTCACGTCCATCTCCTGATCTCCGGGGACTGGAATATGTTCTGAACATATCGACCAACTGTCCCAGAAGGGGCATCTCTCCCACTTATAACCGGCTCGTTTAAAGGGTTGAATACAATTATACCCTTGTGTTTGAGAGGTTTTATTTTTAAATCGGGATTCAATGGGAGATTGGGCAAAGGCCAATATTCCAAATTCTTCTGCTCTGACCTGCAGAAAGTGGAGACCGGTTAGCTGGGTCTCGCGGATTTAATGGATTGTAATTCTGCGCTAATTATTGTCTTTTACAGAGGCGGTGAAACTGAGACTGGCGAATGGGGGCAGTCGGTGCGCAGGAAGATTGGAGATTCACTACAGGGGACAGTGGGGGACTGTTGATGATGACAGCTGGGACCTGCAGGACGCCGCCGTTGTGTGTCGGGAGCTGGGCTGCGGGACCGCGGACTCTGCACCGGGCCGGGCTCACTTTGGGGAAGGCTCCGGGCCCATTGTGACGCAGAATGTTCAGTGCAGCGGGAACGAGGCCGCCCTGCGAGACTGTAAATCGTATTCCTGGGGTCACTATTCCTGGCCACACGACAATGATGCCAGCGCGATCTGCTCAGGTACAAATATTTCTTCTGCTTCTCATCGCCCGCCGGGTCTGATTTTTTCCCCCTGGAATAAAGGTGGAGATGTTATTTTGGGACAGCCAATTGCTGAAGAATGAGACTTAGGGCAGGATATTCCACTTGGAGTTAATGTTATATTCAATCAGATTCTTTGTGTGTCATAAATTCATGTCAATAATTGTGTTAATTTAAAAATAAATAAGCTCACACCGGAATGGCAGGTTGCACCCCGCTTTATATCACTGCTGGCTTCTTGCTGTGAGGTGACCCGGACCATCCGAGGATAGGGAAGAATGTCCGGAAAATCCCGCACGCATTCTACCCTCTCCCTCGCCACTCGCCCGGATGGTTCCGGATGCTCTTGGGGGAATGAGTGAAAGCGATTGCAGAGTCCAGTTGTTCAGTTGCCCGGCTGTTAGATCATTGTTTTATGTTCTCCCTCCCTGTATAAATTCCCTGGTGTGACGACCCTGGGGAGAACATCGGAGCGCGCACGTGTCTTTCATTCAGCTCCATTGCGGAGTCTCCCAGAGAGCAGGGGAATTCCCCAGATGAAGTTGAAACTTTCCGGGCTGTTCACACATAGTTCAAGGCGCCAAAACTTCCGCAGGGGCCGCATGCTCATTTCTGCCATTCCTTAGGTTTCCGAGAGTCACTAGTACGGAATATTTGGGCTGATATTTTACAGGCTGCTAAACGGGAATTGGGGAGGAAGGTTTCTGTGTGTAGGGAGAGTCTAAGTCATGGGGCAGCACGGGTCTAATCTGCAAAAAGAATCCCGATGTTAACTGCACAGTCCATTCGTTTCAATATTTAATTGATATTGAGATCGGAAGAAGTGCTGCATTTCAAACAAATATTTTAAGTGCAGTGCACGGCACAATTGCAGTGAATAATCTTAACAGCGTTATAGTACTGGAAGAAAGGTGAAAGTTCACCATCACCGCACCCAAGAAATCCAACCACATGGACCTAACCTGGCCATTCTCAGAACAGATTCATTAGCAATTTAACACTTTGTAGGATTTTGTTGCAAAGGGCAGCAATTATAAAACTGAATCAGTCTTTTAAAACTAAACTCAATGGAGATTAAACGGAAACTGCATTTTCTAAGTTACTGATCGATGTCGAACTTTTTTCAACTGCTTCAGTCATGTCTTTCTTATCGTTATATGTTCTGAAGACGAGTTGTTTGGGCATGACTGCTCAGTGCACGGCTCCATTCGCAATTCGTCAAATTAGGAAGCAGCCCAGGAGCACACAGAGCAAATCCTGCACAACATCCATGCCTCAAATGATAAATGACAATTAATAAGTGCACCACACGTGTGTCTGCAAACGGCTAACGACAGCAAAGAATGAGAGATTCCACTTAACATTCAATTGCTTTACAATCAAACAGTCCATCACCATCTTAAACTCCGGGAAAACCGTTGACTGAACTTTCATTTGCAATACCGAATGCCAATGCCGTGGCGTCTTCAGCGGGCCAGAGGCTGAATGTTTTGTGAGTTTCGGTCTTCAACTGTCTCACCAGAGTTCCTTATTTCCCGAATCATTGCTCATTGTGGAAACTGCACTTGACCTGTATAGGCGCTGCTGAGGCACTGTTCAGGAGACTTCCCATCCCCAGAAAAAGTTTTCTCTTTGACTGGGTGTTTAATCACCGCCATCAACCACCATTCTCTTCCTCAGTGGGGTAATAAGACTGATTTCTTAATTATGTGCAGGGGGGAACGGCAGCCCCTCTAAAAACATTCTCTTCTCCATCTCTCAAAGAAACGGCCTTCTTCTCGCTGGTTCAAATTACATGAACTCCCAATCTAACAGCAATGTGGTAGCCCGTTCACCACACACAAGGGAGCTTATTTTATGAAACACAAAATAATCTTCTCAAGCAAACTTGGATGGACACTTAACACAGGTCGTGTTAGCGAAGTTCACATCTGTAAATCTGTTGGAAACATTACACAGAATCACACATTTTCGACGATAAAGCTACTTACTCCATAGGACAACCGGTCAATCTCAGGGTTAATGATCTAATCGAGCCTCCCCCGCTCCCCAACCAATTTACCCTCCCGCCAAATCAACACCACGTTTTCTATCTCCATCAATATAACGTGAGGTTCCATTCTCCCCCATCTGTTCATCAGTCATAAATAAATCCATGTCAACCACCTCATCTTCTGTGGCCAGGAGTTCCACATTCTAACAACCGTTTGGTTAAAAAAAACATTTCTTCTGAATGCATTTGCAAATTTTAGTAGTTTTTTTATGTTTGCAAGTTTGGCCATAGACCACAGTTAACGATCATCTATCCTGTCAATTCGTTCAATCGTCATAAAGATCTTTATCATTTCAGTGCTCGGGCTACCTTCCCTAGTGAAAACAAATGTACCCAAGCAATTAATTTCATTTCCCCCGACCTTCCTCATAGAACTGTCAAAATCCAATTAAATTACTTTCAACTTTTCTCGCGTCTCTTGGAATTTGACTGCCCCGTTGCGGCGGTGCCGTGGGTGTAAATGGCGGTGAGCTATTCAAATGTCCATTGACTTCGGCGGGACTGTAATATGCCAGGAGCGCAAGAGTGGGCTCACCGAAATATAATGAAACTATCAAGATTTTTAATTTCTTCCCTCCAAAAATGAAGGCCGTGACTGAGATCCATCCGATGGCACATCTAACTAATTTGCACTTTCATTTTCCAATGAATACTTGAGCTCTGAATTAATTCTAACAAAAGTACTGCATTGCCCTTCACTATTATAACATTCATTTGCAAACTAAGTGCACATTTTGTGAATTTATTGCATTTACTGTTTATTCTGTCTCTGTAAGTACCTCCTCACAGATTTCCTGAGTTTCAACTGAGCTTCGAATTTGACTTCACAGACTAATTTTTAACTGTTTCCTGTGGATAATCTGTTTCTGTAAACGGTAAACAATATTGTTCCTGGCATCCGTCCTGCTGGAACACAATGTACAACCTTTGTGCTGGTCTGAATATCTACCCTCAATCCCTAATCATTGATTTCTGTTTGCTATGCAGTTTGGAATTAATTCTGCTCGCTGTCCGCTAGCTCCACATCGTCTCTCACGGAATTAGCTTGTTTTTTTCTCTCTATTGCACGACAGTACAGAAAATCTACTGTTAAATGTAAAGGAAACGATGTAACTATTAAAAAAAAAACAGAAGATGCCAAAACCAATGATTTGAGTAAGAGGTTCCTGTGGAGAGACAATGTTCTCGTTTAACAACAGTAGCTTTTGGCACTAAAACTGTGGAAACGATATTCAGAGACGACATTCGTTAATGGCCAAACGATCCATAAACAACGTTTTTAACCATTATAGAAGGCAGCGATCTGATATTCTGTTATCCAGACGTTTGAATGCATCCGGCAGTGCAGTTGCTGTCCTGGATCAAATGACCCTTAATTATTGATGGTCATTTTTGTTTTTATCTCTTCTCCCCTACATTATACGATGTAATTTAGGCTACGTGATGGAAGGTTAATGGACATTAATTGCCAAAGCCCGTGAAGACTATTCGGTTGCAATGAGTTTGCTTCTTCATCGCCTCTCACTGTCCTGATTAAACTAGATGTGAGGGCCGAGCGACGATGAGAAAGAATATTGTTGGACTATCACTGTCTCCCCATTTATTTGCTCGTCGATCATAGCCTTAAGAGGCTCCCTAAAGCTTCGGGAATCAAAAGGTGATGTAAGGGAACAAGAACCAATCGACATAAGCTGTCCTTTCAAGTTTACACTTGAAAGATGAGGAACATTCTGGGGAGCTCTAAATGCACTCCTTACATGATCAGCGTATTCAAACCAAGGCTTGGTTCCCAGAACTGTACATGGTTATCCGGTGATTGGTTCCTTTTGATTCGAGCTGTCAATATGTTAAAAATGCTAAAATAGCACGAGCCATTTTTTTCCCCTTGTATGTGACCGTTACATTTTACTGACAGATTCAAAAGGGCTCTTAACATTGCTTTGCGCTTCCAGTGTTCGGAACTTTTCACTAGGAAGGTAGTGTGGGATCAATCATTTAATGTTTGAGGTTATTTCGTGTCTGTGTTCGTCAATGTGCCCCATTGACGAAATGACAAACGCCAGCAGATCAAATGGGAGACTCTAAACACTCGAGGACAAGTCAGGGTTACTGGAATTATCCGACTAATTTTCTGGCCTTTCACAGTATGTGCAATAGGTGCCAGGGAAGAGTTACTCCCTGAAAGTATTATGAAGAGAAAGCTGCTGTCGCTTCCATATAAGTAGATGTTGTGAAGAGTGGGTCTTATAATTTCAAGAGAAGGGATTGAAACGTGAGGGGCCAGAGGTAGTAAAAGTAGATAAATTGGGACTTTGAGAATAGATATGTAATAAAATTATTAAATACAACCCGATAGAAAATACAGAATGGAAGGGAAAGGGATTTTTTTTGGTAATCAGATGTTTTCCCGCAGGGATAGATGGGGCTGGGGAGGGGAGGTGCCTGGATGCAACTTGATGTAGTTTATATTTGCAAATTAGTGCCAATGTAATACCAGCTGTGAAAAGTCGAATTCTGGGTGGTCTTCATTAATGAGATCTATCGACTGCACCTCGAAGGTGTGCACGTGTGTTGGGGTGAAAGATGGTAAGGGTAGCATTATCTTTTTGTCATTCAGTGTAGACAGAATTTCAGTGTTCTTCATAGGCCGCATTTCGGTCTATAGTTTCAGGGCGGGAATCGGGATGAGAGCGATATGGGAATGAAGAAAGTTGGCTGCGGGTAGAGTAGACATTGTTTGACGTCAAAGTGCACATCTCTTTCAATAGATGCTTAGCTAAGTTCCCTCTGTAGATATAGTGCGTCTTTGTAACACGGTACTGAGGTAGCAATAAATCTAAGTATGTTAAAGGTTGCATATGGCCACTTTGCAAGCAATAACATCTGGAGCAATGTAGGGTTTAGCTTAATCACGATTATGCCAGAATGAAAATTTTATCAGGAGTCATCATGACAGGTTTTGCTTAAACAGATATGGACAAAATTGAAAATGATTGCGACTATCATGAATTGTTCTTCCTCAGATCACAGGTTTCCCAGACTCGTTTCCGGGGATTCCCAATGCTCGGGCAGACTGGAAATACAGTTCGGCCAAACCTGGGGAACAGTGTGTGATCTTGACTGGGATTGGAATGATGCCAGTGTGGTTTGTGATCAGCTTCAGTGTGGAGTCGCTGTGTCCGTGGAAAAAGGGGCTTATTTTGGAAAGGGCACTGGACTTCAACGGAGCGATAAATTTGAACGTAAAGGCAATGAGACAAGCCTGACAGACTGTCCTAACTCTCCAGTAAATGAAAACGAGTGCATCCACATGAACGATGTCAGTGTGAGCTGTTCCGGTGAGTAAAACGAATCCGAATGACAAAATAAGTTTTCTGGTGAAATTTTCAGAAACGGAGAAAAAGCCATTGATATTTCCTTCTTTCATGATCATTCCCAAGCACTTCTTTATAGTTCACTGTCGCTTTTTTATGATTCTGGAATAACACAATTATGTGTAAGTCAGTAACTTCTACGTTATCTGAAAATAGCACATTATTATTGCTAAATTAATGCTTGCACCATGCATAGGTTCTTCATTCACATTTGCCGGAACACCCATTATCGAAAGAACTCTCAAGTCGTGTTCTGTTTGCCAAACCTGAGGCAGACTTCATTAATTATAAACGTAGGCGAATCATTAATTAACGGTGGTTGCGTTATTTTAGAGAGGCGTTTCAATGATTTGACCCAAATGAGGTAAATAATTAGGAGAAAATTTCCTTTCTGGTTTCTCGCTCAAAATAGTGGGATTATCTCAGTAGCAGCATTGCAAGTCTACTTTCAATCTGCCCACGTCAGCAGTTCAAGAGAATGGATTTCAATCGCTTTTGCAGGGGAGTGTAGGAACCAGTAATAAGTGCAAACCTTGTCAAATATATTCCTATCCCCGGCAACAGCAAATTCATCCTTTGAGTGGCCTTGTTCTGGGTTACTGCACCCGTGACTCTTTATCAAATCTTTGAAATCAATATAAGATTTTTAACATAGTTTTATCAGCACTAATTCTTCCAGATTAAATAGCTTCAAGTCATCTTTGTTCAAACTGGGATCATAATACAATGCTTAATTACATTATACATCTTTCATATCTACGTTTTATCCCCTCCAAGACGAATATGTTCTTCCGGAGTGCCCTGTCCAAATCTGACATATGTTATGCAGGTTGGTTCTGGCCAATACTGGGTATGACTGAAACGTCACGTCCTGTCTTTGGTATTTCAAAGCTGTTGTGACAAAGTCCAAAATTCCATTAGCTTTTTGTTGGATGAACTCTCTACTTTGAGCAAATAGACACGTTCGTTTAAAGGCTTTCGTAGTCTGGTGAGTTTCAAACAATAAGATGTGTAAACAGTGCAGTGTAACACACACTTATCCATTTTCATCTTTTCATTTTTTACCTTTCGCCATGTCTATATTCAAATGTGGATTTACAAAATGTTTTCGTCCTTATTTTTATTAAAAACAGGGAAGCATGGACCCCGATTGGTTGGTGGTGAGAACAGGTGCTCCGGCCGGGTGGAAGTGCTGCACAGAGGGCAGAGGGGGACGCTGTGTGATATTCACTTTGGTTGACAAGACGCCAGTGTGGTGTGTGAGCACCTTCAGTGCGGGGCTCTAAAGGAAATCCCGAGGGGTTCTTACTTTGGGCAGGGAACTGGCCCCGTGTGGATGGAAAATTACAGGTGCCGCGGAAATGAATCCCGATTGACAGATTGTCCGATTACATCCGGGGAAAATTTTAACTGCTCACATGGAAATGACGTGAGTGTCATCTGTTCGGGTGAGTCCTCTCAGTCGATGTAATCATGGATTAAAATAATCTCCCTGCAGAACTGAAAGGGGCCTTTCAGCATGTTCTGTCCGTGCAGGTTATCTGCAAAAGTATCTCACCCACTCACACACCCATGTAATTTACAATAATCCGGTATTATTTTCCATGCAATTATCTGACCACATATATTTTAAAATCTCCGATTGAGATTCATCCACCACATCTTCAGGCAGTGCATTTCAGATCCTCGAAGCCACATGCTTAGACGGTGCTTTTCATATCTTCAAGCACCATATTTTCCGACAATGAATTGCAGATCCTCATCATCATCATTTTCAGAGAGTGCATTTCAGGTCCTCATCCTCCGCTTTCTCAGGCAGTGCATTGCAGACCCCCACCATCCACATTCTCGAACAGTACATTGCAGAACATCAAACACCCACATTCTTAGACAGTGCATTGCAGATCTCCATTCCCCCACATTCTCAGGCAGTGCATTGCAGATCCACATCCCCCACAATCTCGGGCAGTGAATTGCAGATCCACATAGGCCACAATCTCAGAAAGTGCATTTCATATCCTCACCCCCCACATTCTCGGAAAGTGCATTTCAAATTCTAATCCACCACTTTGTCAGATAGCGTGAAGCAGATCCTCACGTACCACATTCTCAGCCAGTGCATTGTAGACCATCATCCACCACATTCTCAGACAGTGCATTGCAGATCCTCAGGCACTACAATCTCAGACAGTGTATTGCAGATTGTCATCCACCACATTCTCGTACATTGCATCCCTGGACCTCATCACCCACATTCTCAGTCAATGCATTGCAGATCCTCATCCATCACAATCTAAGACAGTGCATTGCAGATCGTAATCCAGCATTTTCTCAGACATTGCATTGCATTTCCGCATTCACTACAATTTCAGTCAGTGCATTGCAGATCCTCGTCCTCCACATTCACAGGCAGTGCATTTCAGGACCTGATTAATTGCACCATGCAAAATTAGCATCCTTACATCACCATTTCCAATTTGTCCAGCACCATAAATCTGTACTGATCATTCATGATCCTTCCGCCATTGGCAATAATTTTTCTGTGTCACATTGTCCAGATTCTGGAGGCTTTGAGCATTCCCTCTCCGGTAGAATATTCGTAGCTCCCTAAAACTATGTAGAAAAAGTAAGTTTATCATCACCATAATGATCTTATGAAGCATTTCTGCATCTTTTCTAATGCCTGCAGACCCTCCCTTAAGTTTGTAGCCCAAAAATGGAAGGATTACTCCAGATGAGGCCGACATGAATCATCACATCTTCCCTGCCGTGTACTCAGTGCCTTAGTTATACACCAAAGAACTCAAAACTTTAGTAGCCTTTTCCCAACCTGCGCTTTCAAGTACAATTGTTTGTAGAAATGCACCCGAGATTCATCAGCTGCTGAAACTCATTTAGAAATGATCCCGTTCTTTATTGTTCCTTCTACTCGTCCTTCGTCTGCCAGCCTTACTTCACTTAAAAACACTCTCACTTCTAAAGCACAAGGCCAGGTACAAGAATGACTCAAGTTATTTACCAGAGCAGTCAAGTCTGTGAATCAAGTGCAGTGCTGTGGGAATGCTGCCCTCTATAATATTTCGTGTTCCAGGTAAGAGGGGTAATCGATGCCATATCTGCATCAGTGGACGTTAATAAAAATGTGAACCATGGCTCTACTTTGAGGGAAACGAGGGAGTCTTCCCCGGTGTCCTTTCTAAAGTTATCCCTTGATCAACATCAAACAATGTAGCTCATCTGGTCATTATCACATGACTGTTTGTGCGATTTTACTGCGCCCATTATGGCTGCGGCGTTCCTTAAATTGCAACAGTGACGACATTACACAATGCAAATAAATGCCTGTAACTTGCGTTGAGACATCCGGTAGTTCTGAAAAAAACACTTATCAACTTTAAATATACATTTATTTACTTCCGACAAAAGTGAGCGAACCAATGCTTCCCTCAGCTAAATTTCATCTGGAACTTTCCGGCCCGTTCTAACAGCTTGTCTGTGTTCGATTGAATTTAATCCTTTCAACATTTTACAACACTTAAAAATTCCGTGGAAAAAAAAACAATAAATTGTTCCTCTTACAACCAATAATATATATTACTGGAACAATATATATTATATATATTACTGGAAAATTAGGGTTGCTATCCGGGTGGAATGTTCTTTTCCTCTGGCCTGGAAAAGAAGAAATCTTGAACACGACATCCTGTTCCCTTTCAAAGAGCAATTCCATCTCCAAGCAGCCATTTTAGCCTTTTATTCCACAGGCGCTAACATTTCTGCCAAGCATCATTCGTGGCCCTTTTCCAAAGGTCATTTGAAAGTCCATCAAAACCACATCCACCCCATGACCCTCATTAACACTCTCTGTAACCTCGTTTATTTACTCTAGCAAGTCCGTGCAATGCGATGTCTCTTACCAAATCCGCCCTAGTTTGTTAATGAATCCACATTTTTTCAACTTGCTGTTACTTCTGCCCCAAGGGATATTTTCCAAGGAAAGAAAGCTTTCCCAAAGACAATATTAAACTTACTGGTCTGAATTTACTGCATTTATCCTTACACCCTTTCTTGAACAAGGGTATAATATTTGGAAACATCAGTTATCGGCATTGAAGAAGGATGGGAACATTATGACCATTATCTGGCGATTTCAGTTCAGGTCATGCCCCTCGAATACATCTCATCCAATCCATGTGTCGTGTCATATTCAACATCAGTTGCCCAAGCCAATTCGTCATCTTTATAAATATCTAGCCATTCCATTTTTTTTTCTTCTGCCTATTCTTTGTCCACCATTGAGCAGCGTTTTCTTCCTTGGCAAAAACATACTCAAAATGCGCACTCAGCAGCTGAGCCAAAACATCAGCCTTTATATACCGATGTCCTTCCTGGTGTCGGTTTTGTGCCTATATAAGACTGTAAGATCACGTTTTATGTTAGTGGGACACTCTTATACGGTCTGGATATTGTACATTAACCTTGGATCTCACTTGCATTATCCAAATTCAATATCCTATGCATATATTTTGTTGTGCTTCACCTTAATCCCCACCTCTTTAATCAGCCAGGGAGCCTTGGAGTTTTTGCATCGTCCTGCACGTGTCTAAGACAATTTTCCATTTTTGCACCTGCAAAAGAGCCAGCACGTCAAGGAAATCATTTATTACAATGTATGTTCACACACCTGAATGGTAAATATTATTGAAACCCTTATACAAACTCTATTGCTCTTATCCTGAATAGCACCACATTATTTCCTCCGTTATTGCAATCTTTCTTTTCTAGTTTTCTGTGCAGTTTGGTTTTTCTCTCTAACATTATCTGCCCGTTCCCAAATCCCAGCCAAATTAGTTCTGAACTGTCCAACAAACAAACCAGACGGACATTGCCCTCGGAATTTTTCATCTGAAACACATGAAAACATCCATTGGTCCTTTCTTCACAGAACTGAGTATATGAGTCCATGAGAACAGATCACAAAGTCACATGAGCTTGATTAGCGCTCTCATGCACCGTTTATCCGGCGACGTTCATCAGTTCTATCGCTCGTGCGTTGTGCTGGGATATTTTAATATTATCAGGATATTATACCGTTGATGGCAATTTACTAGATTCTTTGCAATATCCTTAAAAATCATCTGCAGGACTACACCCCTCTTCCTACCTCTGAAATTGCTCCACTAACGGAGCACGAATGCCACTGCTCATCCTACCGCATCAGAGGGCTCAGCAGGGTCCCAGTGATCTGCCACACCTTGGCACCTCGGTCACAACATTTACTTGAATAATTATTGCCCCGGTTATGTTGAATCAAATGTGCATTTTTTTTTGACCGTTAACCCTTGCTCTCAACGGCTTTCTTCTTGTAGATGAAAGTTGATCACTGAAATTGACAAATGGGGGAAGCCGCTGTAATGGTCAGGTGGAAATTTACCATAACGGTCGCTGGGGCAGAGTGCAGGACAGCCTCTGGGAAATAAATGATGCTAACGTGGTCTGCAGGCAACTAGGATGTGGTGTCGCAATTGCCGCTTATATCTTTTCAAATTATGGAGAGAGTGAAGTGCCTGTGTGGGTGAATGATGTCCAGTGTGGAGGAAACGAATTGCATCTCCGCAACTGCAGCTCATTTGCAATGAATTCTTCTCTCAATGAGAGTGTCGGCGTCGGAGTTCTGTGTTCAGGTGAATGTATAGTTCAATTTTACAGGAACATACATAGAAATATCTAGTAAGGAGTGTGGTGTGAATATACGTCACTTGTTCCTCGAGTTCTTTTAACCTAACTGCTTAACACTGGAGGGCTAACGTGGAGAGAGTGGGCACGGACAGAACTGATCAACAAACAGCACTTGCATGTTAGCTGTGCATTTATTAACGACCGAATTCTCAATTATCTCACAGACAGGAAATTCTGACTGCATGGTTGGGAGAGTGTGTTGTTAGCGCGGGTCGGCGGGTGTTGTGAGGCGGAGGTGAGGTGGTGTCGGGAGGAGCCTTACAGCTTGGTGCGAAATTGTGTTAATTTAACAACGTTTTCATAGAATTGCAGTTCACATACTGGTCAGGGCAAGAGGCCGCTCATGGGATTTCTGGATTATTCCATCCTTGAAAAACACAGGTACTTACAGGCCTTTCAGCAGCAGAAGGCTGAGCTTCTGTGAAATGTCTTTCTTAAAAGTCAACTTGGTTTCTTTTTCCACTGATGCTGCCAAACCTCCTGAGGAGTTACAGCATTTTTTTCAGTATAATCAATATAAAATAGCGAGATATTCAGAAATCGAGTGAAATAAGGGTTCGAGATGCATGCAGGGAAAAATAAACTGTGTACAATTGAAGTTCATAAGTAGTTTGGGTGCAACGATGAATACAAAAAAGTTCAATTGAGGTTGAAACAGGGCACACAGCATTGAGCACACAATATGTGAACTGCAATCCAAAATATCGTAGGAGTCAGGTGTGGGAATATTTGAAATAGTTGTGCATTCCACACTATAAATTTCAAATAATTAGAGATACATGGTTTCAACTATAGAAACAGTTACCTGTCATAGTCAAGTCAAATATTTTTAAAATTACTTCTGCTGGATAATATCCAATAGTTTCAATTGTGTTATGACATAAATGCGTAATCGAATCCTCTTGATAAATACTGTATTTTTTGGTTCAGAACACATACAGTTAAGGCTGTCAGATGGTGGAAGCCCATGTGCAGGACGAGTGGAGATTTATTACAACGGGACCTGGGGCTCAGTTTGTGATGATTCCTGGGATCTGACAGACGCTGACGTAGTTTGCAAACAGCTGCATTGCGGAAAGGCATTGGACGTGACACTTCCTGCCTCTTGTGGACCAGGCTCAGGTCCAGTTTGGCTGGAAGGCTTGGAGTGTTCAGGGGAGGAATCGTATCTCTGGCAACGTCCCTCTGCATATTGGGGTTCCCACGACTGTTCTCATAAAGAAGATGTGAAGATTATGTGCTCAGGTACGGGTGACCTAAATGAACTCATTTCCTTTATACAAGAAGATTCACACAGTTGGTATTTTACTGAATAGCGCAGAAACTGCACATTAACGGTTTATTCTGCTCAACGCGTCTGACAGCTGCTTATTCTGCTCATAATCTTACATCATTTCATCTGGCATGAGCTGAATTCCACTCTGCATTTTCCTCTCGTGTCTTTATCAAACGTCATGTTCAAGGCATCACCACAATTCGCCCCACCAAACGTACATGTTCCATGTTCCACATTCTCTTTCTGTCTGGGTAATAGAGAGTGAAAAAAAAAGCTGAAATCGCAATTTTTTTGGCTCTTGTGTTTCTTCGTCCAAAAAAAGCACGACTTTATTCTAATCAGCACTGAAATAATTTCGGCATTGACACGCCTATCCTGCCGTCTCTGAACGTCTTCCTGCAGTTAGTGGAGTCTGTCTTGGTATTAACTGCAAATCCTAGTGCATTTTGAACATTTACTTCAATTCCAAATACCAAGTGTAGTATGTTAATCTTAAACAGATGTGACCCCCAGCATTAATCCATGTGCACAGCAGGCTCCATCTTCTGCTATTCTATGTGAAATCCTGCGTTGTTGTTTGTTGGCTCTTCTTTTAATACTGTGCCGATAATTTCATTTTCCCTGATCTCAGCCTTAATTCTGCTGTTTGAAAACTTTTCGAAAGTTATTGTTTTCAAAATCCATGTGGATTACATAGACATTATTATCTCCACATAATCTTTCTGAAACTTCTTCAAGTAATTCAATTAATTGGAAGATATAGAGTTCGCTCTTTTGAAATCTGCGTTGATTATCCTTGATTGTATAATTGGATTGTACATGCATCACTGTTACATTTTTGGAATAATTATCTCTATTCAGTGAGCACATCTGGCGCAACTTGGGTTAAGGGGGCACTGTTGACTTGATTCAATTTATCACTGGAAACATCTGGAGATTTCTTATTTCGTTGATAGAACACAAGGAGCTGCGGCTGGTGAATGGAAAGCATCGCTGTCAGGGGAGGGCGGAAGTGTTCTACAATGGGACCTGGGGAACAGTGTGCTCGGAATCACTGAATCGCCATGATGCTGAGGTGATTTGTAAACAGCTACAGTGCGGCCCTCTCGCTTCTATTGAGTATAGCGCTCGGTCATTCGGAGAAGGATCAGGACGTATTTGGCTCGATGAGATAGAATGTATTTCACACGAGTCGACCATTTGGCAGTGTCGGACAGACCCGTGGGGACAACACAACTGTAATCACAGAGAAGATGCAGGCGTTTTATGTTCAGGTAACAAAACAAACCTTCTAATGTGAGAGTTTTATTTCATTCATTGATGTCCAAATGAGTCAGCACGTTTCCTTCCCCAACAGGAGGAAAGATAACGAAGGACCAACCCGAAAGTGAAAAGGATTCTGCTCGACAATCAGGTGATCTATCGGCTTTATTATATCAATTATCTGAGTTGTATACCTGTATTTTTGTGCAGAAATAATAGTGATTGATTATCATTGACAGATTCGGGTGTAGGTTTGCACCTGATTGGAGGTAACAGCAGATGCTCCGGACGAGTGGAGATACTGTACAAAAACACCAGGGGCACGGTGTGTGATGACTCCTGGGATATGGCCGATGCCAATGTTGTCTGCAGACAGCTGGGTTGTGGCTCTGCTCTACTTGCCGCAGGAGGGGCCGCTTTTGGCCAGGGTGGAGGTGACATGTGGTTTGATGAGGTGAGGTGTACCGGAAGCGAATCCTTTCTCTCCGATTGTCCTTCTTCAGCGTCTGCTCAGCCTGACTGTGATCACAAGGAAGACGCCAGTGTGATTTGTTCCGGTAAGGGTAGTGCAGAACGGGGCGGGTTGGGGCCGTGAGATTGGAGGTTGGTGAATGTTCGCTCAATATGTCTCATGAATTCGTAAACGATGAACAACAGATCACTTTCTAAATTAAAGTTCTATCTTTTTTTGCATAATAAACCATAGGTCCCGAATTGTGGTCGGCTGTTTCTCCATTCACACCCGCAGGTTGGTCTTATGAATAAGTAGTATTCATGTCAAGGCTAATGTCCAGAATGATCTGATATGATTGACATTTGCTTGTTTTATAAAAAAATTCTGAAGTTAATCTTAGTGTTTCAGAATGTGGACTATTTAACAATACATAGCATCCTGTGTCCCAGTTGAATCTTTCTTTAACATTTCATTAAGAACATGAAGACAATATCAATTCCATCCCTCTTGTGATCGGTATAACAATCGGGATCCTGTTGATCTGTGAGTTCATCGCACTAATTGTGGTAATGCGGAGACAATCATCAAGGAAAGGTGAGGTCAAATATTACCACTGACTTCACATTAATTCTCGGATATTTTTATTTTTTATTTCAATTCATGAATGATAAATGAGCCTCGCTGGCAGCCCTACATTCATGGCCCATCCATAATTGCCCTTGAGAAAGTGGTGATGAGATGTCTTCTTGATCCGTTGCAATCCATGTTGCGTAGGTACACCCACAGTGCTTTTACAGAGGGAGTGTAAGGATTTGACCCAGCGACCATGCCGGAATGGCGACAAATATGCAAATAAGAATGGTGAGAGGCTTGGAGGGTGACTTCCAGGAAGATGTTTTCCCATGTCTCTGCTTCCCTTGTCATTATCCTTGGTTGTTTATGTGGTTTTGGAAGGTCTTGTCTAAGTAGACTTGCTGGATTCTTCAAGTGCATCTTGTAAACAGTACACACTCCTGCCACTATAAGTCGATGGTGAAGGGAGTGATTGGTTGTGGATATCGTGCCAATAAAGCGGAAAACATTATTCTGGATTGGGGCAAACTTCTAGAGTTTTGTTGTAGCTGCACTCAAACAGGCAAGTGGAGAATATTCAGGAACACTCCTGATTGTCCCTTGTAGATGATGGAAACGATTTGCCTAATCTGGAGTTGAGTTCCTCAGAAGCGTTCCTTGCCTCTGACCTGCTTTTGTCACCACATCATTCATATCACAAGCCCAGTTCAGTTTCTGGTCAATGGAAACCCCCGGGATGTTGTCAGCGGGGGAATCTGTGATGGTGATGCCACTGATTGTCAAAGGCTGACAGTTAGATCACACCTTATTGTAGATGGCCATTTCCTGGCACTAGTGAGGCGCAAATTTTACTCACCACTATGAACGTCAGGCCTGGATATGGTCCATGTCTGTCTAGATGTGGACATGGCCTGCTGCAGTAGCTGAGGATTCGAGACTGGTAATAAACATTGTGCCATAATCAGTGGGCATACCCACTCATGACCTTCAGATGAAGAGATGGTCATTGATGAAACAGGTGAAGATCGTTGGTCCTAGCACGCTATGCTGAGGAGCACCTGTATTAATGTGCATTTACTGAAAGATGATTGACCTCCAACAACCACAAACCCCTTGTTTTGTGCTCACTCTGACTTCGAGCAGCGAAGATTTCCCCCTGAATCCTATTGGCTCCAGTTTTTTTTTTCAGGCGCCTTCATGCTTGATACGCTGACGAGAACTCACTTTATTGCCCTTTTCCATTGAATGTCACTTGTCATGTTGGAAACTAATGTTAACCGATTTAGCGTGTATTCTCGTTCAAAATACTCGGTCAAATAGTGAAATGTGTCATTTAAATGGAAGAGTCACTTGACTGTCCACATTCACAGTCCTAATTGATCCACCGCTACTGTGTCTGAAGGTCAATCAATTGTTGTAGCCATCGATCTGAAGGTTATTTGAAGCATTTTAGACTTAGTGCCCAGTCATGATGTTTCCGTCAATCGAAGTCTATCCAATCAGTGTCCGTCCAGTCCTTCCGTTTACCTGCCCAGATGCCCAATCTCGATCTCCATAGCCAGAATCGATCCACACTTTTGAGGCAGGAGACTTTGATGAGATTTTAAGCACCAGTTTATGAATATTGTGTACCCTGACTTAACTAACTACTCTGACCTGAACAACCATAACACTCCTGTTCGATGCGCACAGCAAATTAATTTTAATACTGTTGCGATACATAAAAGAAACGTCAGCTCCTCACTCGTCTTTCCAACCTGAATTCAGCAGAATTCAGTCATTTTCCCCAGCTTCTCTTCAGCTAAAATCCCCTTGGGTCTCACAACAGAGTTTTCAGCTGGAATTCATTCCTCCCGAAAACGCCTAGTTTCGTCTTTTCCGACCTTAATTACATTTTCCATAGTCTGGTGGAGTTGAACACGCGTCCATGCGGTTACCCACACACGCACACGCCCACACAGACACAGCCACACACACATAACGTCTATCTCTCTCTATCTCTCTCACACACACGTATGGATACGCGCTCTCTCGTAAAAAAAACTACTTAACAAAAGATCCTTCATAGCCAGCTCACTGACTTTCTGCATTCACTTTCGCCATCAGTTTTGTGTTAATATTTGCAAACACTTTTATTATTAAACAAAGGTAAAACGAAACAAATTGTTAATCCCTCCGCATTGTCTCCATCAGGTTATGTCACTGGCAGTTGGGGTACACCAATTGATTTGTACCAAGCAATTTATGAAGAAATTGAAGATATTCCGCCTGTCAAGGATCCCGCTCTGACCCGTGGCTCAGGTTTGTAACTTCCATTGCAAAGCCAGTCTGCACTGGGGGATTCCATTTCCGTTTACCCATTTTAAAAGTCAGGGCAATGAATGGGCCCGACAGGGATTCCGCTCACTTTACTCATGTGAAAGTTTCTGATCTCCGTGTGCTTCTGTTATGTGAGAAGAGTGATGAGCTCCTCAAATATCCCAAAATTCTGTGCTGCTCAAAGGGTGTTTTGCCGTTTGGCAGAAAATAGGGAGCAGATCGGTGTTTCCAACTTCCCAAGGGACTGCTCACTGCCTCCATTAGGTATCTGACTGACTAAATTATACAAAGAGAGGATTATTGAACAGAAAATGCAATCCACTCTCCCTAACTATGATAGTCTACAGGGCCGCTGATCTCAGGGGCCGGGAATCACATTCGGGAATAATTGATCCAACATTATGAATATCTATAATGAAAAAGAAAATACATTCAAACTACTTTCAACCGAATCCAGGGGATCATATTTCAATAACTAATAAGAATATGATAAATACTGGGGCAAACCATTGGGAACAAGAGCACACAGAAAAAAAGAAATGACAATAAAATAGCGAAGAATAACAATGATGGGAAGCGGCGTGGTGGCAAAGCAGCATAAGGGAGAAAACGAAGAAAGACGACAAATGTAATTACGGTGATAATAATGACTAATCAATGAAATGATCGTGGACCATCTAGCAAGTTAGTACAATATTTAACGGCACAAAGAAATGGTCGGTCAGTATGTCATGACCGTGTTCCAAAAAGGAACTGAAAGAATAGAGCAGCATTCACGAAATATCAGAAATATTAATCAACAACATTATTTCAGTATTCACCAGGGGTAAGAGGGCATGACTTTGGAAAATTAGGTTAGGAGTGACAAAATTTCATTTAAAATCAACTTAAAAAGAAAGTTTAAAAAAATCTTACCAAAAAAGCACGGGTCATAACAATTTGCATCCAATCATTATGGAAAAATATTATAAGATAGCAGAGGCACAATTACAGTGATTAACCAATTAATTTCAAGCGGTGGTAGTGCCACGATCCTGGCAGATAATTAATATTAAATGTAAAATTAAATATAGAGAAGGAAAATTTCCAGGGAAGAATGATCCGTTATCTGAACGTTGGTGGGAGAAAAACTAATTAAATTGATACAAAGGAGGAAAAGGGTACAAATTCGCATCAAACAACCAAAAGCGCAGTCAGCAAATACTCCATAATGGGAACTGTCACATCAGCAACTTCAGCAAAATGCTGAAAAAGTTAACAGCATAGATAAGGTTAGCAGTGAGGACATAAAATCTGTGGATTCGATAAATAATTTTGGAACTGTGCACTTAATATTCCGATGGATAAGACAAGTGCTAACCTCTCAGCTATTGCCCAGTGGGTGTCAATCTTGCCTCTGAATCAATATCCTCCGGCATCCAGTTCCACTCCAGTACTTGATCAGAAATTTCAACGCTGACACTGTGGTGCAGAAATGAGCGGCTAATGCCTTCTTGGCCGTGTTCTCTTTCAGAGTCATTGTTTAAGTGGTGACCAAAATGTCTTCTCCTGGATAATTTAGACCTGCCCTTGGTATACAGACAAATATGTATCTCTTGAGCAAAATCACAAAGTCAGATTATCTGCTAATTAGCACATCGCTGTGATTGCCTGTGGAAAGTTTTTAGTGTACAAATTGTCTGCTGCATTTCCCATATTTAAATAGTCATGATACATCACAAGTATCCATTAGCTGTAAAAAGCTTTGGACATCTGGCGATCTTGAAATCACTGTTTGCTCGTATTCATCACATTTATATGCAGTAAAGTGACACCTATGAGAATGGGTAGCCTGCTGCCTGCAAGACAGGAAACAGAGAGTGGTACACAAGGTAGTTATGTTGGGGGAGGAAAGTGGGAATGGGTATTTAAAACGCGTCTCTGCTGGGATTACTGTTGTTCTAAATTAATCTGAACGATTCAGACTTTGGATAAAAATGATATTTTTTCTAAATTTAACTATTGAACAAATTGTGTTGGGCTGGGGGTAGTGAAAGCATTTTAAAAACATACATTATTAAACTTGCGGCAAAGAACATACGATTGGCAAATGAATATCAACATAAGTAATTATGGGGAATTACAATCTAGTATATAAACTAAGAATTAATTTTCGGTCTGTAACAATGAATCCGAATTAAATGTTAAAATCGTGGAATCCAGGGGTTCAGGGAAATAAATAAAGAAAGTAAATCGATGGAGAATGATCAGTCTGTAAAAAGCCAAAACAAACACTATCTATTATTTCTGGATAGATGTGCTTAAATAACAATATTATTCTGTTGAACCTCGATCGAACATTAGTTAGAGGGAATTTGAAGTATAATTTAGGGTTCTGGTCAGCATATTTTTAAAGATATAGAGGAGTAGTTGATGAGGCTCAAAGCACTTTACAAGATTGGAAACCGTGTTAGGAGCAAAAGGAATCCAAAAATGCTGAAAATAAGGATCAAAAAATGCTTGTTGGTCTCTTTTTGGTTCCATTGCCCATGAGTTCCTTTCTCCTCCCTCAAATAGGACGGATTTAACGTCTCTGATAATGAAATGGAAAGCGGAGTTGTGGGGAGGGGGTTACTTATTTTAAACTCTACTCCAAAGGGCTGTTTACTTCTGTACCGTGATGACACTATAATGACATAAATAATTCCTCCAATAACCAAAGTATTTTTTTCCCCTTTCTTTAACAGTTTCTGCTTCCATTGATTCGCTCAATCATATCGAATATTACACCAGCCATGTTTTGGATTTCAAAAGTCTTGGATCGCAAAATCCTGACGAGAACTCCTCCAGTATTCAGGGTGGGTAAACTTTTACTTCCGACCAACTGGTTTTCATCCTTCACACTCAGTAAGATCTACAATCGAATATGAAGTATTAAAAAGAACGAATACAAGTAAAGTAGCACGGACGATGATATCAGCTATTACAGTGACTTTAGATGAAAACGCTTCTAAAATACTTTCAGGCTGATACAATATCATATCAAGATCACGTGATTGTACTCAATAATATAACGGCGTGAAATAGTTTCATTTAGAGTACATATCATCTTATTAGTTTCATCACAAGGCCCAGTAATCTGTGAAATGTGAAATACGCACGCAGGCTGTCGAGATCAATGGGTCAGTGAGACACGTGACATCAAAACATAAAATAAAAATACTGTGACGCGAATGGTTCCAAAAATTCTCCACACTTTAAGCTCCCTCCTCTGTTAGCGCAATAGAACCACTGTCCTCTCTTCTAATTGTTTTGTTGACAAGTCTCAATGTTATTCTAACTGTTCATTGTTAGCAATTAATTTCAATGAAAGTCGTTTGTTCCTCCCAGCTCTCCGCGATTACGACGATGCTAAGACTACAGACAATGATTCTAAGTGCGATCACTTGCTGCTGGACCGTGTTCATGATGATTTCTTCACACGGGAAAGTGCCGGCGGTGATATGTGAATTCTGGGTGAGATAGAGATTTATTTATCTCCTCAGCCTGTCCTCTGTATTGTTGGTGACTTTCTTACTCTCTACTTATATCGGTTCTGAAATGCCTGATAGTCCATTGGATGATCTGCGGAGTCTCTCACTAACGGGATACGCGCTGCTTGAAAGGTTGGTAGACAGGTTGTTCGAAGGGTTGTGCGCTCCATCCATCATCTCGACTTAGTATATGCACGTTTGTGTTTGTTGGATTGCGGCCAACAGCGTTCTCAGATAAGTCACGGGGTTAGTTGTGTATCTTCAGGGATGCGTTGGAAACATCCCTGAATTGATTTTCCTCCTCCTTCTGGTAGAAATCGGCCTCCTCCACCTCCCGCCACTGACTTCGGAGCAGATGATTACTTCTGAGTTTTCCTTCCCGCACCTGCTCACATTTGCGGAATGAACTGGATCTGTTTTAAAGTTCATTCATATTGGCGATGGAACAAACATTTGTTTGGTGTATGCTCCTCTTGAGGTGATACCATTTATTTCATTAATTTATTGGATATGGGCGTCGCTGGCTTGGCCAGCATTTAATGCCCAAACACAATTGTCTTTGCGAAGGTTGTGGTGAGCTTCCTTCTTGTAGCTTTGTAGCCCCGCTATTGTAGGTACCTGCTCAGTGCTGTTGGACACAGGATTCCAGGATTCTGAGCCAGCGACACAGAAGGAAAGGCGATAAATTTCCAAGTCAGAAAGGCTTGTGACTTGAAGGGACATTACAAATGTTGGTGATCTCATGTATGCTATACCCGTGTCGATCTAAATGGCCCTGGTCCGGCGCTCAGAAGGTGCTGCCACAGGGGCATTAGTGAGATTCTGCAGTGCCTCCTACAGATGGTGCGCATTGATGCTACTATTCGTCGATGTGATGGGAGGGAATGTTTGTGGAAGGGGTATCAATCAAGTAGAGTTCCTAGTTCTGTAGGTTGACGAGCTTCTTGGGTGTTGTTGGTGGTGCAATCGTCCAGTCAAGTGGAGACTATTCCATTAGGCTCCTGACTTGTGCCTTGTCGATTATGTACAGGTTCTCTGGAGTCAGGAGTTGAGTTGCTCGCCTCAGGGTTCCAGCATCTGACATGCTCTTGTAGTCAGTGTTTACCTGGCTATTCCAGTTCAATTGATGGTCAATTGTAAGCCCCAAGATTTTGATAGCAGGATTCAGAGATGAGCATGCCATTAAATGTCAAGAGGTGTTGGTTAGATTCTCTCTTGTGGGATATCGTAATTGTCTGGCACCTTGGTGGAGTGAATGCTACTTGTCGCATTTCACCCCAAGAGTGGATATTGTGTAAATTGTGCTGCATTTAGTCATGGACAATTTCAGAACCTGAGCTGTTGTGAATGTTGATGATCATTGTGCAATCTACAGCGAACAACCCCTCCTCTCACCTTCTGATGAAAGGAAGGTCATTCATGAAGCAGTTGAAGATGACTGGGCCGAGGGCACTACTCTAAGGGACTCCTGCAGTGGTGCCCTATAACTGAGATGCATGGCCTCCAAAAACCACAGCCATCTTCCTCTGTGGTATATATTACTCCAAGCAACGGCGAGTTTGTTTTTACATTCCCTTGGATCCCAAAGACTCCAGTTTTGCTCGGGCTACGCTCGGTCACATAACGCCTTGATTTCAAAGGCAGTCACTGTCCCCTCACCTTGGCAGTTCAGATTTGTTGTCCATGTTTGATCCAAGGCCGAAAATAATAATGAAGCTCAGTGACCCCGTTAAAACCCATACTGATCGTCACTGAGCAGGAGATTGCTAAGCATGAGACGCTTCTGATTTTACTGATGATGGAGACTAGACTGATTGGGCTCGAGTTGGCTTTAGTCGTTAATAATATTAATGCTGTTGGGTGTATTTTTCTCACTTGTTCAGACCCCAAGCGGCAATACGTCGAGTGCTAAACATGAAACATCGGACTTTGCAGGTCGTCGTCTGTTGCCTCACAGCGGCACAACACAGCCCGGGCAAAAATAAACACCTTTTCTCTTTCACTCATGAATAAATAAATTCTAACCTCTTCATGCTGCTGTCACACACCCACGCACATGCTCACTCGCGCGCGCACACACACACCAGACACCGGAAATGCACCCGCTCTCAGCCCATTATTAACCAATAATATGTTCATCCTAAGTGCATAACACTCAGGTTATTTTTGATCACGCCTTATCGGCCCCTCCCATTCCTGATATGAATGGCAATGTCCTCTTTGAAACCTTCACAAGCCCACCCAATCTGTCCCCAGAAAGCAGTGAGGGTGTTGCTCAAACTTTACAACATATACATTAATCTGGTAAAGCCAATGCTTCATTACCGGCTACAAGCTTGTTCCGCATAGTTGGGGAGTATGCAGCCCTCTCTGGTTTTTACCATGTCATTACATGGAGTTGTTCTGATGCTTTTAATGATGCTGAAATTATCAATGAGAACTTGCTGTTTTTTGTTTCTCTAGAAACAACAACAACAACAACAAAACTCTAGTTGATTTGGAAATATTCTGAAGAAGAAAATGAATGCATGGCCTTCATTTCGATGATGGTGGACATAGTTGCATCACACACTCTAAAGCAATACTATTTTAACCCGTCTTTCAGGTAAAATACATCGACAAATCGAGGATGCGAAGCCCCAGGTGTGTGACTCGCTGTGTAAAATCTGAGGGAACGCCCTTAAGTTTTCAAAGAATACATCCATCTCGAAGATGCTTACCTTTCCGACATAAACATGTTTTGAGAAAAAAAAGCAAACGTTACCTTGTGTGGAGACATCTAGATTCGTTTCTTAAATCTATAAATTATCTTAAAAAGTATGAATAAATACTGTCTAATCAGAATTGTAGGACAAAGGGATTTTTTCGCGCATTTTCATGTATATAATCAAACTGTACCACACTCCGCTGTATCGACAATACAACCCATCAAGAGAATTGAAGAATCGATGACTATCATTACAAGTTATTTTCAGCTCCATTTTCTAAGATTTGTTTTTTTTTCCGAAATGCCTTAAAAAGAAGTATTAGAACAGAGAAATAAATGGAATATCTGTTTTCCATCCATTTAATGTACTTTCTCTCTACACTGCCACATACCGGGTACAGAGAGAGCTGCATTCTCAAAGCAGCTCAAAACAACACGATGTTGCTTGACAGCACAACATATAACTCTCGGGTTATCGAGTCTGGAGGGAGGCAGGAAAACAATCAGAATTCAGTATGTCTCCAATGCTTTATTTCTATAAAATTACTATTCAGTTACCCATCATTGGAGCTCAGTACTAACTGACTCAGGAGAAACAAATCACCGTGCACTATCCCCAGCAGCAGTTATTATAGTTCCATGAGGTTGGCGATTGTATCAGGCATGACCACATGCTGAGGGCCACCATTATAATAAATACAGCACAAAATAGAGAAAAAATGTTCAAATAATGACATATCATAGACTGAGAGAGAAACAATGCTCATTTTTCCTGTCTGTGAAAGGGTCATGGGCCGGAGTGATTAAGTAAACCCTCAGCTCTAGCACTCTGTGTTCTGTCCCTGTGAACTTGCTGAGCACTGTACGCTCAGGGCCAAAATTCTTCCTTCTCTGAAAGGCTGGTGGAAAAATAATCGCACTTGGTGTTTTAGACCAATCTTCCAGCTGCCGGATCGGAATCACCAGCAGTTTGGAATTTCGTCCAAGTCTTCACCTGTAGCGAGACACCAACAGTTGACATCAAGCCATCCTTCCCCAGACACTCTCGACACGCCATGTACACTGGAGTTATGCACACTGAAAACTAATTCACCCTCACGCCACACTGTACTCGAGCATATTCCGCATCCTTCCAAATTTCCGTAACACTCAAGACGCTCTTCGTTCTTTTACTGCCAATGGGCAAAAATACTGGAAATCCCTCCGAGCCGCACAGAGAATGTATCTACACCACAGGAATTTGGCTTCCACCATAAATATCAGGGCAATTGCCAATGGGCAGGATATAGTGGCCTAGCTAGTGATGCAATACCACGCAAATGCCTTTATAAAAATGGTGTCGCTGTCCGACACATCATTCCCACTTCTTCCTATCACTAATCTTTGGAAAGACTTTTAAAATTCTCTTCCGACATTACGCAACATGTTTAACCATTTCCAGTATCCTGGCTTTTCCGCTGCTGCCAGACCTGCTGACTTTTTCCAGATAATTCTGTTTTTGTTTTGGATTTCCAGCATCTGCAGTTTTTTTGTTTTTATCCAGTATCCTGGCCTTCACTAATTATGTTTCACAATGGACATCCAGTTCCCCTATAACAACCAGGACATTGAACTACATCTGTATCACCGTTCCTTCATTGTCGATGGTTTAGGGTCCTGGAATTCCCTTCCTTACAACACTATAATTAAAGGGCAATTAGCAATCAGCAACAAATTCTGAATTTACCACTGACTCCCGCATACCACGAAAGAATAAAAAAGTGATACATTCTTCCCTCAGCAGAACAGCCAATCCCCCTACAACTCTATCTTCACCAGGTCTCCCAATCCCTCTGAGCCTCATCCATCACGACGACATTCAGTCCCCCTGCAAATCCATCCATCAGCAGGACATCCAGTTCGTCTACACACACATACCTCAGCGATACAACTGGTCCCTCTGAACATGCATTGTTCAACAACACATCCAGTTTCACTATGCCGACATCCCTCAGAACGACATTCAGTCCTTCTTTACCTCCATCACTCGCCAAGACTTGCAGTGCCTCTGTGTACCATACCCTCACCAGGATATCATGTCCCTCTACACCTCAATTCCCCAGCTGGAAATCAAATCCCTCCACATCTCCATCCCTCTCCAAGGCACACAGTCCTTCCACCTCTCCATGCCTCACGAGGAAATTCACTCCCTCTGCACCTCCGTCTACCAGCAGGGTATTCAGAACCTCTACCCCTTCATCTTCACCAGGAAGACAAATCTCACTTCACCTCCATCCCGCAATACGACCGGCAGTCACTTTTCACCTCCATCCATCATCAGGACATGCAGTTATTCTGCACATCCGACGCTCAACAGCATGCACTTTCCCTCTACACTTTCATCCCTCAGCCAGGCACACAGTAAGTCTGCATTCCCATTACTCAGTCGGACATCTAGCCTGTCCAGGCCGCCTCATTCATCCCTGGCATCCGGTCCCTCTACATTTCTCCTTCCGCGGACATCCAGTCCTTCTACACTTTCACTCTTCAACAGTGAGGATGAGCGACTATGAGATGGTGGAGTTCTTCATGATGATAGAGAGTGACGTATTTGATTCTGAAACAAGGGCCCTGAAAGTTAATGGAGGAGGCGACGATGGTATGGGGTGCGGCCTGCCTATGCTGGATTTGGAAACGTTGTTTGGAGGGATGACGGTGGATGGGCAGTGACGGATATTCGGGCGGCGCTTCTGTGGGCTCCAACAGTAGTTTGTTCATGTCTGGCACAAAGGAGAGATAGAAATGCTGTCCGAACCATGGCTTACAGGGGAAATTGGGGATAGTGTTGGTTCAAAGGAAGAGGCAGACATGTTGGGGGGTAAAAAAGAAAAAGTCATTAAGATTTGGAGCACTTTAGAGTTCATCAGGGGAAGACCAGGGTATTGATTAATTAGGCGAGGGTGGAGTGTGAGAGTAGGCTTGCGGGAACATATCAGCTGTCTGCTAACGCTTCTGCAGAGGAGGGAAGGGTAGGTGGATACACGTGCGGGTCTCTTACAGTCAGAAGCAGGGGATTTATGATTGGGAACGGAGGGGTGGCTGACCAACTAGATGGATATTTTGGTTCTGACTTCACAAATGAGGACGCAGGTGGCGTGCCAGAAATGTTGGGGAGCAGGGTATAGAGTGAGAGGGAGGAGCTGTATGGGACCAGTATGGGCACGGAATTGGTGTTGGGGGGATTGATGGGATTGAGGAGCCGTGGAATCCTGGGGCCTGATGGTCTACGTCCCAGTGTCATTGGGGAGGTCGCCCTTTAAGTGGTGGATGCCCTGGTGGTCATCTTCCGAGATTCTATAGTGTTGGGTAAAGTTACTGCGGGTTGGAGTTTACCTAACGGAACGGCAACATTTGCAAGGGGATTTAGAGAGAAGGCGGGGAGTTGTTGACCAGTCGGCCTGACATCGGTGCTGTGGAGAATTCAGGATTCCGTTTTGGAACATTTGTTAGCTGAGCCCTTGGGAAGCAGTGGCAGAATCGGACAGAGTCAGAGATGGACAGAAGACTGGTTGGCAGACAAGAATCAGGGAGCGGTCATGAGCAGGTCTTTTACCGAATGGCAGGCAGTGAATACAGCGGTGCTGTGGCGGTCGTTGCTGCGATCCCAGTTATTCATGGTGCGTGTCTGTGATTTGGATGAGGGAGCTGGGCGTGGTGTCTCTGAATTTGCAAATGGTGCTGGTTGCGAGGCTGAAATGTGTGGAGGATGCAGAGATGCTTCGGTGTGATTTGGACAGGGTGAGTGGGTGGGCAGCTGCATGCCAGAAGCAGTCTGCTGGCGATGGTTGTGAGTTTGTCCACTCTGGTCGCAGGGATGTGAGGGCAGATCGTTATCTGAATGGCTTTGAATTGAGTGAGGGGAGTGTTCACTGAGGTATGGGTGGCCTTGTGCACCGTTCGCTGAGGGTAAGCATGCGAGTGCAGTGGTCGGTGGGGGAGATGGATGGTGTGTTGGCCTTCGTAGCTGGAGGATTCGAGTAAAGGAGGGGGGATTTCTTGCTGCAATTGTACAAACAATCCAATTTCACATCCGAGTGACACAAACATTGCTCATCATAACAAGGAGACACAGGGAAGGCACATTCTGGGGAGGTAATTTACACTAGTGAATTAGAACGGAATAACACGCTTGCCCAGGCTGTGCAAGTCCATTTCCCTAACCTCCCAAACTCTGCCCATACGTATTGGTAGACCCCAAAATCCAGATCAGAGGTGGACACAGCCTGTTGATTGTCTTTACCTTGACGGGCGGCCTCTGGATGGCCAAGACCTGGAGGTGCCCGGCCTGCTTTAGTGGTCCTGCGATGTGGCAGTGGTACCCTCCTCGGCAAATGGAGCTGGGGCTGCTGTGGTCACAGGAAGTGGGGATTCGCAGAGGATAGATGCTCGCGGAGCCATCTGATTGTATAGACACGGTGATATGCATTGGCGGATCATCCTCCATATTGGTGCCTGAAAGTCCTTGGCTGATTCATTGGCTGTGTGCGTGAGTTAATGTGTGTGTAAGTGCCTGCGTGTGCATGCGTGTGTATATTCATTTGTGTGTTCATGAATGTGTGTATGGTAAAGAGAGGGAGAGGCGTGTGTGTTTATTCCTGTCTATATTACTGTGTGTGAGAACGTGCGTTTGTCTTAAAATTTCTGCGAATGTGAAAATTCACATGTGTTTATGTACCTGATTTATGTGTATTGCTGTTAGTTTGTGCGTGTGTGCTTTTCTGTGTGTTTGTGTGTCAGGGGCTGCTTGTGAGATCTTGTGGGTGTGCATGAGTATATCTGCTTGTGACAGTAATTTTGTGAGAATGTGTGCATCCTTTTTTGTGTGACTATGTGTGCATTCGTATGTATGTCTGTGCATTTGTGCGTTTTTGTGACTTTTTGTGTGTGTGTGCGTGTTCTGACTGTGTGTGTATTTATGTGTGTGTTTGTGTGAGTGTGTGTTTCATTGCGCATGTGAGAGAGAGGTGGAGAGATAGGGAGAGAGTTTATGTGAAACATAGGAACATAGAAATATAGAAATTAGGAGCAGGAGTGGGCCATACAGCCCTTCGAGCCTGCTCCGCCATTCATTATGATCATTGCTGATCATCCAGCTCAATATCCTGCTCCAGCTTTATCCCAATATCCTTTGATCCATTTCACCCCAAGAGCTATATCAACTCTTCCTTTAAAACATGCAATGTTTTGGCCTGTACTAATTCATGAAGCAGCGAACTCCACAGGCTCTGGTACGATAGAGGTGTTGAAAACGCAGCTTGACAAATGCATGATTAGGATGGGAATAGAGGGATACGGACACCGGAAGCGCAAAATGTTTTAGTTGACGGGCAATATGATCGGCGCAGGCTTGGAGGACCGAAGGGCCTGTTCCTGTGCTGTACTTTTCTTTGTTCTATGACATCCATTCCCTCTGCCTCTCCAGACCACATCGGAACAATCAATCCTTCTGCAAGTTCATCACTCACCAATACACTAAGTCGCTCTATAACTCTATCACTCAGTTGGAAATCCATTCCCTCTAACACCTCAGCTTCTGTTAAGGACAGCCTGGCACGTGCCCCACGACCACGATCTCTCAGCTTTCCGTTCACATCCAGTGCAGCACAATACTTGGAGAATCCATTTTGACAGAAAACACCTCTGTCTCTTCTCGGAACAGGTAGCATCAATCTGCCCCTCATCCCTATTGATTATTATTATTCACCAAGATTACAAGTGGTTATTTGCCCTCCAACCTTACTGGGAATCCTGTGGATTGCTTCACCGCTGCTCCCATCCCCGCCACGCATACGACCCATCTTTTTTATTCATATACGTCCGTCCAAATAATTGCCTTGTAACAGCAGCAAACTTCAGCTGTCGAAACTGTACTCTCATTGGAAAAATCGCCTTTGCGTCTACAGCATTTCTCCAACGAAATCAGAATAATTATATTGAAATTCTTAAGAGTCCTAGCTATCCCTGTGTTTACGTGAAGGGAACATTATTTCTGATATTTTGACTGCTATGTTATTCTGCCTTTACTTTACTGGTGTGGACTGGGAATAGACCACCTATCTATTATATAAAGTAATTCAATTCCTGTACTCCCTATGCATGACTCATCTGTGAGGCCTCCCGCTTCCTCCCTCGACTTCTTATTTCCATTTCTGGGGATAGACTGCTTGCAGTACATGCTACAATGCTACCACCATGCACACCAATCTTTATCATAACTCCTGCCATTCTGCTTCCTGTAATTTCTCAGTTGATTTTTCACATTCCTCCGCCTTCATCACATCTGTATTAATTGGGCCATGTTCCACAGCGCTACTACAGAAATTCCTTCCTCCCTGCTCTGCCCATAAGTCCGCTTCATTGGGGCACACAGGGATCTCGACCATGACGGTCCCATATCCTGCACTTCCGCCCTCGACCTGCTCCTCTGCATCAGCATCATGCTAGACTCCCATCTATACCCACTTTCCACAACCCTAAAGATCAATTATTTCATTGCCTTTGCAATTTGCACCTACTACGTCAGGAAATGCACTTTCTTTGTCGCCTGCTCTCTTTCGCTAAGCATAAGAGGACCGTTTTACCTCCGAGACTCAGCTTTATTTCTGTATGAAACTGCACAGCCCCCCATAGAGGAATAATATATTTCATCCACATGCGGTACATGCAGAACACTCTTTCCCTGTTCGCTTTTCATTTTTCAGGGCAACAACAATTCCATCCTGGTGAAGTAGTCATGTTGGTGGTACTGCTTCTGCTTTCCTATACTTCATTCATTGAACATGCAGATATTACTACAACTCACTAATAAGCCATTTTGTATCAAAGTTAGACGTTGTACTGATCTGTCACTCAGCAACGTGGCAAATTATGTATGGAATTTAAAAGCAATTTAGTGCAGTCAGTGGAGGCCTGTAATAAGTACAAAACATGCTGGAAAAGCTCAGCAGGACTGGCAGCTTCCGTGGAGTGAGGAACAGAGTTAACGTTGCCATCCAACATGTTTCTTCTTTGGAATTCAGAGTGCGAAAAAAAACGGAGTTCTTATTATCTGAACAGATGCTGCCAGAACTACGGAAATTATTCGAACATGTTCTGTTGTTTAAATGAAGGTGGCATCTTGCTACCTGTTCTGTTGTGCCCTCTACTTGGTCGCTTTATTGCAAAGCGCAAACTAATGTTTGATATGAAGTAAGAACTATGAACATAATTGGTTTTCAAGGCTGCCTGGGACACGGTAATGCATTAAAAGAAATTGAACTGTGCTGCTATGTATGTCAAATTGCCGGAGTCACTCAAGGGGCATATTTTGTTTATAAGGTACATATTTTTTTTTTGTAAAACTGAAGAAATGAATAGTTTCCATTGTCCGTTATCCAAATTGTGACAGTAATTATATTCTTTCCTGTCCCCACTACTACCTGTTTGTGTTTGACGTTTTCCAGCTCCAATATAAAATCTGCAGTGACGTGGCTACAAGGAAAGAAAGGCTGGGACCTGATTATCGAATGGCATTGAACACTCAGGTAGAACAGGCAGATGTGGTGGATAGCACAGTTAATAAAACATTATTAATACTATAGTGAGAGATAACCTTGGATCCGAACATAAATGCATGGAATTAGCTGAGGTGGAATTAACAACCAGCAAGCTCCAAAAACGATGCATGAAACAGCAACTGTAATGTAAATCATAAAATAAATCAGGATATTTTTAGTGCATGTAACAAGAATAATACCATAATCACGGAATCACGGAATCGGAATCACAGCATCTTAGCGCAGAAGAGGCCATGCGGCCCATTGAGTATGCAACGACACACGATTACAACCAGAACTAACAGCCTAATTCTATTTCCCAGAAATGGCCCATAGCCTTGAATGTTATGACGTGCCAAATGTTCATCCAGGTACTTTTTAAAGTACGTGAGGCAACACGCCACCACCACCCTTCCAGACAGAACATCACAGACCGACACCACCCGCTGGTAAAAATAAAGTTTTTCCTCACACCCCCCCTAAACTTCCTAACCCTCACCTTTAACGTATGCTCCCTTGAGACTTCAACTAGGGGGAACATCTATTCCCTATCCAACCTGCCCATGCCCCTTATAATCTTGTACACCTCGATCATGTCGTCCCTTAGTCTTCTCTGCCCCAACGAAAACAACCCAAGTCTATCCAACCTCTCTACAGAGCTTAAATGTTTCATCCCAGGCAACATCCTGGTGAATCTCCTTTGCACCATCTCCAGTGCAAACACATCCTTCCTATAATGTGGCGACCAGAACTGCACATAGTACTCCAGCTGTGGTCTCAACAATGTTCTATAAAACTCCAACATGTCCTCCCTCCTTTTCTCATCTATGCCTTGTTTTATAAAGGCAAGTCTCCCATATGCCTTTCTCATAGTCCAAATAACATGCCTCTCTGCCTTCAGGGAACAATAGAAACATACGCCAAGGTTCCTTTCTTCCTCAGAACTTCCTAGTGACATTTTGTTCATTGAATACTTCCTTGACAAAGTCATCTTTCCAATGTGTATAACCTCACACTTTTCATGGTTAAATTCCATCTGTTTCTTATCTGCCCATTTGACCATCCCGTCTATATCTTACTGTACCACAAGATACTGAACCTCACTGTTAACCACCCGGCCAATCTTTGTGTCATACGCAAAATTACTAATCCTAAATCCCGCAAAATCAATTATGTCGTTCATATTATTGACAAAAAATATTGGACCGAGCACACATCCCTGAGGTACGCCACTGGGTGGACCTGGCTTCCAGCCACTAAAGCATCCTTATGTCATCACGCTCTGCCTCCTTCAACTTAACCAATTTTGAATCCACCTTATCAAATAACCCTGAATCCCATGTGCATTTGCATTCTTTATAAGTCTCCCATGTGGGACCTTGTGACAAGCTTTGCCGAAATCCATTTAAACTACTTCAACAACACCACCACCAGCTACACATCTGGTCACCTACTCAAAAAACTCAATCAAACTTGTTAGGCATGACCTCACTCTGACAAAGCCATGCTGATTATCCCTGAGCAAACCTTGCCTTTCCAAGTGGAAACAGGGACTCTCCTTCAGAACTTTCTCCAACAGTTTCCCTATCACTGACCTGAGACTCACTGGCCTGTTCTTTCCTGGCTTATATCAATAACCATGAGGATGTTCGAGGTCTAATAAACTGGGAAATGCTAATCTGTACTAATGTTGTGTAGGTAGATATATTCGGATGTATGTAAGGTGGTTTCCCGAACTTGCACGTTGAAGAACCAACTCGACAACTGGCAATTTTAGATCTAGTATCGTGCAATTAATGGGCCAAATTAATACTTTTGTTGTAAACTACCCTTTAGGAAAGAGAGAACATAAATCGCAAAAAAACAACGCCTTGATTCACAACGTGTTTTTGTTCAATGGGATATTCGTCTAAAAGGCAAAGGAATATGTGATTGCACGATCTTCAAGTTGACTTTGTTATTGCAAAGCTTTGTTAAAAGGCATGATTATAGACAGTCAATAGCTAACACTTAAGGAACGCGTGCATAATTTACCAGAAAAATACATTCATTTAATGCAATAAGGCCAATCAAGGAATGTGTTTCAGCCGTGGCTAATTTATTAAATATAGGATTACATTGTGTCAAAGGAAGAAGCGTACAAATTTGCAAAAATGGTAAACTTGAGAATTGGAAGCAGTTTAAATTCCGCAAAGCGGAAACAAAAACAGAGAGAATCTTCACAGAATCACAGAATAACACAGTGCAGAAGAGGCAATTCGGCCAATCGAATCTGCACTGGTACGTGAGCAACACCTGGCTTAATTAAGGGGAAAAGATTATAAGGCAAAAGTAGCGTCAAACATTAAAATATAGACTGTTAAACATCCTACAGGCAAGCATAAAGGAAAATACGTGTGAATAAACGTCAAATATGGGTCTATTACCAAAGGATTATTGAGAATTTATAATGCAGAATAAGGAAATGACCCAGAAGCTATACAAATATATTGTGCATGTCTTTATGGAGGAAAATATTAAAACCCCCAAGAAACACTGGAGGAGCAGGGGACTTATCTTGGCGAGGAAATTCATGATATTAATATTCGTCTTGAAAATAAAACTGGAGAAATTACTGGCCTTTAAAAAAAATGGTCCCCTTTGAGTTGAAGTTCTGCATCCAAATAAATTGAAAAATGTAGCTTAGAGATCGGAGATGCAATGGCGATCATCATTCAAATTTGATAGATTCTGGAATGAAATCTGCTGATCGGAATGTGCCGAATGTAACCAAGTTGTTTAAGAAAATTAGGAGAGAGTAAATGGTGAACTACAGGTGTTAGCCTGACATCAGTAGTAAGGAAAATTCTAGTATTCCTAATGGAGAATGTGAACTTTATAGACCGAGGAAATAATCGGAGGGTTAGCCCGAGTCAACATTGAATTATAACAGGGAAATCTCGAGTAATAAATTTGATGGAGTTTTCTGAGAATGTGCCCAAGCAGAACAGGTCACGGTCATGCTCTGCAAGTGGAATGTTTAGAATTTCAGAAAGGCTTTAGTAAGTTCCCACACGCGAGGCTGGTAAGCAAAATTAGATGCATGAAATTGCGGGGGTGGGGTGATGGTGGGGGTTGGAGGGGGTGTGGTATTAAAGCCTGCATTGTGAACTGGTTAAGAGTCACAGAACAGAGACCAGGAATAATTAAATATTTTCAGGTCGGCAGGCTGTGACTAATTTGGAACTGCAAGATTAATTCCCTGGGATCCAGTTATTTAAAATCTATATCAATGATTCGGATCTGTGGATTAAAGGCAATATTTCCAAATTTACAGATGACACAAAACAAGGTCGGAGTCGCAATTTTGAGATGGATGCAATGTGGTTTGCAGAAACTAAGCGAGTGGGTGTAGGTACCGCAGATGGAATACCATGTGCAGAAATACGATGTTATCCACCTTCGTCGGAAAAAAGAGAAATACCGAGTGTTGCTAAAATGTTCAGAGATTGGGAAGTGTGCCATTGGGTATACTTGTTCATGAGTCACTGAAAGCTAACATGGAGGCACATCCAGCAGTTAAGAAGCTAAATAGCACATTGGCTTTTGAAGGAAAAAAATTGAGTGCAAGGTAAAATATTTATTTATGTAATTTGATCGTTATATTTGCAGAATAGGAATGGCAACGAAGTTTCACCAAATTAATTCATTAAATGGAGGGATTGTCATATGAGGAAATATTAAATAAAAAATACATTTAATATCCAGAGTTTAGAAGGTGTGGGGCGATCGCATTCAAACAAAAAATAAATCTAACAATGTTAGGCAAGGCTGTTGCTGGAAGGATTTTTCACCTGGATCGCGAGTCGAGAAACAGGGGAGGCATTATCTCAATTAAGAACAGGCCATTTAGGACACGGATGAGGAGGCAGTTCTGAAAGGAGAGCGTGGAGAATCTTTAGAATTCTCTGCCCTAGAGGGCTGTGGAGGCTCTGTCAATGCGTATTCAACGGACCGTTGTCAATAGGTTTCTAAAGTTAATCAAGGGATACAAGAAAATGCAGGAAAATCGTGTTAAATACGAATATCACCCACTATTTCATTGTTTGGCGGGAGGTCCCGAAGGTCTGAATGGCTTACACCTTCTACTATTTCTTCCTCAGTGCAGATATGACAGCTCAGTACTGGGACATCAATTAGGTTATATAAATCATCACGACAGCAGAATAGTATTCATCCACATTTTTCGAACATGCAGCCTCGAAATCTACTTCACTCTACCAATCGTTCAAAGGAAAATGTTCATGATTCAACGACATGAGTCATGAGCAGCCACATACAACTAAAATGGAGCTGCCAACACGGTGAAGTGACAGCACATGTCTCTTTGCATGCTGAATTGCGGTTTCAGCATGAAATGTGCAGAGCTAAGCGATGCCAAAGCCAATAGATCAGCTCAAATCTCTGTAGGCCTGCCACATCTATCGAGAATGGTCGTAGGTAATAAAACAACTAACATTCTGAGGCTGGTCCACGCTGACCACTCCGCTTCCAGGATTATTAAATGACAGGGATGAAGCATTTGAACCTATCTTCCTCCAGAAGCCCCCTCGCATCACAAATGCTTGCCTGGAAACAAATATTTTAAATAATTGTCGTAGATACGAGTTCTCCTCTGAAAGCAAGGTACATGCGATGGGATCATTGATTTTGCCAAAAGTTTTCTCTGAATAATTAGCTTCGGACATTCTTTAAATCTCAGCCAAAACATTCAGTCGACGGCGTGGAGTTTGGTGGGATATTTAGACGAAGTGAGACTGTGGGATGGTGTTGCGCACTCTGCACGGGATTTAGTCGCACCTCACACAAAAACCAGCGTCCTTTCTGTTTACGGTGGACAACCCTCTGAACCCCAGGGCAGCGTTTATGTAATTGGACACATTTGTCTCCTAGGCCCAACCATCGTTTGGTCCTTTATAAATATCGTCCATACAACATAAAGCTATCAGTCTTGAATTTCGCCGAAGGCTGGACAATATTCAGCAATATTCCTATCTCAACAGGCTCTGAAGCCATCCATTCCAATATAAAACAATGTCTGGACAACTTTCCCGCTTTGACTGCTAGGTGGTAACAGACTATTTCACCATGCCGGCTCCAGGTAATTTCCAACAAAATTAATTCGAAACATCTCGTCTTACATTTCAGTGCCATCAACACCAACAAATCTTCTACCTAAAATATGCTAAGGAATGTTAATATGTAGCTCCATAACCGGCGAGCAATATGAATATTGTGCTGGCAAGTCCAGGTAAGTGGTTGAATATACTGTGGCGAGTAATTCATCACCTTCATCCCCAATTCTTGCTCAACCATCAATAAGTAGGAACTGTTCATTTCCATAGACTAATTCCGACTTTCCTAGATCAGCCAAGCTCAAGCAACACATAACAAGCTCGAGAGAATTGGAATCAAAGCGTGCCTTACTCACTACATTAAGCATTCTCATTCTCCACTGCCTGCGTACACTGACAGCAAGGAGTGCCGTCCATAGGATGCATGGAGACCCTCGACAATTACCTCAAGGGCAGCAGAAACATGAGTCCACAACTAGCTGCATGTTGCGCTCGAAGGCGCACAGCATCATCACTAGTGTACATATTACCATGTCTTCATTGTCACTGCACCAACATCTTAGAGAATACTCCCTTAAATAACTGAGAGTGCACCATAGTTACACTTAATGGGGTACATAAATGTGGTCAACCTTCGAAATTGCTGTCAGGTGTGGACAAAAAATGGCGGAGTTTCCAGCGAAGCTCAGATCCTTAGAGTTAATACATCCTATTCCTACTGCTACCACTAATTCTACTACTACTAATACTAGTACTTGTTCTACTAATACCACTACTAATGCTACTAATACAATTAATAATAATAATACTAATAGTAATAATTATAACAATGATAATAATAATAACGATGATGATAACAATTATTATCATCATCATCGTAAAAACAATAATACGACTACCGCATCGAATTCTATTTCCACTATTTCCCATACAAATATTAAAAATAATAACATAAAAAGTACATCACAGTCGGGAGCCATTCCAACCATGATTTCTTTTGGCCAGAATGGAGCTATGCAACGTAATTTATTTTTCAACACTCATCCTTAGCCCCAGGGTTTCGATAGTTCAGATGATTTTTTTTGTTATGCGATGAGAAGTTATGCGTCGAGAATAAATCCAGGCAGCGCATTCCGGATACTCACCAAACTGTGGCAGAAAGTAGTTCACCTCAACTAAATTCTAATTCGTTCATTATGTTTTGATTTATGTATACGCCCCCTCGTTATTGACAATGTTTCAATGAGAAATATGGGCTTCCTCTCCACTATATCTGCCACAATAAAACTTCATCATAGTTTGGTAGAGCTCAATTAAACCTTCACATAGTCTGTGATGTTTTAACAGCCCCAGCACATCAAATCTTTCCTCATAGATATCATTTTATATTTGTGACAAAATCGCCCATTTCCCTCCACCGTCCGCTTTCTCATTTGATCACGTTCTTCCTGTAACACAGTCACCAGGAATGTGAAAGTACACTAGTAGAATAGATAGGTTTTTCGAATCATTCTAGCTCAATATTCCTGAAGTCATATCCTATACATTGAACAAGAATGGAAAATATGTTGTACGACCCCTGTTGTTGAATATTCTTAGGGAGAATAAAAACCGACAAAGAGCTGGACTGACTGGCTTCCTTACTCTGAAATTCCGCGGAATTTGTTTCCATCGCCTTTTTAGGGTGTACATTACAGATCATCACAACAAATCTATTCATCTCCTTTCGGAAAAGGCCAGACATTCCAGGTTCCAATACTTGTGCTTTCATGAACAGCGTTGTGTTCACTCCATGGTCTGAGCTGACTGAAACTCAAATAGAATAACAGAGGAAAGGACACTGACCCCTTCCCGCAGAGAAAACTTCGGTTTGGGGAGGAATATTGGTAGAGACAGAGGGAGAGGCGGGCGGTGAAGGGGAGGGTGGTGGGAGAGAGAGAGAGAGAGAAACAGAGAGTGAGAGAGAGAGAGAGAAGATAGAGAAACAGGGAAAAATTAGGTGTGAAAAAAATTGCGACGAGAAAGAAGACGGTGGGGGAAGGACGACATCTCTGGGCGGTGCATGGTGGGCAGATTTGTTGCTGCTACAATCAGCATTGACAAAAAAAGCCCACTCTTCATGATTTGGTTTTTGTACTGTTAAAATTGAAGGTGCACGTTTTGCAAATTGATGGTGACTATTACAATGTGAAAGGACACAGTTAGATTGAAAGACACAAGTGCTGCATGGCATGATCAGCAATCTCAATTATGGAGTCAAATGCAGCAAACGCAATTTGGATTTTCTACAGTTAGACCTGCGTTTTTGTGGAATAATTTGTGTTCAGCTAAACTCCCTGATTGTGACTCGTTTCCAAGGTTCTTCATTATTCACTTCTCAACAGCAATGCTTACAGAGAATTTCATTGCTCTAGTTATAAACCTGCCTGCTTCAGTCTAACTATCTGTCTATCAATGTTCCATTATTTACCTCATCCTTAGTGGAAAGAATCTGGAAGAGCCAGAATGTATAGATCATCGCAAATGGCCCACTTATTTAACCGCTACAGTCCAAGTGATCTGGGTACACAACTGGAAATGTTGGCGGGAAAGTGAGCAGCCGGGATTTTTTGCCCAGCTTCAATGATTAAAAGACTGATTAAATTCCAAGTGTAGAGGGTATATGCCTTGGACGGGAGTTAGCAGCTATTAGTGTCCGCATACAGCTGCTGTTTTTGTCCTTTTCGGATGTCAACATCTTGGGTTTTTAATTTGCTTTCCAAGTATGTTTGGCATCTTGATGAACATAATTTTGTCGGAGGTACAGGCTGCACTGAAGATGACATGGTTGCGGGGCCACAGCTTTTTTCTAGCAGTGTTTAGCGTAGTGCTGACCCAGGCTGTTTTGTAATTCTTCTTGGGGAAATTCTTGCGTTTCTTTCAAGTTGGACTTAAATAGGATTTGGGGGACATTCCATCACACTCCTGACTTGAACTTTGCAGATTTTGGAACATTGTTTTTCGGACTCTTTGGGAAGTTATTTTCTGCAGAAACTCTAGGTTCTGAGTTGCTCTTAAACCACGTGATTTATTGGCTGCAACTGTTCCTGGTCAATGTTTATTTCTCAACAATACTCTGACACATTGTTGTACATAAGTTGGATAAGCTGTGTAACTTAACGAGCCGCAGGGAGCCCTCTACAATCAGCCATGCTGAGGGCACTCTGACGATAATTTCTTACGGATCTGTAGTTACAGGTGTTACAGAGCAACAAAGTATTATAATGACAGAAACAGATCATTCTAAAAAGAGGCTGATACCAGTGTGTTTTCAGTACATTCCAGAAAATGTTGATTGTCGTAAACACACATCTGGTTCATTCGTGTCACTTAGGGAAGGAAATCTGCTGTTGCCACTTGCTACGTCCAACATCTGACTCCAGGAGCAAAATTTTATGGTTGACTCTTAAAAATCCCCTCTGAAGAAGGGAGATTTAGAATGGGGGATAATTGCTTGTCCAGCCATTGATGTATACATCCAAGGAACTATATTTTAAAACAGTTCCACATCGCGGTGTTTTACCATTCTTTGATGAGGATGAAATAAATAGAAATATATGTTGATGGGGTGATGTGCAGAGAGGAAATAATTAGCTGCTGTGAAGAATAAAGATTAGCCTGGGCCTGCTTTGATGAACTGACTGTTACTGTGTCGTAAATGCTTGGTAGCACGTTATGAAAATCTAAACATTAATCTCCAATTTGCTAACACATTCTATTGAACTTGATATGCAGATATAAGGCCCTGAAATACAATGCAAGAGGGAAAAACCTGCTGAATGTAACAAGAAGCTTTAATCAACAACAAAAAAAAATGTTCACCCAATGATGTCTTAGTTATTCATGATTTGCCATTGGATTTTGACTGAGGAACCAGTCCGGTCTACTGGCTTGGTTGCAAGCATTCTGCGACATGGGCATAAGCTTCAATGGGGTAATGAAAGAGGAGAAAGACTATTTGTTCGAGGGAAGGGGAGACGGAAAATGTGATTCGGGGAGGCATTATGAGACAGAAGGACGACAATCCGCCCATCTTCTGAGATACCATGTCAGAGTGGGTAGGGCACAAAGGGGGAGAAGGGGAAAGAGAGAGTTTGCAGAAGAATGAGGAAAGGTGGCTGATAGGGGCAAGTGGGGAATCGCATAATTGTTAAGCACGCAGCTAATTTCGTGGAGTTAAGATTCATTCATTGCTCGTCAGATGCAAAAGCGTTCGTTGTCCTCATGAAACAAGACCTGAAGAGCATTCAGTTTTGGGCTGATAACTAGCAAGTGATATTAACGCCACATAATTGTCTGCAATGACCATTTACAAAGAAAAAAATATCTAATCAGCTCTCTTTGCTGCTTAACGTTATTACCACTTTCGAAATCCCTAACTTCAGCATCCTGGCTTTGGAAGGATCTTTCCAAATAGCCCAGGCGATTTGATGCAGAGCATCCTTAGGGGGAAAACAGTGATATCAATGTGCTCCTGTGGTGTGTGGTTGAGCGAGTAAGACTGAAGGTCATTGAGCTGCAATATTGAACACAAATCTGTTGTTGCCATTGACTGACATTTCCTTTTATGCTGAATGATGATACTGAACAAAGCAATTATCAGTGAAAATCCTCATAGTTTCCTCAGGTTGTCGTGAAGACATTTGATGAAGCATTTGAAGATGGGTTGGCTTGATTTAGTTGACAATAACCTAAGGCGATGTCCTTGGCTGAGATGACCCCCCCACCCCCCCACTTCCCCACCGCCCTACCTCCAATAGAAACAACAAATTTTCTTAGTGTTTGGTTCCAGTGCGAAAATTGATGACTTGAAGAAGGGTCATTCAGATTCGAAACGTTAACTCTGTCTTTTTCTCCACATTTGCTGTCAGGACTGCTGAGTTTTCCCATTTTTTTTTGCTTCAGACTTCCACCATCCGCAGCATTTTGGCGGTTAATTGATGATTTCCTCTTCACGTTCCAATCACCTCAATTTTGAGCAGGATAATTGATGACTCAATGGATAACTCAATGACACGTTTAACTGTAATTCGTTCGTTCCTTTGTTCATTCTTTCATCCACGCATTCATTCAATCATTCATTCATCCTTTAATTATTGCATCCATCCACTCATTCATTCATTCATTCATTCATGCTTTCATTCATGCATTCCTTCATTCATTGTTACATCCATCCACTCATTCATTCATAGAATTAGTTAGTTAATTAGCTAATTAGATCGTTAGTTAGGTATTAGAAGAGTCATACGAATTTAAAACGTTAACTCTGTTTCTCTATCCGCATATGCTGCTAGAACTGATGAAAATTTCCAGCATTTCCTATTTTTTTTTAATTTTATGTTTCAAGCACGCACGGTGTTTCACTTTAATCTCAGAACCGAGCGGGATCGCAAAGCCGGTCGTTCAGCACTATGAGTGCTGCATTTCCCGTATCCCATTATTGTGCACGTTCAGCGCTGTCAGAAAGGGATTGTTGGGAGATGTTTGGACTGTTGGATGCTCAATGCTCAATGACCGTTGGATAGACTGAGCATCCGGATTGAAAGAGTGTTGAACTGCTGTATTTTATGTACTGAAGTAAGGCTGTGATATCAGAAGATCAGTAAAATGCAGCACAGCACTCTTGCAGTTTTATCTATAGAATAATTATGAAACTGAAGCAGAGTTTACGCCGTCAGCTTGACTGAAAGAATCTGCAGCTCTAAACAGAAGAAGAGCAGTCGAGCTCCCCCCAATGATCCTGAGTCTAACATGTATCCATTAATTAGTTGCATGGAAAACAGATGATATCACAATGTCACATTGCTATTTGAGGGATTTTGTTCATTCCAAATTGGGTACTGGGTTTCCTACAGTACAATCAAATCAGCACTTTCGATAAATGCCTCATTGCCAGTATAACTTTTTGAGTTGTCTTGTTGGATGAAAGGCGCAGGTCAAAGAAGTGTTTTTTTTTTCATCAGAAAGAATATGACGCCGCTAAGTTGTCAAGGTGAAAGTTTCAGTAATTTGGAGGTAATGGAATGCATTGCCGAGAGTTCCAAGCCTAAATTGACATTTGCCAAACCGATATTTGAGTGGTTCAGCTTCACAATTGTTACCCATGGCTGGGCCTCATTCATCTTCTTGCAGAAGAAGAAAGCATAATTACTCGAAAGCTTGTCCCACCCCACAACTCCAGCAATACCCGAGCGATGAATGACATCTGTAATTGTGTATGTTTGGCCTGATTGAGGGAGGAATGTAGGAGGGTCGGTGTGTGGACAGACAAATGGAGGGGGGAGAGATTGAGCGAGGAAAAGAAAGAGGGATATGGAGAAAGAGAGAGACAGAGAGAGAGATGAGAGTGAGAGAGACAGCAAGAGAGAGAGAGAGAGAGAAAGGGAGACAGACAGAGACAGAGAGAGACAGAGCGAGAGAGAGAAAGAGAGACAGAGACAGAGAGAAAGAAAGAAAGAGAAAGAGAGAGAGAGAAATGGAGACAGACTGTGAGGGAAAGAGAGAGAGAGAGAAAGAGAGAGAGAGACAGGGAGACAATGAGACAGAGAGCGAGACAGAGAGAGAATGAGAGAGAGAGGGACAGAGAGAGAGAGAGAGAGAGAGGGGGAGACAGAGTGGGAGAGGCAGAGAGAGAGATAGATAGAGTGTAAGAGAGAGAGAGAGAGATAGAGAGAGAGAGAGAGAAAGAGAGACAGAGAGAGAGGGAGAGAAACCTCTTGAGCAATAACAACTGTGAACCTGTACTGGGGATGCAGCGGGGGGCAAAGAGAGTGAGAAACACAAGGAGAAGGAGAGAGAACGCAGAAAAGGAGAAAAAAAGGAGAAGAGAGGAGAGGAGCAGAGAAGAGAGGAGATGAGATGAGAGGAGAGGAGAGAGAAACGTAGAGGAGAGGAGCGGATTGGAGACGACAGGGGAGGAGAGGAGATGAGAAACAGGGACAGACGAAAACTGGAGTGAAGGGAAGACAAGGCATGGAAAGGAAATAGAAGCTGAAGTTAATTAGATGTCAGCCACGGTCTGATTGAGTGGCGGAGCAGGGTCGAGGAGCCGAATGCCTCACTCCTACTCCTTGTAAGTGATGAAAAATACTGGTCAAAGGAGAAACAGAGGATGAAGACAGAGGCTAGGGTCGGGGTCGAGAAAGACAGTTAGGTGATAAAGGGAGGGAGATGATTGTTGGAGGGAGAGACTGAGCGAGTTGGATGTGTCAGGATAACATCTACAAACAGAGAAGAGAAAAGAGCGGAAGAGTGTGTTCGAGCACAAAGCAACAAGTGCGTGTCAAAAAACGAAAGAGAGTTGAAGGGAATGTTGGAGGACAAGTTAAAGGAAAGCAGAGGCACAGCGTCAGGGAGACTGGTAGTGAAATGGGGAAGAGAGAGAAAAGCAGAGAGAATGAAAGCCAAAAGGAAATCGAGAATGCGCTATTATACAACCTAATTAAACTTTCACAGAATCTATGGAGTTTGGAAAATTGAAACCAATGTATCAACTTTCTCACTAGCGACTTCATTCACGGCCTTCGTGTCAATTTAGCAGTGCAGCGGCAGTAACAGTTTGAGGATCTCCCTTGTTTAGAGTGTCTCTATCAATTTTAGTGTTTTCCTCTGTTAGAATACCTGCAATGGTTGCAGGTTCGGCGATTGGTGTCGGGTCTGTTTTAGTTGGAGTGTTTGTATTGTTTTAATGAGCTGTATATGTTGGAGGCTTTGTGACAGCTTCAGGAACTGTTTCTATTCATTGGGATGTGTTACTTCGATGTTCTGCGTAAGCTGGAGGGTCTGTATGAGTTGGAGGATTGTCTCAGTTGCAATTTGTCGATTTGTTGAACGAGGACTATCATTTGAAATTTTTGAGATTTTTGGAGGTTCTTCAATGTTTGATGTTTCTTAGTCTGTTGTCGAGATTGGATCGGCTGGGGGATAGTTCTTGTTTGGAGAATCTGCGTTGTTTGCAGACTCCATAAATGTTGAAGTGTCAGTGTAGTTAGGGACGCCTGGCGACAGATAGCCTGGAACTCACAGATAGCCTGCAACTCACCTACCGGTCGGAGAATAGGTACCAGATGGATGATGTGTATCTTTTGAAGGTGCAGCTTTTGTTTCTCTATGTTAGTTACAGTATGGATTGGAGAATCTGTATGGGTTGTGGTATGTATTTATATTTGTATTTATATATACATATATATAAATAAATAAATTAGAGAGTATAATCAAATGCAGAGATGCCAAGGTTTTGTTTTTTGAGGCAGACCCGTGATGAGATCAGGCACTGAAGAGAGAGGTTCAAATGGCAGCAAAGAAAGGAAAGTAAACTCTCCCAGTTCATGAGGAAACAAAAATTGCAACTTAGGGTGAAAACAAACCATCCAGTCAAAAGGAAACTGGCTCAGGCTATTATAACTGACGCACAAACATCCAGTAACATTTGACGAGTTCAGTTCTGCAGCACAGACACGCAGAGGAGGAGGGCAGATCCACAAACTGAACACTTGTTGCTGCATCTGTTTCCACTAGTTGAAGATAACATTTGTGGATCTGCACCATCCAGAGTTAATTTTCCGAAACTTTTTATCTGTGGTGAAAGCTGTGCTGTGGATCTCTGACTGATTATGTGTTGCGTCTCGGCTGGAGATCAGGCCAAGCACTGGAAGGAGAGGAGCTGTTTCTCTCTCTCCACAGATGTTGCCAGACCTTCTGAATCTCTCCAGAATTTCCTGTTTTTATTCTAATCTAAACATTCCCTGGGCTCTAAGGCAGGAAAATAGGAGGTGCGTGAGCAGTTTGGTTGATGATTCAGTAAGTATCTTATGACTAGGAATCTGAAGGTAACCCATCAACACAAGGCCCAGTCCAATATTCCCTAACCGTTCGGATCTCACTTTACCTAAATGCCAAAATTGATCATATTTTGCGACCTGCAAATCCCTGACAGATTTGCACTTCATAACTTGATTCCGGATGGCTCACTGTTAACATTTGGTTTCAGTATAAATCGCTATTTGATCCCAGGTCATCATCCGGGAAATTATTGTGACGTTCAGAACGAAGCCATTGATTGCCAGGTAGTTGCTTTCTGCCGCAAACTGTTCCTTATGACCCCTTCACAGTGCGAGATGCCAATGGTGATCTCCCGACTCTCGATGAGTTCAATTGCTCGCAATCGCGCGGTGCGCACCCCTCTGTGTACTGGCGTTGTTAGGAATTCCATTCCAATCGCCCTTCAAGTCTATTTACAAAAAAAGGTAACAAGAACAATCAAATATATCGGTGTATGCTTGTCAAGAAATAACAGTGTCAAGTGTGGTAGTGGAGAAGAATGTTAATGGCAAGAGATTTCAAGAATATTTTGGTTTTCAATGAACCCCATGTCCATTGCACAATGGGTGTTGTTACCTATTGAAGTCTAGGCAAATCCACGAGCTATTACTTTAAAAAACTTTGCGTGAAGCAGATAAAATAAGTGAATTTACACTAATCTAATTTATGGAACGTCTAACAATTTGCTGCTTCGCTGGATCAGAAAGTCCCTGGAGAATGAATAAATGACTTGGTTTCTTTCTACCAGAATCCTAAACTGTCATAATTATTGTTACTTTCTGGAAAGACGATGAGCAGTTCAAAGTGCCTTCTGAGCGTTGCCAATATTAGTACATTTCTTGCACGTAACAGTAACATTAACACTCCCTTTGTCCTTTTGTTCATGACATCATTATCAGTCTCTCCTTTGCCCTCACCTATCGCTGGCCTTCTATCCAGCTTTACCTGCTCCACCCACTTTGAACAATCTAAATGGCCTGATATTTCTACTTCGCTTTAGCTCCGAACAAGAGAGATGCAATCTCGAAACTTCAGCTTTTTTTTTCCCCTCACAGACGCTCTAAGTTCGGCTGCGTTTTTCCAATCTGTTCTGTTTTTGTTTCAGATTTCAAGCACCCGCAGTGATTTGCTTAGGACTCAGTGTTTAAATCACTAGCAATGCTTTTCCAGAAATGCCTTCCTTAACGAAGTGCTGACCTTCCCTCCGACAGGCCTACTGTTTGTCAAATTTTCCCTGATCTCCTCCAATGATTTCTATTTCCCTCCTTTTGTTTGATAAGTTGTTTAACAAATGTCGCCTTCACAGCCACATTTCCTTCTTCAGCGAGCCTGTCTACCTCCATCTTTCGCCATGTGTATTCCATCTGGACTTTCATTCCTCATGTTCCGAAACCATTCAGTATTACAGGTATATCCAGGACATAAAACGTTGCCCGGAATGCACTTCTGTCCGCATCCAAAGCTCAACAATCAGTGACCTGTGCTGCCATATGTATACACGTGCCCTCCCGCCCCATCAGCATCGACTCATCCTAACTCAAAACTGCCCTGGCCCCTGATTGATTTTATTTTTCTTCTGATCTGACAAGTTAAGAGGAATATTTTTAGCTTCTTTTCAGGTGTTAAGGAACACAAGCTCCAACAAGTACTTGATAACCAGAAACCACACCCGTCCTGTCCCTCTGACCCCATCCCGTCTCATAATCCCACCCCTTGCCATGCATTCACAATATTCTCTGGCTTTCCCCTCTGTGACACTGAACTTTCAGTACCCAGCAAATGACTCAGTTGCATGACCTAACCTACTTACCACAATTTATTATGGGACCGGCCCCATGCTGAACTCTTCTCCTTCTACCTTCGACTCTGTGTTCACTTCTTTGGGCAAGGAGTACGCCACCCATTGCATGGACACCTTCTACCGCCTCGAGTATCCTCCCTTCACCATGTGAACTGTCTCTGGTATATTACCTGCTCTTGATCATTTCATTGAGATCATCAGTGCGAAATCAGCCAACTCAATTTATCTGGTCCTTTCATACACACTAGGCTGTCTCCTTCTGAACTTGCTACTTTCCGTTGTTTTACATCCAAACCTAACTGTGTTCGCAAACCTGCCAGCAAGGGTAGTATGTTGTTATCTGGCACACTGGCCACTACCTCACAGAAGCTGAGCGCCAACTCGGAGAAAATGCTACCTATCTCCGCTTGTAGCATGGTCCCACCACGGAACATGAAGCCATTGATTCCAGGACTGTCACTTACCTTTTATCCTCTTGAGATCTTCACTCCACTGCTTCCACTCATCGTCTCCCATGCTCCATCTCCGGCATTCCAGACCCTTATTTAACTCCTCTGTCTTCATTTTTGTTGATAGAATGCTCACCAATATTCATGACAAGCCCACCGACTCTCAAAGAATCCTCCACACATTCTAAACCGCACCCTGCTTCGTGTAATGGCTCCATCCCATTCTCCCAGTTTTTCGACTATTTCACACCTGTTCCCTTGATTCCACAATAAAAATCGGAAGTTCGGGCATGTGCCCCTTCTTCTTTTACCGAGGTGCATCAGGCACTGTGGTTGACTGGACCTTTAACCAGGCCCACACCACCTCCCGCGCTTCTGCCGTCACTCCATCCTCTCCCTGCCAGAGCCATGATGGAACTCCCTTGGTCCTCAATTTTCACCATACTCTCTTCACATTCAAATAATCTTTCAGCGCCATTTCTGCCAGCTCCAGCACGATGAACACACCTGACACAGCTACCATGCATCCCCTTGTCAACATCACATCGGAATAATTCATTCTGCGATACTCTTGTACACTCCTCCATCACCCTAAACACTTCGTCCCGCTCCCACAGCACTTTCCATTGCATTGCAGAAGTTGCAACATCTGACACTTTCCCTTCTCCCCCATCACCATCCAAGCGCCCAAACAATGCTTGCAGGTGAAACAGCGTTTCCATTGCTCCTCCTTCAATTTGGTCTGCTGCATTCATTGCACCAAATGTGATCTCCTTTACGCAACGTATACCAAATCCAGACTGGGTGACCGCTTTGCAATACACCTCCATTCTGTCTACAAGCATAACGCAGCCACTTGCCATTTCAACACCCCATTCTGCTCTCATGCCCACAAGTCCGTTCTTTGCCTCCTGCAATGCTTCACTGAAACCCATAGCAAACTGGAGGAACAGTACCTCATCTCCTGACTAGGCACCTTAGGCTGTTTGAACTTCAGATTAAGTTCACAACTTTTGCCCATTAAATTTACCCACATGTATAATCCCCTCTATTTACACTCACTTTTATTTCTTCTACTTATTTTCGTCATTTGGCCATGGTTGTAAAACTTTTTTTATCACCCTTCTTTCCCATTATCTATCCCTTTCCCGCACCACTGCCCCCTCCCCCAACACCATCCCCAAAGGCATCATTTTTTACTTGTTACATGTTGTTCTTTCACTCAATGCTACTCTTGCCCTGCTATTATCACATTCTGATTTCTTATATTTTTGCTACAATGAGCACCGCTTTTTGCTGTACTACTACAATTAAGACGCCTTGTGTCCTTGTAGCTCTGACACTGTTGTCAATCTGTCCTTTGACCTCACCTATCGCTGGCCTTCTATCCCGATTCACGTGCCAAAATCCCCTTAGACTGCTTAAATTTCATCATGGTCCCACTTCTCTTCAGCTCTGAAGAGGGGTCATACGGGCTCGAAGCGATGACTCTTTTTCTCTCTCCACAGATGCTGCTAGGCGTGCTGAACTTTTCCAGCATTGCCTGTTTTTTTCTCATAACTTTACATCATTCCCCAGTAACGGAAACTGGAAGTGAATTTCCAAATCAGAATACTAGATGTACCCTAACAACTATGAGCTGAATATGAGGTCGACCCGAGAGCCTCAACATCCACCAATATGCATGATTTACCCAGAATGCTGAAGAAATCCAGCACACCACCGCGCAACTTTGTATATTCAGGGAATAACATCCAGCCTCCTAAAGCTTTTCCGACAGTTATAAAACTCTGTTGAGTTTTCACACAGGTAGAGCTTTTCGTGCACTTTTTCACGTTATGGGGAATGGAGATTTGAAAATAGATAAAAATGGACTGGGTTCAATAGGTAGGTAGCAGTTAACCTAAGAGAGGTTCAAACAAGGGAGGCGGAATTTAAATTATATCACTTGGCTCGGAGGCTGGGACTTGGGAGTAGCGAACATTAGGGGCGGTCCCCGCAAGAAGCCAAGGCCGTGAATGCAGAGTGAGTGAAACTTTACTTTTTGGGAGGGGAGCGAATTTTGTTTGTGTGTGTGTTTGCGTCTGTATGTGTGTGTGTGTGTGTGTTTTATTTTGTGTAGGGGGGAAGAGCGGGGGGGTTTGAGTTGGGGCGGCAGGCTAAGGAGGTAATCAGTTCATGATGACAACCTGTGAACAGCAGGGCTCAACCTGCCAGAGACGCTGACGCCACAGGACATAATGTTAATTAAACCCCACCGAACTAACGCATTGTCTGGTTTTTTGGAGAGATCAAAGCAGGTTTGCCACAGGCTTAGGAACGAGGGTCAAGGTGGGGAAAGGCGAAACCCTTTTTGGGATTGTAGCCCTAGTCCAATATGGCAGTGGAAATTACAAAGATTGGGTGATTGAGAGGAACGGTCGTGAGGGAGCGGAACCGCGTTGGTGCGGGACATGTTGACAGAAGGTAAAGTTTGGATGGTTGGTCATTGGTAAAAAGGACACTTCTAATTTTGCGTGGATAATTTTCTGATGAAGGAGAAGAAGAAAAACTCTGCAGCGAAGCAGCAAGAAAGGTTATGTCACTGGGACAATGTCATTGTCTGCGCATAATATCTTTCAAAACAAACTCTTGGTTGGGATCCTAAATATTATATTTACATGTCCCCGTGTCAGGGACACACAGTTATTGGTTCCACTGCTCTATGATTCAGTGTAACACAGCGATTCCAGTCATATCTATAATTAGTACTGAAGGAGCGAAAAGGATCCAAAAATGAAACAAAATTCTAAGTCCCTGTTCATTTTTGTGGGATCAGCCATTAATGTGCAGACTTATGAATTTCTTGCCAGGATAGTTATGAATTAGGTAGTGTCCTGTATTTCGAAATGTCTGCCTTCAATGAAATAATTCAAAGCTGCTGAATGAATGTGTTTGTTTAAGTGAATGTGACTTCGAGCAACAATCAAACATATTTCTTTTGGTGGGAACTCATCCCGCGTATTAATCGGGGGCCACTTGAATAGTTTCCATCAGAGTTCCTTCTTGAGGTGCCGTTTCCAGACCAGCAGAAATCGAGAAGAGGCCATTCGGCCCATCGAGGCGGCACCGACAGGTGAGAAGCTGCTGACCTACCAATATATTTCCATTTACCAGCATTTGACCCATAGACTTTTAAGTTATGGTGTGCCAAGTACGCATCCAGATACTTTGTAATGGCAATGCATTCCAGACCGTCACCTGGGTAAAAATAGTTTTTCCTCATTACCCCCTAAACCAGCTGGCCCTCACGTTGAACAGAGGCCCCTTTGTGAATTACCCTTCAACTAAGGGGAACAGTTGCTCACTATCCACCATGTCCATGCCCATCATAATATTGTACACTTCGATCTTGTCGCCCCTCAGTCTTCTTTGCTCCAAGGAAAAATACCTAAGTCTGCGCAACCTCTGTTCATAACCTGAATATTTAATCCAAGGCAACATCGTGGTGAATCTCCTTTGCACCCACTCCAGTATAATCACATCTTTCCTATAATGTGGCAACCAGAACTGCAGATAATGCCCAAGCTGTGGCCCACATAAGGTTCGATAGAACTCCAGCATGTGCTCCCGGCATTTGAATTCTATTCATCGATTGATAAGGGCAAGTGTTTTGTATGCATTTTTCACTACTCCACTAATATGACCCTCTGCCTTCAGAGATCTATGGAAACGCCCGCCAAGGTCCCTTTGTTGCTCACATATTTAAACTCTTTTAAAAAGCACCTGGATCTGCATGTAAAGTGCTGTTAGTTGCAGGGCTATGGGACTGGTGGCGTGAGGTGGGGTTAGAAAGATAACGTGGTTGTCCTCGCGCTGGCATGGACAAGATGGGCCGAATGGCCTCCTTCTGTGCAGCAACTTTTCTCCTGTTCCATCGCTGAAATCTAGGAATGTTGAAATCACCTAATGTAATTAACCTTTTCTTATTGCTTTTACACATCTCTGCAAATTTTGCACATATTTGCTCCTCAATTTCGCTCTGAATATCTCGGAGTCTATAATAAACACCTAACAATGTGGCTGCCCATTTTTTATTCCTCAGCTCTAACTGCAAAGCTTCACTCGATGCCCCCTCCAAGATATCATATCTCCTTACTGCAGTAACTGACTCCTTAACAAATAATGCAACACCTCCTCCTCAATTAAACCCTCCCCTGTCTCGCCTGAACATTCCATATCCCTGAATGTTGAACAGGAAAACCTGCCCTTCCCTCAACTACGTTTCAATGATGGCTACTATATCACAATTGCACTTTTCAATCCTCACCCTTCATCATCTGTTTCACCTGTAATACTCCTGCCATTAAAGTAGAGGCCATCCAGCCTTGCCTTACTCCCTTGAAAGCTTAATGCATCTGTATTTCCTCTGACTTTATTTCTGTACTGTATTATGATGTGTCCTTATCTTGTTAACGCTGTGTCCCATCCCCCTGCCGAATTAGTTTGAAATCCTGACAACAGCACTAGGAACCCACCCGTAAGTTTGTTATTCCCGCTCTGGTTCAGATGTAGTCTGTCCCGTTGTACAGATAAAAGTTCCCTAGAAAGGGTTCCAGTGTTCCCAGAAACTAAAAACTCCCTCCTGCGCAAACGCTAAAGCCACGTATTCATCTGCGTTATTCTCCGTATCTGAGCTCGATAGCACGTGGCACTGGTAGCCATCTTGAGATAACAACCCGAGAAGTCTTGCTTTTTAGTCTACTGCCTTATTCCCTGAATTCTTGATGCAAGACCTCATCCCTCTTTCTACCTATGTCATTGTTACCAAATTGTACCAAAAACACTGCCATATCACTCTCCCTCTTCAGGATTCCCTGCAGCCGTTCATTGACATCCCGGACCCTGGCACCGTCCTGGAGCCACGTTGACGGCCACAGTAGCGCCTATCTGTTGCCCTGACATAAGAATCGCCTATTACAATGTTACTTCCTCCCTTCCCCCCTCCTGTTCAGACAGGCTGCCTGTGGCGCCAGAAGCTTGACTCTGTCTGCACGCCCTGGGCGACCCAGCACCCTTTTCAGCCTCCAAAATGGAATACCGATTTGCGAGCGGGACCCCAGGGGAACCTTAACTACCTGCCTGCTTCTCTTGGACTGCCTGGCGGTCACCCATCCATTCCATCCTCAAGTCCTTTCATCTTCGGTGTGACGACCACTCTAACCGTGCTGTCGATGATGCTCTCATCCTCGCGGATGCTCCTCAGTGGCTCCAGACAAAGTTCCAGCTATGAAACCCGCACTTCCTGGAGCTGCAGGAGGACTCACCTCCTTCACATATGCTGCTCCCGGGCACTGTAAATATCCCCGGCTTCCCACATGGAGCACGAGGACGGCACCACGGCTTTGAACGCTCCTGCCATGCCTAATACTTTTAATTTAAACATTTTAAGTCAATTACTCTTGGGCCCTTCTTTCCTGATCTTCGTTACTACAGAATATGCAAACTAAAAACAACAAAAACACCGTAAACTATCAGAGGTTAAAATAGTAAATAACTTACCCACTACTTACCACTGATTTCTTTCCATGATAGTCTCTACTGATGCAGTATGGCAAAACCCTCGCTCTGAAAATTTAAGAATTTGGCAAAAAATGCAAAGAACTGGCCGCCACCTACGCACCGAATTCCCACTGTGCACCAAATTGCCAATACCCAAGCTGGATATGCCCCACTGTGGATTTGATCTCTCCTTGTTCGTGTGCAAGCAGGGGTTTCACTGCATTCATAATTGAAAATGCTTTGAAAAGTTATGAATGTTGATTAATTGTTGTATCATTGTATGGGAAACGTGCTTCTGGGCTAACAGCACGCATGAGGCCACGGGGAGGTGTGAACAATGTCATCTTGTGGGGCTACATGTCTTGGGTTATATTGATAAGCATTTTTCCAGTGCTTCAGAATTAGGCTGATCACAGTTTCCATTTCTAAAACAAGCAGCTGAAATTCCTCCATCTCCAATTGCATTCTTCCGTTTTAGCTTTGATTCCAATTTTTTTTTTTTGTTTATTTTCTCACTGTTGAATGTTGTTTCATTACGGCACAGCTTCAGGTTTACGATTGAACTCTCTGCTCGCTCTTTCATATTTTCTCGCAAATGCATTTCGGATGATTTCACTGTAACGGGGCCACGCTGAAAAGTGATGCACTTTGATGGGGCGTTGTATAATGTTGCCTGTTTTTGTAGGGATGTTCGCTGCTTCTGTCCTGCGATGGTTCCTTTCAGTTAAGTGTGAACTTATTGGGAGCATAGATGAAATTGACTTCCGGCTAATTGAATCGTGGAACAATCCAGCATTGTACTTTACAATTGCAATATAATGCTTTTATTTATTTTTTTGTGAGGTCTGCTTGGAAGGTTCATGAATTATTTTTCTGTGCATTGTATATGATATAAACAGTTGGAGACATGCGTTGTTGCTCAAAATGTTAAACTGCTCACCGCGGCTCAACAGCACAGATTGTGAATACTAACGTTTGAAATCTGGCTGGCTAATAGGATGGAGAAGCAGGATGTAATGGCTAAATTGATCGTTGAAAAAAGAGAGGAGAGGGTTGGAGAGAGAGAGAGGACAAAATAACGTAAAGCTATCATCAGTGTGAAACATGCACAAGGTTGGACGGCTGATATGCTCACAACAATTATTGAGACAAAACTGATTTTAAGTTGCACAAATGATGGTGCCACATATAGTGAGGATTCATGGTGGATCTGCTCGGTGTGAGGTAAAACTGTCAAGCCTTCAAGAGAGTTTTTTTCTGAAGCTTCATTTTCCTTCCTTACTGCAGGCTAGGCATAATAGGGTCATGTTTTCATTTCCATGATGACAATTGACAGCTTCACTATCGTGATTTAAATACCATCTGACAATTCAGTTGAAAAAAACAACTTGATTTCAAGAACATAATTAAATTTAGTGCTCAAGAAAATGTGCTGAGGGAATTGATCACAAAAGTATTGTTCCCAGCTTACTGGTTCCATAACACAAATGGGCACAGGTAATGATGCTTTAATGCGCTAACTGAACTGTTAAAGACATGTTTGCACCATTATTCTGCTGAAAGATATCCCTTTTTATCTCATCCTACTCTGATTTTAATCAGTTTATCCAACTGCCAAATCCATCAGCTCCAGTCTTCCTTCCAGCTCGGATATGACATTTCCTCTCTCTTCCTAAATATATCATTCACAGTCTAGGCCTCCAAATCACTCTTCCAATGGTATCCAGAACCTTCAACTCACTCTGGTGTGAGTTTATTTATTTTATTTTAAAGACTGTTTGAGCAAAGCACTGATTGATTCGCTTGTACCAGTAGAACAAACCAGCTGTAATAAACGTGTGTCGCAAGGAATTCCGTCCCGTTCGAACCCAGCCCAAATGACAATTTCAGACGTTGGATTCCGCCTGTGTAAAATGCCTTCCGCTTCTCGGCTGGCACTGCACTGCAGAGTCACTCTGTCCTTTCTGGGGAATCGATAACATTGATATAAATTGTTTCAAGATTTCATGAATCATTGTTGTTTTTAAAAATAAATCCCAATCAAAGGTTCAAAAAAACAGTGTGAAACGGATGATGCTGCGATAAAGTATTAACTTCCACCACAGATGGTTCCACCTCCTGCTGTGGCCCCACATCTTAACAATAATTTCTATGCTTTATCTTTCCCACTCTCCGAGTTAACTTGGTGGCGATTGAGATCCTTTCCCGAGGAAAATGCGTTCTGCCCAAATGTCTCACTGGGCACCAGCTGGGAAAGACTGTGACCGATCTCCCTATCGTTCTACCTGAAGCGATATTGCGATGGAATGGGGCGCTTTATTCCCTCGATTACTTCCTGAAAATTACTCCTGTGGGCTACCGCATAATCATCTTGTCCTTTGAAGCAACAGACTTTCCATATGGTTCACAGTCGCTTTCAACGTTGACCGATTCGTGGCCATTTGTTGTGAAAATGTGAGAACAAAGTATTGGACCGAGAAAACTGAAGCTGTGGATTTTGGAACAGTGAGCGTGGTGGCTGCTTTAAAATGGTCTCATGGGACTTTATACGGGAACCAATATGTAAACTTGATAATGTATTGTTACTTCACCCACATCATCCTTATATTTGATGTTCTTCCGATTTTGCTTCTCAATCTCCCAATGATCAGACATATTGTGGTTTCCAGTAGAATCCAACGAAGCCTCCAGAGCTGCAATAAGAAAGAGGATCGCTAGGAACTAGAGCTGGTGAGCCGAAGGAATTCCATCATTTTAATTTTCCGGATTTCTGGCAGTTTAATTCTGTTAACGGCATTCCACCTTCTTTATAGCAATTATCCGAATTTCCACAAACTGTTAATATAACAGAAATCAGAGCAGTAATTCTGCAGCGTCACTATAATTGCACCAACACGTGTATTCACATTCTTACCCGGATTAAATCAGAGAGGAGTTGGTGAACGATGTAAAACGCCCACTCAACCTTAATCCAAAAAGGGCGAAAATTCGATTCGAATGATGGCCATCCAGCAGTGTGAGATCCTCGCCCAAGTACACTGGAGCCTGGTGATGGTGATGGTGGTGACTGCCTGAATCATCATCACAGAAGAGCAAACTCAGCAAGGTGGATCGGAGTGTGGGGGAGGAGGTTTGGGGGGCGGTGGGTAAAGCTTGAGCTGCTACTTGATCCTCTAACAGCTCAGTCAGTTGTGGGCGAGGCGTGTGAAAGTGGGGTTGTTCTGTGAGTGGACTGTTCCATTTATGTTAATGGTGATGCTGTGAAGTAGGGGTTTTTTTGTCCACAGTGCTCTCTGTTAACCATTTATTCATCCATAGGCTTTGGGTGTCGCTGGCAACGCCAACAGTTATTGCATATTCCTAATTGTCCTTGAGACGTTTGTGCTGAGCTGCCTTCTACAACCGCTGAATTCCATGTTGTGTAGTTACACCTACAGTGCGGTGAGGGAGAATTCCAGGAATTTCACACAGCGAAAGTCATTAAATGGCGGTTTATTTCCATGTCATTATGGTGTGTCGTGCTGGGGAAAATGGAGGTGGCGGTCTTCCAATCTGCCTGCTACCCTTGCACTTGTAGGCGGTAGTGGGCGTGAGATTCTAAGGTGCTGTGCAAGGAGGGTTGTGGAGCCTGCAGTCCTTCCTGTTGATGGTACACACGGCTGCCAATTTGCGTCGATGGTGGATGTAATGAATGTTCGTGGAAAAGGCAAACAAAGAGCGGTTTGCTTTGTCCTGTATGTTGCCAAGTTTCTCGAACTTTGTTAGACTTACACTGACACAGGCAAATGTAGAGTACACCATCACACTCCGGACTGGTTCCTTGGAGATGATTGTGTTGCAGATCAGAAGTGCTCGCCCTTGCTTTATTCCCAGCGTCTATAAACTTAACGAAGGAGAACACTTTCTTCCTGTACAGCCTGCACAGGATCCACATTGTTATGAACACCAATATCATAACTCCAATTAATCGCCTCCTCTTCAAGGAGAACAGATCAACTTTCACCCACCTAATCAGGTAATTGAATTCTTCCACTTTGAACCACCGTTTGTGCTTCCTCTGTAATACCTTCATGTCATTCCTATCGTGTTCTGTTCAACACTGTGCAAAGCACTGCAGCTGAAGCTGAATTATTGCAGCTCACGTGTTTGTCGTGACTGTTTTGCCCTTAAGCTTCACCTCTCTTGCTATAAAACAGAAGGACTGTATGCTTTAACATCATAGTCTGTCAGCTTCACATATTTATGGGAACAAAGCAGCCCTCTCTGCCTCGGACCCTCTTTAAAATATACACATGATTCTCAATAAACTGACCTCAATCGTCTTAACAAAGTTATCACTTCAAACCTTTATGTCATTGTCAAATTTTGAAATGATGTGTTGTGCACCCAATTTTCTGCCATTACCGCACACTTTGAAAAGAAGGCAACTAACTTTGATACGTTAATTGTTTTTTGAGAGAATGGGGAAATGCAAGTTATCTTACGTAGAAAGTTTGGACAGTCTTGGGCAGGGTCCAATTTCGAAGAACGAGAGATGAGTGGATATACACATATAAGATCCTGACAGGACTTGACAGGGTGAATGGTGAATGGACGTCTCTCCTCTTCGGAGAGTCTAGAACTTGGTGGATCAGTAAAAAAACATGGATTCTCACATTTAAGACGCAGGTGTGACGAATTTTTCTCTCAGATCTTCGTGAACGTTTCGCTCTCTCTTGTCCAACGAGCAGTGGCATCAGGGCCTGTGTAATTTATTTTTAAGGCAGGTGTCAATGCATACATAACTAACAAGGGAGCCGAAGCTGATCGGGGGTAGGTCAAATGTGGAGTAGAGTCCACAGTAACATCAGCGATGATCTAGATTGTCCGATGACATATTCTTCCTTCGAATTTGCATGTGTGCGGAGTCTGTTATTGCTGAAGAAACTCAGCCTGTGGCTGTTTCTGTGTAAGAGTGGGAGAGGTGGCTGATCGGTGTGGAGAGATATCTCTGTGTTGGTAATGTTTAACTGTGTGAGTGCTGCCGGAGGTGGGCGCTTGTATCCATGAATGGGGAGAAGTCCTCCCTGTGGAGGAAGGCTGCATCAGAAAGACTGAAAAATGGCGATCTACGCCACTGCCTCCTTCTCCTTCTGTCTACTCTCTCTTCTATACAGGTCTTTCTCTGAATGAAGCTGTTTCCTACATGTGGCCTTATTTCATTTTGGCCGCCATCTGCTACAAAAAAAAACATGGGCAGAGATCTCTCGACTCCTCGAATATTGCTCGCTTGACCATCTCAGATTTTCATCACTTCACCATTGCCGAGCGAGTGTTACATCAGAGCGACAATTCGATCTACTCCTGCTATCATGCGATCAACATAACTTCAGAAAGCATCTTTCAAAATATGACCCAACCACTGTTATCACAGATGAAACACATAAGTTACTTCGTTTTATGGTCAACTTATATCACGTCATCTGTGAAAATAATGAAGAGCATATCATATTGCAATTTTAATAAAAACTGAAAATACGTGAAAAGATACCTGATGGTCCGTCAGCATCTGTGAAGGGGGAAACATAGATAAAATTAGGAGTCCAATATTACTTATTTCGTAGGAACAGGAGAGATGTGGAAATCTGATCAGTTTAATGTTGTTTTAATAAAACAAAGAAGTGACAGGAGCGCAAATTGAGAGGTCAGGGACATGTGAGAGGGCAGGAGAAATATCATTAGAAAGATGTACTGAAACACAAGTCAAAGGGAACGACAAGGAAATGCTGAAGTTTAATAATTAGTTCTAGACCAGGTGCCGATAGCACATGAGCCAGAGTAACGAATTAGCAGGAAATGGCAGAACAAACGCGCTAGCTCTGTCTGAAAGCAACACCAACAACAAAAACAAAAAAACAAGTTACAGACTTGCACGTGTGTAGAATTAAATCAGAAAAAATGAACAAAATTCATTGCCTGAAGATGTTAAATTCAATGCTGAGTCCAACAGGCTTTCAACTGCCTAACTGCAACTGAAGGTGTTGTCCTTCCAGCCTGCATTGGCCTTCATTAAAACATTCCCAGAAATTGAGGATGGAAGTTTGAGCATGAGAGCAAAGCTGGTGAAGTGACATAACAAGCGTCAGGAAGGTAAGGTTCATGTCTGACATAGAACATTGATTTATTTTCGCAAAGAGTACACTCACTCTGATTTCGGCCTTCCCAATGTAGACACAGCGTTGTGTGCAGTGAATATAGTAGACTACATTGAAGGAAGTACAAGTAAATCACGGCTTCACCTGGAGGGATTACTTGAGGCTTTAATGGTAAAGAGGTAAGACGTAAAGTTGTAGGTATTACACCTCCAGCTATTGAAAGTGAGAGTGCGGTTGAACGGCAATGATGGTTTATTGGTGTTTGCGGGTTGGTCCAAGTGGCCACAGAGAGAAATGTTCCTTTGGAATGATGCCAGATTAGAGAAGGGATGATAAATTTGCTCCTGACCTCAAGCTACATTTCGTGTAAGTGACGCAGGCTGCTAACGTGGAGAAGGAGGGCGAGGGGAACCACATCCTGGCTTCAGGAAGGGAGGGGAAATAATGAATGCAGAAGTTCTGGATATGCATCGGACACGGTCGAGGGGCCAAAAGGTGGGAGCTTGCTTGGCTGGGGAAGAAGGAAGTTATTTGGGGATTTTAAATGTGAAAACTAATATCATGACATATGTTAGAGGCAGGAATGTTGGATATTGGAATATAGTCCTTACGGAAAGCAGGATGTGAGGATGTGCAGCCGAGGTAGCTGTGGAAATCGGTGGGTTTGTAAATAATATTAGTACACAGCCGATCGCCAGCAATTGAGACAGAGAAGTCACGAAAGGGAAGAATCGGAGTTGGATCATGTGAAGGTGAGAAAGCTCCGCAATTGGAAGCACATTTGATTGTTTTTATTTTAACCATGGGAAAGCATGAAGTCGCAGCAAAACGGTCATCAATGTTCCGGAAAAAAGAATCAAGCCTGGGATTGGGACTGATTAGAACTTTATTTAGAAACGTCTAACATGACCCCCCGCCCCCCCACCACGAAAAAGTCAGATGTAATTCTGGTCCATGCTGCCACCTATACCCCCACCTATGTGAGTGCAAATGTGAGGTGAGAAAAAAAGCTTTTTCAAATAGTGAAAAGTTAGGGTTTTGAATGCACTGCTTGGAAGTTTTGTGGAGGAAGCTTCTGTTGAGGCGTTCAAGACGTTATTGGATGTTTATTTCAATTGAAACCGCAAAGAACAAAAAAACAAAGAGAAGCGCCACAGAGAACAGGCCCTTCGTCCTTCCAACCTTGCGTCCATCATATTGCCTGTCAAACTAAAACATTTAGCATTTCTGTTTCTGTATCCCTCTATTTCCATCCTATTCGTGTATTTGCCAAGCTGCCTCTTAAACACCACTTGCGTACCTGCTTCCACCACCTGCTCTGGCAGTGCATTCCAGACATTCACTACCCTCTGCGTAAAAAAAACTTGCCTCGCACGTATCCTCTATAGTATCCACCTCTCCCCCTAAATCCATGTGCCCTATTAATTGAATCTTTCACCCTGGGAAAAAACTTCTGACTATCTGCTCTGTCCATGCCACTCAGAGTTGTATAAACTTCCATCAAGTCGCCCCTCAATCTCCGTCGCTCTAGTGAGAACAATCCGAGTTTCTACAACCTCTCCTCATAGTTAGTAATCCCCAGGCCAGCATCATCATGGCAAACCTACTATGCAGCTTCTCCAACTCCTCCATATCTTTCTGGTAATGTGGCGACCAGAATTGCGTGCATTATGCCAAGAGTGGCCTAACCAAGGTTCTATACATCTGCAGCATGACTTCCCAGCCTTAATACTCAATACCCCTGCCAATGAAGGTAAGAATGGCATATGCCTTCCTAACTAACTTGTGGACCTGCGTTGCCTCTTTCAGTGACCTGTGGACCAGTAAAACCAGATCCCTCTGCCCGTCGATGCACTCAAGGTGTCTGCCATTTGCTTTATAATTCCTAGCTGTATCAGTCCTTCCAAAATGCATCACCTCACAATTGCACGGACTAAACTCCATCTGCCTTTTCTCTGCCCATGTCTCCAACCGATCTATATCCTGCAGAATCCTTTGACAAACCTCTTCACTATCTGCAATTCCTCCAAACTTAGTGTCGTCGCAACCTTACTAATTAGCCCAGTTACAGTTTCCTTCAAATTATTTACGGATACTGCAAAAAGCATAGGTCCCAGAAACAATTCCTGCGGAACACCACTAGTCACCGTTCTCCATTCATATAAGCACCCTTCCACTGCTACAGTCTGCCCTCTATGACCGACCCAATTCTGTATCCATCTTGCCAGCTGAACTCTGATCCTGTGCGACGTTACCTTCACTACCGGTCTTCCCTGAGGGACCTTCTCAAACGTGAAGGTTTACGGGGAATAGACAGCAGGTTTACGCTAAATTTAAATGCCCAGAGTGCCGAAGCTGTCACGATGGGCCGAATGTTCTTCAATGCAATGTTTCAGCTGTTTGACTCTCTGATTCTTATTTGACGAAAGGAAAGTAAAAACAATTTAACGTTTGTTTTCTCAATGAGAGATAAACTTCAGCCAGGCTGTGATGGACGTGGGTGGATGTGGACTGATCGGCCCTCTGTTCATTGAAGAAATTGATGGCCTTCAAAGCGCCAGTGTGGCGGATGGAGGTCTGGAGAGATAGGATGTACATTGTGAAGTGTGACGATTAGTGCCAGGCAACTGGAAATTAATGACGAGATTGAGGGCGACAGAGTTATCACGAAGCTGGGTAGGAGGCTTCTACACCATGGGGAGAAAGATCTAGACAAATATGAAGAAATAATTTCACCCGGGGAGGCAAAGGTGGACTTAGTGGGTATAACAGGACAGTCCTTTTTGAGAGATATTAAGAAGCGAAATGTGGGCTGTACAGAGTGGGGGCACCATAAGTTTGGAGGCTGTAGGGGGAAGGTCTTCTTTGGATTTGAGTTCAGTGGCAGGCCTGGAATCTACGACTTGATTTTACCTCTTGATGTGGTTATGGTCCAGATGGGGTTTATAAGAAATGTCTGAGAGTTGATGCTCAGATTCTGCAAGGTTGATGCCTATGCCAGACACGTACGCCATATTGAGTGCGTCAACTTTGTCATTTTATGGATAATGTGTTATTGTAAATGACTGAACACAAAAAAAAACTACAAGTTGATTTAGTTTGTGATTATAATCCAAGCTCATAGAAAAGCCAAAACTCAATTAACTGACGGTTTGACTATACAGTAACACTCGGCCATAAACTGGCATCATGATGTATAAAGTAACATTGTGATTAGAAAGTAACCGGACACTTGGCAATTAAGTAATCAATTCCTAAAGTGATCAGAAAACCTTCAAACCTGCGCAATACTAACGTTTTGGCCATGTTTTTGCAAAGCAAACAAAAACCAAAAGATTATCCACGTCCCAAGATGATTGAAGAGCCAGAAATGGTCGGACTGCTGATGCGCTGCCCCATTTTAAGAACATAATCGACTGCATTTAAACTTTTCGATCACCTCCAAACTAACACAGAGACATTAGCTACCCGACTGCCATTGAACTAACCCGCTGACAATTAACTGCCTCACTCCGCCAATAGAGAAAATTCCCCACAAACGAGCCCTCTTTAAATGAATAAAAGAACGTTAATTTCGAGCAATCTAAAAAGTGTAAATCTCGTTCATCCAGCACAAAATAATCCATAAAGGCACATTCTTATCTGTTGAAATAAAAAATTAAGCAATACTATTAAAATCAAGCTGCACTGGCCCAACTCACATATTGTGAATCTGCAATATGTACCAATGACGTTACGAAACACCCGTAAACTGACACTGTTCCAGGTAACTTGTTAGCGCCTTAAGCCTATGAACAATGGCAAACTGACCCAAAAACAACAAAGTGGCTAAAGAATATCAACCCGACCCGCTGCCAATGTACTTAATCTTGTACTCATTTAAAAATGAAATTTAAAAAATCTTGCTGATTGATGTGATCAATTAACTGAACTATTCCAATATAGCGAATAATCACTTAATACAAACTTAGGGTCCATTATATGACTCACTGAGCTGAAAAAAATAATAAAGACCCTCTAAAATATCCGGTAACATTGAGTACTCAAATGGCACTCAGATCTATGTATCAGTAATATAATAAATCAATCCATGGGTTTGATATGAACCCAGTAACTGAATAAGCTCTCTCATTAATCTTACTCATTTTCTACAGACTGACTCACACCAATGAGACGGACGTATGAATGCTCTGCGTCAGCATTTCGAATCATCAACCGCCAATTCAAAAAACAAGCTAAAACTGTGTCAGCAAAGGCAAGGTTGTTGCATAGCCTTCGAAGGAAAGCCGGGGACAATTGTGGACCAATTAGAAAACGGTATGCACATCAGGCAAAGTCATTGCATGCCTTCAACCGAAAGTTCGGGACTATTGAGGAGTAAGGAGAAAGTGGTTTGAACATTAATCACATTCATTTAATGGCCTTTGAAGTGTGGTTCAGGATGTTTCGGGGCTAACAAAGAGACATTCCATTGTCGGTAGAGGGCATCATTGTTGTACTAAACTAGTACTTTGCATGTGTCTCTATTGAGGAACAGATGTTTGCTAAAGTGGGATTAAATGAGTAGCAATTGGCGACATTGAATATGAAACAACATTGATAAATTGGGTCTCTAAACGCCACATAGTCCTCAAAGTAGCAATATGACCAAATCTAAAATCCGCCAGGGGTACAGAAGGCAGGGAGTGATAATGTTTGGTCGTTGATTTTTAGGGGAAGCAGCAATACATTACTACTCCGAATGTGTGTGTGACTGGGGAACTTTCTCATATGTCGGAATTACAGCCGTCATCAAGTGAAACATTAAATCCTTCAGCATTATGTAGGAACACTGATCAAGCAAAACAAAATATAGCAAATGTAATCTTGCTTGGGGGTATTCTATGTGATACATTTTGATGGTATATTCATAGGTGCCAAACAGAAAGATACACCTACCGGGATATACAAATAACATATAATGACAATGAATCATTGCTGAAACAACATCCATAAAATGACTCGACGCACACACGACTGCTACAATAACCTGCAGATAAGATATTAATAAAACCTCACACGCCACAAAAATTCAGCTCAGTATCCAAATCTTCAATTTTCAGAGCACCCAGGAACTGATTTAGAATTCATCGCTAAACAAAGTGACCAGGTCCCATCAACTCACCCCTCACTAATATATGAATACAATGTAGATAAAGCTAACCTAGTGCTCTGAAACTGACCTAACATCTCAGAAATACCCCAGTTTTTTTCACTTTTCATCATATCTAGCCAGCTATTAGAATTAAAACTGACAGAACACATATACGCTGACCCACAATCATTAAAAATATCCAGCATCAAAACAAAATAGACATGCTCATTATCCGAGGTGTTTTTAGCCCGGATCCAAATACTCTTTGTAAAGGGGTGCCCAGGACTGCTCTGTGGAGTCTGCCTTTACTGGAAAATTTCTGTATTTCAGCAGAATCCTAAATGGTCAGTGGTTCGAGGGCAGTGGGGCGTGGAGGCTGGTGTGAGGGGTTTGGTGATGGGGGTGGTGGAATTGGAAACTTCCCATGTTATGGCTGAAGATTTCCACATCCTCAGAAAATACAATAGTTTGTTAAACCCACCAAGGTAGACGTGATGTGTGTTTCACACGTCGGATTCTCTCGACAGATTACCGACATTTTGTTCCCTGACCAACTATTTATGATACTGGTTACGATTATTTGCTGGCGACATTCTGTTATGTTGGGTTTTTTTCGCGTGAATTAATGATGTTACCCAGATGTACTGGCCCGATTCAATGGCTTGGACATGTTCAGTGCCCAATAGCATTAAGTCAACATTAGAAGCGAGCAGCTACTAAGGTGCTTGTGCAGGCATAACCAGAACGACAGGTGTGTCCTGTCTGCTCAGCAGAACAGCAAAACAAACAGCGAGCGCTCTGTGATTCTACAGGCTGCGAGCTGCTTTGGGTTTGCACACAGCCATCTTCAATACTAATTGCTCACCTTTAGAAAACACATATTTTTACAACAAACATTTCTGTGGGCTCGACTTCTTTCCAAGAATCGGGCTGAATGATGGTAACATTATTCAATTCAAATGATTGGCAATGTTTACTGAAAGAGGTGCAAGTGCATTTCTGCTGTATTTAGGGAATGATTCCTGAGTGGCCTTTTTCCGAGATGCACGTTCGGGGAAAATTGCACAAGTAATAATGGTGGTCTCTGTTATTGGTGATATTGGTAATCAAGCAACTGACTCTTAATTTAAGCATTTGACAAAGTGTGACAATAATGAACCCGAATAAATTTAGCCAATGAAGATTCACAATATGCTTAGATTTAGGGTTATTTCAATATCAATAGTTTGCTTTATCCCTCAGTTCAGCTGTTTGAATCTTAAATGTTTCCAATATTTCCTTACATAGAGTCATCTTCAAATTCCCCTCGACATCGTTGACAAATTATTCTGGTTTTGGGACTACAGACAATGCAATAATTCATATACTATGTAGCCACACAAAAAAGAGTACAAACACACAGCGCCAAAAATGCACGCAGAGTTATTTACCTGAGAACCTTTTAAACTGGGTCCTTCTGCCTGGCACCTTGGAAAGAGAAGTTGGAAATATATGTTTGAGTGGATTGTGCCTATCGCTTTCCCCAGTTGACAAGGCCTCTAGAGAAAATGTACCGGTGTGACAAGTATTTTTTTATTGTTCCATGTGTCTATTAAATTGTTGAACTTACGGCACAAGGTCCTGCACGTTCTTCTCGCTCAAACATAGATTAAAGTGAGATTGCAGAGAATACATCACACTAAGTTTAAAATATAAAACATTACAACAATCAAACAAAACCGAATATCAATCATGAGAATAATGAGCTGCCCACCTTTATTCTGATATTTAGATTGATGAGGAAAATTTACCCCGTTTAATTCATGGTGTTCATTCTTTCCATGTATTATTGCCTGCAGGCATTTTCTCCTCCATTTTAAAACCCACTTCCAGCTGGATACGATAATCCTCTTTGTCTTACAATGTCTGTTAATTTTCAAGTGAATTTTCTTTATCATCCGAAAGCCCTCATTAACCAATTTGTTAACGTTTGAGGTCGCAGTGACCTGCCATGTGTCCCAGAACTGATTTTGTTGAAAGGTCATGTCGACATGAAACGCGACTCGCTTCCTGCCAAAGATGATGAAATGATTGCAAATTATTCTGGCTTTTTTTTATTTCACATCTCCAGCCTCACATTTTTTGTTTCTTTTCTACTATTGCACGAGAAAGTCATGAAAACAAGCAAATAGTTGGAGAGAACGTCGGAGAGAAATACAGACAATGAATCACAGAGAGTAAGCCAGGAGCAAGGCAGGCTGAGCGAAACACAGAAAAACATGCATCAACACACACACGCAGAGAAAGAAGTTGGTGGAAATCGTTCATATTCTTGAACTTCATAGATGGGCGAGTAGGAATAAGTATTCCAACTGGCTGTGTGTCATTAGCTAGATGGTATGAACATAAAATAATTGTCAACATGGTTGCTGAACAGAAAGCTCTTCAAACAGCAAATTTTTTAAGATCTGGAATGCACTATTAGAAATAACGATGTAATCATATTCCTTGGATTTTTGGAGGGCAATTGGGCACGTACTACAAGACGGCTCATTTTCAGACTTATGGAGGAAAAACAACAGTTGTGACGCAGCAGGTGTAAGAGCCCATTGCTTTTGTAAGTTTCTGCTGTAAGTGTCAATGATTCAATGATCCCGTACAGTTTGGTGACTCATTTCCTTTCCTTCCTCACAGGAAAGAAGCGTAGGAATGGTACATGGATAGATTGTATCCATTAATGGGCCGTTTCAATCGCATTACTGTGTGTTGCCAGGCGGCATTTTAGAGCTCTTCCATGACAACATCTATCGGTTAATTGGAAGAAAGAAGTCACCTCTGTACAAACTGTTTTCAAGAAATTAACTGCCGCCTCAGCCGAGTTTTCGGAAGTTGTTGGAAGGAGAGCCAAGCATCAGTGCACCGCATTCGGTTAATGCTCAAGTCCCATCGCCGGAACGCACTGCCGGGACGATGCTGCGATCATTCCTGACTCTCAGTGCACTGCAGCTTCTGAACGTTGAGCGATTACCAATGATCAGTATTATGTTCTCTGTTAAGGCTTCCAATAATATTAAACAATTAACCATGTCAAGACAGGGATTGGTATTTACTACTTAAAATATTGGGATGTTATCGAAGGCAGTTGTGGACTTGTTTTCAATATTCGCTCTTCTGCCTGGTGTCTCGTGGAATATTGATGGATAATAATATAGAGTGAGAGGATGGGAGCTCAGCACATTTATAACATGTTCGGTTGCGCATTGAAAGTGCAGCAGCTCTCAAGGCAAGGAGTCAAAACTGGAAAGTGGGATTAGGCGGAAGCTATATTTCGACCCTCGCAGGCACGTTTGATCAGAGGCCCTCATTCTGTGCTGTAAATTGCAATGGCTTCGCCCGTGAACTAAGGTCCATATTCTCTATCGGCAGCGACCTGATATTCCTGTTCCGGCTGGTTCGACAGGAGTTGAAAGTCATCCCGGCTGAGGAAACTACGTTCAGAGGGCTTCCCCGCCAGATAGTATTGGAGTCGGGGCGTTATTTATTGAAAACGGGAGTTATACATTTAGTTACGTCCTTTATTCATATCGTATGAATTGAAGATTGAACTGGCAAGTTTACTTAGCTGAAATCTTGTTTTATGACTCTATTAGGCAGTTCAATATCTTTCGAAATCGATCATTTTGAATTATATATAGAACATATTACATCTTATTATGATAGTTTCAATGTCCACTTGATATTTACATCAGAGACATTAAAATCCGAAATTGAACATAATTCCCACAGCAGATGAATTTAACTGCTTCTCTTCCTCAAGCACAGTTTCGTCGAACTTCCGTCTGAATTTCATCTAATATAGAGACAGGCACGAAAGCATTAATAACATCTTGATCTGCCTGAGTGTTTTGCAAGTTCGTTAAATTGTGCACATTAACATTAAGAATAAAGAACACAGTTAATATTATAATGTTTTGTTATGATTAAGTGCATTCTACAAATATATTGGTTTTGCAATTTATTTAATCTTTGGGGAATTTTCTTTGTCAATGTTATTCCATAATTTGCGTACATATTGCACTAAATTATTTGCTTTTGAAGAATCATGTCATCAGTAAGTTGGCTGAAATTTATTCCATATTCTAACTTCTTTCACGCTCCAATGAGGTGGTAATTGAGATATCGAAACTTATTCCTGCATTTCCTTGCAGCTGCCCAATATTATTTGCAGAGTTTCATGTCGATGCCTTGGTTCAGCTTTTTTGCTGCTTCCAGCATGTGTTTTTCCATTGCTGTATAAATATCTAATTTGCAATCGCATATGTTGGTTTACTGACTGGGAAAACCTCGCTGCAAAGTTGCCAGGTACAAGGTAAAGTGCTTATGGTTCCATCAATCTGTTTACTTTTTAAAAAGTAATGAATGCATAGTAATCGCCTGGTATTGCCGCTGATATAAGGAAAATGTCTTGTAAATCAAAGAACTGCTGGAGGCACATAATGTTAATTGGTCCACAAATTATTATCAGAAACCCAGGAGTAAACAAAATGCTTTTGCGGAAAACTGGAATTTTCTTTCCATAAATTTGCTACTAATTGGGATTACGTGAAGTGTGTTTTGAAATAGTTAATTTAATTGTGTGGAATTCTGAGTTAGCAGATGCTTTGCACATTTGTTTAATTTTAAATTCATCAAGTACAAACCGCTAAATTTTCTCCAGTGATTTCGTTGTCCGTAAGCTGGGACTTATTTATTTTTTACAGCTGTTTAATTTATTTCCAATTGCAACTGAGACGTGGTGACGTAAGCTCGAAAGTGAGCACACTCACAGCAGATTTTTTTTTATCTTGACCTCTGCGCCTCTTGTCCATGAACAGAAGGGTGAACATTGCATTCTAAACTGGTTAATTAAATTCAGCAAATAAGGAGCCGAGCCCATCGCTGTTATAATGGAGAGTATCAGATCTGGGGGATAATTAACTCACGGAGTACAGAATATTAGTCAGAGCTGCAGAATGAAGCAATGCAGATGTTTCTATCAGTCAGATGTCTCAATGGAAATGTTGTCAACCCTCCTGGTGATACAGCGAAACAAAGAAACAATTAAATAATTTATTCTGCATTAGAGGGCGGGCTAGAATTTTGGAATATAGTAAGTTAAAATATTAAGCATTCTCAGCATCAATATGGTTTGAAATAATATTTATCATCAGTAAAATTACTGACTGCAATCCCAAAATATTAACATAGGTAAATTAGTTATTTTTGTTTCTATTTATTTGCTCTGAGTTTGGATTAGCTTCAATTTTCTTCATAACTAGGACAATTTGATATGAAGTTGGTGCTTTGACTTAATTGATTTTACATGTACAGATCCAAGGAAATGATCATGATTTCTCCTCCTCCTTCCACATTGCCGATAACTTTTACACAGAGTCGTCTGGTGTTAAGGGGATCAAGGGTATTATGATTTTTTTCTATCTCCTTGCAGCGGGACGTGCATTTTTTTTTTGCTGTTTTGTAGTTCGAAGATTCAAAACTCAATTTTGTTTCACTGACAGGGAATAAGTTCCAGCTCTGTTATCAGATAACTATCTTATTTACCGGAAATCATTTACATTGGCTATTTACTCTAATGAGAAAAGATAGAGAGAAAAAATTGTCTAAATTCGGAAACCCTGATTGTGTCGGTAATTTAATGACCATTTTCTGCACAGGGTAGAAATGAGACTGATGTTAGCCAGACGTTTTTTCACCGGCCCAACGAAGATCAAGTTCAAATTACACAAGCAGGCCTGTTCTGTTCAAATTTGGAATAGGTTGTCTCAGGCGGAGCGAAATTTGAAAGGGCTTAATTAATTTCTAGACATTTCATTGAAGAAATATTATGGTCTGTTTTATTTTCGGTTCATTTGGCTTTTAACCGAACAATTATTTTATCCAATTCGATTTACAATTGTGACGTGTATTGTGCAGCTTGCATCTGCTGAACAAAAAGTTTGACATCGCGACAATATTCATATCAAATTTAAATTTCATCCAGAATCCAACTCAAGTAACGAGAGGGTTAGTTTAATTTCACCCCTGCGGCTCTTGTAGACAGAGCAGAGTTTAATTGCAAATCTTGTTAAAGCCAACCTGCTCGAAGCAGAGCGCCGTCACTCTTAGAATAGCCTGTATCACATTCTGCGATGGAAGTTCACTCACTGACTGTAGAAACCCAGTAAAACCTGCAGTTGCTGCCGACTGAAATAACGCGCACATTTTTCAAAACTATATTCGTCAGCGGTAGTGCTGTGTGACTGATGTGAGTTGTAATGAGCGGAAAGATTTTAAATCGTGTTTTCAGCTTTGGGCTTCTGGGAATTTCTGTAAATTTTGCAAATAGTAAACTTAAATCGAGATAGATCAATATTGGCTTTGAGAGTATAATTATGGTTATAATAAGTATCAGCTGCATGCTGAAAAATGAGGAGAGTAAAAGATCTCACATCTTCCCGGGAATTAACCGATGAAAGTTATTTGATTTTTTTTTACGGAGATTCTGAAATTAAAATCAAGTTTCCTTACACACGCAATTAATGCATGTTATGTACGTGAACATGAATATTTGTCAGCCTCTTCCTTATACCCAATATTTTTTACATAGGATCATCTTGTATTTAATGAGATATCAGGTCTCAAGTCTCAGTCTCGTTACGCTCCATGTCACTTTGTATCAGGATTTTCAACTCATTTGTATCTAGGACGCAGGACGTTCTATCCGAGGGAAACGTTACTCAGTTTTGTAAGTATTGGATAAATGGTTAGTAGTTTTCTAAGTTTAGTAACTATTAATCCAACACTAATTCATTGGGTAGGAAATATATATTTTTTTTTAAATTTGCAATAGTAGATTGCGAGCCTCGTCAGTCCTGAGCTTAATGGAGAACTTAACACGAATAATGTTTTTTTTAAAATTCATTTTGCTCGCAACTCTACAGTGTGGGGTGTCTGTGTTGGTGGGTGTTGCCTGTGGGGATTTGGGGGATTGGGGGTGTCTGGGTGGGTGGGAGTTGCCTGTGGGATTTGGGGGATTGGGGGTGTCTGTGTGGGTGGGGGTTGCCTGTGTGGATTTGGGGGATTGGAGGTGTCTGGGTGGGTGGGGGTTGCCTGTGGGGATTTGGGGGATTGGAGGTGTCAGGGTGGGTGGGAGTTGCTTGTGGAGATTTGGGGGTTTGTAGGTGTCTGGGTGGGTCGGGGTTCCCTGTGGGGATTTGGGGGATTGGGTGTGTCTGTGTGGGTGGGGGTTGCCTGAGGGGATTTGGGGAATTGGGGGAGTCTGAGTTGGTGTGGGTGCCTGTGGGTACTTTGGGGATTGGAGTGTCTGGAGGTTGAGGGGGCTGGGTTTACTGTGTCCGAGGCGAGGTTGGGGATTTGGGGTCTCCGTGGGATGCTTGGTGTTGGGGTTGTCCGGATTCTGGGGATGGGATTCAGCCATGTCTGGGGTTGGGGTTTCAGGGTATCTGGGGGTGGTTGGGGTTGAGGTCGTCTGGAGGTCGGGTGTAGGAGTTGAGTCATGGGGGTGCGTGGTTTGGGTTTTGGTGGTGTCTGAGGGGTGTTTGAGGGTGTCTGAGGGGGGTGCAGGTTGGCAGTGCGCGGGTGCAGTAGTGTTTGGTGTTGTCCAGGGGGTGGGAACCGGGGGTATGCAGAGGTCGGGGAGTGGTGGTGAGGCTTCAGGATGCCGGGGGTGGGGGTGCGAGTTGGGGGGAGTGCGGTGGGTGGAGGTTTCCGGTGTTGGTGGGGTGGGGAGCGTTGGGGTTCGGGGTGTCCGACGTCGTGGGGGGTGTGGCTGGGGGGGGTTCTGGACGTCTCAGCGGTCTTAGTTTTGGGGGAGGGGCCAGAGTCGTGGAGGCTGGATGTCGTCCAAAGGCTGGTTCTTGGTCTTGGGAGGTCAGGGAGGGTTTTGGAGGTTGGAGGGGTTTCCGGGTGTTGGTCGGTCGGAGTTGTGATACGGAGGGGAGTGGGGGAGGAGGGGGGACGGTGTTCCGTAGGTTGGGATGGGTGGGTTTGTCTGAAGTTCAGGGGGTGGGGATTGACATTTGTGGTTTGCGGAGATAGTGGGGGTGAAGTCCGAGGTTCGGGGCGGGACGGGGGGTCCAAAGGTCGAGGTGGGTCCTGAGGTCGTTGTGGGTCCTGAGGTCGAGGTGGGTCCTGAGGTGGAGGTGGGTCCTGAGTTCGAGGTGGGTCCGGGGCGTTGTGTGGTTCCTGAGGTCGAGGTGGGTCCTCAGGTCGAGGTGGGTCCTGAGGTCAAGGTGGTTCCGGGGCAGTGTGGGGGAGGGGGGGTCCTGAAGTCGAGGTTGGTCCTGCGGTCGAGGTGGGTCCTGAGGTCGAGTTGGGTCCGGGGCTGTTGTGGGGGGGCGGGGGTGGGGGGGTGGGGGTTCTGTGGTCGAGGTGGGTCCTGAGGTCGAGGTGGGTACTGAGGTCGAGGTGAGTTCTCTATTCCATTATTTCTAGGGTCAGTTCCTTAAGTACTCCGGAATGTAGATTATCAGGCCCGTGGATTTATCGGCCTTCAATCGCATCAATTTCTCCAACACCATTTCCCTACTCACACGGATTTATTTCAGTTCCACCCTCTCACTAAACCCTGTGTTCCCCAACATTTCTGGTATGTTATTTCTGTCCTCCTTTGTGAAGACAGCCAAAGTATGTATTTAGTTGGTCAGCTATTTCTTTGTTCCCTATTCTAAATTCCGCTGTTTTTGACTGTCGAGGACCTACATTTGTCTTCACCAATCTTTTTCTCCTCACATACCTATAGAAAGTTTTACAGTCAGTTTTTATGTTCCCCGCAAGTTTACTCTCGTACTCCATTTTTCTCTTCTTAATCAATCCTTTGGTCCTCGTTTGCTGAATTCTAAACTGCTCCCAAGCCTGAGGTCTGTTGTTTTTTCTGGCCAATTTGTATGCCTGTTCCTTGGATCTAATACTATCTCTAATTTCCCTTGTAAGCCATGGATTGGCCAACTTTACTATTTTACATTTGCGCCAGACAGGAAAAGCCAATTGTTGAAGTTCACCCATGCGCTTTTTGAACGTTTGCCATTGCCTTTCCACCGTCCTCCCTTTAAGTAACGTTTCCCAATCCATCATGGCCAACTCGCGTCTCATACCATCGTAGTTTCCTTTATTAAGATTCAGGACCCAAGTTTCAGAATCAACTACGTCGCTCTCCATCTTAATGAAGAATTCTATCATATTATGGTCGCTCGACCCCAAGGGGCCTCACACAACTTGATTGCCAATTATTCCTTTCTCATTACACAATACCCAGTCTAGGATGGCCTGTTCTCTAAAATTGGCAATAGGACAAATAAGATTAAAGAAACTAATGTGTGGTTCAAAGACTGGTGTGGGTGAAGTGGGGATGGTGGGGCACTGACACCAGCATTTGGGAAAGTAGGAACAGTACCGTTGGGGATGTCTACACCAGAACTGTGCTGGGGCAGGTGTCCTTGTGAGCTGCCTAACTAAGGAAGTAGAGAGGATTTAAAACTGAATAGTAGAGGCAAGGGATCAAATTTCAGAAGATGTGGTCAATTAAAGAGTAGAGACAAGACAAGAGAGACAGCTATTAATATGGGAAATAATAAACAGGCTGAAACATGAAGGGACAGAGAGTCCAATTCTCAGGAGTAAATCGGCAGAAAAGTCTATATTCGTTCACGGGATGTGGGCATTGCTGGCTAGGCCAACATTTATTGCCCATCCCTAATTGCCCTTGAGAATGTGGTGGTGAGCTGCTTTCCTGAATCACTGCAGTCCATGTGGTATCGGTCTGTGGTGATCTGTCTTACTCTAAGTCTGCCACATGTGCATGTGGTGCTGTCTCCTCGTCAGCCTCCCACACTGTCTGCATCTCTCTCTCTCTTCCTGTATCTCACCCCACGTTATCCTCACTTGCAGCTCATACCCTATATTACCCATCTGTCTACACCTGTGTGTCCATGATCTGATTTACTATCTTTTTTTGTCCCATATTTCCCACTCTATCAGTTTGCATCATTAACCACTTTCTCCAGCTGCCCACGTCTGCCTCTCTCTCTCTTTTTCTGTCTCCCCTGCCCGTCACTTTCGCTCAGTCCCCTCATCTCTCTCCTCACATCTGTATCTTTCCACCTACCCCTTTATTCTCTTGCTGTCTTTTTTCCGCCTGGAGCCCCATCTCTCTGTCTCTCTCTAAACCAGCCGCTTGGTTCGCAGTCTCCCCAATTCGCCTCTCTGTCCGTCTACCTCATCTGTCTCTCTCTCTCTGTCTACCATATCCATGTCTGTCTTACCTCAGCCATGTCTCTCTCCCCCATCTGTCTCTATCACCGTCTCATCCTTTATCTATCTCCCATGTCTGTGCCTTACCCTCCTTACATCTGGCTCCCTATTTCTCTGTCCCTCCCTATACCTCTGCACGTCTCTCTGCCCTTTGCTCATCTGTATATCCCTCTTTAACTCCCATGCACCTCTCTCTCTATCTTTTCCTTGTCTGTCTCTCCATCTTTCATCCATCTTCCCTGGCTCTGTATATCCTCCATCTGTCTCCCCATCATATGGCCCCCAAATACTTAGCTCTCCACTCATGCTTCTCTTTCTCTTTGACTCCACCCATCCCTCTCACTCACTCTGCCCCCATACCCCCAGTACATCTCACATCTCTCTCTCCATGTCCCTCCATTCAGCTCCCCCATCTGCTTTCGCTTCCAGTCTGCCTCTCCCCAGTTGACTCCCAGTCTGCTTCTCTCTTTCTCCCCCATCTATCTTCCAACAATCTGTATCCACAGGTCTCTCTTTCTATCCCTCTGGCTGTTTCCTATGTATGTCTAGCCAGTTTGTCTACACATTTCTGTCTCTCTTTCCCACCTGTTAAGATTAAATCTTATTTAATAGTTGCTGCTTGACTAATCGAATTGATTCTTTTTGATGGCATAGCAGAGAAGATTGATGAAGGGAATGCAGTGGATGTTGCCTATATGGATTTTATGAAAGCCTTTGACAACGTAGCACATAAAAGGCTGGTTAAATATTGAGGCTCATGGAGTGCGAGGGTCTTTGTAAGCTTGGATAAAAAATTGGTTTAAGGATAGTGAACAAAATAGGTCTTGGTAAATAGTTGTTTTTCAGAATGGAGGATGGTAGTGTTGTTCCCCAAGGATCAGTGCGAAGACTGCTGCTTTTTAGATATATATATATATATATATATATATATATATATATATATATATATATATATTAACTTGGGTGTATATATATAAATAACTTGGGTATTGGAATATAGGGTAAAATTTCAAAAATGTGCTAATATTACCAAACTTTGAGGATGTGGAAAAGAGTGAGGATGATACCAATTGACTGCAACAGGATATTGATAGGTTAGCAGAATGGGCAGGCAAGAGGCGTTTGGAATTTAATACAGAGAAGTGTGAGGTGATGCATTTTTCCAGAAGGGAAAGGGAGAGGAAGTATAGACTAAATGTCACAGTTCAAAAGAGTGTTCAGGGACAGAGGGACCTAGGGGTTCACCAGCAGAGATCTTCAAAGCTGGAAGGATATATTGGGAAAGCAGTTTGCAAAGCACATGGGATCTTTGCCTTCATCATCAAGGTATTGAGTAAAAAAGCAGGGATGTATTGCTGAACTGGTTAGGTCACAATGAGTGTATTGTGTTCCACTTCTGGTCACCACACTTTAGGAAGGATGCAAAGGTCCTTGGGAGGATGCGGTGGAGATTTGCCAGAATGGTTCCAGGGACTTAGGTTAGGTTAGAGAATCTGTTTTTCTTTCCTTGGACCAAAGGAGGCTGAGGGGAGATCTGGTAGAGGTGTGCAAGATTGTGACATACATAGATAAGGTAGACAAAGAAAAGCTGTTACCCTTAACTGATGGCACAAGGACTTGGAGATACAGGTTTAAGGTTTTGGGCAAGAGATGCAAGGGAATGTGAGGAAAAAGATTCTTTATGCAGCCTATGGTAATAACCAAATTTAGCCAAAATTAGATGACAGAGCAAGTGAGTCTGGAAGGCATAGAAATTGTAGGCCAGTTAAGGCACAAGGGATTTTGGCAAGGTTGGATGGTGTTTATTTTAATGCAAGGAGTCTGACGAATAAGGCTGATGAGTTGAGGGCACAAATTAACACATGGAAGTATGATGTCATTGCTGTCACAGAAACATGGTTGAGAGAGGGGCAGGATTGGCAGCTCAATATTCTAGGATATAGGGTCTTCAGGTAAGACAGGGAAGGAGGTAAAAGAGGCAAGGTATCAAAATATTGATTAAGGAATCAATTGGAGCAGTAAGGAGGGATGACATCTTAGAAGGCTCCTCAAATGGAGGAATATGGGTAGAACAGAAAATGAAAAAAGGAGCAATCACCTTGTTGGGAGTGTACTATAGGCCCCCAAACAGTCAGAGAGAAATAGAAGAGCAGATATGTAGGCATATTTCAGAGAAATGTAAAAATAATAGAGTAGTAATAGTGTGGGATATCAACTTCCCCAACATGAACTGGGTTAGTCAGACAGTGAAAGGTTTAGTGGAAGTGAATTTTTAAAAATGCATCCAGGAGAGCTTTTTAAGCCAGTACGTAGAAGGTCCTAAAGAGAGGGGGTGGTCCTGGACTTAATTTTAGGGAATGAAGCCGGGCAAGTGGTAGAGGTATCAGTGGGGGGAGCATTTTGCAGATAGTGATTGCAGATAGATTCAAGGTTGTTATGGAAAAGGACAAAGATGGTCCAGAAATCAGAGTTCTAAATTGGGGGAAGGCCGATTTTAATAAGATCAGATACGATTTGGCCTGAGTGGAATGGGAGATGCTACTTTTAGGTAAATCTGCGTCAGAGCAGTGGGACTCATTCAAGATGGAAATGGGGAGAGTACAGGGCCAACATATTCCAATAAAGATAAAGGGTGGGACCAAGAAATTCAGGGAACCCTCGATGACAAGGGATATACAGGGTCAGATAATGAGAAAAACGAAGGCTTATGGCAGATACCGAGGGTGCAAAACTGCGGAAGCCCTAGAGGAGTATAGAATGTGTAGAGGGGTACTTGAAAAGGAAACTAGGAGAGCAAAAAGGGGGCATGAAAAAAACATTGGCAGGTAAAATAAAGGGAAATCCAAAGTTTTTTTTACAAGTACATTACGAATAAGAGGATAACTGGGGAAAGAGTAGGGCCATTTAAGGACCATAGAGGTAATTTGTGTGTGGAACCGGAAGACATAGGTAGGGTTCTAACTGAATACTTTGTGCCGGTGTTCACAAGTGAGAGGGTCGTCGTAGGTATGTAAATCAGGCAGAAGGACTGGGATATAATTAAAGAAGTTAGCATAGAAAGGGGGGAGGTTCTAAGTGGTCTGGCAGGCTTAAAAGTAGATAAGTCTCTAAGCCTGGATGAAATGTATCCCAGGCTGTTGAATGAGGCATCTGTCTGCCTCTGTCTGTCTCCACAAGTCTGCCTGTCCCCTTCCCTCAGGATTTCCCTCCACCAGTTGATGTCCCCACCATCTGCCTCTTGTACTGAATCTGTCAGATTGTTACTCTGGAAATAGAGGAAATGACTCAGCAAATAATAACAGAAAATGGAAATAACAAAAGCACCATCACGTGTGCAGAGCTCAGTAAGAGGAAGGTTAAACCTGAACATCCAGACAGGTGTTTTTATTTAACAATGAAGTTGTGATGCCAGTAATGGGATCCCTCCACAGACACAGCTGGACGAGCTTTGTTTTTTCCAGGAGTTTCTATGTTTATTATTAACAAACCGCTCACTGGAAATCCCCCAATTGATGGCAGGAAGCAGCAACGCGCATCCGCGGGAGACAGTTACACGCCCCATGCATGCGCATCAATGTTTCTGCACCGCCCCCTTTTCAGTGAATATTGATTGGCTACCAGCGCAGGGCATGCGCAGTCTGTTCTGTTTCTCCTTCCTCAGCTGCACATTGAATATCACAGTCACCAAAACAGCAGAGAGAGAAACTGAGTGAATCCCACATTGACACAGATTAGTGAGTCTGACAGTAACAGAGATGGACAGACATTGAAATGTTCCAGCTCACATGCAGTACCAGACACTGAAATATTCAATCATATAAAAGCAAAATATTACAGTTGCTGGAAATGTGAAATTGTAACAGAAAATCCTGAAAGACTCAGCAGGTCTGGCAGCATCTGTGGAGAGAGAAACAGTTAACGTTTCGAGTCCGTGTGACTCAGAATGAATTTCACACTTGGACATAATGCAGAGATTGACAATTCACACTAAATCGGAGTCATGTACCATATAATGGACAATCTCTATAAACATCATTCCACGACCATTGAAATAGTAATGTCTGAGACACTCAGTTTTTGTTGTACAAAACTGGTAAAATATAAGACGAAAATACTGTAAAGTACATAGAAAAGTTTAAATGATGTTACAACTGTTTGATCTAACAAAATGCACTTAGATTTCAGCTAGATCCCCATAATTCCCAATTTTCCCCAGTCCTATTAAATGTGAATAATTATTGTATGTTGTGTCCTTCTTGGATCAGTTCTTCAGTCACAGTTTGTAGGTTGCTTGTTGTTTTTGAAGCTGCACAGAGACACTAAACAGAAAAAAAAACATCCTAAATGAATTGTGAATAGTGATGTCTTGCACAATGTTTGGGACTTCAAAATTAAGAATTATTGATATGGAGTATATAGATGTTACTTTCCAGCTACCAGCTGCTGTTTAACACTCAATAAACCAACAGTCATCAAAACAGAATTGTTAATCTTTCACTAAGAGTGCCGATATCCAAAATCACACCATTCCCCGAAATCTAACCTATAAAGTTCATTGTTCTGAAGTGTGGGGACATGTACTGGCAGGAACTGAGGTGCAAGGGTAGGGGAAAATGATTTTTAAAAAGGGGGTTAAAAAAGGTTAAAACAATGAATGAATGAAAATCAAAATAAGTAAATAAAATACTCTTTTTTAGAAAAAAGATTTAAAAAGGTTTGAAGTTTGAGGAGAGGGTTCATGGCCTGATGTTGTGGAAGTCAATATTAAGTCCAGAGGCTGTAAAGTGCCTGTTCGGAAGATCAGATGCTGTTCTTACAGTTTACATTGGGCTTCACTGGAACATTGCAGCAGGCCAAGGATGGACATGTGGGCATGAGAGCAGGATGGCATGTTGAAATGGCAATTGACAGGAAAGTCAGGATGATGTTTGCGGACAGACCAAAGGTGTTCCGCAAAGCAGTCACCCAGCCTGCGTTTGGTTCAGTGTAGAGGAGACTGCATTGGGAGCAGCAAAAACAGTAGACCAAATTGAAGAAAGTGCAAGTGATGCATTGCTCCAGCTGAAAGGAGTATTTAGGCCCTTGGACGGTGAGGAAGGAGGAGGTAAAGGAGCACGTGTTGCATCTTCTGCGATTGCATGGGAAGGTGTTGTGGGAAGGGGATGAGGTGTTAGGGAATAGTGATGGAAGAGTGGAGCAGGGTCGCATGGAGTGAATGGTCCCTACAGAATGCTGACTAGGTGGTTGACAGGAAGATGTTTTTGGTGTTGGCATTGTTGTGGTCACTTTGACAAACGGACCACAGGAGTCTTAGGTACAGGTCATGATCATTTTTCGAGCAATTGCAAGGAGAGAACCATCTCAATGCAGCTTGAGACAGTACTCTGCTAAATTACAAGTGTTCAACATATTTATACATTATTGGTGACGTACAAGTACAGTTTCCAGATTCCAATCTAGTTAACATATAGGTTTACATTAAACAGACATCTCTGGTACATGCATCGTCTGTCCATATTTTCACCCAGGCAGAGACCTTCCCTCCCATCTAAGCTGGGACCATCTTTCATTCCCCTATCTGTTGAAGAGCACACTTCATCTTGGTTGTTTTCCAACCTAAGTCTCCAGTCTAACTCCCAGGACCTTGCTGGTGATTGCATACCCTGAGGGTGCACAAAGTTTGAGGGTGCATAAGGTTCATATGTTTTAACTGTTTAATTGTTGATTTACTGATTTTCACTGGCCTGCCTATAGATTCTAATTTAAGAAATTCATTCCCTTATAATGAATTCTCCCTTACCATAAATTCTCATTTACTCTCTTCCCCCTAACGGTCCACTCTTTTGGCCCTTGGCCTAGCCCAAAGTAGCCAACGACACCGCCGCCCATTAATGGTAGCCAGCCATTCAGCTTTGGGTTGTAAAAGCTATCGTCAGACCATCTGTATCATCTGTCCCTTCAATTCAGGCCTCTGGCTTCTAAAACTCCCCCAGCACCACCTCTTTTGCCACCTTTGGGTACAATGAATCAAGCATGTTAAATATATAACCAGAATCAGCTGAATCACCACCTGGGCATAGGAGATCATTTGAATCCACGGGTGTATTTGTACATTTGAGCCTCAGTTCCACCACCACCATGTGGAGGAAATTATTTGCTCGATATCCTCTTTTAAGGCTCTAACCTGTTGCTGCAGTGTATAGTAAGTTCAGTATATCTGCTGAGCCCGTCTCCGAATCGTGGTTAGGTGCTTAGGTAATAAGGGAATTTTATAGGACAACTGGTACAAATACTGGGTCAGGTTATCCTTAAGACTTTCCTTGACCTAAACAGTAGTCGTTCCTCTCCTGGATATCTCGACCAGTTCCACTTTCCCTACCCTTGCCGTCACCTGTGGGTGTAGGCACACAGAATGATTGTGGATTGGGCACATGCGGTTGCTCCCGTACTGGACCTTTTCCTGCCACGTGGTAATACAATATCTCCCATTCCCCGTATATGCAACATGGGTCGGTTCTTGGTAGCCTATATACTTTCCAAAGTACAACTTGTTGTTGCTTTACACTGGCAATTAGCTCATTCTGTCTCATATATTGGGTGCGCCTACTACTGCGGTGGTCTCTATCCTACACTCTTCTAATGTGGTACGAACTATATTTCCTTCTATGTCTACTGCGTATGGTGGAATGTCATGATACCTAATATAATAATTCCCCCTTATAACCCCAATATTTTCTACTGTATATAATGTCCTGCCGGTTGTTGACATAGGTATGACAGGTGTTACTAATACAATGCCTATCAGCATATTACTATTGACTATACATTCAACATTCATTCTATATATGCGTGCTAAACCTCAGAGCTGGCAACCGGTCAAGTCATGATCATTATGTCGTGAAAAATTAAATACATGCTCATTAGTAACCCATAAAGGAACTACCCATTCATTAATCTGTCTTAAATTCTCTCAGGCTTGTTGCAGCGCCCAGGATCCACATGTGTTGCAAACATCATTTCTGCTTGCTTTGTCTGAAATATTTTCCCCTATGTTAATCAGTTTATTGATAGTCCCTGCATGACTTTCGAGCATGGCAGCCAGGTTTTGGATTAACGATGTCATGTCCTGGTCTGTGTTTAATTGGGTGTTATGAATTCTCTGTCCCCGCTGTAAAATTTCCTTAAGCTTAAAGCTCAAGGTCCGGACCTTCTGGTCAACAGTTGCCAGGTTCTGAATTAACCACTGATGTCCCTGTATTGAATATCGTAGCGACAACATTTATCAGGCTGTGCTTAACGCAGTTCCATCCCAAGCCTGATCGCATCCCGCTGTTGAACTGAGATGCTTCAGTCATCAGCTGGCCCATCAGAGCCATATGTAGTTTTCGAATATGAGTTGAGCACCACTGGGGCGTGGCAATTCCGGATATGTTCAAGACCACGGGTACCAGCTCGAGGTGTACATTGTCCATACAAAACTTCTGATTGATCAGTACCGAACCATTCGTCGGTCCTGGATGCAAAGTTGGACAAGGTGGATCAGTCAGTGTGGTGTGAGAAGTTTTAATTATCTCTACTCGGACTGTGGAAGTAGAGGTGGGAGGTAGCTAGATAGTGGCTCTTTTGGGCGGACCTCCCACCCCCGATCTAAAGCAAACCCTTACTACAATTCGAAAGCATTTGTTCTCCTACTGTTACATTTATTATTCCCCATTGCGTGTCACATTCGGCACTGTCCGTGCTGTACCAAAGTTCCTCCTGCGATGCAGGATGAGCAGTGATGATCCCCGACCTTGTTGCCAGTACTGATACGCCCACGACCAGGATTGTAGCTCTTTGGAGACATTAACATTGGCTCCCGTTCTCCGGGTTACCGCTTGGTCAATTGTCATGTATCTTTAACTGTGTGTAATGCCTTCATTTACTTCCGATTCTCATATCTACAAGTGTGCATGTATCACCTGTCATAATCTCCTCAAATGGTCCATGCCTGTTCGCTCTGGGCTCACCTTGACGATCAGCTCATCCTCCACTTGGTCCATTGTTGCTCTTTAGATTTACCTGTTTCCATATCCTTAATCACCTGTCGGTCTCTGACTTCCTTCCTTAACTCATGCAATTGCTTACTTATTTCCCTCACATAGTCTCGCATCCTTCCTTTTAGTGGTCCTACATCTCCCATTCCTACTATGATTCCCTTGGGTAACTGCATTGCTCTCCTTGTCATTATTTCAAATGGGGTGAACCTGGTGGTCCTGCTTGGGGCAGCCCTAAGGCGCATTAGAATATTGGGCTATTCCCTGTCTCTTGAATTGCTTTTACTATTGATGTTTTTTTTAAGTAAGGTTCATCCTTTCCAACATCCCCGAGCTTTGTGGCTGGTAGGGAATGTGGAATTTCTGTTTAAATTTAACTTTATACATTTCTTTAATGACTCTTCCTGTGAGATGAGTTCCCTGATCTGAACCCATCTGGATAGGCACCCCCACTCCTTCCAATCTACTGTCTCTTGCTGCTGTCCCACGTTGGACCTCAATTACTTAAACTGCCAACACAACTCTACAATTCACATTCTTATCCTATCTTTCAATGGCTCAGTATCTTCACTTCCAGTGATGGTTCTCTCTTGGAGCCGCTTAACTCTGCCTGTCATCATAGTGTTAAACCTGTGATCTTACTTTTTGCAGCTCACAGGCACATTAATACAATCAGTGATACATCTATTTAGCCTTTTTCCAGCTTTCCCTTTACCTATCTTGTGGTAAATTGTTGTTAAGTATTATTTCCCCTTACATTTCAATTCCTGAACTACAGATTCCACATAGTTACAACTCTACGTTTTTTTCCCCTGAGCATGATCATCCTAAGATTCTCTTGGTGTTAGTTTCTCTATTGCCTTGATCGTTTATAATGTTTCCTTGGTCTTTAGGCCATATTAACTATTCTATGTCAATGAGGATCTCTGTCTCTAGATCCTTGCTTATCTCCCCCTGTGCGTTTCGAATGTGTCAGTTGATGGCCAGATTATCAAATTCACTTCCCTTGAAACAGTTTGTATATTGTGTCCCCTTGCCCTAACTCTTTCTCCTATTGGCCTCATAAGATTTTACACATGCAACAGCTACCATCTTATCTTGTTCAGGTTGCCTGGAGAGACTTTAAATTAAATAAAATATTCTCATAACAGTTTTAAAGACAGAAATCAGGCATTGACATGCTCCTTATCTACTTCTTAAACAACATTTTATTGTCTTAAAGGTAACCCACTAAATTTAGAATTATCCCAGATTCATTAACTCGGCCAAAAATTGGATTTCTGCCAAACTTTGTCAAGGTCTTGAGCTTAGCTTCATATTTTGGGAACAGACTTACAAATACAAAAGCTTGTAGCATTTGAATTAATGCCAATTGTTGTGAAAAACCCTTTAATATGTAAAATTCCTTTTGAGAACTTTATCACGAACCAAACCTCAAAATTGTTAACTTTGAAAGAAATGTAATTTACGCTATCAAAATTAAAACTACCTCTTTCTTATGTGTATTGATTTGTATCCAAGTTATAATCCCCATATGTTTATCGACACATTCTCTATCGTTGGATAACATCCTCGTTATTCAAAGTAATCTTCTAAACTACACTGCACTTTACACCTCAAGCCTTGTCCCAACTTCAAATAACAGTGCTCTTGAAGGGTCATGAGGACTCGAAACGTCAACTCTTTTCTTCTCCGCCGATGCTGCCAGACCTGCTGAGTTTTTCCAGGTAATTCTGTTTTTGTTTTGGATTTCCAGCATCTGCAGTAGTTTTTTGTTTTTATATTCAAATAACAATGCTGTTGGGATGCAGATTTCCTTTCATATTTAATTCATCTCTTCAAAAGAAACCCCTTTTTATCCATTGGAACCACCTAGGCCGTGTGTTTATGCCTTTTGGTTTTCCTAGAATCCCTTGAGCTTCAGGTAATTTTTCCCCTCAGAAATTTAGAAAACTAACTGGTCTGAGTGAATGTAACTCGTTAGTATCAATCCCAATCCGTTGGAAGCTGGTAATACTAGTCTGCAAGGGGGTGGTACAAAGGTTGGTTCATCTAACCCTGTTTAGCTATATGATACCTTCAAATTGCGATTTTTTTACGCCAGAAATTTCAACTCATACCTTGTACTCAAAACTTTGGAATGTTTCAGTATACTTTTCCTTTAATCTAACATGGGGCTTTCAACGCTAAAGTGCTGAATTACACACATAAATAACAAGTTACGGAAGAAAACACGTTAAAACTCACATACAAATGCTTCCTTGCACACAAAGAAACTTATATTAAGAGGTATGCATTTATATTCCTGTATCCTTAACTTAATGACTTAAAATTCTCATATTCTAAACTAAACTTCAAATAGCAGTGGGGGAAATAAAGAGATCTTGAAGGCTACACCTATAGGGACCATCAAACTGACGAAAGCTCACATTTCCCTGCTACGGCCTGTCAGTGCTTATTAACTCCCTTTTCTCTCTCTCTCTGCTCAGCTCAAGCTCTTGTAACTTAGATCACTTATACAAGGTAATAATATCCATCACCCCTTTCTTTTCCGTTTTCTTTTAGTTCTTAGTTCTACCCACCACTGTTTTAGTTCTCCGGGGGTTCCCTGTGGATTCCACCCCTCCTTCTGCATTTTTGTGATTAGTCTTGACTGTTCTTCCGCTATGAACCTCGTAATGGAGTCCGTGGGTCCCCAGTCGAGTTCCATAGCATGATTCTGTTTCCCTGACCACCCTCTGTTCTTATTCCTGTCCATCTCTGCGCGGTACGTTCACATGGCCCTAACAACTTAGTTACTTGCGGTATGTGCGGTTTCACTTATTTCACTGGGGTCTGGCCTTCCTGCGCGGCTTCGGTTATGGTTATATTTCAAACCGTAACCCGCCAGCACGGCTCCCCCTCCTCTTAACTGGGGTCTGGCCTTCCTGCTCGGCTTCGGTTATGGTTATATTTCAAACCGTAACCCGCCAGCACGGCTCACCCTCCTCTTAACTGGGGTCTGGCCTTCCTGCACGGCTTCGGTTATAGTTATATTTCAAACCGTAACTCGCCAGCACGGCTCCGCCTCCTATTTTGGGTAGTGCTCTGGTCTCCCTGCGCGGCTTTGGCCCCGCTAGCCGCATGCGTGTCTCCCCCTCCTCTCAGCGCCTCCTATCTCTGTCCTGTCCCGAGTCCTCCCCCTGATTATTTGATACTCGGCCGGACTATACTCGGGTAGGCTTAATGCACTAACTACAGGTGGTAAATGAAATATACTCACCTACATTCCAGAGCCGTCCTGACTGTCCGATCCGAGTATCTTGCCGACTACGCCAAACTGATGTGGTCACTTTGACAAATGGACAACAGGAGTCTCAGGTACAGGTCACGATCGTTTATTTGAGCAATTGCAAGGAGAGAGCCATCTCAATGCAGCTTGAGATAGCACTCTGCTAAATTACAAGTGTTCAACATACTTACATTATTGATCACGTACAAGAACAGTTTCCAGATTCTGATCACGTCAACATACAGGTTTACATTAAATAGACATCTCTGGGACACGCATGTTCCGATTTTCACCCAGGCAGAGACCTTCCCTCCCATCTAAGCTGGGACCATCTGTCCTTCCCCTATCTGTTGAAGAGCACATTTAATCTTGGTTGTTTTCCAACCGAAGTCTCCAGTCTAACTCCCAGGACCTTGCTAGTGATTGCAAACCCTGAGGATGTACAAAGTATGAGGGTGTATATGGTTCATCTGGTTTAACTGTTTAATTGTTGATTTACTGAGTTGTGCTGTCCTGACTATAGGTTCTAATTTAAGCAATTAATTCCCATATAATGAATTCTCCCTTACCATAAATTCTTATTTACTTTCTTTCCCCTAACAGCATCATGCTGCAATTGGCGGAAATGGTGGAAGATGACCATTTGAATGCGGAGGCTGGTGGAGAGAAAAGTGAGGACAAGGGGGACCCTATCATGGTTCTGGGAGAGAGGGGAAGGTGTGAAGGCAGAAGCGTGGGAGATGGGTCGGACACGGTTAAGGGCCCTCTCAGCACAGTGAGGGGTAAACCTCAGATAAGCAAGAAGAGATACATGTCAGAAGCCCCATTTTGGAAGGTGGCATCATCAGAACAGATGCGACGGAGGTGAAGGAACTGAGAGAATGGGATGGAGTCCTTACAGGAAGCGGGGTGTGAGGAGCTGTAGTCGATGTAGCTGTGGGGGTCAGTGGGCTTGGAATGGATAGTGGTGGACAGTCTATCACCACAGCAGCTTTCAGCTTCCTTGGAGCTGAAAGTTTCATCTGATCTTCCTGTTCACTGACATATTTGCATTTTCCCCCTGTATTTCTGTAAATTTCTCAATTGATTTCAGAGTTGCAGATTTTGTGTTGAAAGCTCACTGGGGACCCACAGCAGCTCCTTTGATTGACAGCTCTCTCTTTCTCTCTCTCTCTCTCTCTCTCTCTCTCTCTCTCTCTCTCTCTCTCTCTCTCCCACGTGACCTGCCGCAGCGTCACACCCCCTTTCCGAGCTGAGCCGCCGCGCCTGCGCCCTGCCGCCACTGAGCCGCGTTCCCTTAGCAACGGGCCCGGCCCGGCTGATGAGCCGCCTTGTTCTCAGTGTCGGGGGAGCCGGGAGCCCCGTTACTGAGAGTGTCCGCGCTCGGGGGAGGGGGAACCAGCAACACGGTCCGGGGCTGAGTCTCTGTGAACCTGGGCATTTTTCCTGACCCTAAAATAAAAATAACAGACACAAATGTAACCGACATCAGACAAGGGGTAAAGTATCTGAAAGGTCCCGGATCAAAGCGGCCGAATAGCCACCCCCAGCTCCAGGACCCGGCAATGTCCCCCCCACCCGCCGGCCCGGCCCGGGCCCGGAGGTAAAGCGGGCTCTGAGCTCTGGCAGCGGGAACAGGAGGAGGCATTCAGCCCCTCCAGCCTGAGCCGCCCATTCACTCAGATCATGACTGATCCGGGAGACAAACTCCATCCGGCCGCCTGGGCTTCATATCCACAGCCTCGGGCAGCAACAATATCCCCATCTCAGGCTGAAAATTATTCACTCAGCTAATGTCTGCTGCTTTATGTGGGAGAGACTTCCCCAGTTCCAGCAGCCTTTGTGTGAGGAAGCTTTTCCTAACTTTCTCTCCTCAATATCCTGACTCTGATATTAAGATATTTGTCCCCTTGTCCTGGGCTCCCCCACCAGTGAGTAAAATTTCTGTCTCCTGACCAATCCCTTTAAACACACTAAAATCCTCTGTCAGAGCTGGCAGTTGGAGAGGGGACAGGATGGGGAGTTACTTGTGCCCTCACTCCTTCAGATAATTCCTTCCAGATCATCATAACTCAATGTTTAAAATAAAAACTCACCTCCCTCTGCTTCTTTTACCACAATTACAGAATACCATAAACCTGTCGCCCTCTGCCTCCCACCCTCTGTCATTCGAAACACTTATGTCAGTGGAAATGCTTTCGCCCTCATTATCAAAACATTGTTCATTTTAAACTTCTCTGTTCAATGTCCCTTCTATGCTGTAAGGAGAACAGCACTAGTTTCCCCAGGGTCTTCACATAACTGAAGTTTTATCTCTTTTATGAGATGTGACTGGCAAGGTCAGCATTTGTTGCCCATCCCTAATTACCCTTGAGAAAGTGGTGCTGAACCAGCTTCTTGAACCACTGCAGTTCATTTGGTAATGTTCCTGATTCCTGGTACTGTTGTGGGAATCCGGTCCAGGGACCCAGAATTGGACGCAGCTGAGGCGGAACCGATGACTGATAACATAACTTTTAACATAACTTCCTCGTGTTTGTAATTTATAGATTTCTTTATGAAGCTGAAGATTCCTAGCTTTTAAAACACTTGTCTCAACTTGTCGTGTTATCTTTAAACATCTGTATTTGTTATCCCCGAGGTGTCGCTGTTCCTGCAATACCATTAACATTGTACCTCAAATTAACATTAATTTTAATTTGAAGGGTTCAGTTGCATATCTGGAATCTCTAATTGAATAAGTAGAAAGCAGTGGCAGGATAAGTTTGCAGATTGATTTTGGGAAATGGAGAAGGTGGTGATTGTAAATTCAGACAAGGGAGGGAGGTGGTTTTTGAGACTGTTCATGCTCCATTATAAGATCTTTCTCTCTCTCTCTCTCTATCTTGTTCCAGCTGTTTCCATTTGCACCTGTAATCTGACTGACCCAGTGTGCGAACTCAATTACTGCTGTGACACTGACTGCTCCTCCACAGACATCAATGCCTTCCCTTTCTGTTTGCCAGGCAGTGAATTGTAAGTGTCTATTGGAGTGTTACTATATTGGCTCTGAATCAGGAGATGCCTGGATTTTAACTTAAGAATGTAACAAATAGGAGCAGGAGTCGACTATATGGCCCCTTGAGTCTGCTCGGCCATTCAATATGATCAGGGCTGCTCCTTTGTCTCAACTCCACTTTCCTGCCCGATCCTCATTTTGCTTGATTTCATGAGAGATCAAACATCTCAATCTCAGTCTTGAATATACTCAACAATGCAGCATCCACCAGCTCTCGGGTAGAGAATTTCAAGGATTCACAACATTAGTGTCTCCTTATCTCAGTCTTAAAAGATCCACTCCTTGTTTTGACACTGTGCCCCCATTTTGTAGATTCCCAAACTAGGGGAAAGAACCTCTCAGTGTCTACACTGTCAAGCCCCTTCAGACTCCTGTATCTTTCAATGAGATCACCTCTCATTGTTCTCAACTCAGAATAGGCCCAATTTACTCAACCTGCCATCATAGGACAACCCTCTCATCATCCTGTTGTCATTCCTACAAAGCCCCTCTTTTCCCTATCCCTGTAACCTCTTCCAGCCCGACAATTCTCATCCTCCTATTCGCGTAACTCCATGGCAATCACATCTGCAGTAAATGTTTGCGGCTCGAACAACTTTAGCTCAGAGTCATTGAGCTGCAGGCCGCACTGCAGACAGTGTAACACATTAGGGAGGGGGAGAGTTACCTGGATACTTTGTACCTGGAGGCAGTCACATCTCTTAGGACAGGGTCTTCTGATTTGGGCAGTGGTCAGGGACAGGAGAGTGTGACTGCGAATGAGGAAGGTAAGGGAACCCTGAACGCAGGGGCTCAGCCTTTGCAATTGTCCAGCAGCTTTGAGGTTTCCTCAGCTTGTTTGGATGAGAATGGGGGCTGCAGGGTGGGTGCCCTGACTGAGCATGGCACCTATATACCAAATTAAGAAACATAATCTCAAAGGTAATAATCTCTAGATAATAACCTGCACCACATGAAAATTGGCATAGGGCAAATAAGATTAGAAAAATCAATATGTGGCTCAAAGACTGGTCCTGGTTCGTGAGGCACTAGCACCAGTATTGAGGAAAGTAGGATCTGTACCGTTGGGACGGTCTAGACCTGAACCATGCTATCAAGTCATTGTTTCCAGGACTGTTACTGACCTCATCTCCTCTGGAGATCTTCCTTCCACAGCTTCCAACCTAATAGTCTCCCAACCTCGGACGGCCCACTTCTACCACCTACCCAAAATCCACAAACAGGACTGTCCTGGCAAACCGATCGTGTCAGCCTGTTCCTGCCCCACGGAACTCATATCTTGATATCTTGAATCCATTCTCTCTCCCCTTTTCCAGTCCCTTCCCACCTACATCCGTGATTCCTCTGACACCCTACATCATATCAACAATTTCGAGATCCCTGGCCCCAACCGCCTCTTCTTCACCATGGACCTCCAATCTCTCTACACGTCCATCCCCCACTGGGATGGTCTGATGACTCTCCGCTTCTTCCTCGAAAAGAGGCCCAAACAATCCCCATCCACCACTACTCTCCTCCGTCTGGCTGAACTTATTCTCACACTGAACAATTTCTCCTTAAACTCCTCTCACTTCCTCCAAATAAAAGGTGTCGCTATGGGTACCCGTATGGGCCCCAGTTATGCCAGTCTCTTTATGGGGTATGTGAAACATTCCTTGTTCCAGTCCTACTCCGGCCCCCTCCCACAACCATTTCTCCGGTACATCGATGATTACTTCAGTGCTGCTCCATTCTCTCGTCTGGACCTGGAAAAATGTATTAATTTTGCTTCCAATTTCCACCCCATTTTCACATGGTCCATCTCTGACACTTCCCTTCCCTTCCTTGACCTCTCTGTCTCAATTTCTGGTGATAGACTGTCCAGCAATATCCATTACAAGCCAACCGACTGCCACAGCTACCTCGACTACAGCTCCTCACACCCCGCTTCCTCTAAGGACTCCATCCCATTCCCTCAGTTCCTTTTCCTCCGTCGCATCTGTTCTGATGATGCCACTTTCAAAAACAGTTCCTCTGACATGTCTTCCTTCTTCCTTAACCGAGGTTTTCCACCCACGGTGGTTGACAGGGCCCTCAACCATATCCGGCCGAACTCCCGCGCATCTGCCCTCACACCTTCCTCTCCCTCCCAGATACATGATAGGGTCCCCCTTGTCCTCACTTATCACCCCACCAGCCTCCGCATTCAAAGGATCATCCTCCGCCATTTCCGCCAACTCCAGCATGATGCCACCACCAAACACATCTTCCCTTCACCCCCCCTGACGGCATTCCGCAGGGATCGTTCCCTCCGGGACACCCTGGTCCACTCCTCCATCACCCCCTACACCTCAACCCCCTCCCACGGCACATTCCCCTGCAACTGCAGAAGGTGCAACACCTGCCCCTTAACTTCCCCTCTCCTCACCGTCCAAGGGCCAAAACACTCCTTTCATGCGAAGCAGCATTTCACTTGCACTTCCCTCAATTTAGTCAACTGCATTCGCTGCTCACAATGTGGTTTCCTCTACATTGGAGAAACCAAACGCAGACTGGGTGACCGCTTTGCGGAACACCTTCGGTCTGTCCGCAGGCATGACCCAGACTTCCCTGTTGCTTGCCATTTCAACACTCCACCCTGCTCTCATGCCCACATGTCCATCCTTGGCCTGCTGCATTGTTCCAGTGAAGCTCAACACAAACTGGAGGAATAGCACATCATCTTCCGAATAGGCACTTTACAGCCTTCCAGACTGAATATTGAGTTCAACAATTTTAGATCATGAACTCTCTCCTCCATCCACACCCCCTTTCCAATTCCCTTTTTTTTCGAATAATTTATATAGATTTTTCTCTTCCCACCTATTTCCATTATTTTAAAATATATTTCCATCCATTCTTTTATCTCTGCCTTTTAGCCTATTTTGATTCCTTCACCCCACCTCCACTAGGGCTATCTGTATCTTGCTTGTCCTTTCTACCCTTAATTAGCACATTCCTTAGATAATATCACCACCTTCAACACCTCTTTGTCCTTTTGTCTGTGACATATTTTGCTTACCTCCACCTATCACTGGCCCTTTATCCAGCTCTACCTGTCCGACCACCACCCCCCCCCTCCCCCTTACACCAGCTTATATTTCACCTCTCTTCTATTTTTACTTAGTTCTGTTGAAGAGTCATATGGACTTGAAACGTTAACTGTGTTCCTCTCCGCAGATGATGCCAGATCTGCTGAGTTTTTCCAGGTATTTTTATTTTGTTTTGGATTTCCAGCATCCGCAGTTTTTTGCTTTTACCTGCTTTTCTATTCTAGTCCTCTCGAATTAAATGCCAACATTGCATTTGCCTTCCTAACTACCGACTCAATCTGCAAGTTAACCTTAAGAGAATCCTGGACTAGGTCTCGCAAGTCCCTTTGCACTCCAGATTTCTGAATTCTCTCCCCATTTAAAAAATAGTCTGTGCCTCTATTCTTCCTACCAAAGTGCATGACCTCACACTTCCCCAAGTTGTATTCCATCTGCCACTTCTTTGCCCATTCTCCTAACCTGTCCAAATCCTTCTGCAGCCTCCTCAATACTACCTGTCCCTCAACTTATCTTTGTATCATCTGCAAACTTAGCCAGGATGCCCTCATCTAGATCATTCATGTATAAAGTGAAAAGTTTTGGTCCCAACACTGACCCCTGCGGAACTCCACTAGTCACCGGCCGCCATCCTGAGAAGGATCCCCTTATCCCCACTCTCTGCCTTCTGCCAGACAGCCAATCTTCTATCCATGCTAGTACCTTGCCTCTAACACCATGGGCTCTTATATATGAGCAGCCTCCTGTGCAGCACCTTGTCAAAGGCCTTCTGGAAGTCCAAATGGATAACATCTATTGGCTCTCCTTTGTCTAACCTACTCCTTACCTCCTCAAAGAATTCTAACAAATTTGTCAGGCATGACCTCCCCTTGATGAAACCATGCTGACTTTGCCCAATTTTACCATGCATTTCCAAGTATTCTGAAATCTCATTCTTAATAATGGACTCTAAAATCTTAACAACAACCGAGGTCAGGCTAATCGGCCTGTAATTTCCTGTCTTTTGCCTCACTCCCTTCTTAAAGGAATTATCAATCTCTGCACTATGTCCAAGTGTGAAATTCATTCTGAGGCACATGGACTCGAAACGTTAACTGTTTCTCTCTCCACAGATGCTGCCAGATCTGCTGAGTCTTTCAGGATTTTCTGTTACAATTTCACATTTCCAGCACCTGTAATATTTTGCTTTTATATTATTGAATCTTTCAGTGTCTGGTGCTGCCTGTGAGCTGGAACATTTCAATGTCTGTCCATCTCTGTTACTGTCAGACTCTCTAATCTGTGCCAATGTGGGATTCACTCTGTTTATCTCTCTGCTGTTTTGGTGACTGTGATATTCAACGTGCAGATGAGGGAGGAGCAACAGAACCGACTGCGCATGCCCTGCGCTGGTAGCCAATCAATATTCACTGGAAAGGGGGCGGGACCGAAACATTGATGCGAATGCGTGAGGCGTGTAGCTGTCTCCCGCGCATGCGCGTTGCTGCTTCCTGCCATCAATTGGGGGATTTCCAGTGAGCGGTTTGTTTATAATAAACATAGAAACTCCTGGGAAAACAAAGCTCGTCCAGCTGTGTCTGTGGAGGGATCCCATTACTGTAATCACAACTTCATTGTTAAATAAAAACACCTGTCTGGATGTTCAGGGTTAACCTCCCTCTTACTGAGCTCTGCACACGTGATGGTGCTTTTGTTATTTCCATTTTCAGTTATTTTTGCTGAGCCATTTCTTCTACTTCCAGAGTAACAATCTGACAGATTCAGTACAAGAGGCAGATGGTGGGGCCATCAACTGGCGGAGGGAAATCCTGAGGGAAGGGGACAGGCAGACTTGTCGAGACAGACAGAGGCAGACGGATGTGGGAGGCACAAAGAGACTGGTCAGGGGCAAGCTGATGGGGTGAAGCAGAGAAGAGGAAATAGAGAGAGAGAGAGAGAGACAGTGAGGGAGTCAAGCAAGGGACACAGAAAGAGACCAATGGGGGGAGCCATCCGGGATGGGGGGTGGGTGTGGGAGAGATGAGAGACAGGCATAGAGGTCGACAGCACAGAAAAAGGCTATTCGGCATCGAGTCTGTGCTGGTCAAACAAGTTCCTAACTATTCTAATCCCATTTCCCAGCATCAGGCCCATTGCCTTGTATGCCATGGCATCGCAAGTGCACATCCAAATGCTTCTTAAATGTTTTGAGGGTTTCTGCCTCTACCACCCTTTCGGGCAGTGAGTTCCTGATTCCCACCACCCTCTGGGTGAAGAAATTCTTCCTCACATCCCCTCTAAATCTCCTGCCCCTTACCTTAAATCTATGCCCCCTGGTTATTGATCCCTCCACCAAGGGGAAATGTTCCTTCCTGTCTACCCTCTCTCTGCCCCTCATAATTTTTTAAATCTCAATCATGTCTCCCCTCAATTTCCTCTGCTCCTGGGAAAATAACCCCAGTCTATCCAATCTCTCCTCATAACTAAAATTCTCCAGCCCTAGCAATATCCTGGTAAATCTCCTCTGCACTCTCTCTAGTGCAATCACATCCTTCCTATAATGCAGATTCTGGAACTGCGCACAATGCTCTAGCTGCGGCCAAACCAGCGTTTTATACAGTTCCAGCATAATCTCCCTGCTCTTATATTCTATGCCTCGGCTAATAAAGGCAAGTACCCCATATGCCTTCTCAATCACCTTATCTACCTGTCATGCTACCTTAAGGGACTGGTGGACCTGCACGCCAAGGTCCCTCTGATCCTCGGCACTTCCCAGGGTCCTACTATTCATCGTGTATTCCCGTGCCTTGTTTGTGCTGCCCAAGTGCATCACCACACACTTACGGGATTGTATAAAGATATTCAGGATTAAATTCCATTTGCCACTGATCAGCCCATCTGACCAGCCCATCTATATCCTTCTCTAATCTAAGGCTATCCTCCTCATTATTTACCACCCCAACAATTTTCACGTCATCCGCGAACTTGCTGATCAACCCTCCTACATTCAAGTTTAACTTGTTGATATATAACACAAACAGCAAGGGACCCAACACTGATCCCTGTAGAACCCCACTGGACACAGGCATCTAGTCACAAAAACATCCCTCGACCATCACCTTCTGCTTCCTGCCACTCAGCCAATTCTAGATAAATTTGCCAAATTTCCTTGGATCACATAGGCTCTTACCTTCGTTATCAGTCTCCCATATGGGAGCTTATCAAAAGCCTTATTGAAGTCCAAGTAGACTATGTCAAATGCATTGGCCTCATCTACACATCTGGTCACCTCTTCGAAAAATTCAATCAAATTGGTCAGACATGACCTCCCCTTAACAAAACCTTGCTGACTGTCCTTCATTAATCCCTGCCTCTCCAAGTGTAGATTAATTCTGTCCCTCAGGATTGCTTCCAATAGTTTCCGCACCACTGAGGTTAGACTGACTGGCCTGTAGTTCCCTGTTTTAACCCTTCCTCCCTTCTTGAATAACGGTACCACATTAGCTGTCCTGCAGTCCTCTGGCACCTCTCCTGTGGCCAGACAGGTTTTGAAAATTATTGCCGGCACCCCTGCTATTTCCTTCCTTGCCTCATTCAACAGCCTGGGATACATTTCATCCAGGCTTAGAGACTTATCTACTTTTAAGCCTGCCAGACCACTTAGAACCTCCTCCCTTTCTATGCTAATTTCTTTAATTATATCGCAGTCCTTCTGCCTGTTTTACATACCTACGTCGACCCTCTCACTTGTGAACACGGACACAAAGTATTCAGTTAGAACCCTACCTATGTCTTCCGGTTCCACACACAAATTACCACTATGGTCCATAATTGGCCCTACTCTTTCCCCAGTTATCCTCTTATTCGTAATGTACTTTTAAAATAACTTTGGATTTTCCTTTATTTTACCTGCCAATGTTTTTTCATGCCCCCTTTTTGATCTCCTAGTTTCCTTTTCAAGTTCCCCTCTACACATTCTATACTCCTCTAGGGCTTCCGCAGTTTTGCGCCCTTGGTATCTGCCATAAGCCTTTCTTTTTCTCTTTATTCAATCCTGTATATCCCTTGACATCCAGGGTTCCCTGAATTTGTTGGTCCCAACCTTTATCTTTATTGGAATATGTTGGCCCTGTACTCTCCCCATTTCCTTCTTGAATGAGTCCCACTGCTCTGACGCAGATTTACCTAAAAGTAACTGCACCCAGTCCACTCTGGCCAAATTAAATCTGATCTTATTAAAATCGGCCTTCCCCCAATTTAGAACTCTGATTTCTGGACCATCTTTGTCCTTTTCCATAACAACCTTGAATCTAATGGAGTTTGATCACTATCTGCAAAATGCTCCCCCACTGATACCTCTACCACTTGGCCGGCTTCATTCCCTAAAATTAAGACCAGGACTATCCCCTCTCTTTCGGAACTTCTACGTACTGACTTAAAAGCTCTCCTGGATGCATTTGAAAAATTTCACATACTCTAAACCTATCACAGTCTGACTAACCCAGTTCATGTTGGGAAGTTGATATCCCACACTATTACTACTCTATTATTCTTACATTTCTCTGAAATTTGCCTACATATCTGCTCTTCTATTTCTCTCTGACTGTTTGGGGGCCTATAGTACACTCCCAGCAATGTGATTGCAATTTTTTGATTGTCCGTTCTACCCATATGGCTCCATTTGAGGAGCCTTCTAAGATGTCATCCCTCCTTACTGCTGTAATTGATTCCTTAATCAATATTGTGATACCTTTCCTCTTTATCTCCTTCCTTGTCTTGCCTGAAGACCATATATCCTAGAATATTGAGCTGCCAATCCTGCCCTTCTCTCAACCATGTTTCTGTGACAGCAATGACATCATACTTCCATGTGTTAATTTGTGCCCTCAACTCATCAGCCTTATTCGTCAGACTCCTTGCATTAAAATAAACACCATCCAACCTTGCCAAAATCCCTTGTGCCTTAACTGGCCTACAATTTCTATGCCTTCCAGTCTCACTTGCTCTGTCATCTAATTTTGGCTAAATTTGGTTATTACCATAGGCTGCATAAAGAATCTTTTTCCTCACATTCCCTTTCATCTCTTGCCCAAAACTTTAAACCTGTATCTCGAAGTCCTTGTGCCATCAGTTAAGGGTAACAGCTTTTCTTTGTCTACCTTATTTAAGTCTGTCACAATCTTGCACAACTCTACCAGATCTCCCCTCAGCCTCCTTTGGTCCAAGGAAGAAACCCCAGATTCTCAAACCTAACCTCAATCCCTGGAACCATTCTGGTAAATCTCCACCGCATCCTCCCAAGGACCTTTACATCCTTCCTAAAGTGTGGTGACCAGAACTGGAACACAATACACTCATTGTGACCTAACCAGTTCAGCAATACATCCCTGCTTTTTTACTCAATACCTTGATGATGAAGGTAAAGATCCCATGTGATTTGCTAACTGCTCTCCCAATATATCCTTCCTGCTTTGAAGATCTCTGCTGGTGAACCCCTAGGTCCCTCTGTCCCTGAACACTCTTTTGAACTGTAACATTTAGTCTATAATTCCTCTCCCTTTCCCTTCTGGAAAAATGCATCACCTCACACTTCTCTGTATTAAATTCCAAATGCCTCTTGCCTGCCCATTCTGCTAACCTTTCTATATCCTGTTGCAGTCAATTGGTATCATCCTCACTGTTTGCGACATCTTCAAAGTTTGGTAACATTTGAAAATTTTTGAAATTTTACCCTATATTCCAATACCCAAGTTATTTATATATATATATATATATATATATATATATATATATATATATATATATATATATATATTCTATATCTAAAAAGCGGTAGTCCTCGCACTAATCCTTGGGGAACAACACTACCACCCTCCATTCTGAAAAACAACCATTTACCATGACCTTTTTTTATACTATCCTTAAACCAATTTTTTATCCAAGCTTACAATGACCCTCCTACTCCATGACCCTCAATTTTTAACCAGCGTTTTTATGGTACATTGTCAAAGGCTTTCTTAAAATCCATATAGGCAACATCCACTGCATTCCCTTTGTCAACCTTCTCTGCTATGCCATCAAAAATAATCAATTTGATTAGTCAAGCAGTAACTATTAAATAAGATTTAATCAGACAGGTGGGAAAGAGAGACAGAAATGTGAAGACAACCTGGCTAGACATACATAAGAAAGAGCCAGAGGGATGGAACGAGAGACCTGTGGATACAGATTGTGGGAGGATAGATGGGGGAGAAAGAGAGAAGCAGACTGGGAGTCAACTGGGGAGAGGCAGACTGGAAGCGAAAGCAGATGGAGGAGCTGGATGGGGGGACATGGAGAGTGAGATGTGAGATATACTGGGGGTATGGGGGCAGAGTGAGTGAGAGGTATGGGTGGAGTCAAAGAGAACGAGAAGCATGACTGGAGAGATAAGTATTTGGGGGCCATATGATGGGGAGACAGATGGAGGATATACAGAGCCAGGGAAGATGGTTGAAAGATGGAGAGACAGACAAGGAAAGGATAGAGAGAGAGGTGCATGGGAGTTAAAGAGGGATGTACAGATAAGCAAAGGGCAGAGAGAGGTGCAGAGGTACAGGGAGAGACAGAGAAATACGGAGGCAGATGTGGGGAGGGTAAGGCACAGACATGGGACATAGACAAAAGATGAGACGGTGATAGAGACAGATGGGGGAGATAGACATGGCTGAGGTAAGACAGACATGGTTATGGGAGACAGTGAGAGAGACTGATGATGTAGACGGACAGCGAGGCGAATTGGGGAGACAGAGAAACAAGGAGATAAAAACAAAAAACTACTGCGGATGCTGGAAATCCAAAACAAAAACAGAATTACCTGAAAAAACTCAGCAGGTCTGGCAGCATCGGCGGAGAAGAAAAGAGTTCACGTTTCGAGTCCTCATGACCCTTCAACAGAACTGAGTAAAGTTAGGAGAGGGGTGAAATATAAGCTGGTTTAACGTGGGGGGTTCGGAGGGGGGGGGGCTGGGGGGGGGGCTGGGGGAGTCTGGGCGAGGCTGGGCCGGGTTGGGGGGCGAGTCTGGGCCGGGTTGCGGGCGGGGCCAGGCAGATATTGCAATAAAGCGGAGCCTGGGAGAAAAAGCGGGAAGAGTTTAAATTGCCTGTAAATAGTTTGCGGGTTTTCAATGTGAGTCCCGGGACTGGGAGGATCCCCTTATCTTCCTGGGACCTTGGAAAGACGGCATTGCTGACATGGCAGCGATTTCCTCACTCAGCCCTGGTGATGTTGTTTGGATTTGTTCCCATTCTTCACCTTGGGCTGGGGGACACGATCTTCAGAGCGAGAGTGAAGCTGGGTCTAGGAGGGAAAAGCAGCCTTTCGCCTTTCTCCATTCTCCCCGCCTCTCATTGCTCCATTTTCCTCAGGAGAGGCGCAAATGCGCCCTTTTCTCTCCAAAGCTGCAGGTTAATCCCGGGCCGCCCCTCTCTTCAACAGTCTGACTTCAATACAAAGCTTTCACTCTCTAGAAATACTGTAAATTCCCGAAAACACTGACCTTCTCACCGTCATTCACAAACACCCCCTCCCCCATAATCAAATCCCCGCCCAATGGACAGGCTTTGGGGGGTTCGGGAGGCGAGTTACCCGCTGCAGGATTCCCAGCCTCTGACCTGCTCTTGTAGCCATAGTTTTTATTTGGCCGCTGCAGCTCAGTTTCTGGTCAATGGTAAACACCAGGATGTTGATAGTGGGGGATTCAGTGATGGGAATGCCATTGGACATCAAGAGGCGATGGTTGGATTCCCTCTTGTTGGGGATGGTCATTGCCTGACACCTGTGTGGTGTGAATGTTACTTCCACTTGTCAGCTCAAGCCTGGATATTGTACAGGTCTTGCTGCATTTGGACATGGACTGCATCGGTATCTGAGGAGTCACTAATGGTGCTGAACATTGTGCAATCATCAGCGAACATCCCCATTTCTGATCTTGTGGAAGGAAGGTCATTGAAGCTGCTAAGGATGGTTGGGCTGAGGACACCACCCTGAGGAACTCCTGGAGCTGAGATGACTGACTTCCAACAACCATCTTCCTTTGTGCTTGGCATGACTCCAACTAGCAGAGAGTTTTCTCCCTGGTTCCCGTTGACTCCAGTTTTGCTCGGGCTCCTTCATGCTACACTCAGTCAAATGGAGAATTGATCTCAAGGGCAGTCACTCTCATCTCACTGTCATAAGTTTAGGAGCTGAGTGGCCCTGGCTGAACCCAAACTGGGCGTCAGTGCGCAGGTTATTGCTAAACAAGTGCTTCATTATAGCACAGTTGATGACTCCTTCTGCTAATTTACTGATGATGGAGAGTAGACTGATTGGGCAGTAATTAGCTGGCTTGGACTTGTCTTGCTCTTTGTGTACAGCACATAACTGGTCAATTTTCCACATAGCCAGGTAGCTGTAGCTGTTGTAGCTTTACTGGAACAGCTTGGATATGGTGCGGAATGCTCTCGAGCACAAATTTTCTGGGACAGATTTCTCCACTTCCCCCACCCTTTGTGTCAGGTAATGTTTCCTAACTTGCCCTCCTGAATATCGTGACTCTGATAATAGGAAAGTTGTCCCATTGCCCTGGCCTCCCACACCAGTCATTAAAGTTTATGTCAAATGAGCAATTCTTTTCACGTTCCTAAGATCCTCAATCAGAGCAGGTAGTTGGCAGGGGGCGGGGGAGGGTGGTGTGGGGAGAATGGGCGGTGCAGGATGGGGAGTTACTTCTGCGCCCGCTCTTTCATATCGCTCCTTCCAGATCATCATAACTCACTATTTAAAATAAAAACTCATCTCCCTTCTGGTTCCTTTGCCAATTACAGATTCCATAAATCTGTCCTCCTCTGCTTCCGACCCCTCTGACAATGGAAAAACTTCCTCCCTCACTATCAAAACCTTCTTCATTTTGAACTCCTCAGTTCAATCTCCCTTTAGCCTTCTCTGCTCTAAGGGAAACAGCACCAGTTTTGCCAGGGCTTCACATAACTGACGTTATTTTAAAAATTCTTTCATGGGATTTGGGTGTCACTGACAAGGCCAGCATCTGTTGCATGTTCCTAAATGCCGTTGACAAACTGGTGGTTAGTCACCTTCTTTAACCACTGCTTTATCTCGTAAAGTTTCTCATTCTTGCTACCATTCTGTTAATTCTGCTTCAGCTCTTGAAGTGGGGGACCCAGAAACTCTCGCTCAGGCCCAACCTGTGATTGATAAAAATTGAACATAACTTCCTCATTTTTGTAATCTATAAGTCTGTTTATAACGTAGAAAAGAATGTCTCAATATCTGTGTGTTTTCTTTGAAGTCTCTTCGGTCCTGCATCACGAATAAAATTGGACCACAAATTCACCGTGTTATTTTTAATTCAAAGGTTTGAGAGCATATCTGGCACCAGTAATTGAATAAGTAAAAAGCAATGGGAGTATAAGTTTGCAGATTGATATGGGGAAATGGAGAAGAAAATTATTGTGGATTCAGACATGGGAGGGAGATGGTTTTTGATACTTTCTGTGCTCTGTGGTAAGACATTTCTCTCTCTGTCTTGTTCCAGCTGTTCCCATTTGTACCTGTGGCCTGATTGGCAGAGTCTGTGAACTCGACTGCTGCTGTGACCCTGACTGCTCCTCTACAGACATCAGTGTCTTTTCTTCCTGTCTGCCGGGCAGTGAACTGTAAGTCTCTGTTAGTGTGTTACTGTATTGCCTCCTGATCTGGCAATGCCGTGATTTTAACATAGGAACATAAGTAGCTGTGGACATAAGCTGTGGACCCTTTGGCCTCTTGAGCCTGCTGCACTATGCCTGATCATAATGACTCTTCTGCCTCAACTCTGCTTTCCTGCCTGCTCCTTATATCCTTCCTTTTTATATTTCATAGAATGTGGCTGTCACTGTCTAGGCAGCATTTTTATTGCCCATCCCCAATTGAGAAGGTGGTGGTGAGGTCCCTTCTTGAACCAGTGCTGTCCATGCAAGATCAAACGAGCATCCACAATCTCTGGGGTAGAGAATTCCAAAGATTCACAACTCTGAGTGAATCAGTTCCTCCTTATTTCAATTCTAAATAATCTGTAATCCCATTTTCTAGATTCCCAGCCATGGGAAACAGCTTTTCAGTGTCTACACGGTCATGCCCCTTCAGATTCTTCTATGTTTCAATGAGATCACCTCGCTAATGTTGAGTGCTGCACAGAGCATTGGTCAGTCTAGAAATGGTATTAGAGACCCACTCTAGGAGCTCAATGCTGGGTGGATGAGCAGTGGGCTCTACAACAAGAGTGGTTTCTGATGGATGTTTTCTCCTGCTAATCCTGCTGCCATGGGTCCACAGATGTTACTTCTCGCTGTCGTGTGTTGAACCATATGGGACGGCGTGATGGAAGGTATACTGCTGGTTGGTTGAGGAAGTTGTTGACTTAGAGCATTCTAGGTTAGACTATACTTGCCAATTGCTTGCCAGTTGCAATTATCCTTCTGGTGTTGGGGATGGTGTGGGGGCGGGGGTGCTGCTCTTCAGAGCAGGGAACCAAGGGAGGTGATTTGGTCAAAGAGTCCTGCATGATGTACGTTGGTACGTTTGTTGTGGTCAGATTGGTATCTTACTGGGCTGCAGTATTCTGCACTTGAGTACATGATGGCAAGAGGAGAGATCCTCAGGATGTTGGCCTGTGATACCCATGAGGAACTTGTCAGTTTACTGTGAGTCTGTTGCAGGTTATTTTTCTGCTGTCTTGATGACGTGCTGCTTGTATGTAAGACTTCTGTCAAGGATGACGCCGAGATAGAAAAGGTGGGGATTGTTCAGACTCTGGCCATCCAGGGTGATGTTCAGTTTCCTGTTAGTGCTGGCATTTTTAAACATTCATTCATGGGAGGTGGGCTTCGCTGGCTGGGCCAGTATTTATTACCCATCCCTAATTTCCCTTGAGAAGGTGCTGATGAGCTGCCTTCTTGAACTGCTGTATTCCATGTGGTATATGTGCACCCACAGTGCTGTTAGGAAGGGAGTTCCAGGATTTTGACCCAGTGACAGTGAAGGAACGGTGGCATATTTCCAAGTCAGGATGGTGAGTGACTTGGAGGGGAACTTCCAGCTGGTGATGTTCCCATCTATCTGCTGCCATTATCCATCTAGATGGCAATGGCTGTGTGCTTGGAAGGTGCTGTTGAAGGAGCTTTGGTGAATTCCTGCAGTGCACCTTGTAGATGGTACACACAGCTGCCACTGTGTGTCAGTGGTGGAGGGAGAGGATATTTTTTGGATGTGGTGCCAATCAAGTGGGCTGCTTTGTCCTAGATGGTGTCAAGTTTCTTGGGTATCCTGGGAGCTGCACTCATCCAGGCAAGTGGGGAGTATCCCATCACACTCCTGGCTTGTGCCTTGTAGATGGTGGACAGGCATTGAGGCATCAGAAGATGAGTTACTCATCACAGGATTCCAAGCCTCTGACCTGCTCTTGTAGCCATTGCATTTATATGGCTAGTCCAGTTCAGTTTCTGGTCAATGGTAATCCCGCCCCCCCTCCCCCGCCCCCCAAGGACGTTGATAGTGGGGGTTACGTGATTGTAATGCCATTGAACGTCAAGTGGTTAGATTCTCTCTTGTTGGAGATGGTCATTTCCTGGCACTTGTGTGGTGTGAGTGTTACTTGCCACTTGTCAGCCCAAGTCTGGATATTGTCCTGCTCTTCCTGCATTTGGATGTGGACTGCTCCATTATCGTGAATGGTGCTGAACTTTGTGCAATCATCAGCGAACATCCCCACTTCTGGCCTTATCATGGAAAGAAGGTCATTGATGAAGCAGCTGAAGGTGGTTGGGCCGGGGACACTATCCTGAGGAACTCCTGCAGTGATGTCCTGGAGCTGAGATGACTGGTCTCGAGCAACCACAACCATCTTCCTTTGTGCTAGGCATGACTCCAACCAGTGGAGATTTTCCCCCGATTCCCATTGAATCCTGTTTTGCTAGGGCTCCTTGGTGTCACACACTGTCAAATGTGGCCTTGATGTCAAGGGAAACCACTTTCACCTTACCTCGAGTTCAGCTCTTTTGTCCATGTTTGAATCAAGGCTGTAATGAGGTCAGGAGTTGAGTGGCCCTGGCGGAACTCAAACTGGGCTTCACTGTGCAGGTTACTGCTAAGCAAGTGCTGCTTGATGGCACTGTTGCTGACCCCTTCCATTCCTTGACTATTGATCGAGAGTAGACTGATGGGGAGGTAATTGGCCGAGTTGGATTTGTCCTGATTTTTGTGTACAGGATGTGCCTGGGCAATTTTCCACGTAGCTGGATTGATGCTAACGTTGTAGTTGTATTGGAATAGCTTGACTAGGGGCAGGGCAAGTTCTGGAGCATAAGTCTCCAGTATTATTGCCGGGGTACATATTCTTTGCTGTATCCAGTGCCTTCAGTCGTTTCTTGATATCACGTGGAGTGAATTAAATTGGCTGTAGACTGGCATCTGTGATGCTGGGGAGCTCCGGAGGAGGCCGAGATGGATCATCCACACGGCACTTCTTGCTGAAGATTGTAGCAAATGCTGCAGCCTTATCTTATGCACTGATGTGCTTGGCTTCCCCATCATTTGAGGATGGGGATATTTGTGCAGCCTCCAGTGAATTTTTTAACTGTCTGCTGCCCTTCACTTCCTTTTGTATTCGGGCAGCTCGGTCGGGAGCAACCGAGCCATTCTTGGTGATGGACGTTGAAGTCTCCCTCCCAGAATACATTTTGCACCCTTTCCACCCTCAGTGGTTCCTCCAAGTGGTGTTCAAGCACTGTGTCCCTACTGAGTAACACATTATGCCCTGTGTGTTAGTTTATATAAAAAGATACTGAAACAATGCAGGTTTGCAGGGAGTTGTCTCATCCCTACTTAGGCAGGAAGGAAGCACTGATTCATCAGCTGAGGGAGGGCGGTACGTGGAATTCAGCAGGAGGTTTCCTTGCCCATGTTTGACCAGGAGGCTTCATGGTGTCTGGAGGTGATGTTGAGGAATCCCAGGGCAACTCCCTGTTGACTGTGTATACCACCGTACTACCACCTATGCTGGGACTGTCCTTCCAATAGGGCTGGGCAGGGCATACCCAGGAATGTTGATGGTGTCTGGGACATTATCTGTAAGATATGATTCCGTGAGGATGACTGTGTCAGGGCTGTTGCTTGACCAGCCTGTGAGACAGCTCTCCCAATTTTGGCACTAGCCGCAGTCTGCTGGTAAGGAGGACTTTGCAGGATTGTGAGGGCTGAGTTTGCCGTTGTCATTTCCGGTTTCTAGATCGATGCCAGGTGGACGGTCCAGTTTCGATGCTTTTTTGGGGATTTGGTGCAGTTTGGTTCAGCTGAATGGCTTGCTAGAGGGCATTTAAGAGTCAACCACATTGCTGTGGGTCTGGAGTCACATGTAGGCCAGACCAGGTAAGGACGGCAGATTTCCTGCCCTAAAGATTATTAGTGAACCAAATGGGCTTTCACAACATTCGTCAATGGTTCCGTGCTCAATAAACTTTTAATTCCAGATTTTTATTGGATTCAAACTACAACATTTGCCTCCTGCGTCTCTGTATTACAAGTATAGCGGGAATCTCACTATGCCGTTGTGTTGGCATTGCAGGTGGAATATGCTAGAAGCTGTTTTACTGGTGCTCGGTTGTAGGCACCATATCTTGTGGTTGTCACCCAGCTTTGTTGCACCATAGTTAAATGAATCTTCGAGCTTCGGGGTATGGATCTGTAGGACACTGCAGATAACATCTGGATAGATTAACTCTCAGAACCAGGTTGGAGGTAAAAACAGAAAATGCTGGAAAAACTCAGCAGGTCTGTCACTGACTCTGGACAGAGAAACAGAGTTAACATTTCCAGTCCATATGACTTTTTCAGAGCTAAAGAGAAGTGGAAATGTGATGGATTTTATACTATTTAAGAGGGGGCAGAGCAGGTGGAGCAAAATAGAAGGTTAGGGTTAGGTGGGAGCTCAGGAGAGGTGGACGAGGATGTCATGGACAGAAACAAAGGGAGTGTTAATGGTGGTGGTAAGAGCTAAAGAAGGTGCTGATCATGGCAGAAAGGTAATAGAAGAACAAGGCATAGCGCTGTGTGAAAGCACAACATATACAGAAAACAGTGACAGATGGTCCCTCTGGGGGGGGAGAGATGGTGGTGCAAAAAGGATAAAAAAAGAATATATAGATTAAAAATAAATAAAAGTAAAGAAGTATTTTCTTTAAATGAGTAAAAACGGGGGTAAAGATGGAGGAGAGAGAGAGAGAAACAGAGTTACACAGAAACAGGCCCTTCATGTCCGTGCCAGCCTTCAAGCACTTATCTATTCTAATCCCATTTTCCAGCACTTGTCCTGGAGCCCTGTCTGCTATGGTGTTTCAAGTGCTTATCTAAACACTACTTAAATGGTGTGAGGGTTCCTGTCTCTACCACCCCCTCAGGGAGTGTGTTCCAGATTCCAACCACCCTCTGGGTGAAAAAAAAAAATCCTCAAATCCCCTCTAAACCTCCTGCACCTCACGTTAAATTGATGCCCCCTCGTTATTGACAACTCTGCTAAGGGGAAAAGTTTCTTCCTATCTACCCTATCTACACCTCTCATAATTTTGTATACCTCTATCAGGAACCCCCTCAACCTTCTCTGCTCTAAGGAAAACAACGCTAGCTTATCCAGTCTCTGTCCAAAGCTAAAATGTTGCAGCCCACGCAACACGCTGGTGAATCTTGTCTGCACCCTCTCTAGTGCAATCATCTCCTTCCTATGGCAACCAGAAGTGCACACAGTAATCCAGCTGTGGTCTAACTAGCGTTTTACACAGCTCCAACATTACCGCCCTCTTCTTATATTCTATGGCTCGGCTAATAAAGGCAAGTATTCCATATGCCTTCTAATCCCCCTTATCTACCTGTGCTGCTACCTTCAGGGAACTTTGGACATGTACACCAAGGTCCCTCTGATCCTCTGTACTTCCTAGGCTCCTACCATTCATTGTGTATTCCTTTGCCATGTTAGTCCTCCCAAAATGCATCACCTCACACTTCTCAGGATTAAATTCCATTTGCCACTGCTCTGCCCATCTTACCAGCCCACCAATATCTCACTATTACAGGACTATCCTCCTCACTATGTACAACACCACCAATTTTCGCGTCATCTTCAAACTTACTGTTCATACTTCCTATATTCATGTCTAAATCATTAATGTACAGAACAGACAGCAAGGGTCCAATAACTGATCCCTGCAGTACATCACTCGTTACAGGATTCCAATTGCAAAAACAACCTTTGACCCTGACACTCTGCCTCCTGGCACTAAGCCAATTTCGGATCCAATTTGCCAAATTGCCCTGGATCCAATGGACTCTTACTTTCTTGCTCATTCTCCCATCTGGAGCCTTGTCAAAAACCTTACTTAAGTCCACGTTGACTTCATCAACTTCACTACCCTCATCTACAAACGTAGTCACCTCCTCGAAAAATTCAAACAAATTTGTTAGACATGATCTCCCCCTGACAAAGCCATACTGACTATCCCAGATTAATCCCTGCCCCTGCGAGTGGAAATTAATCCTGTGCCTCATATTTTATTCCCAATAGTTTCCCTACCACTGATGTTAGACTCACTGCCCTGTCATCACCTGGTTTATCCATACTAGGCTTCTTGAATAATGGTGCCAAATTCGGTGTCCTCTAGTCCCCTGGAGCCTCTCTTGTAGCCAGAGAGGATTTGAAAATTAGTGCCAGAGCCCCTGCAATCTCCTGCCTTGCCTCACAAAGCAGCCATGGGTACATCTCACCTGTGCCTGGGAATGTATCTACTTTTAAGCTTGCTAAAACCACTAATACCTTTTTCTTCAATGTTAATTTCTTCAAGCATATCACAGTGCCCTTCCCTGATTTCTACACCTACATTGTCCTTCTCCATAGTGAACAAGGCTGAAAAGTAATCGTTCAAAACCTCACTCTCTGGCTCCACGCAGATTGCCACTTTGGCCCCAAGTGGGCTATATTCTTCCCCTGGTTATCCTCTTGCCCTTAATATATTTATAAAATGCCTTCGGATTTTCCTTTATCTTGTCCGCCCGTGTTTTATCATGTCCCTGTTTTGCTCTTCTAAGTATTTAATTACTCCTGCGCCCCACCCCACACCCACCCACACTTTCTTGACTCCTCGAGGGCTTCTGTTGTTTTCAGCCCTCTGTATCTGACATAAGCCACCTTTATAAACTTATTCAATGTGCTATATCCCTTTGACATGCAGGTTTCTTGGACTTGTTGGTCCTACCCTTAACCTTCAGGGGAACATGTTGGCCCTGAACTCTCACTATTGCCTTTTTGAATGACTCCCACTGCTCTGATGTAGACTTTCACACAAGTAGCTGCTCCTACTCCACTTTGGCCGGAACCTGACTTATTGTATTGAAACTGGCCTTCACCTTTCCAGCCCATCTTTGTCCTTTTCCATAACTACCTTAAATTTCAGAGTTGTGGTCACTGTCGCTGAAATGCTCCCCCACTGACACTTCTCCCACTTGCCCGGCTTCATTCCCAAAGATTAAGGCCAGGACTACCCATTCTCTTGTGGGACTTTCTACATGCTGGCTCAAAGAGCTCTCCTGGATCCACTTTAAGAATTCCACCATTCACATCATGACCAGCCCAGTTAATATCGGGGAATTTGAAATCTCATATTATTATCCTATTACTTTTACACTTCACCTAGATTTCCCTACATATATGCTCCTCTCTCTCCCCCTGAAGGTTTGGAGGCCGAAAGTACACTCCCAGCAAAGAGATTGCCCCCCCTTTTTGTTTTTTAAGTTCCACCCATATGGCTTCATTTGAGGAATCTTCTATGATATCATCCCACTTTACTGCAGCAATTGACCCTTGATCAATAGGGCAATGGCACCTCCTCTTTTACACCCTGGGATGTTTGTCCTGTTCCCAGTTCATGAGCAACTCTCCGACTTGTACAGGCCCCAACTTCGCCAGAAACAGACCCAATAATTCCGGAAACTAAAGCTCTCCCTCTTGCACCATCTCTTCAGCCACGCATTCATCCTTTCTATCTCCTATTCCTATACTCACTAGCACAAAGTTCATGGTCTGAAGTTGTTGTGCTTAATGTTCACTTCAAAAGGCCGTAAAATACCCAATCAAAAGATGAGGTGCCGTTCCTCCGGTTTGCCTTGGGCTTCACTGGAGCATTGCAGGAGCCACGGACGGACATGTGGGCATGGGAGCAAGGTGATGTGTTGAATTGGCAAGCAACCGGAAGGTCTGGGTCATGCTTGCAGACTGAGTGAAGGTGTTCTGCAAATGGATCCCCCAGTCAGCGTTTAGTCTCACCAATATAGAGGAGACTGCTTCGGGATCAGCGAATACAGTCGGCAAAATTGAAGGAGGTGAAAGTGAAGCGCCCTTTCTCCTGAAAGGAGTATTTGGGGCCTTGGATCATGAGAACGGAAGCAGTAAATGACGAGGTGTTGCACCATCTGAAATTGCATGGGAAGGTGCCATTGAAAGGCGATGAGGATTTGAGGGGTGATGGAGGAGTGGACCAGAGTGTCTCAGAGGGAATGCTCCCTATGGAACGCTGACAGGGGGTGAGGAAAAGATTTGTTTTGTGGTGGCCTCATGTTGGAGATGACAAAAATAGTGGGGGATGATCCTTTGAATATGGATCCTGGTGGGGTGAAAAGTGAGGACACGTGGGACCCTATCAGGGTTGTGGGTGACAGGGGAAGGGGTGAAGGCAGAAATGTGGCAAACAGTTCCTCTGACATGTCTTCCTCCTTCCTTAACTGAGGTTTTCCACCCACGGTGGTTGACACGGCCCTCAACCGTGTCTGGCCCATCTCCCTCGCATCCGCCCTCACACCTTCTCCTCCCTCCCAGAAACATGATAGGGTCCCCTTTGTACTCACTTATCACCGCACCAGCCTGTGCATTCAAAGGATCATCCTCCGCCATTTCCGCCAACTCCAGCATGATGGCATCACCAAACACATCTTCCCTTCACCCCCCCTGACGGCATTCCGCAGGGATCGTTCCCTCCGGGACACCCTGGTCCACTCCTCCATCACCCCCTACACCTCAACCCCCTCCCACGGCACCTTCCCATAAAAAGCAGAAGGTGCAACACCTGCCCCTTTACTTCCCCTCTCCTCATTGTCCAAGGGCCCAAACACTCCTTTCAAGTGAAGCAGCATTTCACTTGCGCTTCCCGCAATTTAGTCTACTGCATTCGTTGCTCCCAATGCAGTTTCCTCTATATTGGAGAGACCAAACGCAGACAGGGTGACCGCTCTGCAGAACATCTTCGGTCTATCCGCAAGCATGACCCAGACCTCCATGTAGCTTGCGATTTCAACACTCCACCCTGCTCTCATGCCCACATGTCCGTCCTTGGCCTGTTGCATTGTTCCATTGAAGCCCAACGCAAACTGGAGGAACAGCACCTCATCTTCCGACTCGGCACTTTACAGCCTTCTGAACTGAATATTGAGTTGAACAATTTTAGATGATGAACTCTCTCCTCCATCCCCACCCAGTTTCCGATCCCACCTTTTCCAATAATTTACATATATTTTTCTTTTCCCACCTATTTCCATTATTTTTAAATGTATTTCCATCCATTGTTTTATCTCTATATTTTAGCCTATTTCGATCCCTTCCCCCCACCCCACCCCCACTAGGGCTCCCTGTACCTTGCTCGTCCTGCTTTCTACCCTTAATGTCACCATTTGCACATTCCTTAGCTAATGTCACCACCGTCAACACCTCTTTGGTCCTTTTGTCTATGACATCTTTTGGCAATCTCCACCAATCACTGGCCCTCTATCCAGCTCTACCTGTCCCACCCCCCCCCCCCACCCCCCCACCCCCCTCCCCCTTAAAGCAGCTTATATTTCACCTCTTTTCTATTTTCCTTAGTTCTGACGAAGAGTCATTCGGACTCGAAAAGTTAACTGTGTTCCTCTCCGCAGATGCTGCCAGACCAGCTGAGTTTTTCCAGGTATTTTTGTTTTTGTTCTCTTGTGCTATAATCGTTCTATGTTGCAAGCAAGGATGATAAGGGGGAATCTGTAGATGTGGTGCACTGGATTTCCAAAAGGCATTTGATAAGGTGCCACATTAAATGTTACAGCACCAAATAGGAGTTAATGATGGTGGGGGTAACACAATAACATGGTAGAGGATTGGTTAGTTAACAAGATGCAGGGAGTCAGAATAAGTGGTTCAATTTTAGGCTGGCAAGTTGCAACTAGTGGAGTGCCACAGGGATCAGTGCTGGGGCCTTAACTATATCCAAATTATATCAATAACTTGGATGAAGGAACCGAATGCATGGTAGCTTAAGTTTGCTGATGACACAAAAATAGGTAGGAAAATAAGTTGTTAAGAGAACATCAGAGTTTACGAAGGGGTTTATACAGGTTAAGTGAATGGGCAAAAATTTGGCAGATGGCGTACAATATAGAAAAAAAATGAACTTGTCCATTTTGGCAGGAAGAACAGAAAAGCAGAATATTATTTAAATTAACAGAGATTGCAGAGCTCTGTGTACAGAGGGATTTGAGTGCACTGGGAGATGAATCACTAAAGATTAGCACGTTAGTTCAGCCAGTGATTAGGAAGGCAAATGGAATGAAGATAGGACAAAGCTGGATCAGTGTGGGGTGCGGGGCTGGGTCAGTGGGGGGTGCGGGGCTGGGTCAGTGGGAGGTGTCGGGCTGGGTCAGTGGGGGGGTGCGGGTCTGTGTAGTGGGATGCGGGGCTGGTTCAGTGGGGGGTGCGGGGCTGGGTCAGTGGGAGGCGGGTGCGGGGCTGGGTCAGTGCGGTGTGCAGGGCTGGGTCAGTGGGGTGTGCGGGGCTGGGTCAGTGGAGGGTGCGGGGCTGGGTCAGTGGGCTGTGCGGGGCTGGGTCAGTGGGGGGTGCGGGGCTGGGTCAGTGGGGGATGCGGGGCTGGGTCAGTGGGGGGTGCGGGGCTGGGTCAGTGGGGGGGTGCGGGGCTGGGTCAGTGGGGGGGTGCGGGGCTGGATCAGTGGGGGGTGCGGGGCTGGGTCAGTGGGGGGTGCGGGGCTGGGTAAGTGGGGGGCGTGGGGCTGGGTCAGTGGGAGGTGTGGGGTGGGTGAGTGGGAGTTGTGGGGCTGGGTCAAAGGGGGGTGCGGGGCTGGGTCAGTTGGGGGAGCGGGGCTGGGTCTGGGGGTTGCGGGGCTGGGTCAGTGGGTGGTGCGGGGCTGGGTTAGTGGGGGGTGCGGGGCTGGGTCAGTGGGGGGTGCGGGTCTGGGTCAGTGGGGGGGGTGCGGGGCTGGGTCAGTGGGGGGTGCGGGGCTGGGTCAGTGGGGGGTGCGGGCCTGGGTCAGTGGGGGGTGCGGGGCTGGGTCAGTGGGGGGTGCGGGGCTGGGTCAGTGGGGGGTGCGGGGCTGGGTCAGTGGGGGGGTGCGGGGCTGGGTCAGTGGGGGGTGCGGGGCTGGGTCAGTGGGGGGTGCGGGCCTTGGTCTGGGGGGTGCGGGGCTGGTCAGTGGGGGGTGCGGGCCTGGGTCAATGGGGGTGCGGGGCTGGGTGAGTGGGGGGAGCGGGTCTGGTTCAGTGGGGGGTGCGGGGCTTGGTAAGTGGGGGGTGCGGGGCTGGGTTAGTGGGGGGTGCGGTGCTTGGTCAGTGGGGTGTGCGGGGCTGGGTCAGTGGGGGGTGCGGGGCTGGGTCAGTGGGGGGTGCGGGGCTGGGTCATTGGGGAGTGCGGGGCCTGGTCAGTGGCGGGTGCGGGGCCGTGTCAGTGGCGGGTGTGGTGCCGGGTCAGTGGGGGTTGGGGGGCCGGGTCAATGGGGGGTGCGGGGCCGGGTCAGTGGGAGGTGCGTATCCGGGTCATTGTGGGGTGCGGGGCTGGGTCAGTTGGGGGTGTTGGGATGTTTCAGTAGGGGGTGTGGGGCTGGGTCAGTGGGGGGTGCGGGGCTGGGTCAGTGGGGGTTTCAGGGTTGTTTCAGTGGGGGGTGGGTGTAATGTGGGTTAAACAGCTGATAACTAAATTTTACATTGTCTCAAGCTTCTTTACAAATTAACGTGGAGAATAAGTTAATTTGTAATTTGGAGAAAAGACTGTTCCGAGACTGAATCATTTTTATACTTCGACAGTGGAGAAATGATAGGACACTGGCTGATAGTTTGATTCGGCACAAGGGTATGGGCAGACATTCAGTGAGACATACAAGTGGAGAAAATGCAACAAATTGCATTTGTATAGCAACTTTCATTAACAAAACATCCCTTGCTGTTTAACAAAAGCAGTGCAGTTCCTTTTGAAAATGCTACCGAGATACTGAAGGAGTACCAGAGCATGTGACCAAAAACTTTGGTCAGAGAGTTAGTGTTTTAAAGGAGAATTTGAAAGGAGGAGAGAAAAGTAACAGAGGCTGAGAGGCTAAGGAAGGGAATTCCAGAGCTCAGAACTTGGCCCCCAGTTTTGGACGATTATCATCCGGACGTGAGACATGTCAAACTTGGAGAGATGGAGGGCAGAGGTGTCGATAGCTTCCAGAGCTGTTCGAGGTTACATAGATAGGACGAGAGGGGCCATGGAGAAATTTGAAATGCTAGGTTGGGGATTTTAAAATGAGATGTTGTGAGACTAGGAGCCAGCGTGGACCAGTAGGCACAGATGATGGATAAAAGAGACTTGTTTAGAGTCAGGATACAGGAAGCAGTGATGAAGTAGAGCTGGGTGTCCTCAGCTTACATGTGGAACCAGGTTGCCAAGGGACAGCGTATTGATGAGAAATAGAAGAGGGCTAACGAGACATCACTGGGAGACTCCAGAGATAATGGTGTGGGAGTGGGAAGAAATTCTTTGGCTGCAATTTAATAGATAAGAATTGATCTGGGAACTTTTGCCGCATTTTCAGGCAGCTGGGTGACAGCAGAGAGGATTTGGAGAAGGATGATGTGGTCAACCATGTCAAAGGCTGTAGACAGGTCGGGAAGGATGAAAATGCTTCATTTCTTACTGTCAGAGCCAGGAAGGGTGTTATTTGTGACTTCAATAAGAGCCGTTTTGATCCTGTGGAATGGTTGCACCTTGATTGGAGGGATTCAAACATGGAATTCCATGAAAGATGGGCATGGATTTTGGTGATAATAACATGTTCAAGGACTTTGAGAGGGAAAAGGAGACTGGAGGTCAGTTGTTTGTAAGGACACAGGGGACAAGCGTGGATTTTTTGAGGAGAAGGATGAGAGCAGGTCGCACATTGTCTAGCAGCCAAAAAATCTACCATCTGTATCACCGTGACATTTGTGAGATTGTAAAATCTCTAACGGTATCCCGCAAATAAATGCTGTGCGTCGCCTCACTGTTTGAAGCTGCCAATGTTCTTCTGATTTTAATATATCCATCTAATCCTTGTATTCGTCTAAGATTTATTACTGAACATCCTAATCTGGGAACATCTATCAGCACCATGGCTGAAGGTCCAAACGAGACAGAATATCCAACAACTACAAAAAGAATGAGAATGGGCACAGGTATGTTCATAAAATACTTCAGAATAAAATTTCTATGCTAACAGATTGACCATATCTTGTGCAAGACCTGCGGCTCATACAGGAAGAGGGAACAGGACAGAGACCTAGTAGAAGGAGTTAAATGAGTTTTCCTCTAAAGGGACATCACAGTCACAGGTTGAGGGAGCCCCTGAGTTCTGGAACTGTTGAGTAGATACCTGGCATTGGTGCCATGTGTGGTCAAATGCTGCCATGATGGCAGGGACAGTCACCTCATCTCAGATCTTGAATCAATAGGCTGCTTACAGAAGAGGGTTCCCTTGTATTGAAGTTTTTATTTTAGTCTCACTCCTGAAAGGTCTGGCTCCAATCTTTTTTACTAAACTCCCTAGTCATAGAGCCATGGGGAGAATTCTACACCAAGGCTGTGCAGTGACCCGCACCACCTCCCTGGATTAAAATTAGGCTACACCAAGCTCCATGTGACTGGGAGTGTCCGAGCCAAATTAACAGCCATAGGGCCATTAATTGGCTCAGAACAAGACTTAAGCTGCTATCAGAAAGGATGTCCCACCTCCGAGAGCGACCTCGTACCAAGTAGCATTCATGCCACACAAGTGCCAAGCAATGATGATCTCCAACAAGATAGAATATAACCATCTCCACTTGACATTTAATGGCATCACCATCATTGAATCGCCCGCTCTCAACATCCTGGGGGTTACCATTGACCAGTAACTGAACTGGATTCGCCATATAAATACTGTAGCTACAAGAGCATGTCAGAAGCTGGGAATTATGAGGAGAGTAACTCACTCCTGACTTCTCAAAGTCTGCCCACCATCTGCAAAGCACAATTTAGGAGTGCAATGGAATATTCTCCCCTTGCCTAGATGTCTGCACCTCCAACAACACTCAAAAATCTACACCATCCAGAACAAAGAGCCCACTTGATCGGCATCCCATCCACCACTTATAACATTTTAAAAATTAATTCATGGGTTGTGGGCTTCACTGGATAGGCCAGCATTTATTGCCCATCCTGAGTTCTAAATTGCCCTTGAGATGATGGTGGTTAGCTCCCGCCTTGAACTGTTGCAGTCTATATGGCGCAGGTATATCCACAGTGCTGTTATGGAGGGAGTTCCAGCAACAGTGAAGGAATGGTGACATATTTTCAAGCCAAGATACTGAGTGGCTTAGAGGAAAACTTCCAGATGGTTGTGTTCCCATCTATTGCTGCCCTTGCCTTCTGAGATTGTAGCGTCTGTGGGTGGAAAGGTGCTGTCTAAGCAGCCTTGGTGAGTTCCTGCAGTTCATCTTGTAGATCGTACACACTATTGCCATTTTGTCGGTGGTGGAGGGAGTGAATGTTTGTGGATGGGGTGCCAATCAACTGGGTTGCTTTGTTCTGGATGCTGTCAAACTTCATGAGTATTCATGGAGCTGCACTCATCCAGGCAAGTGGAGAGTATTCTATCACACTGCTGACTTGTGCCTTGTAGATGGTGGACAGGCTTTGGGGAGTCAGGAGTTGAGTTACTCACTGCAGCATTCCTAGCCTCTGACCTGCTCTTCTAGCCATAGTATTTATGTGGCTAGTTCAGTTCACTTTCTGGTCAATTGTAACCCCCAGGATATTGATGGTGGAGAATTCAGCAATAGCAATGGCATTGAATCTCAAGGGGCGATTGTTAGATTCTCTCTTGTTGGAGATGCTCATTGTCTGATAGTTGTATGGCACAAATATTACTTGCCACTTGTCAGCCCAAGCCTGGATATCACCCAGGCCTTTCTGCACGTGGACATGGACTGCTTCAGTATCTGAGGAGTTGTGAATGATGCTGAACATTGTGCAATCATCAGTGAACATCTCCACTTCAGACCTTATGATGGAATGAATGTCATTGCTGAAGCAGCTGGAGATGGTTGGGCCTAGGGCACTACCCTGAGTAACTCCTGCAGTGATGTCCTGGAACTGAGATGATTGACCTCCAACAACCACATCCATCCATATTTGTGCTTGGTCTGACTCCACCCACTGGAGAGTTTTCCTACTGATTCCCATTGACTACAGTTCTGCTAAGGTTCCCTGATGCCACACCCAGTCAAATGCTGCATTGATGTCAAGGGCAGTCACTTTCATCCCACCTCTGGAGCTCAGCTCTTTTGTCCACGTTTGAAACAAGGCTGTAATGAGGTAAGGAGCTGAGTGACCCTGGCGGAACCCAAATGAGTGTCAGTGAGCAGGTTATTGCTGAGCAATTGCCGCTTGAAAGCACTGTTGCTGACTCCTTCCTTCACTTTACTGATGGTCGCGAGTAGACTGATGGGTAATTGGCCGGGTTGGATTTGTCCTGCTTTTTGTGTACAGGACATAACTGGGCAATTTTTCACATTGTAGGGGCAGATGCCAGTATTGTAGCTGCACTGAAACAGCTTGGCTAGGGGCGCGGCAAGTTCTGGAGCACAAGTCTTCAATACTGTTGCTGGAATATTGTCAGGGCCCATAGCCTTTGCAGTACCTGGTGCCTGCATCTGTTTCTTTATCACGTGGAGTGCATTGAATTGGCTGAAGACTGGCATCTGTGATGCTGGGGGCATCTGGAGGAGTCCGAGATGGATCATCCACTGGGCACTTTCGGCTGAAGATTGTAGCAAATGCTTCAGCCTTATGTTTTGCACTGAAGTACTGGACTCCCCCATCATTGAGGATGGGGATATTTGTGGAGCCGCCTCCTCCAGTGAGTAGTTTAATTGTCCGCCATCATTCATGATTGGACATGGTAGGATTGCAGAGATTAGATGTGATGCAATGGTTGCGGAATCTCTTAGCTCTGTCTGTTACTTGCTGCTTATGCTGTTTGGCACACAGGTAGTCCTGTGTTATAGCTTCACCAGGTTGACACCTCATTTTTAGGTATGCCAGATGCTGCACCAGGTGTGCCCTCCTGCACTTTTCATTGAACGAGGATAAATCCCCTGGCTTGGTGGTAATGGTTGAGTGTGGGAAATACCGGGCCATGGTGTTATAGATTGTGGCTGAGTACAGTTCTGCTGCTGCTGATCGCTCACAGCACCTCATGGTTGCCCTGCCTTGAGTTGATAGATCTGTTTGAAATCTATCCCAATTAGCACGATGATGGAGGGTATCCTCAATGTGAAGACATTAGTTCCTTCCACCACTTATGCACAGTGGCAGCAGTGTGTAGTGTCTACAAGATGCACCGTAGCATCTTACCAAGGCTCCTTTGACTCCACCTTCCAAATCCATGACCTTTGCCACCAAGAAGAATAAGGGCAACAGATGCATGGGAACACCATAACCTGCAAGTTCCTCTCCAGGCTACACACTATCCTGACCTTGAATAAAATCACTGTTCCTTTAATGTCACTGTGTCAAAATCCTGGTACTCCCTTCCCAGAAGCGCTGTGGGCATACAGGCACCAGATATATTGCAGTGATTCAAGAAGGTGTCTCACCACCTCCTTCTCTGGGGCAATTTGAGATAGACAACAAACGCTGGCCTTGCCAACGACTCCCACATCCAGCAAACAATAAAGACAATTGCTGGGTTTAAATTTGAGATTGATAGCTTCTTGTTAACCATGGGTATGAAGGGATTTGGGGCAAGGTTAGGAATTAGGTCACAAATCAGCTATGCTATCACTTAATGTTTCTGGATTTTCACACTTTGTTTGATTATGTGGCTCACAGGAGGATTCAGTCGCTTCCTGTAAAGGAAGTAGAACAACGTGGCTAGAAATTCAATGATGTTTGTTTTTCTCCATTTTGTGTTCACAGATCCAAACCCCAGAATCACTGAGTTCTCGACAAAGTGGGATGATTTCCAGCTGTTCCAGCTGACAAAGTTTTACTAGGACAGACTAGAACAGGCGATTGAAGAAGGGGTGGATCGAGTCAGCCCATTGTTAACATACGAGAAGATTTTCAATGGAAAATAACATCGGGTAAGTGGGAGGGTTGCAATGAGTTTGGGTTATTTAAACATTACAGAACTTGCAGAATGTAAGGATGATAGAAGACCAAGAGCTATCTAGATCATCTTCTAACACCCGGGCAGTCACATGCTGATAATGGTGATAAATCAACCTCCAATAATTAGCCTACAACAGAACCAAGCATGAGGTGAGGAAAGCCTCAGTGCTTTGGGAACCGTAGACCCAAAGTGATCTGTTTCTTCCAAGCATACAACACTTACCACATACAGATACAGCAGCATTGTGGATGTGTTACTGAATTAACAAACTTGTAGCCTGGACTCATACCCCAGAGACCTGAACTTAGATCTCACTGTGACAGTTTGTGAATTTGATCTAAGGTAATAAGATAATATTGAATTGTCGTCAAAAGCCATCTGGGTGGCTCATGTCCTTTAGGGAAGGAAACCTGCTGTCCTTACTCATCCTGACCTGTATATGGCTCCATACACCCAGCAACATGGCTGACTCTTCACTGCCCTCTGAAATGGTCTCGATCAACATGCAACACAGCTATAAAAAGGTGTAATAAGAGCTCCCAGCATTGGATTCAGTCACAGCTCAGTCGAATATGCAAAGTCCCCACTAACATTGAAGGACTTGTAACAAATGTGACTAATAAAACAACAGCCTGACGTAAGAATAATCCTGTCAATATGACCATCAAACAACATCCCAGACTCTTCTGCTACCAATCCTGGGTATGCCCTTTCCCACTAGATGGATCCACCAGAGATGGCAGCCTAGGGGTATACAGTAACCAGGGAGAGTCCTCAATATAGACTCAGAACCCCAGGAAATCTCTTGGCATGGGGCCAAAGATAGACAACAAAACCACCTGCTGATTATTGCCCTCCTTCAGTTGATGAATATGGACTCCTCCAGGTTAATTAGAAAAAGCAGGGGCAGAGAATTCACTATAGGTGGGAACTTAATTTCTCCCATCAAGAATGGCTCGGTAGCAACACTAATGACAGTGCTTTCTGAGTCCTGAAAGACATATCTGCCAGACTGGGCTTGCAGCAGTTGGCCAGAGGACCAACAGGAGGTGAAACCTTATTTGTCCACACCCATCTACCTATTGCAGATGCATCTGTCTATGACACGACAGGAGTGACCACCGCACAGTTCTCGTAGGAAATGAAGTACTGTCTTCAAATTGAAGACACCTCTCATTGTGTTGTGCGATAGTATCACCGTGCTAAATGTGATGGATACACAATAGATCTACTGTCTCTAAACTCACTATCCACAAAGCGCTGTGGGCCATCAGCTGCAGAATTGTGGTAAGGTATATCCATCACTCCACCATTTCAATCAAACCAGGGGCTCAACCCTGGTTCAATTAATGTGTAGGAGAGCATTGCAGGATCAGCATCAGGGGTATATAAACATGAGATGCCAACCTGATGAGGCCACAACACATCACCATAACATATATACTTCACATCTGTCTTCACCCAAGAGAATGAGGATGAAGTTATCGAACTCGGGGATAGAGACTGCAAGGTTCTTGAGCAAATTGATATCGGGAGTGACAAGGTATTGGAGGTGTTGGCAGGCTTAAGGGTGGACAAATCTCCAGGTCCGGATGATGTGTGTCCCAGACTGCTGAGGGAGGCAAGGGAGGAGATCGCAGGGGCTCTGACTCAAATTTTTAATTCCTCTCTGGCCACGGGGGAGGTTCCAGAGGACTGCAGAACAGCGAATGTGGTTCTGCTATTTAAGAAGGGTTGTAGAGAGAAGCCAGGGGACTACAGGCCAGTGAGCCTCACGTCAGTGGTAGGGAAACTATTGGAGAAAATTCTGAAGGAGAGAATCTATCTCCACTTGGAGAGGCAAAGTTTGATCAGGGATAATCAGCATGGCTTTGTCAAAGGGAGGTCATGCCTAACAAATTTAATTTAATTTTTTGAGGAGGTGACCAGGTGTGTAGATGAGGGTAGTGTAGTTGATGTAGTTTATATGGATTTCAGCAAAGCCTTTGACAAGGTCCCACATGGGAGACTTATACAGAAGGCAAATGCACATGGGAGACAGGGTAATTTGACGAGGTGGATTCAAAATTGGCTTAGTTGTAGGAGACAGAGTGTGATGACAGAAGGATGTTTTAGTGACTGGAAGCCTGTGTCCAGTGGTGTACCACAGGGATCTGTGCTGGGTCCCCTATTATTCATCATTTATAAAAATGACATAGATGACAATGTGGGGAGGACTAGTAAGTTTGCAGATGATACAAAGATTGGCCGGGTGGTTAACAGTGAGGTTGAGTGTCTTGGGCTTCAGGAAGATATAGACGGGATGGTCAAATCGGCAGATAAGTGGCAGATGGAATTTAACCCTGTAAAGTGTGAGGTGATATACTTTGGAAGGAGTAATTTGACAAGGAAGTATTCAATGAACGGCATGACACTAGGAAGTTCTGAGGAACAAAGGGACCTTGGCATGTGTGTCCATAGATCTCTGAAGGAGGATGGGCATGTTAGTGGGGTGGTGATAAAGGCATATGGGACACTTGCCTTTATCAATCAAGGCATAGATTATAAAAGTAGGGAGGTCCTGTTGGAGTTGTATAGAACGTTGGTGAGGCCACAGCTGGAGTACTATGTGCAGTTCTGGTCGCCAATTATAGGAAAGATGTGATTGCACTGGAGGGGGTGCAGTGGAGATTCACCAGGATGTTGCCTGGGATGAAAAAATTAAGTTATGAAGAGAGGTTGGATATACTTGGGTGGTTTTCGTTGGAGCAGAGAAGACCTGAGGGGTGACCTGATTGAGGTGTACAAGGTTATGAGGGGCATGGACAGAATAGATAGGGAGCAACTGTTCCCCTTAGTTGAAGGGTCAGTTACGAGGGGACATAAGTTCAAGGTGAGGGGCAGGAGATTTTAGGGGATGTGAGGTAAAACGTTTTTACACAGAGGTTGGTGAAGGTCTGGAATGCGCTGCCTGGGAGGGTGGTGGAGGTGGGTTGCCTCACATCATTTAAAATGTACCTGGATGAGCACTTGGCACATCATAAATTCAAAGCTATGGGCTGGTAAATGGGGTTAGGTAGGTAGGGCAGGTGTTTCTCACGTTTCGATGTAGACTCGATGGGCTGAAGGGCCTCTTCTGCACCCTGTGATCCTGTGATATTCAGAAGCAAGTGATCCCACAACCAATAGTGCATATAGCTTTGCATTCCTGCCACACCAGTAATATTGTGGTGAACAGCCAGACAACTAACTGGAGGAGAAGATTCCACAAACATTCACATAATCAATGAAGGGGAGCCCAGCACGAGTGCAAAAGATAAAACTGAAGCATTTGCAACTATCTTCAGTCAGAAGTGTTTAGTGGATGATTCATCCACTAGGATCTGGTTCCCATCAGCACTGAAACAAGTCTTCAGCCAATTTAAATCCCTCCACATGATGTAAAGGAGCAACCGAGCTCACTGGATACAAGGTCCCCAACAATATCCCGGCTGTAATGCTGGAGATTAGTGCTCCAGGACTAGCCGCAATTCTAGTCAAGTTGTCTCAGTGCAACACTGGCATCTCCCTGACAATGTGTAAAATTGCACGGGAATATCCTATCCATGAAAAGCAGGACAAATCTGAGCAAGCAATTGCAATTCCATCAGCCTTCTCTCAGTCATCAGCAAAACAATGGAAGGTATCATCGACAGTGCTTTGAACTGGCCCTTACTCAGCAATAACCTGCTCACCCATACTCAGTTTGGGTTCTGCCAGGACCACTCTGTTCCAGACCTCATCGCAGCTTTGGCTCAAACATGGCCAAAAGAATTCCAGAGGAAAGGTGATGGTGCTTTCCCTTCACATCCAGGCAGCATTTGAGCTAATGTGGCATCATGGTGTCCTCACAAATTGAAGTCAATGGGAAACAGCAATCATATTACTTCTCAATCTCTTTTTCCAGTGAGGACATGCCAGTTTACACAATAGATCCTCACCCAACCCCTCCATCCTCTCAAACGTTCTAGTTGTTCTCTTCAGTAGCTCTCATAACCTTGTTGTACTGAGGCAATCAGGACTATACACAGTATTCTAAGTAAGGTCATTCCAATGTTTTTAGGAAGTTGCAAATTACCTCACACTTTTGGCTCAATATTGCCCTCTTAATAAATCCCAACACCTAATTTGCTTTCCATGCTGCCACTGAGAATTGTTCCCATATTAGATAACGGAATCACCAAATCTTACAGAATAGAAATGGGAAAATGGATTGAACTGCAAATATTGTGAATCTGACACAATGATATGAAACTGAAAGCACCCAGCAGATCCATCATTATCTGTAAAATGATAGGGGAATGATTCAGGTTTATCTTTATAAATAAAAAGAAAGAGTTTGATGAGGCTGGGAAAAGGAGAGAACAGGGAGGGTATAGTGGGATCACCATCCCCTTCTCTAGGGTCATTAAGAATGAGTAACAAATGCTGACTTAGCCAGTGATGCCCACATCTCGTCAAAGAATATTTTAAAACTCCTGTCCCTGTTTCTCGCTCTGACAGTCACCCCTCATGGGTGAACATCAGGTAATTGAGTTCATTCACTGTGTAATTTCCTGCCTCTATGCCCTTGGTGTGGAACGTAACTCCCTTTTCCTACTGTTAGACATTGGAAAAATTGACCCCATTGTCTGCTTTCCCAGTCACAAACTCCATCTTCTCACCATTTGATTGGATTTCTCCCCCTGGTCACTGACTAAAGCTTAGCCAGGCTATCTGGGATTTCAGCGTCCAGCTTCAAGCTGAACTCAATTTGCTGCAAACTTGCCAGCACAAAAATGTCCTATTTCTCTCCGCATAACACTACAAGTCTCTACCCCTATCTCAACACTTCTCCTCAACCTTCATCCATGGATTTGGAACAGTTGAGTGTGGAGGTAACCAAGGTAACCTTGCAACCTCTGGAATGTTAAGCTACTCAGATTCTGCTGCCTTTACCCTGAACCACTCCAGGTCCCAGATATCACTTGTGTGCTCACAGACCTATCATATCTCCCAGTACTCAGATGCCTTCAATTTAAAATTCCCATTCTTCTGTTTAAATAACTTAATGACCTTGACCCTTTCGATCCTTGTAAGCTGCTCGAGTCCTGAAACCTCCCACTGGAATTTCTCCATTGCTCTGACTCTGGCTTTATGAGCAGCCTCTACTTCACACCACCACAGTGTTCAGTTATCTTGGGTCCCACTCACTCTCAAAACCTATCCACTTCCCACTCCTTACCAAGTTTTCATACTCGTAGCAAATTTGCAAAAATATCAAGCTTCTGAACTTTCAGTTACTGAGGGGGAAATTGATCGGATTGATTGGATTTTTCACCATTATTATTGGTCGATTCTCCTGACAAATAAATCAACAGTACTGGTTTGGCTCAGTCAATGGTGATTTCTCTGCCAGTTTTCGTTTTAAGATTCCCATTCTTCTGTAAAAATAACTTAATGACCAGAATTGTCTCTTCCCCTCCACCAGAGATCTGATTTGCTGCTATTTTCTTGCTGAGTAAATGAGAAACTGTAACAGTAAGAAGTCAGTGTGAGGAAACAAGTGGATCATATTGTCAATCACTAATTTGACAAAGAAAACTCATCACACTGATCACATTAAAATACTGCAGATTGTCAATGATTCCTCACTCCCCCCAAAATGTATTTCAGACTTCTGGCTTAGTTTATTCACATTTATTTGCTGTTAATGACTGAAATGAGATGAAGATGATTTTTAGTGAATGTTCATTATGTATCAGTTCTCAGCCCAGTGACTGTTTATTGGGCTCAAAACAATTGGAAATGCCATCACTGAGCAGATCCTTTCCTTCTCATTCTCAGTGTTTATCTTTCACTCTGATCCTCAATATATTCATTATTATTCTTTGCAGAAAGTCACCGAGCTCACGGATAAGGGAAACCGGGCGGAGAGTTCCAAGCTTCTCCTAAGTCTGGTGATGGAGAAAGGCTCTCGGGCCCGAAGGGTGATGTGGGAATCCTTTGTGAAAGTGCATCATGGGGTCCCAAAGTTGGATAAAATAATAAAAGACATACAGGAACTTGGTACGGTAAAATCACACAGTGAATTCAATTTCAGATTCAAACATTGCAGATTTTGCAATAACATTACACAGATCTGATTTCATGACAGTTAATTGCTTTAAACAGGTTCTGATCCATTTGATTACATGAACATTGGAAGAGGCTTATCTGAAGTACCCAGTCACCTGAAAGGTAAGAGATGAAATGGACATTTAAAACCCTTTCACTTTTTTTTATTCATTCACGGGATGTGGGTTTCGCTGGCAGGGTCAGCATTTATTGTCCATCCCTAGTTGCCCTTGAGATGGTGTTGGTGACCTGCCTTCTTGAGCCACTGCAGTCCATGTGGTGTAGGTACGCCCACAGTGCTGTTTGAAGGGAGTTCTAGGATTTTGACCCAGCGACAGTGAAAGTATGGCGATATATTTCCAAGCCAGGGTGGTGAGCGACTTGGGTGGTGGTGTTCCCATCTATCTGTTGCCTTGGTCCTCATAGGAGGTAGTGGTCGTTGGTTTGGAAGATGCTGTCTAAGGAGACTTGGTCAGTTTCGCAGTGCACCTTGTAGATGGTACACACTGCTGCTACTGTGCGTCAGTGGTGGAGGGAGTGAATGTTTGTGGATGTGGTGCCAATCAAGCAGACTGCTTTGTCCTGGACGGTGTCCAGCTTCTTGACTGTTGTGGGAGCTGCACTCATCCAGGCAAGTGGGGAGTATTCCATCACACTCCTGACTTGTGCCTTGCAGATGGTGGACAGCTTTGGGGAGTCAGGAGGTGAGTTACTTATTGCACGATTCTTAGCCTCTGACCTGCTCTTGTAGCCACAGTATTTTTGTGGCTAGTCCAGTTCACTTCCTGGTCAATGGTAACCCCCGAGGATGTTGGTAGTGGGGGGGTTCAATGATGGTAACATCAATGAACATCAAGGGCCGATGGTTGGATTCTCTCTAGTAGGAGCTGGTAATTGCCTGTCACTTGTGCGGCGTGAATGTTACTTGCTCCTTGTTAGCCGTGCCCTCCTGCACTCTTCATTGAACCCCTGGCTTGATGGTATTTGTAGAGTGGGGGAGACGCTGGGCCATGAGGTTACAGATTGTGTTTGAGTACAATTCTGCTCGTATTCTTCTCTGACCTCCTCAGTTCATCGAATCCAATTCAGGAAATCGCGTTGTCCACTTGATAGCTATAAGCCTGTTACTTTCTACATGATGCGATCTCTGTCCAAGTCATGAACTGGTCCAGCTCCCTCTTCAGAGTCAGCACCCACCATAGCAACTGGAAACTCATTCCAAAAGGTTCTCAGTTCTCCGGGCAGAGAAAGGAAACACTGAACATGCTGTTTATTCCTACACTTACATAGTTTAAACTAGTCCTCCCCAATTTGATAAATTAGCAACATCTATCAATTAGGGACTCTATCCAGGCATTCATGTATTTACAAGGCCTCTGTAAATTAGCGTAAATCTTTGCTGCTTGAAATTAAACAAATTAAAACCCTTGAGCCTGTCTGAGTAGCTGAGCTTCTCTAAGCTGGGAATCATTCCTGCAGCTCTCCTTTGGAACTTTTCCAATGACACTATATTATCTAACACGTAGGGGTAACCAAAACTGTGCATACTATTGAGATGTGGTCTGACCAGGAACCTGTACAGGCAATGTGATAGCCCTTGTTTAACACTGATTTGTTCCATCAATATAAACTCAATACTTTGTTAGCTTTAACTACAGTTTTTCTGCACTGATCATGAACATTCAGTGATCTGTACACAGTAGCACCAAGATCGTTTTTATCTCACCCTGTCTCAGTATTGTTCCCTGCAAGTGATGCTTGTATTCAATATTGGCCCAATAAATATGTATGAGGTACAGTTATCTGAATGGAACACTGTTTGCCAATGTGTGTCCACAGTTGTAGCACATCTAAACGTTTTATTGGATTTGATCGCCCTCTACTATCTTAATCTTCAAATCGATGTTTTTGTCAGCTGAAAACGTATATATTGTACTCCTAACACCCTTCTACTTGTGCTCCTGATTCATATTTTCTCCCTGGTAAAGGTCATGAATACAGATTGTTAAAGTCATGGGTGTAGGACCAACCCTCGGGAGAGATCACTTGTCACATATCTTCCAATTAAATTTGAGGTTTGGGATTGAAGAGATTTCCTAATCCAGAGCTTCAAATTTCAACTCACACTCCATCAAATGAAGTAACCTAGTGTGCGGATGCATATCGAAGGCTTTCTGAAAGTCTAGAGTGACAATGTCCACCAGATTTCTCTCATGTCCTATCCTAGTGACTTCCTCTATAAACTCCTCCGAATTTGTTGGACACAAGCTAATTTTTTTGAAGTTGTGTTGTGAATTTCTAATGGCCTCTTCCCTTTCCCAGTGATCATAAAGAACATTCCTTATTATCCCTTCCACTATTTGTCCCTTTTTAAATGGTATGGATAATGTTAATGAAATTTGAAACATTACATTTTTATTATTTCACGGAACAGGATGAGAGGTCAGAAAGTCTTTGATCCGAAATGAGAATATCTACAGATATTCACACAACAGAACATTAATGTGGAGAAATGTGAGGAAAAGGGAATATTCAGGGTGACTGTGAATCTACTGACCCATTTCCTCATGGCGGTGAAAGAGAGCACACTATTCTACTCAAAGAATAATCCTACAATTCACGGGTTGTGTTTGAACCCAATGTAATAATTACAATAAATATATTTTCAATTTCCCAAAACTACATTGTGGGAAACTAGAAGCAAAACTAATTATTTGTAAACAGTTCAAATGAACTGTGAATGTTACTGCTGTAATGTTACATGGAGTGAAGTAGGTAGTTGTTCTATTTCAAGTTCTGATCAGTAAGATGACAAGACTATTATAAAAACACAACCAATGTATGCATGTGTAAAACTCCTGAAAATTTTTTAGCGATTTCTGAAACGCAGGACAACAGGAAAAGGATTATTCTTTTTGAGTTCTCGAGTCCGAAGGCAGGTCCGACTCACAGCTAAACCACGGTAGGGCAAGGAGGCAGGTCCAAGATCCACCCCAGCTGGAATGGAATCGAACCCCATGCTGTTGGCACCAACCTGATCCACACTGGCCGCCCAGAAAACTGAGCCAATCGGCCCTAATATCTCAGATAACCTGCCCACAGCCTGACAGAATACCAGAAGGAATCTTGCTCTCCAAGTGCACAGTGATATCAAAGATAACTTGCTGAAGGCAGGTTACAATAACAGTGGGACTCCTGAACAATTACACTCACTCCCTCTCCCACTCCTACCCAATGTCCTATTTACCATTGCTGCAGAAGATTGGCTTCGCTGAGGATTTCATAAACTGATTGACAAGAACATCTACCACCATATAACCAGGGCCTTTGTGGATTTGTAATGAAGTGTCCAGAGTAAAGGCAGGTCAGAGAGTGTTAACCATCAGACAGAAAATATCATCTTTGTAAAATCTCCATGTTCAGTAAATATTAGAACCAAGTGACGACTTTAAATTTTTCTTGGTCATTGCTCACTTTCAAGCGAGGTTTCCAATAATTGAGCTTTAATTCCAGCAGAAACTTTGATTGAAACCATAAAATGAATCAATCTATTCAGCAAAATCATATTGAGAAGCCTTTTATGTTTTACAACTAACATTTACTGTCTACTTTAATTGAAGGTGTTGAACAGAAACACAAGGAGATCCTCCGGCTACAAACTGAAGCATTGAGAGTGAACAGTATCCTAATAAAGGAGAAGGTTAAGATTTTCCAGCTGATTGATCGATACGCTGAGCTAACGATCATTTCCAATGTTCGAGATCGGACACTTGTAGAACATGAACTGTTGGCAAGAGGCCGGGACCATGAAGAGTGGAGAAAGAAAGATCTCCGGAGAGAACTGGAAAAAATCCGAACTGATCAATTGTTCCAGAGCAGTTTTTCCCTGAGAAAATCCAAATCTGGGAGTTCAGCAGCAGTGAGTGGAGTCCCAGGGATCGGAAAAACAACAAAGTTACAAAAGATGGTTTATGACTGGGCCACTGGGAAAATATACCCAGACTTTCAATTTGTTTTCAGTTTTAAACTCCGGGATTTGAACACCATTAACTGCAGAATAAACCTGAGGAATCTGATACTGTTTTTCTATCCTTACTTTGGGAATGTTCTGCGAGAGCTCTGGAAGAACCCAGAGGGATTGCTGTTTATATTCGATGGTTTGGATGAATTCAAGGACAGGATTGATTTTGCTGACAATCGGAGAAATACAGAGCCTCAGTTCATGTGTACAGATCCTGAATGCAGGTGTAAAGTGTCCGACATTGTGTACAGTTTAATGCAGCACAAGCTGCTCCCAGGATTTTCAGTGCTAGTGGCCAGCCGCCCCACTGCATTGCATTTATTGGAAAAGGCTGAGATTAGTGTCTGGGCTGAAATCCTGGGATTTGTTGGTGATGAACGGAAGGAATATTTCAACAAGTTTTTTGAAGATCAGGCAGTGGCAGCAGCTGTTTTCAAACACGTGGAGGAGAACGAGATCCTGTACACCATGTGCTACTACCCTTCCTACTGCTGGATCCTCGGTCTGTCACTGGGCCCCTTCTTTACACAAAGAGACCGGAAACAGCAGCAAGTTCCCAAGACCTTCACCCAGCTATATGCCTATTATATTTACAACATTCTGAAAAACCATGGCCGAGAGATTGAAAGCCCCCGTGATGTGTTCCTGAAGTTTGGTGAGATGGCCTTCACAGGAGTCTCTGAGAAGAAGATTGTGTTTAGAAATGGAGATTTGATCAAGTACAATCTGCAAACTTCCCAGTTCCTGCCTGGGTTCCTGATGGAACTTTTGGAGAGAGATGATTCTGTCCAGAGTGTGGTTTACACGTTCCCACACCTCACCATCCAAGAGTTTGTAGCTGCACTCGCTCAATTCCTGACTCCCGATCCCAAGGACATACAGAAACTCCTCAGTGAAGCGGACAGTGAAGAAGATGGGAGATTTGAGATATTTTTCCGTTTTGTTGCTGGTCTCTCCTCCCCACAGTCAGCTCGGCCCTTGGAGGAGTTTCTGAGTCTATTTCTTCATCAAACAACCTGTCGTTTGATTGACTGGGTGAAGGAGAATGTTCACGGTCAGCTTCAAAATGGAGGGACTAAAATTGTTAAAAGGAACCTCCTGAACGCGTTCCACTACCTGTTTGAGTCTCAGAATAAAGCACTGGCTCAGGCCACAGTGGGATCTGTTGGAACACTTGCATTTAGTGGATTGCGACTGACCCCGATTGACTGTGCGGTCCTGTCTCATGTCCTTGGACTCTGTGATACAATAAAACACCTCAATCTACAGAGGTGCTACATTCAGTGTGAAGGACTCCAGCGGCTGGAAAACGTTCAGTACAAATATCAGAGTTTGAGGTAATTGCTTGTTTGGTCCTGGAGCTCGTATTTTGATTATTGAAGTAAAATTTACTATCTTATAAATGAAAAAATAAATAACTTCCAGTTCAAGAAAAAAGAGGCAGAGTCAGAAAAAACTTTACAACATAAGATGAGTGTAAAATTCCAAATTAGAAAATAAGAATAATACTTTTGAGAACAAATTGTTGGGATACTTAATGGTGAATCAAATAATTTAAGCGTGGGATTTTGATGATAAGAAATAGTGCTAATTATATACAAAGGGAAAATAATATAGTTAGTCTAAGGATAATAAACACCAGTGGAGATAAAAATAACTTAAATAATAATAATTATAAACCATATCAACTGTAAGCTGTACTCATCACAAGGAAAATAAGTCCTATATATCATCATAATTAATCAAATTGTTTCTGGCGGGCAGGTGAAATATCTTAAATTTAGATAATTACGAAAAAAGACCTTTCAAATTCAAATTATTTAAATTTACTCTCAATTCTGTTCATTTAATGAGGAAACCTGCTGCTGACCTAAAAGTTCGAATTCCCCCATTGCATGTTCATACCCAGAAGGCAGGCAGACATGCTAGACAACTGGGAGGTATTTTCAGGAATCTGTACCATTGACTGGTTCTTACACAGAGTGGACAGTCTCTGGTAGAACTGACAGTTGGACAGTTACAACAGGATTTTCTGATAATCCACCCCACATCTGTGAAACTGCTGCAAGCAGGGAACTCCCGGAAATTCCCGGAAATATCATAAAATCTGCACCTGCAGTAAATGTAGAGGTTATTTAATGGGGAATAATGTGGGAAACATCCCTCCCAGATCATCTAGGGGAAAAGGGACATGTCAACTTTGTAACAGGACAGAATAAACTTTCCTTGTTGCATAAAATCCAGCGGATAGATTTTACAGCAGCAGTTAGCACACTTTGACAATATCCAGTAATAGCTGGAAATCAAGATGTGGAAGGGAGAGAGGAACCTGGTGAAATTAGAATCACTAAGGAAGCAGTGCTGAGTGAACTGATGGAGCTGCAGGCTGACAAGAATCCGCGTCCTGATGAGCTTCATCTTAGGGTCTTAAAAGAGGTGACTAATGAGGTATTGGATGAGCTGGTGTTAATTTTCCAATATTCGCTAGATTCTGGAAAGGTTCCATCAGATTGGAAAGTAGCAAATATAACCCCTCTATTCAAGAAGGGAGGGAGGCAGAAAGCAGGAAACTACAAATCAGTTAGCTTGACGTCTGAAGTGGGGAAGGTGTTAGAATCGATCATTAAGGGGGTTATAGCTGGGCATCTAGAGAAACTCAATGTAATCGGGAAGAGTAAACATGGTTTTGTGAAAGGGCAATCATGTATAACCAATTTAATGAAGTTCTTTGAAGGAGTGACATGTGCAGTGGATAGAGGGAAGCCTGTAGACATACTGTGCTTGGATTTCCAGAGAGATTTGTTAAAGTGCCACATCAAAGGTTATTGCATAAAATCGATGGGATTAGGAAAACTCCGGAAATTTCTCTGAACTATAGCAATAGTCTCACCTGCGGTAAAGGTAGAGCCTGTTTAATGCTAAATAAAGTGGGGGACAGCCCTTCCCTGTCAACGAGGAGAACAGGGACACTTCAACTTTGTTAAGGGGAGAGAATAAAATTTCCTTGTTGTATAAAATCCAGGGGGATGGATTTTAAAGCAACAGTTAGCAGAGTTTCACAATATAATTCACTCCGAGGTGTTATACAGAGTAATGTCATGCACAGAGTTATGAAGGACATGGAATCACTGCTTTAATTCTTGCAAAATTGGACCGTTCTTATAAAAGCCCCAGAATTAACGAAGAACAGAAATGAGACAAGTTTCCTCAAACTTGGCCGGCCAGTCACTGAGCTTCAGGAGAGTAATTCTGATCATCAGGGATTGAGGCCAAACAGGGGTACATTTAGATGCTGCACACAGACAACTCTCTGTCTAATAAATATTGAGAGGGGTGAAAGTGGTATTCACCAGTAGTTAAGTTAGTGATAGTGAATTGTTCACCCGTTTACACTGCTCACTGTTTCCTTTTCCCTTCAATTGAAAGGAAAATCGGGTGAGCTGTAGTATGGGCGGGTGATCCAATATCACCCATCATACACTATCAACAAAAGATCAAATTACCCCCAATAGATTTAACTTACAGTAATAGTAAAATCTCTGCATTGATTTCTGATGTTGCTTCCATGTTTCCTGTGACATTGGGAAAAACAATTGAATCTGATCTGAGTTTTTATTCAATGTAACTACATTTCGGGCTCCCCGAAGGAGGGAAACAGAGGCAGCGGAGGGAGGAGGCGAAATTTCCAAGAATACTGGCACGGGCAGTGTGTCAATTTCAAGATGCTGATGCTCGTTTCATCGTGAATCACCAAGAGTAGGCGGGTTGGGACAGGAATGTCAAGTAAGACAGTTGAGAACTTTGTTCAGCAGATAATAAGGTTTGAGATTTAAAGTTCTAAAGGGGTGGAGAGTTTACCTGTTCATCTGAAGGAAAGTGGGCACAAAGTGGGAGCCACACATGGCTGCCACAGCCCGATAAGAAGGTCAGTGGGGTAGGCACTTAGTAAGGAGGTGCCTTGGTGCTTTGGAGGTGGCAGGGAGGGTGGAAACTCAGGATTTGAATGTGGTTGGCACTCCCAGCAGTGCGGAGGGAAACTCAACATTTGAATGGGGTTGGCACTCCCAGCAGTGCGGAGGGAAACTCAGGATTTGAATGGGATTGGCACTCCCAGCAGTGCAGAGGGAAACTCAGGATTTGAATGGGGTTGGCACTCCCAGCAGTGCGGAGGGAAACTCAGGATTTGAATGGGGTTGGCACTCCCAGCAGTGCGGAGAGAAACTCAGGATTTGAATGGGGTTGGCACTCCCAGCAGTGCGGAGGGAAACTCAGGATTTGAATGGGGTTGGCACTCCCTGCAGTGCGGAGGGAATCTCAGGATATTAATGGGGTTGTCACTCCCAGCATTGCGGAGAGAAACTCAGGATTTGAATGGGGTTGGCACTCCCAGCAGTGTGGGGGTAAAAGAGGGAGAAAGGCTGCCAAGAACAATTGAGAGGCCACCTTCCCAGAAGGAAGGCTCCAGCTGTCAGATGTTGGATGAGGGGCAACTCCTCCGCAGGGAGGGCAGAACACCAGGCATCAGAAGGGCACGGGAGAGGAAAGAGGGGCAGGAAGGTAACAGAGGCCGAACATTCAATACAGGAACTATTGCTGAACACGGAGCTATCAAGGCCCAGTGATGGTGGATATTGTGACCCTTCAGGCTGTGCCCACATACATCTGTGTCCTCAATGCTGAAAACCTCACGGCGCTGGTGACAGTTATTGTGGCATTGAACTGCTTCACTTCTGGCTCCTTCCAAGGATCGGGTGTGGACCTTAGAGACATGTCACATGTGGCTGCTCACCAGGCCATCTCACAGGTCATGGATTCACTTTTAGCCAGAGCTGGACAGCGCATTCATTTAATAACAGGGAGCCCTTGCAGGGACACAGGGATTCCCCCAGGGGCATGGTATCACTGATTGTACCCATTGGCCATCAAGGCACCCAGTGACTGGTCAGGGAGATCCATACAGGAAGGGCTTCCACTCCCTCAATGACTCGTCTGTGACCACAACAAAAACTTCCTCCATGTGTGCACTCACTTTCCTGGCAGCTGCCATGATACTTCATCCTCCAAAGTCTGTGTCCTAGAGGATAACGGATATTCCTCGAAGTGATGTTCCTGAGCTCTCTGTGGGAGTCCCAAAAAGAGGCACAATGTTTGGACCACCATTGAACAGGACATCAGGTTTCTGAAGATGTGATTCCAGTGCCTGGACCAGTCGGGTGGTGACCTCCAATCCCCTCTTGCAAGTGTCTCTGTCAGTGTGGAAATCTGCTGCATTCTCCATAACATGGCTCTCCAGAGAGGTGTGGACCTTGAGGAGAATGAGGCACTGGGATGACACAGTTCATCGAGGGAACAGCAGGCTGTGAGAGAGGAGGTGATGGGAGAGGACGCTGAACAAAGTGGAGCCCCTGCTGCATGATGAGGTGGCTTCCTCCTGCCCCCCCTCGGGGAAGAGGAACTCGCCCCCGGCCCCTCCCTCATGGCCTCCAGTTTGGCAGCGATAAAGTGAGGGGATTCTCTGCCCTGGGTACCAAGCCTCGGGCTTCCCTGTGACATCTCACCTCCCTCTGGTGCTGTGGGAGGCTTTGGTACAATCTCCTGATCTCTCCCTCAGGACAACCAGCAGCCTCAGTGATGGCTGCCAAGTGAACAGGAAATCTGTCTCCATGACAAATAATGATGTCCCCATTTAAAAATCATAACTTTAATCACTTTCCCACCGGTTGTGGGTTTTGGACCCAAAATAATCCTGTTCCTTGCCTCCATTGTGAAAATTCAGCCTGTTTTAATGTGTTTCTCACTTCTCTGTTTAGACTATGTCATAATAATCTGGGAGATTCAGAAGTGAAACTACTGTCTGCGGTCCTGAGGAATACAGGCTGTAAAATTCAGGAACTGGAGTATGTACCAGACTGTGTGAGTTTGTCTTTATAGTAACCGGATGTCTGACACTGTATTTTATTATTGGTTTCAGGATTTTGGTTATTAATAGCACTACGTACGTTATTATGAGTATTAGTAACAGGATTAATATTAATCAGTGGGGTGAAAATGGACATGGAAATGGCAGGGATGTAAAACAGGTAAAATCACATTTTCTGGTGTCTATAGGAACACCTGATATTGAGGACTATTGAAGTAGATCCATATCGCAGATGACCGATGCAGTGCTGACTATTCTGCAGCTCCATTCATGTCCAATTTCACCCCCACCTGTATTTTGTCCAGATTTCCATTGTTTTCTCTCCCTCTGATCTCCAGACTGTGTAACAACACTCTCACAGTTTCTTGTGCTAAGGATCTTGCCTACGCTCTTAGTACAAACCGGTCACTGACGAACCTGGACCTAAGTAATAATAAACTGAAAGATTCTGGAGTGAAACTTCTGTCTGCAGCTCTGAGGAATCTAGGTAGTAAAATTCAGAAACTGAGTTTAGTACATAAGAACATAAGAAATAGGAGTAGGAGTTCGTCATTTGGACCCTCAATCCTGCTCTGCTGTTCAATAAGATCATGGCTGATCTGCTTGTGTTTTGAATTTCACATTCCTATCTGCTGCTGATAATCTTTGATTGCCTTGCCTAACAATAATCTATCCAGCCCCACCTTAAAAATATTCAATAACCCCCCATCCTCCACCTTCTGAGGCAGAGAGATCCACAGTCTCACAACTGTCTGAGAGAAAACAAATTCTCATATCTGTCCTTAAATGAAAGACCCTAATTTTAAAAACAGTGACCCCGAGTTCTGGACTCACCCACAGGAGGAAAAATATTTTCCATGTCCACCTCATCAAGACCATTCAGTATCTTATTATACTGAAATCAAATCACCCCTCATGCTTTTAAACTCCAATTGAAACAAGCACAGTCTGTCCAACCTTTCCTCACAAGACAACCCACTCATTCCAGGTATCAATCCAGGAAACCACCTATGAACTGCCTGCAACGCATTTACATCCTTCCTTAAATAAGGAGACCAAAACTACACACCATTCAAGATACGGTCTTACCAATGCCCCATATAACTGAAGCATAACATCCTTACTTCTCTGTTCAATTCCCCTTTAATAAAGGACAGCATTCCATTAGCCTTCTGAATTACTTGCTGTACTTGCAAACTAACTTTTTATGACTCATGTACTAGAACACCCAGATGCATCTACACCTCGGAATTCTGCTGTCGTTCTCTGTTTAAATAATATTCTACTTTTTTATTATTCCTGCCAATTTGAACAACTTCACATTTTCCCACGTTATAATCCATGTGCCAGATTTTTGCTCAGTCAACTTATCTATATCCATCTGCAACTTCCTTCCATCCTCTTGACAACATACTTTCCAACCTATTCTTTGTATCATCTGAAAATTTAGTGACCGTGCCATCACTCCCTTCAGGTAAATCATTGATGTAAATTGTAAAAAGCTGAGACCCCAGCACAGATCCCTGCGGGACTCCACTCGACACATCCTGCTTTTCAGAAAAAAGATCCATTTATACATCCTCTGCTTTCTGCCAGCCAACCAATCTCCTATCCATGCTAATATGTTACCCCCTACACCACCAGCATTTATTGTCCACAGTAACCTTTGGCATGGCACCTTATCAAATGCCTTCTGGATATTCAAGTACAGTCTGTCTACAAGCTCCCTTTATCCACAGTGCATATTACTCCTTCAAATAATTCCCAATAAACTGGTTAAATATGGGCAGAATTTTCGGGTTGGTGAGCGTGAGTGGGGCCTGCTCACCGACACATAAAATGACGCACGGTGACATCGGACGGGAGTCTCAGCGTCACCGCGCGCTATTTAGATTTTCAGTTTGGTGGGTGTGCAGCCAAACTGTCAAAGGCCTATTGAGGCCTTTAAGAAAGTAATGAAAGTAGTTCAGAATGCTGCCTGTCCAACCTTAAGGTTGGAGGGCAGGCAAAGAGTTCAGGTGGCCTTCACATTTTTCATAAAACCTCATCCATGGGCGGGATTAGGTTTCATGAAGGGTTTATTAATTAAATAAAACATTTTAAAACATTTGATAAACACTGTCTCATGAGGGGACATGTTGAAATAATATTTTGTGTCTTTAATAAAAACTTTCATTCCACAATTAATCTCGGTGAGGCCGCTCTGTGCCTCAGGGAGATTTCTGCCTCTGTCACCCGCGCATGTGTGATAGATCGCACGCCCCGACTCAGGGAATCCCCCCTCCCCACTCCCGCTGCCCCCAAGGGAGTGTTCAGCGCTTCGGGGGCGTGCGTCACGCGGGATGGGCTTTAATTGTCCCGCCCACGTAAAATGGCGGCACAGCCTCGATCTGGGGCGCCCATCGGGATCGCGCCCGACCCCACCCAAACCCCATCCCTTTCTGCCCATGATTTTCCTTTCACAAAACCATGCTGACTCTATCTGATTACCCGAGTTTTTCTCAGTGTTTAGCTATCACCCCCTTAGTGATCAATTTTAACAACTTCCCCACCACAAATACCTATAGTTTCCTGTTCTGTGCCTCGCTCAAGGTTTTAAAGTTTCTTGTTATTTAATTTCAAAGTCTTAGTTATTTTTATTTATAGATCTACCTTAACTCCCACACCAGTCTAAGCCTGCACACTGTCCCTCCCACTGGGCACTTACCGGCCAATCAACGCACTGGCTTCCTGTGACGTCACAATCGCCTTTCCCCCACACTGCTGCCTGACAGCAGCTGAAACGGTGCATTCCTCAGCTCCCGACTGCCCCCTGCAGCTCCGCTCCCACTCCCAGCAAGGTCGGCCGCTCTGCAATCCCTGGTCTTTATTTGTAGGCATTCCTCAGCTCCCGACTGGCCCCTGCAGCTCCGCTCCCACTCCCAGCAAGGTCGGCCGCTCTGCAATCCCTGGTCTTTATTTACAGGCGCTTCTCAGAACCTAACTGTCTCCCGCAGCTCTGCTCTGTCTCCCAGCAAGGTACCAGGCTGTGGAATTATGTTTATAATAACTGCATGTCTGATGCTGTAAAGTATTATGATTATCAGTAATAGTGTCAGTAATAAACACTGCACATTATCATTACTACAAGTATTAGTGTTATTAATAAACACCCCGGATTTACTCTGATTCATGAAATGTTTCTCTCTCTGATTTCCAGCCGGATAGTAAAAGCCTCACATATTCATAGCTCCCCTCTCAGCACAAATTGGGCACTGATGAGCCTGGACCTGAGTTACATCAAACTGTAAGATTCAGGAATAATACCTTTAAAAATCATTTAAAGTCATTCTCAAAGACATGAATCAGAATTAAAAACTGGACAAAACGATTATTGCTTCTACAATTCCCATAGTGGAATTTTATGGTCCCTCTCGCCAGCGGGATTTTCCAGACCCCGCGGAAGTCAATGGATTGTGAAGGGCCCATCCTATTTTACAGCCCCTCCCGTGCAGTAAAATTCCCCCCCATATTGTATTCTTACATTTTTAGCTTAGCTTAATTAGACATTCACATTATAGATCTTTAAACTAGAAAGTTTCTCAGTTTGTAATAAAAGTGTAAAACATTCACAAATATATTCGTAAGGCAGTTAATAAACTATCAAAATGAATCAGCTATGACAGTCTGTGGCTCCTAATAACCCAACAGTAAAATTCAGAAACTGTGTGAGATGTTGTTTCTGATAACAGGATGTCGAACACTGTACGGTATCATTAGTATCAGTCATGGTGTCATCAACAGCAACATCAACTTTCATTCATATAGCAGCTTTAATATAGTTAATTGTACCAAGACACTTCACAGGAGTGTTATCGAACAGACTTGGGCAGCGTGGAAAATGAGATATTAGGACAGGCAACTAAAAGCCAAGTCAGGGAGGTAGGTTTTAACGAGAGTGTTAAAGGAGAAGAGATGGGTAGAGAGGTGGATGGAATTAGGAAGGGAAATCCAAAGCTTGGGGCTGAAGAGCTCAAGGCGCAGCTGCCAATGACAATAATTTCCATATTTAATAATCTGAAACATAAACACGTTGTTATTATTAGTATTGGGAATAGTGTTATTTAAAATAAAACTTATTAATAGGCACATAATTAGCTTGGCAGCGAAGTTAAAGCCCAAGTAATAAAAGGGACGGTGACAGCATGGATATAAAGTTGTCTGAGTGACAGGAAACAGAAAATAGTTGTTAATGGTTGTTTTTCAGTTCGAGGAAGCAGACAGTGGAGCTCTCCACCGGTTGCTTCAGGACGAGCAGTATTACATTTCTTGATATATGCTAATGACTTAGACTTGGGTGCACCTAAAAATGAGGCGCCAAACTGGTGAAGCTACAACCCAGGACAACTTGCATGCCAACTAATGGGAGAAGAACATGATCCCACAACCAACCGATAAGATCAAAGTTTTGTACACCTGCCACATCCAGTTGTGAATGGTGACGGGCGATTAAACAGCTCACTGGAGGAAAAGGCTCCACCAATATTCCCATCCTTAATGTGGGAGGCCAGACACGTCTGACGATTATTGGCTCAAACAGTCCAATTTAACTGGGTCAGACCCATTCTTAGACCATTAAAGTTGGCTTTCCCCATATTAATTATTCTTACTCTGAACTGTTCTTTGTTTTATCCCATAGTCAGCTTAAACCTTATGATACAGTGATCACTCCTTTAGACTTGATCCACTTGGCCCATCTCATTCCAAAGAATCATGTCAAGCTGTGCATCCTTTCTCACACTGGAAACACGCTGCTGTAGAACAATTTCCTGGTCACTCTAGGAATTCTTGCCCCTCTCTGCCTGTCACATTAATACTATCCCAGTCTATATTTGGAAAATTAAAGTTCCCCATTATAACTACTCTATAATTCTTGCACCTCTCTGGAATTTCCTTGCAAATTTGTTCTTCTCCATCTTTCCCCTAGTTGGTAGCCTAGAGACTAGCAATGTAATTGCACCTTTTTTGTTCCATAGATCGAGCCATATAAATTCTGTCCTTGTCCTCTTTGGATCATCCCCTTTCTCCAGCACTGAAATATTCTGCTTAATCATTCCAACCACCCCATTCCATTTTCTCCCTTTCCTATCTTTCCTGAATACCCTATATTCAGACCAATCTTATTTACCACACTCCATGCATTCACAAACATGCTCTGTAACGCTGATTTAGACTTTAGTGTCTTCTCCCTTACTCTGTACACACTTAATAACTTATTATTTCCTACTCTAGTGCTATATATTTCTCGCAGTATTCCTTGGTATTCCTCTCTGTTATTACCTGCTGGTTCCCACACTCCTGCCGAGTTAGTTTAAACCCTCCCCAATACCAGGAGCAAATCACCAGGAACTCAGCTCCAGCTCTGTTTCGGTGCAATCCATCTGACCTGTAGTGGTCCCAGCTCCCTCAGAGCTGCTTACAAAGTCCCAGCAATTCTCAATCCCTATCCCCTGCACCATCTTTCCAGCCACTAATTCATCTGCTTACCCTCCTATTTCTGTGTTCACTTGTGCGGGATACTAGGAGTTATCCAGAGATTACTGCTTTTCAGGCTGCGCTTGCTAATTTCTTACCTAGCTCCCTAACTTCTGTCTGCAGGGAAACAGTCTCAGTATAGGCTACTGAAGCTACTGCTTCACTTAAGGGGTTATGAATCTTTCGAATTCTCTATCCCAGAGGGTTGTGGATGCCCATCTTTGAATAAATAATTCTAAGGCTGAGATGGACAGGTTTTTGGTCCCTCATGGGATTGAGCAACATGGGGAGTGGGTGGGAAAGTGGAGTTGAAACCCTCGGTCATCCATGATCATATTGTCTGAGCAGGCTATTCCGGCTCCTATTTCTTTGTTCTTGTGCAGCAAGACCTAGAGAATTTGTAGGCTTGGCCTGATAAGTAGCAAATAACAAAAGCACCACACAAGAGCCAGGCAATTACCATCTCCAACAACAGAGAATCTAACCTCACCGCCGCTCCACCACCACCTCCACCCACCTCCCAGCCCATAGAGGCTGGGAATTCTGCAGTGAGTAACTCACCTCCTGACACCCCAAAATCTCTTAACTATCTAGAAGGCCACAAGTCAGGAATATGAAGGAATGCTCTCCACTTGCCTGGATCAGCGCAGCTCTAACAACAATCAAGAAGCTCGATACCATCCAGGGGAAATGAGCATGCTTGTACAGAATCCCATTAACCATCTTACATCCATTCCCTCCACCACCGACCCACATTGGGGGCAGCATCACACCAAGACTCCTTCAACAGCAAATTCCAAAACCGTGGCCTCTACCACCTGGAAGGACAAGGTCAGTCGATGCATCACAAACTGCAAGTGCCCCTCGAAGTCACACACCATCCTGACTTGGAACTATATCCCCGTCCCTGCACTGTCACCTGGTCAAAACGTGCAAGTGAAGCTTGAGATTCAACATACAGACGTGTTCCATATGAGTCTTTACTTAGACACCCATTTAATATAATTAATATTCCACCTTGTGCAGCTCTGTTGCTGTTTCTTTGAATGTCTTTAACATTTCCCTTGCACCGTTAGCACATGAGGCAAAAATTCTGGAAATGAATTGAACTTATTCTGTGTTGTCCCTCCATTGTCACCCTTTGCAGGAGGCAGTGAACTATTAAAGGCCCAGTAATGTCCTTAAAATAATGGTGAAAGATTAATTTTGTGATGCACCATCTTAAAATTCATTGAAGACACATAAACAGCAAGGTGATATCTCACAATAAAATATAACCCTGTGAAACCCAAGTGCAATGAGATGAACCTTTTAAAGTGATGATGGGGGCTCTTACATTGCACTCCCCCTGCGCTGTCAGCTGAGGTGGAGGCAGGGTGCTGACCTTTCTCCTCCGAGGATTTTAATTCCCTGTTGTTTAAAACCTGCTGATTCGCTGATTTTTTTGTTCAATTCTAATGAAAGTACATTGACAGAAACATTAAACTCTTTTCCTCTCTGAACAGATATTGCCTGACCTGCTGAGTATTTCCAGCATATTCTATTTAGATTTCAGATTTACACCAACGATAGTATTTTACCTTCTAGATTAATGGAAGTTGTTTCTTGAATTTCTCACACTATATATTATTATTGTCATTAATGGTCTTTAAAACACTGACTTTACACTGATCCCTGTTATCTTTCTCCCTCTGATTTTCAGCCTGCGTTATAACAATCTCACAGCTTCTTGTGCCGAGGATCTCGCCTCTGCTCTCAGTACAAACCGATCACTGACGGATCTGAAACTTGATAATAATAAACTGGGAGATTCAGGGGTGAAACTATTGTCTGAGGCTCTGAGGGATCCGGACTGTAAAATACAGAAACTGTGGTAAGTACAGACTGTGTGATATTGTTTTTTTAATAGCAGAATAGTAAACAAAACAATGTCAGTACTGTTACTGGTATAATAAATAAATGCTGTCCAATTTAATTAGTGCCAGTGATAAAGTTATTAATTTTTGAGTAAATCTACATTTACTCAGATTCATGTTATTTCTGTCTCTAATCCAGTCCATGGGATGTCAGACCCACGGATAGATGTGCTGAGAGTGCGGGGGAATAAAGTGATGGTTCACCCTCTGAGGACCCCTCCGCCTCCCCAGAGGTGGACGGCTGGCCCCAGGTCACAGAAGGTCCTTGATTTGCGAGAGCGAGAATCGTGAATGGAGGGAAATGCATATTAAAACACATCCTTCAGATTATTGTTTGTGACCAGTGATGGACAAATGAACAAGATGTATTGTGGTCAGCAGAGGCTCTCCTGTGTCCATCCATTAGGGACCTTATTCTCTCAACTCCACAACCCACCTCAACATCAGTGATTGGCCGCCCTGCCTCCAGATCTCCCAGTTCATGTGTCTGAATTTCCATGGGTGTAAGGTTGAGGAGATCTGGGACACAGCGACCCATCTTGGCTCAGGCCCTCTCGTCAGCTGTTTCATCTGCAAGCATAGAAATCTTCATGTAACTCGCCCATCAAAGACACACACTAGCCTATACTGGTGGCAGCCTGACTGCCTCGCATGGCACCACATGCATGTCTCCTGCATGCAGCACTCATCAGCGTGCAACCCTTGATCTGTCTTCTGCCATTCCAGCTCTTCATTCAGTAACCAGGGCTCCCTTGCTATTCCCTCCAGAGTTGCTGTGCTTGAAAGTACTGCTGGCTGCCTTTACAGATGGCGCCAGCATTGTCTGAACCAGGACGTCCCCCGTCTGCACCACCGAAGTGGACGGCTCCTCCCACCTGTCAGCTCTGATTAAATCGCATTCGTAACTCTGACTACCCTGATCCTCCGTCCAAACACCCACTTACAATCTGATCAGGCCTTCACCGCCTCCGGTAAAATTCAAGTCATTATCTTCAGCCCCATCACAAACTCCGTTGCCAAGCCATTGGCCATCACAAGCCCCTCCCTAGCAACCCGGATAAGGACATGGGAATCCTGTGCTTTTGTTTTGTATCATCATCCTTTTTCATATTGTCCTTTCCTTGCCACCCTCCCATCCCCATTTCCCTGTTGCTTAAAACCTGTTGATTCGCTGATTTTTTTTTTCAATTCTAATGAAAGTGCATTGACAGAAACATTAAACTCTTTTTCTCTCTGAACAGATATTGCCTGACCTGCTGAGTATTTCCAGCATATTCTATTTAGATTTCAGATTTACACCAACGTTTTACCTACTAGATCAATGGAAGTTGTATCTTGAATTTCTCACACTATATATTATTATTGCCATTCATGGTTTTTAAAACACTGACTTTACACTGATCCCTGTTATCTTTCTCCCTCTGATCTTCAGCCTGTGTTGTAACGATCTCACAAGTTCTGCTGTCGAGGATCTCGCCTCTGCTCTCAGTACAAACCGATCACTGACGGATCTGAACCTTGATCTTAATAAACTGGGAGATTCAGGGGTGAAACTATTGTCTGAGGCTCTGAGGGATCCGGACTGTAAAATACAGAAACTGGGGTAAGTACAAACTGTGTGATATTGTGTTTATAATAGGATAGAAAACAAAACAATGTCAGCCCTGTTACTGGTATAATAAATAAACGCTGTCCAATTTTACTAGTGCCGGTGATAAAGTTATTAATTTTAAAAATCTCCATTAAATCTGATTCATGTAATTTCTGTCTCTAATCCCATCTATGGGATGTCAGTTCGACAGATGTTTGTGCTGAGGGTGCAGGGGAATAAAGCGATGGTGCACCCTCTGAGGACCCCTCCTCCTCCTCAGAGGTGGGCTGTCCCTCGGTCACAGGAGTCCTTGATTTTTGAGAGCGAGAAGAGTGATTCGAGGGCAATGCACATTACAACACACCCTTCAGATTATTGTGTGTGAACAGTGATGCACACATGAACACAATGTTTTGTGGTCACCAGAGGCTCTCCTCTGTCCATCTATTTAAACACTCTCTCTCCCAGCTCCACAACCCATCTCACCATCAGTAATTGCCGCCCAGCCTCTAGGCTTCCCAGCTCCAGCGCTTCACCTTCCATCAAAGTCCGGAATGAGCCTAAGCTGGTGCAGCCTGACTGTACATCATGACACCACAGGGATGGGTCCTGCATGGAGCCATTTGGTCATCACAAATCAACTCTGACTGGGCCCTCCAGAGAGGCTGACATGTCTCTAACAGCCAATGCTGCTGCCTGGGCATTGCCAGTGGCTGGGAGGGAATGACCTTTCTACCAATTTCACTTTTATCGTAAGCCATAAGTGAAGTTGTAAGCTTCACCCTGTGTGGAGCACTCACGGCCATTATCCTCATCGCCACCACAAACTCCATCCCCTGATCACTGATGTCCCATGTCCTCTAGCGACCCCGGGCAAGGACTTGGGGATACTGTGGATGTGTCTTGCAAGCAGGGAAATTATCCCTTTGATGTCGTGACCCTAGAATTACAGCGAGTATGACGTGGTTCAACACCCAATAGAACAATTGGGACGTTAATGGGTTTAATTTCCAGCTTCATTGTCCGCGGGAGCTCTTCAACATTTGCGCGTGCCTGCCACGCGAAATATCGCACGAGTGCGCGATGACGTCAGGACGCTCGTCCGACATCATCTCGCCCGATTCCCCGCCTGCTTGGGTCAGGCACGCGCCCGCCTGCGGGACACTGGGCTCTGTTTCTCTCTTCACAGATACAGTCTTCCAGGCTGACTATTTACAGAACATTCCTTTATATTTCACATCCACAGCATCAATTATAGATTGCTTTTATGGTATGAAATTGTGTTTCTTGAATGTTTCACACTGTATATTATTATTTTAATTAGTTACATTCTTTGAAAAAAACTGGAAATTTATTCTGATTCCTGTTATTTTTTCTCTTTCGAACCCTCCCCCCACCCCCCAGTCTATGGGGCAACAATCTGACAGATTCTTGTGCTGAGGATCTTGCCTCTGTTTTTAATCGCTCACTGACAGATCTGGACCTGACTGCTAACGAACTGGGAGATTCAGGAATGAAACGACTGTCTTTAGCTCTGAGGAGACCGGACTGTAAAATACAGAAACTGGAGTAAGTACTAGACAGTGTGAGATTGTGTTTAGAATAACTGAATATTTAACAATATATTTGTGCACTGTTACTAGTATTAAAAAACACTGTCCATTATTATTAGTGTTAGCTATGAATAAAAGGAAACATTTAGTTTGATTCATGTTAATTCTCTCTCTGAACCCTAGGCTATGGGATACCAGTCCCAAAGATCATTGTGTCTCGGGTGTAGGGGAATATTGCGAGGTCTCCCCTCCTCCTCAGAGTGGGGTGTCTGTCCCCGGTCACTGTGGCCATTAATTTGCGAAAAGGAAAAAAGTGATTAGATGGCAAAAGTGAGGAAAAGGTCCTGGGGTCGCTCTGTTAATAATTGATGACATTAGCACAGTAGTCAGAGATGACCTTAGTTCAGAAGATCAAGATGTAGAATTAGTTTGAGTAGAAATAAGAATTAGCAAAGGTAACATGTCACTTTTTTATTCAATCATAGGATCCAGGCATCACTGGCTAGGCCAACATTAATTCCCCATCCTTAATTGTCCTTGGAAAAGTTGTGGTGAGCTGCCTTCTTGAACCACAGCAGTCCATGTGGGAGTAGCTTATAGGCCCCTAATACCTTCACACTTTCGGACAGAATATACAGAAAAAAACATGTGCGCCTGTAAGAATGGTGCTGCAATAACCGCGGGTTATTTTAATCTTCATACATGTTGGATGAAGCAGAATGGCAAAGGTTTCCTGGAAGATGAGCTCGTAGAGTGTATTCAAGACAACTTCTTAGTCAGTATATCCTAGTACCCACCACAGAACGGCTATTTTAGACCTGGGAATGTTCAATGAGACTGGATTAATTAATGACATCTTAGTAAAGATGCCTATAATTAGCATAGTATGAGAGCAAGTTAGAAGTATAAAACCTGATAAAGGTTCTCGAAATATTTATATAGGAAATGAGAACTAAAGTGTGCACAGGTTTCTTCGAGAATGAGGCTGGGAAATTAATATTGGGAAAGGAGGAAATGGCAGAAGTGTTGAACAGGCAATTTGTGTCCCTCTTCACTGTAGAATACACAAGAAACATCCCAAGAATACTTGGAAATCAAAAGGTAAAAAGAAAGGAGGAACTTAAAACAATCAGGCTTCCGAGGGAAAAGGTATTAGGGAAACTATTAGAAACAAAGGTTGACAAGTCCCTTGACTTGATGGCTTTCATCATAGGGTCTTAAAGGAAGTGGCTGCAGACAGAGTAGATGCATTGATTGTGATCTTCCAAAATTCCCTAGATTCATGGAAGGTCCAGCAGATTGGAAATCACATGGGGAGAATGTATTAGATTTCTTTGAGGAAGTAACATGAAAATTGATAAAGGAGAATCTGTAGATTTGGTGCACTTGGATTTCCAAAAGCAATTTGATAAGGTGTGACATTAAAGATATAAAAGATAACAAGATAAGATTTTGTAATATAGGTAGTAGCATATTAGTATGTATAGATGATTGATTAGCTAACAAAAAACAGAGAGTTGGGGTAAAGGGTCATTTTCGGTTTGGCAAACTGCTACTAGTGGAGTGACGCAAAGGTCAGTGCTGGGGCCTCAAATACCTGTGTATATTACTTGGGTGAAGGAACTGAATGCATGGTAGCTAAATTTGCTGATGGCGCCAAGGTAGGAAAGTAACTTGTCAAGTGGACATAAAGAGTCTATTAAGGGATTTAGAGGTGAAGTGAATGGGCAAAAAATCTGCAGATGGAGTTTAATGTGGGACAATGTGAATTTGTTCTCTTATGCTGTAAGAATAAAAAAGCAGTGTCTTACCTGAATGGAGAAAGACTGCAGACTGTACGGTACTGAGGGATCTGGGAGCCCCAGTCCATGAATCTCTAGGCATGTAGTGGAGCAAGTGATTAGGGAGACAATTGGTCTTTTGGCGTTTCTGTGGATGCTGTGGCTGAAGCAGTTCCAACGACTGTCTAGTAAGGCGAAGATCCTGAGTGTGAATCTCAGTGGTGCCTTTACCCAAATTTCCATTCAAGGCTTTGAAATGTGATGTGTTTGCAACAAAAATACTTTGATGCACAAAAACCCAGCAACCAAAGTGTCCCAACGGAAGAAATCAAGAATTGTATTAGATCAAGGGAAGAGATGTATAAAGTTGCCAGAAAAAGGAAAGCCTGAGAATTAGGAACATTTTAGAAATCTGCCGAGGAGGACATAGAAATGGAATAAGAGTGAAAAGATAGAATATGAGAGTAAACTAGCATGAAACACAAAAACTGATTGTAAATGCTTATGTAGGTATGTAAAAAGGAAAATATTAGTAAAAATAAATGTGGTTCCATTTCAAGCAAAGTCAGGAAAATTTACAATGTGGAATAAGGAAATGGCAGAGAAATTAAACAAATACTTTGTGTCTGTCTTCACAGAGAAAAATACTAAAAAATCACTCAGATTTAAAGGAGAATCAAGGGACTAGTGTAAACGAGGAACTGCAAGATATTAATATTTGATAAAAAAAAAAGTATTCGAAAAATTACTGGGACCTAAAGTAGATAAACCCCCTGAACCTGATGTTCTACATCCCAGAGTGTTGAAGGAAGTGGCTGCAGAGATAGTAGATACGTTGTTGATCATATTTCAAAATTCTGTAGCCTCTGGAATGGTTTCTGCAGATTGGAAGGTGGGAAATATAACCCCGTTGTTTAAGATAGGAGGTAGAGAGTAAACTGGGAACTAGAGATCTGTTAGCCTGACATAAGTAGTAGGAAAAATGCTAGATTCTGCAATAAAGGATGTGATAATAGAACAGTTAGAAAATAATGGTAGCATTGGGCAGATTCAACATGGATTTATGAAAGGGAAATCATGTTTAACATACTTGTTGGGGTTTTTGAGGATGCAGTCAGCAGAATAGATAAGGGGAGACCCATGGATGTGGTACAGTGAGGTAGCACAAGGATCACAGCCGCAGTTATACACAATCTATATCAATAATTTGGATGTGGGGATTAAATGTAATATTTAGATGTTTGCGGGTGACTGGAAATTAAGTGGAAGTGTGAGTTGTGAGGAGGATGCAAAGATGTTTCGATTGGATCTGGAGAGGATAAGAGATTGGCCAAAATTTGGCAGATGGAATACAATATGGAGAAATGTGAGGTTATCCACATTGGCAGGAAATAACAAATACAGACATCTGTTAAATGGTGAGAGACTGGGAAGCGTTGATCTTCCAAGGTATTTCAATGTCCTTGTTCATGACTCACTTAAAGCTAACATGCAGGTACAGCAAACAGTTAAAAAGGTAAATGGTATGTTGGCTTTTATTACAAGTGTATTTGAGTTTAGGAGTAAAGATGTCTCACTGCCTTGGTGAGACGGCAACAGGAGCATTCTATGCAGTTTTTGTCTTCTTACCTAAGGAAAGATATACTTGTCTTAGACTGAGTGCAATGAAGGTTCCACTAAAATAATTCCTGGAGCAATGCGTGCTGAGGAAAAATTAAATAGACTGGACCTCTATTCTCTTGAGTTTAGAAGAATGAGAGGTGATCTCATTCAGGCATACAAAATTCTTACAGGGATTGACAGTGTAGATGCAGGTAGGAGGTTGCCCCAGGCTGGGGGTGTCTAGAACCAGGGGACACAGTCTCAGAATAAGGGGCAGGCCATTTAGGACTCAGATGTGCAGGAATCTCTTCACTCAGAGGGTGGTGAATATTTGGAATTGATGCCCCAGAGGAGGCTCAGTCATTTAGTATGTTCAAGACTGGGATTTATAGATTTCTACACATTGAAAGCATCATGGAACATGGGGTTAATAAAAGGAAATGTTGTTGAAGTGAAAGATGAACCATGATCTCAGTGAATGGCGGAGTTGGCTCTAAGGGCTGAATAGCTGGCTCCTGCCCCTATTTCATATGTTTTTATTGCAAGGGGAATGCAATGTAAAAGAAGTTTTGCTGCAGCTAAACAGGGCCTTAGTCAGACAGCATCTGGAGTAAACTATACAGTTTTGGTCTATTTAGTTAAGAAAGGGTATAATTGCATTAGAACCAGTTCAGAGAAGGTTCACTCGACTGATTGCTGGGATGAAGGGGTTTATTTTATGATGTAAAGTTAAGCAGATTGGGCCTTTCCCCGTTGGAGTTCAGGAGGCTGAGAGGTGATCTTATTGAACACAGAAGATCCTGAGGGGACTTGATAGGGTTTGTGCTGAGAGGATTTTTCCTCTTGTGGGAGGAGAACTTAGGGACACTGTTTTAAAAAATAGCGGTCTCCCATTTAAGACTCAGATGAGAAGAAATTTAGTTAGTCTGTGGAATTCTCTTCCCAAGAGGCGAGTGGAGGCTGGGTCATTAAATATATTCAAGGCTGAGTTAAGGTAGATTTTTGATTGACAAGAGAATTGAGGGTTACGCAGACCAACAGGAAAGCTGAGTTCAGGCCAGAATCAGATCAGCCAGAATCAGATCAGCCATCATCTTATCAAATGACGGAGAAGGCTTCGGGGCTGAATGGCCTACTCCTGCTCCTAGTTATTCTGTTCTTATTCCAACACGTTCTTCAGACTACAATCTGTGGCCAGTGATGGATAGAGAAGCATTATGTTTTGTGGACCCCAGAGGCTCTCCTGTGCCCGTTCACTAGGCCACTCGATCTCTCACCTCCACCAACCATCCTCCCTGCCTTCAGGACTCCCAGCTGCAGCACTTCATCTTCCATTGGTGTAAGGATGGCAAGATCTGGACGCCAGCACTCTTAGTGGCTCCTTCCCTGACATCATGTGCTCTCTTCTACAAGCACATACATTTCTATGGTTACTCACCCATCAAAGGTACACATTAGTCTATGCTGATGTCAGCCTGGCTGTCCATCATTTCACCACAGAGATGCCTCCTGCATGTGGACACTCAGTCTCGGCAGTGCAGGGTCAACTCTCACTGGCCAGGGCCTTCCACAGAGAGGCTGACATGTCTCTGACAGTCAATGCTGCTACCTGGGCATCCTTAGTCACGTATAAGGTCGTACGTTTAACATTGGTGCTGCACTCACCTTGCCAGAACACATCAGGACTTTGATCCTTTTGTGTCACTGCAACCACGAGCCCCGCACCTGCTCACCCCCTCGGCAATCTCCACCCAGGCTTGCTTGGGTTGACTGGGCCGATCTCCTCCTCCTGTCCTGAGGGAACAAGACCTCCCTCCGAGCCCGAGCAGCCTGGAGAAGCGCCTCCAGGGAGACATCAGTAAACCAGGGATGTTGCCTTCATAGCTTCCAGCAAGATCACAGCCATTATCCACAACCCGACCACAAACTTCATTCCTGAGTCACGGACCATCCCATGTCCCCCTCCACCCCCGAGTGACATGGAGATACTGTGCTGCTGTCTTGCACCATCATCCCTTCTGTCAGTTAATCACATCGCAGATCCCATTCTGATCTCTCCTTGCCCGCAGATCCCCCAAACGCCGTAGCTTATAACCTGTCAATTCACTCCTATTTCCCAGTTCTAATAACAGCTCAGACTTTAATATGATAGAATTCTTCATCAAGATGGAGAGTGATGATGTTGATTCTGAGTCTAGGGTCCTGAATCTTAATAAAGGAAACTACAATGGTATGAAGCGCAAGTTGGCTGTGATGTATTGGGAAAACGTTATTTAAAGGGGTGACGGTGGATAGGCAATGGCAAACATTCAAAGAGCACGTGGGTCAACTGCAACAATTGTTTATTCCTGGCATGCGCAGAAGTAAAACAGGAAGGGTGGACAAACCATGGCTTACAAGGGAATTTAGAGACAACATTAAATAAAAGGAAAAGGCATACAAATTGGCCAGAGAAAACAACAGACCTGAGGATTGGGAGCAGTTTAGAATCCAGTAAAGAAGGGCCAAATAATTGTTTAAGAAGAGGAAAATAGAGCATGAGAGTAAGTTTGCGGGGAACGTAAAAACTCACTGTAAAAGTTTCAATAGGTATGTGAAGAGAAAAAAATTGGTGAAGACAAATGTAGGTCCCTTACAGTCAAAAACAGGGCAATTTATAATGGGGAACAAAGAAGTGGCCGCCAAATTAAATACATACTTTGGTTATGTCTTCACAAAGGAGGACACAAATAACATACCAGAAATGTTGAGGAACTCAGGATTTAGTGAGAGGGAGGAACTGAAAGAAATTGGTATTGGTAGGGAAATGGGTTTGGGAAATTGATGGGATTGAAGGCCGATAAATCCCTAGGGCCTGATAATCTACATCCTAGAGTACTTAAGGAAGTGGCCCCAGAATAGTGGATACATTGGTGGTCATCTTCCGAGATTCTATAGACTCTGGAACAGTTCCTACAGATTGGAGGGTAGCTAATGTAACCCCACTATTTAAAAAGGGAGGTAGAGAAAAAACAGGGAATTATAGACCAGTCAGCCTGACGTCAGTAGTGGGGAAAATTCTAGAGTCCATTATAAAAGATTTAATAGCTGAGCACTTGGAAAACAGTGGCAGAATCGGACAGAGTGAGCATGGATATACGAAAGGGAAATCATGTTTGACAAATGTACTGGAATTTTTTGAGGATGTAACTGGTAGTGTTGATGAGGGGGAGCCAGTGGATGTGGTTTATTTGGATGTTCAGAAGACTTTCGATAAAGTCCAGCCTAAGAGATTAGCATGTGAAATGAAAGCACATGGGATTGTGGGTAGTGTATTGAGATGGATAGAAAACAGGTTGACAGACAGGAAATAAAGAGTAGGAATAAACAGGTCTTTTTCCGAATGGCAGGCAGTGACTAGTGGGGTACCGCAGGGATCGGTGCTGGGACCACAACTATTCGCAATATATGTTAATGATTTAGATGAGGGAACTAAATGTAATATCTCCACATTTGCAGATGACACAAAGCTGGGTGGGAGGGTGAGATGTGAGGAGGATGTGGAGATCTTCAGTGTGATTTGGACAAGCTGAGTGAGTGGGCAAATGTATGGCAGATGCAGTATAATGTGGATAAATGTGAGGTTACCCACTTTGGTAGCAAAAACAGGAAGGCAGATTATATTCGGAATGGCTATAAATTGAGAGAGGGGAATGTGCAGCAATACCTGCGTGTCATCGTAAACCAGTCGCTGAAGGTAAACATGCAGCTGCAGCAGGCGGCAAATAAGCCAAATGGTATGTTGGCCTTCATAGTCAGAGGATTCAAGTACAGGAGCAGGGATGTCTTCCTGCAATTACACAGGGCCTTGGTGAAACCACACCTGGAGTATTGTGTGCAGTTTTGGACTCCTTATCAGAGGAAGGATGTTCTTGCTATAGAGGGAGTGCAGCAAAGGTTTACCAGACTGATTCCTGGGATGGCGGGACTGACATATGAGGAGGAATTGGGTCGGTTAGGATTATATTCGCTAGAGCTCAGAAGAATCAGGGGGTACCTCAAAGAAAGCTATCAAATTCCAACAGGACTTGACAGGGTAGATTCAGGAAGGATGTTCCGCATGGTAGGGGATCCAGAACCAGGGGTCACACTCTGAGGATACGGTATAGACTATTTAGGACTGAGATGAGAAATTTCTTCACCCAGAAATTGGTGAGCACTACCACAGAAAGTAGTAGAGGCCAAAGCATTGCATGTGTTGAAGAAGGAGTTAGATATAGCTCTTGGGGCGAAAGGGATCAAAGGATATGGGGAGAAAGCGGAAGCAGGATATTGAGTTGGATGATCAACCATGATCATAATGAATGGTGGAGCAGACTCGAAGGGCCGAATGGCCTACTCCTGCTCCTAGTTTCTATGCTTCTATATTTAACTCTATTTCTCTCTTCACAAATACTTGCCTGATCTGCTGAGTATTTCCAGTATATTATATTTATATTTAATTTGCAGCATTAATAGTGTTTTCTTTTTCCTTTATAAATGGATGTTGTGCTTTTGGAATGTCTCTTACTGTATATTATTATTAATAGTATTTGTTTAAACACTGTGGATTTACCCTGATTCCTGTTATTTTTCTCCCCCTGTTCCTTAGTCTATGGGGTAACCGTCTCACCGATTCTTGTGCCGAGTATCTCGCCTCCGCTCTCACTACAAACCAGTCACTGACGGATCTGAACCTGGTATACAACCGCTTCACTGACCAATCTGTCCCCGCTTTCAGCCGACTCATCCTGACCTGTAGGACTCCAAATCTGATCAAGTGAGTGTTTGTGTTAATTTTTAGTGTAATAATTAAAATATAAATGGGATTTAAAATATAAATGGTCCTGAATCTATTAAACAGCAGCAATGAAAAGGGGATTGCCGCTGCTCGACAAGATTCTCCCAAACTGAAGCTGCTTCATTTTCCTCCCGGGACCTTCAGCAGTGACCCCCCCCCCTCCCCGGGGTGCTCCACCTGAGCAGAGTCTAGTCGGGTCAGGGGAGAGTGGTGGGGTCGGGGGGTTAATGCAGTCAGGTTGATGGCCAATGGGGCTGGGTCAGCGGCGTTGTTGGGTCGGGCTGTAGAGCCGGGGGTTTAGTCAGATTTGGTCAAGGACAGAGTTGGGAGGGTCAGGAGACAGTCGGGTTGGCGGGGGTGTTTAGAGGGGTTAATCGGGTAGTGTGGGTGTAGTATGATGGTCAGTGGGGGGGTGGGGGTGGTTGGAGGGGTTAATCGGGTAGTGTGGGTGTAGTATGATGGTCAGTAGGGGGTGGGGGTGGTTGGAGGGGTTAATTGGGTAGTGTGGGTGTAGTATGATGTTCTGTGAGGGGTGGGGGTTGGAGGGGTTAATCGGGTAGTGTGGGTGCAGTATGATGGTCAGTGGGGGAGTGGGGGTGGTTGGAGGGGTTAATCGGGTAGTGTGGGTGTAGTATGATGGTCAGTGGGGGGTGGGGGTGGTTGGAGGGGTTAAGCGGGTAGTGTGGGTGTAGTATGATGGTCAGTGGGGAGTGGGGGTGGTTGGAGGTGTTAATCGGGTAGTGTGGGTGTAGTATGATGGTCAGTGGGGGGTGGAGGTGGTTGGAGGGGTTAATCGGGTAGTGTGGGTGTAGTATGATGGTCAGTGGGGGGGGTGGGGGGTGGGTGATTGGGGGACTCAGTTGTGGAGTTACCCGGGTATTAGACCAGGTTTTACAGTCTAACATTTCCTGGGTAACTACCCGGGTAAGTCCTGTGGATTTGTCCCAATTCTCCGATTCTTACCCAGAGTCAGAAACATTCACACAGGGTCCCGGGCAGCAGGGGTATTGCCCAGTGGAAATTTAAACCTCTGGGGCAATTCCCACGTAGGCCCGCGGGTCAGGACATCCCAGGGACCCGCTGCCCATCTTCAACCATATGTCTGGTCTCTGATGACCCAGTGAGCAGGAGATTTGGCCCATTAACTCCAGTCTCCCTGTTATTGACACAGTTGTTCAATCTGTTTATTCCTGTTTAATCTTTAATCTCTTTCAGGTTGTGGGGCAATCAGTTCAGTCAAAATGGAGAAAATCAGCTGAAGTTGCTACAGGGAACCAGATCTGGACTGAGAGTGAGATGCGAACCTCAGGATTGATAAACATTCCTGTTCTCATTATAGGAACATTTTTAACCGAGTTTCTCTCCCTCCCCTTTAACCGGCCGCGCTCCAGGTTTAAATCCTATTGGCCCTTTCCCAGTTTCCAGCTCGAGCTGAGTGAGCGTCATCTCCCATTGTGACGTCAGAGGCCCAGCCACAGGGTCACGAGACTCAGCCGCCCGGCCCCACAGGCGCTGCTTCTGCAGGACATGCGGGGCTGAATGTTCCCCAATGGGGCACTGGGGAAATGTACAGACAGGGAGGGCCCAGGGTGGGGATCAGTCTGGGCTGCAGTGGGACATTGACAATTACACTCAGTATTCCTGGGATTGGGGGTAAAGCCCCTAGGGCACCCGCTCAGTATCACTGCCCAGTGACCCTGCTGGGAAGTGAACCTGTGTGGGTTCAGGGTGGGTACAGGGTCTGTTCAGCTGGGATAGATCCCACTGTCCAATAGAGACAAACACCCACTGCAAGGGGGGGCCCAGAGAGAGTATCCTATTGGGGAGGTTCCAGCGGATTCTGTAACCGAGGGATTGCACTGAAAGTATCAATGCTTTTCTGTCGTTCCTAAGAAAGAAATCATCAGTTGTTGAAACAATGTGTTGAATTTAGACTCTGCCCTATTGATATTGCTGTAATTTACACACTGAAGGGTGAGTTTCTAAACAGCTGGAATGACAAAGAGGACTGGAGTGTGTCAAATAAAGATGGTGACTTGGTAAATTCACCCACCCGCTCAAAGAGTATCAAGTTGTGGAAGTTAAGTGACCCAGTGGAAACTACACTGCAGTAAATGGACAGGATCCATGTAGGGACCCACAGCCTGAAACTCTGCGGGCCTAATGCATGGGTTGTGGTCTGAACATAGAGCAGGATCACCAGCATTTAAACAGAGAGAAGATAGTTTGATGTTCTGGGTCAGGTTCCTTAAGATGTAACTTTGTTGGATTGATATTATTTTCCAGATACTGATGGGCCTGTTGTACATTACATTATTTCCTGATTTATTTTACATTCCCCATCATATACACTTTGTTTATTCTCCCCTCACTCTGGTACAATAAATGGTGAAGATTTACTGTGTTCATCAGGCTTCAAAAAATCAAGGAAGGGAACCAATAATTTGAAATCAGTAATAACCAGATTCGAACAACAGGCTCACACAAGAAAGATGATCTGGCATTAGATATCTCCTGGGGCCAGAGACTGACAGATCAAGGGACAGAGAGATAAGACTCTATGGTTTAATGTAAGGAATCAACTCAGAAATGTCAACATAATCACCATACAGTAATGAGAGATTAATACTGATACAGTGGAAAGAACAGGTAACAGGGACAAAAAAACACACTTTGTAAAGCCTTTTACACGCTTTTATGGTGTTGTCACTGACACCCAATTAACGCTGATAGCCCACAAATTGCAATGAGATAAGTGGCCCATTTAATGGAGTCGATTTCAACTATCAGGGGAGGATTGTGTATTGGGTTATGTTGCTGGAGTAACAATCCTGGGGTTTTGCTGATAACCCAGAGAACATGAGTTCAGATGAAAGTTTGAGAATTTTAATTCAGTTTAACAGAAGCTGGATTTTAAATAGAAACTGTTGTCATTGATCATTAATCTGCCCGAGTGTTTGTAAAGGAAACGTGCTGTCCTTATCTGGCCTGTTCTGTCTCTGACTCCAGACTCTCCAATGTGATTGGCTGTCATGTTCGCGGCCTCTGAAGTGCCCGAGTATTCCGCTTAGTTGTATCAAACAGTCACATCGATCATTCTAGGAGATGCCCCAACAGCGACATCTCAGGGTAATTTGAGTCGACAATTACAGTGACTTCACCAGCAACAGCCACAGCTGGGAAGTGGGTGGAACTTGTCACTCGGGTGTAAAACTGGTGTTTCAGATCCTTGAAATGGAAATTGAAAGGTTTCTGTGAGGCCGCTGATTTCTAATGCCAGTTTCTCACCAGAGGAGCAAGTTGGGGGATAAATGTTCATGCAGACACCAGGGTGCTCCCCATATCTTCTTGTATTAGAGCGGCTGGGATGTGTTGCATCCACTGGAACAGACAGAGAGCGCCAGGGATTAACATCTCATCGGGGAAAGCAACAAACAATGGAAAAGAGAATCGGGCCGAGTCCAAAAAACCCGGACGATTTACTATATACCCCATTATGGGCAAAATCCCAAGACAAACCTCTTCTCCAATCAACAGTATTAGATCGACAGACTACGGAATGGATGAATTAGATTCCTGAATGGTTCATAAATGAATCTCCCCAATCTGATCTAAACTATAATTTTATAATCAGTGATCTAGTGAATACTTTTTGATGGTGATAGACTGAGTTAGCAGCCTCTCATTCATTGTGCTACTTACCTGCCTATTAATTGTGTAATTAATGTTCCTGGGTGACCCTGTCTGCAACTATACAGAATAGGTCCTCCCGATCCACTCCAGCTCTACCCTCATAATTGTAAACACCTCAAATAAATGGTCACTTAGTCTCCTCTGTTCCAAAGAAAACAACCCCAGCCGATCCAGTCCTTCCTCATAGGAAATGGGTGAGTCCCAGGCTGTCAAGGAGGACAAGGCCAGTAGTGCACTAATCCCCTCAGTGCATCTCGCTCTACAACATTTATTCAGCCCTGAATACTGGTGAGAATGACGGGTCAACTGGGGAGTGCAGCCAGAGCCAAACCCATGGTGCCACGGATTGTTCAGCTGACCGGGGGTGAGGAGGTGCAATAATTGGCAATTCTGTAGTTCAGGGAGACCGCCGGCCTTTCTGCGGCTGCAGACATGAGTCTTGGATGAGTTGTTGCCAAACCAACCACCTCCCCCCAACCCCCATGGTCGGTCAAGGCCTCGCCGAAATCGGCAAAGGCAAAGAAAGCAATGCTCAAAAAGATCAAAATAAAAATATATAAGTTGTTGAATTCTGAGCTTGGAGGTTCTTCTCAGCGTCACCACATCTCTCTTAAAAGAGCTGAGACCACAAGAAAATGGCACTTGCGGCACAGCTCCTTCTCAATAGAGATCAGTAAGAAACATGTACTACACCCGCGCTTTCTCTTTGTCAGATCTGAACAATTATTGTGTGTTGCGTCTCCTGTGTAATGGACCTAGAGCTAATCATCTTCCCCATTATTCCCAAATTTCCCCTGTCCAATACAATGTGAACAATTATTGTGTTGTGTTCTTCTCTAATCTGTAAACTTCATTGTTCCGGAGTGTGGGAACATCTACTGGCCGGAACTGGGAACTATAACAGAGCGGCTCAGATTCACATTTACAGTCAGTGTTACAAAAACAGCCACACTGTGCAATGTAAGCAAATAGTTTCTGTCTGTTAATTATGTTGTATTGTTCCACATTTTATAGTGAGAAATGAATAGAATCGAGAAATAATAACGATATTGCTTCACTCCTTTGATTATTGTGAATTTACCATTTTATTCTTTACTAGACATTAAGCACCATTTCTGTCTGATTTCTCAGGTTTACATGACTGAAAAAAAACAAACACAAATAGAATAGAAACTAAGCTGATGGCTTCACAGGAAATAAAAGCAAAAGAAATGGGGGTGAAATTCAAACAGAATAAAATGAAATAAATCTGAAAATGCTGGACAGGCTGATCCTGAAACATCAGTGGAGAAGTTCGGGTTAACAGTTCAGGGCCCTGAACCTTCTCTGGACCTGAAAAGATAATCCAGCTTCTCCACGGAGAGATTTGAACATTCGCCTCCTTTATTTAAATAATGTTTTATTTTGATTTCAGAGTTGCTTATTTGGTATTGAAATATTCTTTTGTAAATTCCATGGGCCCAAATCTTCCTGTCTCCGGATGGTCAGAAATGGGGTGTTTGTGAGAAGATGTGTGTTAGGATCTTGCGGAAGTCCTGACTCGGGGACTTTCCTTATTCAATGGGTCAAGGGAGCTGGACAGGCTTTTCCTGATTCCACATCCTGGGTTGTTCTTCCCCGGTGTCTTGGGGATGACACTAGGCAGTAAATAGGAACTCTCTGCTTCTTTCTTGCCTGTGAGCTGTCTGATTGGGACTCTTCCTGTTAATCCTGTTTTATTGTCACACTCACAAGGTCTGAACTGCTGCTCTCTTTCCCATGGTCTCTAAGATTATTAACCAGGTTAGGAAGGAATCAGTGACCCTGACCAGTAACAGCCGTTTCCTAATGGTTATCCACAAGGGCGGTTCAGACACTCTCCTCACTTCATTAACGACCATAAATAAAACATAAAAGAAACAGAACTACAGCAACAACAATAACTTCCATTTATAGGGCGCCTTTAACAAAGTTAAATGTCACAAGTTGCAGGAGGGTTATAGACAAATTTGACACAAGAACAGAGTAAATAGGAGCTGGAGTAAACCACACAGACCGTCCAGCCCGCTCCGCTATTTCATATGGTCAGGGCCAGGATTCCCTTCCCGCCATCCGAAGAGTTGGTGGTGAACACATTCCCGCCAACTGCCACTGCCCCGCAGCCAATTCACGCTGGGAAGAGCGTCATTTGGCTGCAGGTGGAATTTTCGCCCCTCACTGGGAGGAAGTCCCGCCTCAGAGAGCTGCTGGCTATTCTGATTGGTCGAGAGCCCTCTGGTCCCTGAGGCTCCAGGAGTGGAAAGGACCGGGACTGGAAGTAGCACCCAGAGCCTCAATCCCAAAATTCCAGCAACAGGTAATTTCTGGGGGCCTCAGGCCGGGTGGGGGGCGTCCTTGCAGCTACTGGGCTTAAGGAGTGGGGGCAAAGTTTTTCTTTATTCGTTCATGGGGTGTGGGTGTCCCAGGAAAGAAAGAATTTATTGCCCATCTGTAATTGCCCCTGAACAGAGTAACTAACTAGGCCACTTCCGAAGGCATTTAAGAGTCAACCACATTACTCTGGAGTAATGTAGGAGTTTGGATCCACATGTAGACGAGACCAGGTAAGGATGACGGATGAGAGATTTCCTTCCCTAAAGGACATTCATGCACAAGATGGGTCTTTACAACAATTGACATTGGTTTCATAGTCACCATCACTGAGACTAGTTTCTATTCCAGAATTTGTGTAAGTAAATTCAAACTCCACCAGCTGCTGTGTTGGGATTTGAACCCGTATCCCCAGAGCAGTAGCCTAGGAATAAGGATTACTAGTCCAGCGACAATACCACTACAGCACCATACCCACCCCTGATGGAGGAACCTTCACTCCGCCCCCATCCCCCGCCCAAGGCCTGAACTGGATCATTGTCGGGTTTCCTCCAGACTCGGGAAGTCCTCCCGCCAGATTAAAAATTGAGGCTGGGCAGGAAAGGGCCGTAAAGGGAATATATTTAAGAAGGAAATTGATAGATCTCTGGACTCTAAAGGTGCCAAGTGTTCTGGGGAGAGAGCGGGAGGATGGCGTTGAGAGAGAGGATCAGCCATGATCATACTGAATGGCGGAGCAGGCTCGAAAGGCCGAATGACCCAGTCCTGCTCCTATTTCCTATGTTTCTCAATTGGGGCAGGTGTGGGCAGCCCATCTGAGACCTCGTCCACCCCAGCATTAAATTGCTGAGAGATCGGGCAGGCGTGAATGCAGCGGGAAGCCTATCTGTGATACTGCCCGCTCAACCAGCCACCCCCTTCGGCCCCCTTTCCCTGCCAGGCCAACCACCGACAAACCAGCCAGACACAGAGCATCAAATTCAGGCCTCTTTTATTGCAGCTCACAAGCTCTGTGAAGTTCCACCCGCTTTTACTCTTATTGGTCTAACAAGGTTGAAGGTTTTCTCTACCAGTGCAAACTAACTGTTTTAGTTTTTTTTTCAGTAATATTACAGGCATTTAGAAATGTGCCCGATGAAAGAGCAAAAAAAACTTTTGAGCAAAGCTGAGAAAAATACCTATAGGATTGGAAAAAAACAAAGATTAAAATCGTTTTTGGTTTGTCTTTTACCTGATTACAAAAAGTTGACACAGTTGTGCACATTTGGGAATGTTTGCTCCACCCTTTTGAAAAGAAGCAGAGAAGTTCACCCTTTCCACTGACAGGACAGTGATTATTGAACTAAAAACTTTCCCTTTTAAAGATTTGGCTTCATCCCATTTGTTATCTTACAGGACAAACTTTGTGAACAGGAGATATGGGAGTTATCCCTAAACTGATAGCAAACACTTCTGTCTCTGAAGTAATACACCGGATTATGTGAATATTATTGGAAGATAACTTCCTCCAGGGCTCATGCATAAGAGAGAAGAGTAATTAATGGGATGTCCCACTTAGAATATAGGAGCGAAATAACACCAACAAATGGAAATGAACAACTCTTCCTGGCTATAGTTGAATGGAATATATCAATCCGTATGGATCTCTGTACATTTTAATAAAAGTCAGGAAAGGGTAGATGAAACTAGTAAGTTGAGTGCTTTATCTTGAGGTCTTTGTGTCTTTGCCTCTGAATGATTTAAGGAAACTCCTTTTGATAGTCTGCCCACTCCCTCGGGCATTGCAGCACACGAGGGAGATAAGCAAATATCTACAGGCAGATGCCACCCCCTCCTCCCATCACCCCCTTGCCCCTGAACAACGTCTGGTAAGATTACCTAAGAGTGAAGAGTGGCTTGTATTAGATGGCATGATATTGGCATTTCGGTATGCGTGTGCAGATATGATATGTTAATGTGCAGTTACTAACATGTGGAAATGTATGATGCTCCTGAACTGAAGAATGGGCCCCAGACTTGCTCAGATACTTGGCAACAGAACCACATGAATGGATTAATGTGATCAGTAGCGTGATAAAACATTATAAATCACCAAGACATAAAATAGATATTCCACAGAAAAAATGACTTTAGAAGAATCAGGGTACAATTAAACACACCGGTATCTACCAGGAGGAGGAAAATTTAAATGAAAAGGGATTTTGATTTAGAAAATATCCACAAGGTGGATGCAGCTGAAGACAGCTGGAGAATCTTTAAAGTCCATGCATAAACTTCTGTTTGAACTTTAAGTACTTAGGACATTCCAATAATTTAGAATTGTGTGAGGTGATGTGCAGGTGGAGAGGATGAATCAAAGTCAACAGTTACCACATTTTACTGGAAAAGGTTTTAAATGTATTCTTGGGGGCAGCTCAAAGGTTTGTGTTGTTGATTTTGATAATTTTAATACCGTTAGTATGTTATCTACAGTTTATAATCAAGTAATTAGGAAAAGAAGGTTATAGGTTAGAAATAGATGGATTAACCAGAAATCTGTTTGTGAGAGGGCTAATTGTTGGGAGGGCTAATTTTTCGAAGAGGTGACCAGGTGTGCAGATGAGAGCAATGCAATTGACATAGTCTATTTGGACTTCAACAAAGCTTTCAGATTTCTACCAGTTGTTCTATTTAGGCCTCTATCTCTCTCTGTCTGTCTGAATTTAGTTCCTGAAATGTTCACTGGCTATTGCTCTTATGATCAAAAAATTGCCGTCAGTGTTCCAGCTCAGAATGGGATTATTAAGGAGCGGAATAGGGTCAGTTTATGAGCTCGGTCCAGGGATCAGTTCCCCTCTGACAGCGCTGACCCACTGACTGTGCGGCGATCCCTCATTCCCAAAACTCTGACAGTGAAGCGATCCCTCATTCCTGACCCACTGACTGTGCAGCGCTCCTGTTTTCCTGATGCTTTGAAAGTGCAGCGGTCCCTCATTTCTGGCCTACTGTGAGTGCAGCTCTCTCTCTGTTTTGACCATCTGGCAGAATAGCGCTGCCTTATTCCTGACCCTCTGACAGTGCAGCGTTCCCTCATGCCTAACCATCTGACACTGCAACGCTTGATCAGTCCTGACCCTCCGACAGTGCAGCATTCCTCCAGTCGTGACTCTAAGAGTGCAGCACTCCCTCCATCCTGACTCACTAACTGTGCGGTGCTCCCTCATTCTAGAGCCTCGGACAATGAAACGCTCGCTCATTCCTGACCTTCCGACTGTGCAGCGCTCCCTCAATCCTGAGCCTTTGACAGTGCAGCAGTGCTGCAGCCGTGACTCTCTGACATTGCAGCGCTCTCATTTTCCTGATCACCTGACAATTCAGCACTACCTCATTCCTGAGCCTCTGAGAGTGCAGCGTTCCCTCATGCCTAACCCTCTGACAGTGCAGCACTCGATCAGTCCTTACCCACTCTCAGTGTCGTGCTCTCTGAGTCCTCACCCACTGACAGCACAGCATTCCATCGGTTTTGACCCTCTGACAGCATACTGCTCCCTTGTTCTTGACCCTCTGAAACTGCAGAGTTCCCTCATGCGTAACCCTCTGACAGTGCAGCGCTCGATCAGTCCTGACCGTCTGACAGTACAGCAACCTCTCAATCCTGACCATCTAACTGTGAAGCTCTCCCTCAGTCCAAACTCTCTGACGGTACAGCACACACTTAGCCCTAAAGCTTTGACAGTGAAATGCTGCTTCAGTCCTGACCCTCCGACACTGCAGCGCTCCCTCAGTCCTGACAGTCTGACAGTGCAGCACTCTCTCAATACTGACCATCTATCTGTGCAGTGCTCCCTCAGTCCAAACTCTCTGACAGTGCAGCACACACTCAGCCCTGAAGCTTTGACGGTGAAACGCTGCTGCATTCCTGACGCTCGACAGTGCAGCATTCCTTAGCCCTGTCACTTTTACATTGCAGAGCTACGCCAATCCCTGCCATCTGACAGTTTAGCGCTCCCAAAATCCACATCCACTGGCAATGAAGTGCTCCTTCAGTCCTGACCCTCTGACAGTGCAGTGCTCCGCCAGCCTTGACCCGTGTCAGTGCAGAGCTCCTTCAACACTGACATTTTGACAGTACAGTGTTGTCTCAGTCATTCCCTCCTCACAATACAGCACCCCCTGTTTCCTGTCCCTCTGACAAAGCAGAGCTCCCTCATGCCCAAACCTGTCACAGTGCAGCGCTCGATCAGTTCACCCTCTGACAGTGCAGCACTCCCCCATTCATGACCCCCTGACAGTGCATCGCTCCATCAGCCCTGACCATATGATGCTGTAGTGTCACCTCAAGTTTAGCCTCTGACCGTGCAGCGCTCCCTCAATCCTAACCCCCTGAAAATGTAGGTCTCTCTCAGCCCTTAACATCTGACAGTGCAGCGCTCTCTCAGTCCTGACCATCTAGCAACGCAGTGCTCCCTCCATCCTCACACACAGTGCAGGTCTCCCTCAGTCGAAATCCTCTGACAGTGCAGCATTCCCTCAGTCCTGGTCCTCAGACAAGGTAGCGCTCCCTCAGCCTGTCCCTCTGAAAATGCAGTGCTCCTTCAGGCCTGACCAGCTGACAATGCAGCCCTCCCTCAGAGCTGACCCTCCGACAGTGCAGCGCTCCTCCAGTCATTACCCACTGAGTATGCAGCAGGCCCTCCGTCCCCACCCACTGACTTTGCAGAACTCTCTCATTTCTGACCCACTGACTGTGCTGCGCTCCCTCATTCCTGACCCACTGACTGTGCGGCGCTCCCTCGTTCCTGAACCTCTGACAGTGAGGCGCTCCCTCATTCCTGAACCTCTGACAGTGCGGCGCTCCCTCATTCCTGACCCACTGACTGTGGGCGCTCCCTCATTCCTAACCCACTGACTGTGCGGCACTCTCTCAAACCTGACTCTCTGACAGTGCAGCGGTACTGCCGTCCTGATTCTCTGACATTGCAGCGCTGCCTCAATCCTGATGCTTTGACAATGCAGCGGAACTGCAGTCCTCATCTCTGACAGAGCAGCGCCCCCGTATTCCTGACCCCTCACAATTAGGCACTACCTCAGTCCTGACCATCTGACAGTGTCCGACAGGCCTCCTCCTGGAACACCAGGGTTTTATGATTCACGAGTCTCATTTCTACACGGACTGGGAGATTAGAAAACGGCTCAAGACGCGAAGTCATGAGTGATTCCGGGCAGTTCCCCCATGCTTTGTACCGACTATTGTGCCTGATGTTTTGTACCGGCATGTAACAAGGTTACACGTGTCCAGCTGTGGTGACCGAGGGTCTAAGATGTTGTACATGAGAGTTGTACATGGGGTTCGGTGTGAATGCTCAAACAGTGCCCGCAGCCTCCATGATTGAAATGATTATCTTCTTCTACCAGCTTCTTAACTCGAGAATGCATTTCATTTAATCCATTGGCACAAAGCTTGGAAATACAAATAAGTTATCCAGATCAGTTGAATAATGTTGATTTGTTAGATACTGAAGAAACTTCTAAAGCCGGTGAACAACATGGTCAGAAATAGGTTGAAATGTATTTTAATAGAGAACCAGGTTGGGAGGAAAAGCAGCGCCTTCAGCTCATGTACGTTAATGGGATTTGATTTCATTCAGTTTTATCTGTGTAAAGCGACCGCAATAGGGCTCGAATCCACATTCTCCTCATAACGTTGCATGATAAACGGGGCTTAAAAGCCGAATCTATTCGGCCTTGAGACAAGCCAAACCTCCAGCAAACAATTGTGAATAAATGTTATCGATATATTCAAGACCCTGACTCACAATGTAAGTAGCGCACTTTGCCCCCGAGTCCTCATCCACTCCTGAAGCTGAATTCTGACTGTTTTCTATGAATCTTGTTTGTTATTGTGTTGTTTTAACAGGAAAACACGATGTTCACCGCGGGAAAGCAGCAGACACCGCAAGGCAGGAAGTTGAGGAAATGTTTTCAATTTCACAAGAACAATTTATTTTCGCCGTAGTAGAAATACAGTCAATATAAATTAGAACAGGGGCGTTAATTGAACTCGAGTTAGGACAGGAAACATGGATTCGGTTTTTCACTTTTCTAGCCAATACCCGAATAACGGCCCAAACAGATTGAACCGCCTTCTTCAGTTCTTCCCTGAATTCAGTTTGTGTAGCTGCATGAAGACACGTGTTTGTACAGGGACACAAAAACATCAGCATCTAACCTGATTGAGGAGCGATGTATGTGAAACATATATAATCGGGTCGGTAATGCACGGCTAGGTTGTGAGTTACAGAACAGACAGCGGCTGTCAGCCGCAACACTATAAAACTGCCTGATATAATGAACAGGTAAATAATGGATTTCCTTCCGTTTTCCACCTCTAGATCATTGTGATTCTTAGTGTTGTGAGCCGGGAGTTCCCTGCGGGCTCTGGGAGCTGTTAAATTGCATCTGATTGTCAATTGAATAACAATATGAAAACAAAAGGAAGTCAAAGAGAGAAAATACTTCCGATCCCACAGTCCGCTACCCGGCAGGTGATACAAAATAAATCCCAGCTTGGGCGGAAACCCCCGTGAACATTGTTAATGATCAGTTTGTGTTCATAGGCAAACCAGAATTGGATATTCTCCAAATAGTTCAGCACAAAGGCAGTTATTAAGGTCACTGTAGCAATTTTGACAACGCAACACTTTATTTTAACCTTCTGACAGCACATAGATACACAACGGTCAAAACTGAAGGAGACTATAAACCACACAGACGTTTATATGTCATTATTACTCATGTACATGTTTAACTTGCCGACGGCAGTGTAGGAGAGGAATGAGTGTGGGAAGAATTTTTTGCATTGAATCACTTGACTCCTCAACTTCCACAGCCGAACCTGGATGTCTCTGCATCCCTTCACACCACCCCAACGAGTTTCAGTTTGCACAGAAGGTTTGGTTTCCAAATTTCAGTTTTAATTTTTGTTTCCTTAGGATATGGGAGGATCAGATTTCTTTCTCTGTTTCCTTTTTCAGATTGGGCCTGGCTCAATAAAATAAAACAAGCTTTGAAAGGAGAGATTCCATCACAGGAACTAATCGAGAGAATACCTTCTGCCGCATTTGTGCTGTGTTCTATTATCAAGAGTAGCAAGTTCCTTGCAGCAAAGTCTAGTTTCTCAATACACGTTTCTACAAAGCACTTCCGCTACCAGGTCAACGTGCCATGTTTTCCTTTCACTGATCCACTCTCCGCGAGCCTCTCTCTTGGTGGGATGCTGTGTTGTTGTTCAGCCTATTAAGTTGCATGTCGATCAGAGCTATCTTGCATCTGTTATCGACCAACTTCAAATTGTGTGTCTGATTCGTGCGCATAGTCCTGACGTTCCCGCTTGCGAATCGACGAGATGACATCTCCTATATTTTAGTTTGTTTCATTTATTTGCCTGGTGCAATGGATTCTATCAACTTGTTGTGGAGAGACCCAAATCTAGAAGAACCCATTGAAGCAGCTGGGCTGTGGTGTGTCAGCACCTTAGTAGTCGGGCGCTGCCCGATGTGAGGTGGTTGGCGAATGACCAGAGAGATACGATTGTCCATCCCACCGCCAGAGGCTGCCTGTAGCACTCGTTCATTATGGCAATCAAATTGGGCTAATCACTCACAGCTACTGTTTCCCGTGTTGTGTTAACCTTCTGCATTGAAAATGGGGTGCCCTCTCTCCAGGGCTCCAGGTTTGGCAAAATGTATGTAGATCTGGGCTGCGCAAACGGCAGGGTGCGACTCTTGACCTCCCCGGTTGAATCTGCATCAATGCAGAAGACTGCGATTGGCACCAACTTGGTTGCAAAGGTAGCCAGGAATGTGCCATATTCAGACATCAATCTGCCTTTGGGCTCCAGTCCAGATATATTGACAGGGGTTATTCGCATATTCTTTAGCTCTTCCGAGGCATCCATATCGCAGTGGAGCTATTGTCCCACAGCTGCGAGTTCGGTTCCTGAGTCCACATGGCAGTGGGCCTGGACACGGCATGTCTGGGGCTAACCCGCTCTGTGTTTCTCTGAAACTTCAGCCTGGGGCTGCGAGGAACCCGTTTCCATGGTCACTGGGAAGATGCACAGTTGAGAACTTGCTCATGGAGAGGCCCTGCACCGACAGAGGGAGATTTACACATTTCTCATTGTTGTAAGCCAGCAGTGTGGGCTGAAAATGAGATGACATTCAGCGCACAAAAGCAGAAAGCATGCTCACTCTCTTCACCCACACATTGGGCACATCCCATCAATCTGTTGGATGCATTAATTTCAATTAAACCGGAAAAAGGAACAGGCGTACCATGCATCTACGTCAAAGCCATTAGAGTTATGGGGTACAAAGTAATTAATGGAAATTGCCCATGTCTACATATATAGAACCAGAATATGTCATCGCACTGTGTGAAGCTTCATTTGCTCTGGATATCATAGAGGGGGTATAAGTGAAGACAAAGCATTTCTGAAGATGATCAACAAAGACAGGTGAGAGTTTCTGCCCTTGACATCTAGGCTGCATTTGACCGAGTGTGGAAGCAAGAAGCCCTAGCAGAACTGGAGCCAATGGGAATCAGGAAGAAAATGCTTCACTGTTTGGAGTCATACCTGGCAGAAGCTGAGCTGGGCGAACCATTGTGGCTACAAGAGTAGGTCAGAAGCTATGAATCCTGCAGCGAGTCACTCACCTCCTGACTCCCGAAAGCCTGTCCACCATCCACAAGGCACAAGTCAGGAGTGTGATGGAATACTCTCCTCTGGCTTGCATGAGTGCAGCTCCCACAACATTCAAGAAGCTTGACACCATCCGTGGCAAAGCAGCCCGATTGCTTGGCACCCCTTTCACAAACATTCACTCCCTGTGCCACCGACAAACAGCAGCAGCAGTGTGTACCATCTGCAAGATGCACTGCAGAAACTTACGAAGGCTGTTTTGGCAGCACCTTCCAAACCCACGACCAATCCCATCCAGTTGGGCAGGGCAGTAGACAGATGGGAACACCACCACCTGGAAGTCCCTCCCAAGCCACTCGCATTCCTGACTTGGAAATACATCTCCGTTCCTCCACTGTCGCTGGGTCAAAATCCTGGAACTTCGTCCCTAACAATACTATGGATGTGCCTATACTACAGTGAATGCAGCAGTTCAAGAAGGCAGTTCACCACTGCCTCCTCATGGGAAAATGGGGATTGGCATTAAATGATCGCCTTGGCAACGATGACGGCATCCCGTAAAATGAATAAAAATGTGATAAATTTTATTTGCATCTTATAATTATTTGTTGTTGATAGAAAATTAAAAATCCAAAATCCTTAGGCATCGACTCCAATTTGTTCCAACCCCTGAATATTCCAACCAGTTGTGCGAGGTTTTGTGCACCCCTGTCCAGTTGTTGTTCCTGTGTATCCCTGTCCAACTGTGGTAGCCGTGGGAACCCCTACTTCCACTGTGGTAGCCCTAGGTTCCTGTGTGCATCCGTGGTCCCCCTGTGTATATCTGCTCAGAGGTGCTAGTGCCTGGGTATACCTGTCAGCGGTGTATCCTGGTCAATTTGTCCATGAATGTCGTCTTCTAGGGTCGTGTTGATAAGATTTATGTGGTTATGGGAACTCGTAATACACCGTCCAAACAAAGTTTACCCCATTCACAGAATTGGAACGGAGCTTTCCGGAGCCGGAGAGCGGTCGCTTTCCATCCAAATGTATCCGAAAGAGAGTGATCTCCTGCCGAAAATTCCGGGAAGGAAATTCGGAAGTTGAGTCAGGAATTTAAAAAAATGTAAAGTATATTTTTTCCCTCTGTGACTATTATGGCTTTGAACGTTGTGACACTTGCTGAAGTGAGTGCAGTGGATTCAACATTTCACTGCCTCTCTTAACATTTTCTTCGAGCTGAGACCAAAAACATGGGTTTTTACATCGTGTCGATGTTATCAGCTTCGCCTAACACGTGAAAGGCCCCTTATTACTTGATTGAAATCTGCTTCCGCATGCGGCGGCTATTCATAGGCTGAATGCAATTGTCCTTCATCCACAAATCTGATCTGACATGTTAACTGTTTTGTAAAGTGCACTCTTCTGAATGGAAATCGAACCAGAACCGCGGAAATCGTAACCATTAGGCCGGCAGGGAAGGATACCTAAATGTAGTTCAAATGACGAAAGGATCATTTGGATGTCCACCACCCCCACACCAACCCCCGCCACCCCCCCACCCCGCTCTCCCCCACCACCTTCAAAGGATCTTTTCACCCGCCTTGAGTATTGTCCCTCCACCTGGACTCCTCCCTCCGGCCTCTTACCTGCTCTTGATCTTTTCATTGAGAGCTGTCAGAGTGACATCGGCCGTCTCAATTTCTCTGCTCCTCTCTCTCACTCTAACCTGTCTTCTTCTGAAGTTGCCGCACTCCATTCTCTCAGGCCCAACCCTAACTATGTTATCAAATCTGCTGACAAAGGTAGCGCTGTTGTTGTCTGGTGCACTGATTTCTACCTCGCAGAGGCTGAGCGCCAACGCAAAGGCACTTCCTCCTACCTCCACATGGACCAGGACCCCACCACCAAACGTCAGGACATTTTTTCCAAGGCGGTGCCTGGCCTGAACACCTCTGGGGATCATCTCTACACAGCTTCCAACCTCATAGTCTCCCAACCTCATAATCTCCCAACCTCGGACAGCACGCTACTACCTCCTCCCCAAAATCCACAAACAGGCCTGTCCCAGTAGACCGATCGTGTCAGCCTGTTCCTGCCTCATGGAAATTATTTCTTCCTATCTTGACCCCGTTCTCTCTCACTTTCTCCAGTCTCGTCCCACTGACATCCACGATTCCCCTGATCCCCACATCATATCAACAATTTCCAGTTCCCTGGCCCCAACCGCCTCCTCTTCTCCATGGACGTCCAATCCCTCTACACCTCCATCCCCCACCGGGTTGTTCTGAGTGCTCTCTGCTTCTTCTTGAACAGAGACCCGAACAATCCCCATCCACCACCTCTCTCCTCCATCTGGCTGAACTTGTTGTCTCACTCAACAATTTCTCCTTAAACTCACCTCACTTCCGCAAATAAAAGGTGTGGCTATGAGTATCCACATGGGCCCCAGTTATGCCTGTCTCTTTATGGGGTATGTGGAGCATTCCTTGTTCCAGTCTTACTCAGGACCCATCCCACAACTCTTTCTCCGGTACATCGATGACTGTTTCGGTGCCACTTCATGCTCTCGTCTGGGCCTGGAAAAATGTATCAATTTTGCTTCCAATTTCCACCCTCCATCACTTTCACATGGTACATCTCTGACAGTTCTCTTCCCTCCCTTCACCTCTCTGTCTCAAGTTCTGGTGATAGACTGTCCAGCAATATTCATTACAATCCAACCAACTCGCACAGCTACCTCAATTACAGCTCCTCACAGCCTGCTTCATATAAGGACTCCATCACATTCTCTCAGTTACTACAAGTCTGTCGCATCAGTTCCAATGATGCCACTTTCCTAAACAATTCTTCTGACATTTCATTCCTTCTTCCTGTACCGCGGTTTCCCACCTATGGTGGTTGACAGGTCCCTCAAGTGTGTCCAACCCATCTCCCACGCCTCTGCCCTAACACTTTCCTCCCCCTCCCACAACCTTGATAGGTCATGTACTCACTTTTCAACCCACCAGCCTCCGCATTCAAAGGATCATCCTCCACAAATTCCGCCAACTCCAGCATGATGCCACCATCAAACACATCATCCCTTCACCCACCCTGTTGGCATTTGGTATGGACTGTTCCCTCCGGGCACCCTGGTCCATTCCTCCATCACCCCCTACACCTCAAACTCCTCCCACGGCACCTTCCCATGCAATTGCAGCAGGTGCAACACCTGCCCTTTTACTTCCCCCCTCCTCAACGTCCAAAGGCCCAAACACTCCTTCCCAGTGAAGCAGCGCTTCAGTTGTACTTTCTTCAACTTAGTCTACTGCATTCGTTACTCCTAATGCGGTCTTCTCTACATTGGAGAGACCAAACGCAGACCGGGTGGCTGCTTTGTGGAACAAATACGGCCTGGACACGAGCATGACCCAGACCTTCCTGCCGCTTGCCACTTCAACACTCCACCCTTCTCTCATGCCCACATGTCCGTCCGTGGCCTGCTGCATTGTTCCAGTGAAGCCCAAAGCAAACTGAAGGAACAGCACCTCATCTTCTGACTAGGCAGTTTACAGCCTTCTGGGCTGAATATTGAGTTCAACAACTTCATATGATGAACTCTCTCCTGCAACCCCGCGCCTTTTTGATCCTTTTTTTCAAATATGTTTTTATTAATTTATATATATGATTTCTCCCCACCTATTTCAATTACTTTTTAAAAAATGTATTCGTTGTTTTATTCTGCTTTCTACTCTTAATGTCACCTTTAGCACCACCTTTAGCACCACCTTTAGCCAGTATCACCACTTCGGATTTATGCTTATTACATCTTTTGCATTCTCTCCTTTGCCACCACCTACCACTGGCCTTCTACCCAGCTTCAACTGTCCCACCGCCTTAAACAGTTTACACTTCACCACATTTTCACCTCTTTAGTTCGAAAGAAGACGGGCTCGAAACGTTAACTCTGTCTTTCTCTCCACATATGCTGTCAGGCCTGCTGAGTTTTTCCAGCAATTTTTGTTTTTGCTTCAGATTTCCAGCATCCGCAGTGTTTTGCTTTTATCTTAAAGGAAAATGTCGTTATTGCGCAGAAATAAAAGAAGTTCATCAACAGTTCCCCAAATTTGACTGCCAGTGGGATTGGCAGAGTCTGGCCACCACGGGATCTGCCAACAATCTAAACTTTGGCTTTCGGAGAGCCTCACGATTATGTGGAACATTAAAGTGTGACAGGTAAAGGGTTAGGTCACCGAACTCAACAAATGTAGCTCTTTCACAATTGAAGTTCAAAATCCATTGTACATGTAAGGTTTACAATAACATTCTTGAACACTGAGGTGATGTGCCATAGGTTTATTAAGGATGCAATAATACACAAGGGGGGATTTGAAATTGCAATCACTCCGAGCTACTGTTGGTGGGCTACCCAAACATAACAGAGCGCTGAGTTCAGCATCTGTAGCCGAATAGACAGTAAAGCTTTGAGTCAGTGGACGTTTGTTTTCGCGTAGTAGACAATGCCCCTAACATGCATTGTTTGATTGCATTGAAGCTGAAATATTTATTTATTGATAATTTCACTCGTGATAAATATCCAAGAATAAAACATTTTATCAGCAAGTCTGTCCTTATTTTTGTATCTATCATATTACATAAAACGGTGCCCGTTCAGGTGTTTCCTCAGGAGAACCACGCAAGACGGTTCTCAAATCTGACTTTTTTATTCGTTCATGCGGTGTCGGGGTCTCGGTCAGCATTTATTGCCCATTTATTGTTCAGGGAGCGTTTAAGTGTCAACCACAATGCTGTGGGTCTGGAGTCACACGTAGGCCACACCAGCTAATGTCTGGAAGATTCCTTCCCTGATGCACATCAGTGAAGCAGGTGGGTTGTTATGACGATCGGCAATGGTTTCATGGTCATCATCAAACTTTTGCTTACAAATTATTTTGAGGAGTTTATTTTTCACCATTTGCCTTAGCGAGATTCGAACCCCGGTCACCAGAACATTGCCCCAGGTCTCTGAATACTAATTTAGTGAAAATATCGCGATGACATTCCGTCCTCTTAAAATGCTGACATCATAGGCAATGGGTGGATCAAATTAAATACCTTATTATTTCATCCTAGAACTGACTATTGTTGCAGGGTCGGCTCAGGCCATTCCAAAAGTACTTTCTATAGACTGTTACTTCCCCGTTTAACCGGCAAAGATTAAGGTTAATATAGCTGAAAAATAAAGGAAAACTACTATAGCTTGAACGCACCTGAGGATAGTCTGATCAACCTTTTTGTTTAAGTGCCTGTTATGGAGGTTAAAGTATTTAAATTCAACACTAAATTAGATCTCCTCAAGATCATATACTTACTACGACCTATATTATGTCTGCGCCCTCCGTCCGCTCGTTTGGTGAATTCCGCTCTTCAGAACCAGGTTAAGTATTTTATTTAGTAGTTATGGTCTTACATTGGAACTGCTCATTTGAACATTTCAATCATCCTTGGCGCTTCGTGATCATAGTTTCACTTTTGCGTGTCCATAGATAGCCTCAAGATTATGGACATCATTATATTCAATACAGAAAATGCTCTCCTTTCTGGCTGTCTAGGAGAATATAGCGGTGGGGGTGGGGTTGGGGGTGGGGGTGGGGTGTTGGGGGTGGCCTGGAGTCATTTGTTTGGAATCTTGCCCTCCATTCCCCAGATGTTTAGGGTACTGTTTAAGTTATGAAAGCTAATGTTCACATTAATCTGTATAACCAATATCACAACCAACTGCAAGACAGAGCTATGAATGAACTCTCTTAACTCCACTTCCCTGACACTCACTAGTTTGGTTATTGATATCAGGTTGATTTTATTTGTCGAGTCGTGACCATCTGGATTATATTCAGCAGGACTGCATAAATAGATGCCGATAGCGCCCGTCAGTTGAGGGATCAAGAACTAAACGCCAGATATAAAATATTAAATGACAGAACGATTTAGAAATTATGGTGAAGAAAGGTCTTTACTGGAGAACTGAGAGATGGTGTAATTCGCAGATTCAGAAGTTATTCCAAAATAAAGAGGAAAATAAATAAGCTGGTGACTAAAAAGAAGCAGGTGATGTTCTTACAAGGCGGCTAAAATTTATTGGGACTATTTTCTTGGCTGGAGGGTAAAGGCCCAAAAGATTTGGCTGGTTGGAATGATCTGTTTCCTTGTTACAAAATACCAACATGTTCACGACCAATTGAGAGTTGAAGTTAATACGATGAGCCAAGTTCTTGCTACAGTTATAATTAGATACTGATCAGGAGACAGGACGCTCGTCTATTACTTCTGGAAACAATGGAGAGTGAAACCTGACTGGGGTCCAGGGTTTGTAACATTCACATCAATATTACAGGTAAACTATAAACAACCACGATTTCAACACCCACTTCGTTGCTTCTATTCTAACGGAATCTATCACTTAATATAACAGAGAGTATTATTCCTGTAGCTGGAGTGGAAAGCGCTAAGCGCTAACTCCCACGTGTTCGACTCAATATCTGAACATCAAGTATGACTGTTCCCTTTGGATGTGGAGTAAAAGGTGGAATGTTTCGCCAGGAAATTGAGCTGCACAGTGTCGGAGAGTAGACATGAAACACACGGCTCTAAGGTCAGGAAATGTTTTCTGATGCCTGTTCATTTTCAATGACAACAAATCCCTTTGATCCAAACGGAAAGTGGCCATTCTATACGGAATCACGGGCTGTAATTCTGCTCTAACTTGGGCAGGTCGTTTGGCTTTGTTTTTTTATATTTTTAACCACGGACAAAATAAATATCCAAGGAGATTTCACAACATTAATGAGCTCTTCCACGAACTTCGCTTGTGTCGCTGCATAAATGCACGTATTTATAGAAGACTTCAACTGGGTGAGCATATATCCGGTCTCATTGGCAATATATTCAGGATCTGTATATACTGGTTGGATACGTACGACCAGGGCACCAGTCCACTGACTCACCACTGATATCAGACTCAACAATATAATATATATATTCAGTATAACAATATATTCAGTTCTGTTGAAGGGTCGTGTGGACCCGAAACGTCGACTCTTTTCTTTTCCACCGATGCTGCCAGACCTGCTGAGTTTTTCCAGGTAATTCTGTTTTTGTTTTGTCAACAATATAAAATTGGCCGACACGGCGAACTGAAAAGTAATGGATTTCCTTCGGTTCTCCATCTCTTGATCGCGCTGATTCCCAGTCCTGGGAGTCCGGAGTCTCCTGCGGGCAATATTGGTTACTACAATGCGTCTGACCGTTAAACAATTACACAGCGATATCAATGCAAAAGGAACCAATGAAAATAGAAAACCTTGTAATCTGAAGTAGGTTCCGCCTGCAGGCGATCTGAAAAAGGCCACATTGGGGCTGAAACCCTACTGAATATTGTTCATTATTATTTTATGTTCAAATGCAAACCAGAAAGGGATGTTCTCTAAACACGTTATCACAGAAACAATTATTATGACGATGGACGCAGTTCTCACTGTACAGTACCTGGTTTTCAGTTTCTCACAGCATATAGCTACAAACTGGTCAAATGTGAAGCAGACAGTAAACCACACGGACAAGCCGACGTTGGTACAAGTCATGTACACCATAAGTTTGCAAATGACAGTGTAGGAGAGGAATGAATATGGAAAACGTTCCCTGAGAATTTGATGAGCAAACCTATAGACGAGCGTGGCCAGTAGATGCACAGCTGCCATGGTCACCATACTTCTGGAAAGGTGGCACTTTCCTCTACAGAGGGTCACTATTGTCAAAAGATTCACTGTAAGAAAGAGGAAGAAGAGTTAAATAAGGCTGGGGAGTGGGGGTGGCACTCAGAAACCTCCGGTCACAATTTGTGGGGCAACGTACAGATTTGTTGCTACTTTCAATTGGGAACACGGTTTCCTTTTAGAATATTCGTCCAGCATTGATGACATTTCTTTTGAATCAAGTAAATCATTGAAGACTCAATTACCTTCAAACACATTTCATTTAGGAGGTAACAGGTTCGTTCGGATTCAGGAAGGGGAATGGTCAAAGAGAACGGTCACACCATCGAGACCCAGACGCTGATAACACATGGCAGGGGTCGGGGGGCTGGGGCCGTGGTGTGCAGCGGGGGGAGGGGGATGGTTCACTGTGGGGTGGCGGCGGAGGTTTACCGACTTGGGACGATATAGTAAAACATGAGGGATCAGTCAATTATTTGTCATTTTTCTACAATGATTTGTTTTCCATGCTTAACACAATTAAACTGCAAAAAGTCCACATATCTTCCATAGCTGTGCGATTAAGGAAATATGGGGTGTGAACAGCAACAGCTAAACAATAAATATTTATCTAGCGCTTTCAAGGAAGTGCCGTAAAAGCAAACTAGACAGGGAACACGTGGGGAGCTTTTAGGACGGTGGCGAAAAGCTTGGTCAAAGAGTGAAACTTTAACAAGTATCTTGAAAGGCCGACGAGACGTGGAGAGGCGGGGGAAGGGGCGATTTGGCGGGAAATTCAGAGAGTGGGACCTAAGCACCAAAGATACGGGAACGAATCATGGAACAATTAAAACTGGGGATGTCCAAGATGCCAAATTTAGAAGATTGCAAATTTCACCGCGGTCTGTGGGGTTGCAGGGGATTTCAGGTTTACAATGGGCAAGACCAGGGAGTAATGGGTGTTGGGGTGTGGGGAGCGGCGGAGGTGGGGGGCCGCGGTGTGGAGTGGGGGGGGGGGTGGGGGAGGGGGGGAGAGCCGGTGGGGTGGTGGGGGTGTGGGGGAGGTGGCGATTTGCAAACAAGGATGAGGATTTTAAAATCGAGGCATTGTTTGACCGGGAGATGATTTACCCCAGCGAGCACAGGCATGATATGTCAACACGACTCGTTGTGGATAAGGGTTCGGGAGCAGAGATTTTATGACCACAAGCTAATGGAAGGCAGAATGTTGGAGGCCGGGCCGGTGTGCATTGGAATAGCAAAGTCTGCAGGTGCCAAAGGCTGGAATGAGGATTTCAACAGCAGATCAACTGAGACAAGGCAAAGTCGGACAATGTTACAGAGATGATCAAAGACTGGTCACGAAATACGTTGGAACTGTGGTCAGAAAGCCACCTCATGGTGAAATTCTGACACCAAGTTTGAAAACAAACTTCCTTAGTCCCATACAATTTCTCAGCAGGGGAAAGGAGTCAAAGTTAAGCAATGGAGTTTTGAAGAGACCAGTAACAATGGCTTCTGTCTTCCTGATATTTAATGGGTGGAGATTTAGGATCATTCGCTGCTGGATCTGTGATAAGCAGCCTGATGAATCGGTCGAGGTGTAGCAATCTACAGGTTTGATTGCGAGGCAGATCTGGGTGTCAACAGCGGACATTTGTTTTACTCATTCCCGGGATAGGCCAGCATTTGTTGCCCATCCCTTGTTGTGCTTGCGAAGGTGGTGGTGAACCGCCTTCTTGCACGGCAGCAGCCCATGTGGCGCAGGTATACCCGCAGTGCTGTTACGGAGGGAGTTCCAGGATTTTGACCGAGCGGCAATGAGGGAAATACGATAGATCTCCAAGTCAGAATGATCAGTGGCTTGGAGGGGAACTTCGACGTCGTGTTGTTCCCTCGATTCTGTTGTCCATGTGCTTCCAAATGGTCGTGGATTTAGAAGCTGCGGCCGAAGGAGTCTGGGTGAGTTCCTGATTGAGTCCCTGTTCATGTGAAAACAATTGCTCTGTTTCAGCGTAATGTCGACGAGTGGCAGCATGTTGATGGGAAATAGGAAGCGGACAGGAATAGGTCCTCGCGGTGGTTTCGTTATCAGAGGTAATGGCGCAGAAGAGGGAAGAGAAGCCTTGCAATCGATGCTCTGGCTGTGATTAAATGAAAAGGAATCGCACGGAATCACAAAATTGTTATGGTGCAGAAGAGGACCATTCGGCCCCTCGTGTCTGCACCAGCTCTCCGAATGAGCAACCCATCTAACATTATTTCCCGCATCCCACCTTCCCCCCCTCCACCCCGCCCCACCCCCACCCCTACTTCCCGTAACCCTGCACATTCTTCCTTTTCAGATAACAGTCTAATTAACTGTGAGTGTTTCAATTGCATCGGTCTCCTCTACAGCCTCGGGCAGTGCACTCCAATCCCGAACAATCGCTGCACCAAAATATTTCTCCTCATATCACTTCTCCTTCTTTTAGTAATTACTCCAAACATTTTCCCTCTCCTTCTCGATCCTTTCACGAATGGGACAATTATTTACTCTGTCCAAACGCCTCATGATTTCGAACACCTCCATCAAACCTGCTCTCAATTTCCTTTCTCTAAGGAAAACAGTCCTAACTTATCCAATCTATCTTCATAACCAAATTTCCTCATCCCTGGAACCATCCCAGTCAATCTGTTCTGCAACCTCTCTAATGCCTTCTCATCCTTCCTGAAGCGTGGCGCCCAGAACTGGACACAATACTGTAGCTGAGGCCGAACTGAGGCCTTCTACAAATGCAACTTTAACTTCTTGCTATTGTACTCTATTGATAAACCCCAGGATACGACAGAGCACTGTCAACATGCCCAGTTCCCTTCAATATTCATGAACAATCGGTCGCTTAGTAATACAGAACTTGAGTACTGTTGAAAAAAGACGTTTTGTCGATGCTTTTCGTCTGGCCCTCACGTGGAAAATCACATGAACAACAATGTCAGGGCAATTTTTAGCAAATGCTGACCGATCACAGAATCACATCTAATGTCGGACACTGTATTTTGAGTTCTGCAACCACGGTTTGTTAGGGTACAGTCTGTACCTTGCCCGTTCCGACAGCAGAAGTGACGTGCTGTTTGATACGATTTGATAGGTCTCCTATCAAACAGCATCTCCCTTCTCCTGTTCACAACGGGCAACCAGCCCGTGCTCGCAAAACTCAACACACAGTGTCCAAATTAGATGTGATTCTGCGATTGGATAACATTTGCTAAACATCCCTCAGTGAGAAAAAAATTATGCTGAAAACCAATTTAAGACTGTGAGTTGGGCTCTGTGTGTATAAAGAGCTACATATACCAATACCCAGAGCAGTGTTCTTTGCAGCCAGAAAGAACATGTACACACAATGCGCCTGTTTCAGCGAAACAAAATAAGTGATAGCCATTAGTTCCTTCTTTCCTCGGTGCAATGCCTTGGTGAATTCCAAGCCCCGTGGTTTAAATTTTGAAACAATTCAGTAGCCATCGACCAGTGCTTTCTCCACGGCAACACCTCTACCAATCAGAGTCCACTTGCCAGTCACTCAGCTCTCTCTTATCAGACAGTATAAAGTTGTTACTTCCCTGACTTTGGTAGTCTTGCGATTGTCATTATCATTCTCATTGCAAGGCAACAATCTTTGACAAAATGACTTTTTTCAGCATTAACCAATTTATGAACACATACAACCAAGTCTGTCTGTCCCTCCACACCCTTCAGAGCTGTACGCTTTATTTTATAATGACCTTCCATTTTCTTCTTACCAAAATTAATCACTTCACATCACTTTGCATTAAACTTCATCTGCCTCTTGTCCGGCCATTCCACCAAATTGTCGACGTCCCTTTGATGTTCTATACTATCCTCCACACATTTCGGAATACCTCAAGGTTTCTATATCTGCAAGGATTAACATTTTGTCCTATACACGAGGGTCTAGGTCATTAATGCATATCAGGGAAAGCACGTGTCCCAACACTGACCCCTGGGGAACTCCAGTTCAAACCTTCATCCAGCCCACAAAGAAATCCATTCACCAAAACTTCCCGTTTCCTTTCGCTCAGCGAGTTCCATCTCCACCTTGTTACTGTCCCTTTTATTGCACGAGCTGCAAACTTGCTCACAAGCCTGTTGCGTTATATTGTGTCAAATGGTGTTTGGAAGACCATGAACACCATATCAAAAGTGGTGCCCTTATCAACCGTCTCTGTTAGCTCTTTAAAAAAATCTACCGCAATTTCGTGGAACAAGATTTTCCATTAAAGAATCGATCAATGCTAATTGAACCAAGAGAGTGCGGTCCCAGTTCACTACAAGACAATGTAAAACAATGGAGGGGGAGGTCTTGGTCAACGCCATCTGCAGACAGACCCACCGGCGCCCACATCCCGGGAGTGAATAAATAAAGTCACTGGATTTTATGCTCTGATAAAATAATGGAGTAGCGAAAATCATAGAGAGCAAATCGATTCTCCCAATTTGCGGACCAGCAGAGCCCCTCACCGGCGAGGTGGACACCTAAATTTCCCGCTTATGTTCATCAAATGATCCCGCTGGACAAGTGTCAAAGCAAGGAGGAAATTCTCATTCTGTTACATAATCATTAACAGTGAGATATTCATCAGCTATCAGACAGCAGGAAATACTGACTTACCAGGAGTACCAATGGCTACCAGCACGGCATAGTAAATATCCTTGATCTGTAGAATTATTGGCCGTTCCATTCTTTAGAAGAATCTTCGCCTCCTGCCCTATTCTGCAGTTCCCATTGGAATGTATCTGAGATCCTTAAGTGATCCCCTTTATAGTACAATCCGTGCCCAGCTGAGAAAAGCAGCTTGCATAACATCTGGCGTTAGTTCCAGTCACTTAACAAACAAACAGCGCTTCCGCAACAGTGACTTCAGAACGGCAATGGCAAAGTTGAGCAGGTCAGTCTACAAAACGCCTGCCATTGAAATTCATCATCAGAATGAAATCCCAGGGGAGATGTGCCTCAATATATACATGATAATTTTGTGGATCAGCATTTCAACGACCCAAAAAAGGTTCTGGATCTAGTTTAGATCCCTTTTAGATCTAGTAGTGTGCAATGAAGACGATTTAATTAATAATCTTATAGAACGCGATTTCTAAGGGAGACTGAAAATAATAAGGTAGAAGATTAGATTTTGTTTTTGTAAATGATTTGGTTTACGCTGAATCTCGAATGATGAGTCTCAAAATAGCAAACATTAGCTTTTGAATTCGAGCTGTCAAATGTAATTTAGGTCACCACATTTAAAGATATGATTTTGGACAAACAATGGTTCTCATTAAAATACTTACTGTACAATTTTAAACACGTATACATCCGTTTAAGTTGTATCAGCCCCAAGACAAAAGAAGAACAGCGCAACCGTTACGAACAAGAGTGCTTAAAGATACCATAGTAATAAACCGCGGAAATCGAAAGCTTTTAGATTTCAGCCAAAGAGGATCTACAATTTACAAGGATACAGTAAAGAGAATATGATATTACACCAACTGCTAACTTTAAAAAAAGTTTGTAAACATTTCTATAAATTATGCAGATGAAAAAAAAAATAATTGTGAGAGTAAACATTGACCCTTTGGACTCAGAGAAAGGTGGAATTATAATGGAGAATCGGGATTTGGCTCAAAAACGATTCAGAATAAACCGAAACCAAATATCAAGTGAATATATTGAACTTATGTAAATCTGTGCCAGGAAAGAAAGATTTCTGGAGACATTCAAGGGGGTAAGTTGCAAGCAATCTCCTAGACCTTTCCACTTGCAACATGGAGTTTGACAGAAGAGGTAGCTGCAAAGATAGCAGATGTATTGGATTCGATCTTTCAGAATTACTTAGAATCCAGAACAGTTCCCAAGGATTGGAAAGTAACAAACCCCGATATGTAGGAAGAGGACAAGAAAGAAAACGGGGAACTATTAGCTTCACATCACTGCCAGGCAAAATGATATTTTCCCTTCTTTTCGGGATGTGCTAATAGAACACTTGGAAAATCATAATGTTATTCAATAAACTCCACACAAGATAGTGCAGGAGAAATTGAGTACGGCGATCTTATCAGCGGTTCTGAGGATGTAATTATGAGAGGGATAAAGGGAACACAAGTGAATGCACTAAATTTGGATTTTCAGAAAGCATCCATTAAAGGATCCTTAAAGGTTCTTATACAAACTTAGGAATTATGGGATTTGGCGTCAATACTAGCATGGAAAATGAATTGGCAAATGGACAGGCAACAGAGAGTAGGAAGAAAAGTGATATTTTCACCTTGGCAGGTTGTAATTAGTGGGGTGCTGGATGGATGAATACTTCGGTCTCAGCTATGTACATTCGATATTAATGGCTGAGATGATGGAACTGAGTTCGAAGTGTAGGATAAAGTTGTTTCCCACAGCAAGAGTTCATGTGAGACTGGAAAACAGCATAGTCACAGTGTGATGTAAAGAGTCACATAACAGTAAAACTGGGATAGACAGGTTCGGACATCGGAAAGACGTGAACTAGAGACGGTCGTGTAGAAAACTGCATGGAGATAGCTCTTAGACTGGGCTTTTCTGGTGGTTATGTATACAGCTGTGTGTTACCAATAAACAGTGACTGTTCAACAGTTGAACATTCTTCGTAAGAACAATGGACAGAACTCTCACAACTTGGTAGCAACTAATGACCGAACCCAGAACTCAAGACAAGCTGGGGAAAGACCCCAAAATCTGAAAAACTAAAGGAACCACATCCTGACCTGACGAATTCACCAAAACTGAAGAGAACAGATGAAGATCGCCTAAGAAGAAACCCCATTGCAGAACTGGATGCTCAAGGGCAGAAGTGAAATCAACTGTGTAGCTGAAGGACACCAGCAGAGCCCGCCCCGGGCATTGTGAATCCCCTTCCAATACAGAGTCAAATAACCGAGCCAGATCGCAAGGGTGAGTTAGCTAAATAATATTTATAAATCGGTACAAAGGCTGAACGGGTCTTTAGAAGTATTGAGGGCATTAATCAGGCAGAACAGTCCATTTCTTCAGTCACCGCCCCCAGCCCGAGTCCAGAGTCGGCCGCCTAGAACCGTTGAAATAAAAACATTTGACGCCTCAGTGAAAGCCGGAAATCCCCTTTGATGAATTGAAGACTCTACTCTGGGAAATTCGCGAGAAGACCCAAACGTTCGATTCAAAGACTTGCTGCAAAGAAAATAGATCACTTTGAGGTCGGGTCCAACATCGCCGCTGGAGCCCGCCAAAACCCCAAAAAGCTCGGGGTGAAGTGAACTAAACGGTTTCTGCAGATCCATCTTTAAAAGTGCAACAGCAATTAAATCTGAACTCCCCTCTGCTGAAAGAAAAACAGCCTTGGATAATAAATCAGAGCTAGCAGGTCGATCTTTGCTGATCCAAGGGGCAATTCAGGCACAGAATTGGTGGCGTTGGCGGGCATTTTTAAAAGATATACCATAGCTTTAGGGTTAGATAAGGAGACACAGGTTGATGAAATGAAAACACTTTTGGAAACAGAAGGTCCGATAACCGATGACGTCATTGTGAGCCAAGGAATAAATGAATCTCCGGGTAAATTTGAAGCTGTTCTGAAATCTTTCGATACCTATTTTGATTTAAGAAGGAATACAATTTTAGTGCGAGGAAAGTTCAACAACAAGTCCAACAACCTGGAGAGCCCATTGGCATCCTGGACCTGGTGGTGTCCGATAACGGCCCGCAATTCACTAGTGAAGGCTTCACTCAATTCACCATCCATTACGGATTTCAGCAACTTAACTGCTCCCCAAATTTTCCACAATCAAATGGTGAGGCGGAAAGAGGCGGCCCACCGTTAAACCCCCTTTTGAGATATAGAAAATACGTCCCATAGACGCATTGAACATTGAGATCCAACTTGCCTCAGTGCAACAGGCAGGAGCTGTGCAATGTCCCGCATAATCTTAGTAGAACTTAATTCTCCTAGTTTCTGTTACCAAGCTGAATCTGTTTACATTTCGGCATATTGTATTCTACCTGCCCTGTTCTTTCCCACACACTCAGCCCATCCATCTCCCTCTGCAAATTTTCTGCGTTATCTCCAACACACGCTTTCACGCCATTTTTCATCGTCAGCAAACTTGGATACTTTGTGTTGTAAGAGTTCTTTTCAGTAGGTGTTCAGAGGCTTGTAATGTTGAACAATAACCGTTTGTTGGCAACACATAACTGTATGTGTATGTGTGTGTGTGTGTGCGCGCGCGCGCGTATGTGTGCTTACGTGCTTGTGTGTGTATGTGTTTTTGTGTGGTTGTGTACAAACTATAGGCCAGACTAAGAGCCATCTCCATGCTGATATCTACTCAAGTCTCCTGATCATGCCTCTCCCATGCGCTAACCTGTCTATCTTAGGTATACTGTCATGTCACTCTTTCTATCACGCTGTGGGCAGTGCTGTTCTCCAGTCTCACATTAACTCTTGCTATGCCGAACGTACTCGCAGTACCGTTCCCTCCACTCTTAATCCAACATAATTGCATTACAATATTTTTTACAACTACCCTTTCTCCTTCTTCAAGCCTATGACTTTATAAATTCATACAGTCTGGAGGCCTGACAATTCTACCAGATCTCGTTCTGGTCACATCTGGAGGGTTGTAGGCCCAGTTGTTTTGGGCCAGCTTTATTGGTTTGGAGTTGAAAAATCAGAGTATCTTTTCTTTCTGGCACATTTTTTTATTCATTCATGGGATTTGGCAGGCGGCTGGCTAGGCCAGTGTTTATTACCCATCACCAATTTCCCTTGATAAGGTGGTGCTGAGCTGCTTTACTGAACCGCTGCAATGGATGTGATGTAGGTACACCCACTTGACTGTCTCTACCTGATTAGCTTAAAAGTATGATAGGAGGTTCTTCTCAACAGATGAGGAGGAGAATCATGTTCCGGCGGATTGTACCTTCTGGAGTATGTAACAGGTATGATCTTGCTTGATCTTCACCTCCCCAGTCTATGATGCCCGCTCTTTCAAGGTGCCTGGTCCAAACCTTGTCACTTCTGTTTAACTGGAGCAGGTTCTTGGTGCAGTATCTCCTACTGTAGGCAGAACAGTGCATTCTCGGTCCTGAACTTCCTTCTGATCCCTGACTGCCTGAATAACATAGAGATACAACCAGCCAGGGTTTCGGTCTCCTTACCTAAGGAAGGGCAGCTTTCCCTCACAGAAAGGACAATGTATCTTCATTGGACTGGTTCATGGGAGATGATTGTGTGTGAAGAGGGACTGTTTAAGCTAGGCCTCTACTCAGGTGAACGGCCTGCTTTGAAAACTTTATTTTCAGTAAGATTTGATTCTCAGAACACTCCAGCTTAGAGAATCACGGGAAACAGCAGAGTCAGGAGTAGTGACAAGAGCTCCATCATCTCAGTGCTGACCAGTAGCTCCATCCAAGATCCATCTGCCAAATATATAACTGCAGCAGCTTTAACAAAGACTATTCCAGCTTCCACTACCTCGACTGCTGGTAACATACTTAGCATCAGATCGCTCCTGATTAAGAATTTACTGGCAGATCACAGAGTCACAGTAGCATAAGGTGTCGACAGGGGTGCTTCAGAGTCGCCTGAGTTCTGGATCGATGTGATATCGTCCTGTGATAACGCTGTAAATGTAAATTATTCAGCACTGGGCAGAGATGACAATAACCTCACGCGCTATCCTTTTTACAGCTCTGGTGTGGAAGGTGGGGGCACGATTTAAGTTTCTAACTTTTCACAAAGATACGGTGACACTTCATCTCCGGCCGCCATCTTATTCTTGCTCCACCAGCTCTATGTTTATTCATCTGCCAAAGTGATTTTTACTGACGTGACCCCAGAATTTTATCTGCTTTCATTTTATGAAGGAGCACAGTTTGATGTTGAACTGAATGAGTCACAGGCATCAACCAATATTCTCTGGGTTATTCGCTTCCCACTCCACAGGGCCCAGCCACTTCCAGTGTCACGGGGCGAATGGATAAAATGAAAAGCAAACATCTTGCATCAACCTCTCTGTCTCTTCTCCAGCTCTCTCTCCCTCGATATCCCTCTATCTCTTTCTTTCCATTTTTCTCCCTTTGGCTCTCTATGTATCTCTCCCTCTCAACCCCCAACATCCCCGCCCCCCTTCAACCCGTCTCTCCCTCTCTCACATGTACACAAACACACAAACGCACACACACGTACACGCACACACACACGCACACACACACACGCACACACACGTACACGCGCACACACGCAAACACAAACGCACACTGATGCTAATACACTTTCTTCCTATTCTGGCCCAAACGAATTGAAACGAAATATTTTCAGGAAAGCCACAGTGACAGCCTTTAAAGAGATTGTTTGGGTGATGTCGTGGTTCCTTGCCACGATTAGGAAAGGATGGCCAGACAAAACCAAAGGTTTTCGATGAGAAAATATGTATCGAGCAAAATGAAAGAAGTAAAGGCTGTCAGATTGTATTCTTTTATTCCTTCACCTGATGAGGGCTTGCTGGTTGGGCCAGCCTATATTGCCCATCCTAATTGTCCTTGAGAATTTGATGGCGAACTGCCTTCTTGAACCGCCGCACTTCCTGTGGTGTAGGTACACCCACAGTTCTGTTAGGGAGGGAGTTCCAGGGTTTTGACCATGTGACAGTCAAGGAACGGCAATAAATTTCCAAGTCAGGATGGTGAGTGACTTGGACGGGAACGTCCAAGTGGTGGTGTTCCCATTTATCTGCTGCCCTTGTCCTTCTAGATGGTAGTGGTCGTGGGTTTGGAAAGCGCTGCCTAAGGAGCCTTGGTGAATCCGTACAGTGCACCCTGTAGAAGGTAGACACTGCTTCTACCGTCCGTCAGTGGTGGAGGGAGTGAATGATTGTGCGTGGGGTGCCACTCAAGCGGCCTGCGTGGAACTGGACCGTATCAAATTACTTGAGTGTTTTGGAAGATGCACTCATCCAGGCAAGTGGGGAGTATCCCATCACACTCCTGACTTGTGCCTTGTAGATTACAGACAGGCTCTCAGGAGTCAGGGAGTGGGTTACTCGTCGCGGGATCCACAGCCTATGACCTGCTCTTGTAGCCACAGCATTTATATAGCTAGTCCAGTTCAGTTTCTGGTCAATGTTAACCCCCAGAATGTTGATTGTGGGGATTCAGTGAAGTGCAGTCGGATGTCAAGGGGCGATGGTTAGATTATCTCTTGATGGAGATTATCATTGCCTGTCACTTGTGTGCTGTAAATATTACTTGCCACTTGTCAGCCCAAGCCTGGATATTGTCCAGGTCTTGTTGCATTTGGCCATGGAATGCTTCATTATCCGAGGAGTCGCGAATGGTGCTGAACATTTTGCAATCATCAGCGAACATTCCCACTTCTGACCATATCTTGGACGGAAGATCATTGATGAAGCAACTGATGATGGTTCGGCCGAGGACACTACCCTGGGGACACTACACCGCAAGTGAGAACCATGGAAAATAATAGAAAATTCATTGGGGAAGTGAAGAATAAATACAGGTAGAAAAGGGCGAATGGGAGAATAGACTAGCAGATTTCGTTTTTGCTTTATGGATATAAATATAAAAGGTTGCGAGAACAGGAACGGTCCGAATAGGGACTAAAACGGAATTTCGCGCCTGGAGCCAGAGGACTTATATTGTGTTTGCCAAGAAAGAAAAACACTTCCAAAGGCAGAGTGAAACACGAGGTAGTTGTGAAATTGGGTGGGCGACAATTGTAGATAGAGGAGGCATTATAAACGTGGTTTTACTTAAATGTTGACAATTCACCAGGATTGGTTCAGGGGCAGGGTGTTGAGGAAAGTAAGTTTGGAAATTGCGGAGGGCAGTGGGCCGCAAATTTCCAATCCTGCTTAGTTTTAACGGACGATGCTAGAGGATTGTAGAATTGCAAATGGTATACCATTGTTCACAAAATGTAACTAATTATCATTTTGTAAACCACACGCGCACCAGTTTAACCTCAAGTGGTGGAAGAGCTTTTGGAAATGATATCCAGAGACAAAATGTATTACCACATGGATAAGTGCGGATTCATTCAGGAAAACATGCCTGGATGTGTTAAAAGCAGTTAGTGTTCAGTTAACTTGATTGTTTTGGGATGAAGACTGTCAGTGGAGCATGGGCACCAAGTCAGCTGAATGATAGGAAACAAAGCGCTGTGGTGAATTGCTATATAATGGGATTCTCCAGCCATCAGCGGTGTCATCAATGCTGTTTTTCTTCAACATAGGACCGAGGCGTCAACGTGGAGGGCACCATTTCAAAACTTGTGGATGACACAAAACTCAGAAGTGTTGTAAAATTCAGAGGAGGATAATGATAACCTTCCAGAGGACAGAGGCAGGCTGATGGAACAGATGGCAGAAGTGAAATTTAACGCGGAGAAGAGTGAAGTTGTACATTTTTTCAGGGAGGGCGAGGAATGGCGATATAAGGTACACTAGTCAATGCTAAATGAGATGCAGGAGCCGAGGGGGCTGGAGAAATGTCTTGAAGTTGGCAGCGCATGTCGGGAAATTAGTTAAATTAGTGACCGGCGATTCAGCGCAAAATCAAGTGGGTCACCGACTGTGCGGTGAATTTTCAATTCACTCCCAGCATTCGGCGGAGTTGCAAGGAGAGGGAACTGGAAGATCATTCTACCAGGCTTTCAGTCAGAGATTTGTTGTGTTTAAAGCAAATTTGGTAACAACTAACCAGAAGGAAAAATATTCCAACTGCAGTTGTCATTTATGCGTTGATCTCAGTGCCAGCTTGTGGCAGCACCGCTTGACAGAAGAGAAGACAACACTGTGGAGAATTCTCACTGCTTTCCGCTTGTATTTGCGCTGCGCTGAGTGTTCTTTATAAGAAGTGAAACCGAGTTAAATTTAATTCAAAAACGTTGTACGGCGAAAGCGTTGGTTTCTCAGTTAGTGAATTACGTGTCGCCGACAAATATCTGGGCTATGACGTAGAATTTTGCAATATCGGTGTTTTGTTTCATTCGGACGTGGTTCAAAGTAATTAACAATAAATTATTACCCTGTTGTACGACGCTTGTAAAGCACATAGAAGCAAATGATTTTAGTGCCTCCAGCTGAACAGTCGATGTAGAGACAGCCATTAAGGATGTGGAGAGTACACAAAGAGCTTATCCAGTGAGCAATGGGCGTATTTTCTAGGTGGTGAGAAACAGGGGACCGTAGAGAAGCAAAAGGATTTGGGTCTCCAGGTACAGCGCTCACGAATCGCCAGTGCACAGGCACAAACAATCATTTTAAGGTCTGGACTTCCAGGCTGTCATATCCGAGGTGCCAATCATTCCAATAGATAGTTAGACAACTGTCTTAAATCTGCAGCTACGCAGATCTATGTAACAGACGGAGTGGCATAAAAGCTACAAGCGAGTTTTGTAATGCAATATTGTGAATTGCATCCCACTATTTTGCTGTGAACATGATTCTGGGGCCGCAAACGCATTAGGAATTCTTTATCTGTGATGGTGCTGCATGACGGTGCGAATTGAGGATTCTCAGGATGGTGCAATTGAAGCAGGAGATCAGCCAGAAAGTTTGTGAATTATTGAGAAGTTGTGAAATAGATAATACACCTGTCCCTATTTCTCATGTTCCTCCAGACGCTACTCAGAGGAAGCACCAGGATTACATTGACCCTGGAGTGGAAGCAGTGCGGATTGCGGAGTTTAGTAGGTCACTTTAGAAGTTCAGTTTTGATAATTCTAGATTTGTATAATTATAGGATGGGTAAAGCACAGAAGGTGACCGTCCGTTCTGTGCTGCTTCTCTGAAGGAGACGATCACCTAGTGTCAATCCCTCGACGTTTCCTGCAACTTTCTTTCGTTTTCAGGGCTTCTACCAATTTCTAATCTCTTGAGAAAAGAAGAATGAAGGGTGGTTTGATAGAGGTTTCTATCTTGTTAGAATCAAGTGTGAGATTAAATAGGGAGAAGCTGCTTCCACCGGCGTTAAGACTAGGGTTGAATCAGAACATATTGTTGTCACTGATTCACAGGGATAGTGTCTCGGCCAGCCAAGGGAAAAGCCTGGAAGAACCTTTCACACTTAGAGTAGCTGGAAATCTGCAAATAATTCCTAAAAATCATCGAGAACGCCACAATTTCGAGAAGAAAGTTTTTTTTTGTTGCAAATCGAAGAAACTTATACGTCTCTTCTGTTCTCTTGAATAATTCAGCATACTTTGCTCTTTTTTCCCGTCATTTCAATGGGACTGTACCCTTTGTCCCAAAAGGATGCAATTGGATAAGGACTGGAGCCATGGACCTTCAGATTAAATGTCTGATGCTGTACCGACTCGGCTATCCGGCCTCCATTGAGCATGTTTCCCATAGCAGCCTTCACTGTCTAACTAGGGTTATTGCAGCGTCTATTTTTTCCATTCCCTTCTTTGTATTTCACCCCCTACAACGCGTTTCCCTCACAGACAGACCGGCAGCGTCACTTTGGCTTCATTTCACAAACCTTCCAACTTGCATCAACTATTCGCTCCTAACCAGTGGCGTGTGATCTGATGATTGTTGTTATCCTGGTCTGTGCATTAGACCTTCAAAGGTTTGAAGAGTGTATTCATTTCAGGGAGCTATTAAGTTGCAGAAATTGAAGGGGGAAGCTCTAAAGTCACAGGGATGGATTTCACGAGTGGGTAAATGATTTGTAATGGTGTTTGATGTGGGAAAGTGTAATACCATCCCCTTGAAATCAAGACAGCTCATTCGGAGTAACGTTTAAATAGTGTGAAGCACTAAGTGTAGGTGTCTAAATCGATCTGCAAGCCCGAGAGCATTGATTAAAAAGATTCAACATGCACCCCTCCCCACTCTTTCCTGCATAACGTGCGGTAACATAGATCAGTCAACATCTTCCCTTGCTCTGCTAAACCCGGAATAAATCAAAGTGCTTCCTTAAGTAAACACCTCCAAAGGTAATATTGGTCCATTCGGGCTTCATAATATTAGCACGTAAACCCAAATGCTTTTTTCGGGCTTTGTTACGTTGATGTAAACTTCATAACATCTGCCTCCAGTTGATGTCTTGCTGGGTTTTACTGATTTAGTTTTGTCACGTTTCTATCTTTATTCCTTCATGTTACTTTCGGACGGTTGCAATGCAGCCATTCACAGCCCCATCTGGACATATCCTTTGTTTCTTTATCATGCCCATTACAACTCTCTATGGATTTTACATCAAGAAACCTATTCCCTCCCTCCCTCCACCCTCACAGACATTCGCTTTGTACATCCCGCCCCTTCCTCCTCTCCACAGGATTAACATTTAATATATTTATATCTTTCTTCACTTCTGATGAAAAGTCATCGACCTGCACAATTCACTCTGTTGCCTCCACAGGTGCTCCCTGACCGCTTGAGTATTCTCAGGATTATTTTTTAATATTCCCAGCAATTACTCTGCATTGCTTTACTGTCTGAAAGGTTGGTGGAATCAGATTCAATCTGAATTTAAAGGGAACTAATTTACAGGGTGACGTGGGAAGCTTGATTGTGGATCTAAATTGACAGTTCATTCCAAGAACTGACACAGAGTAGATGGGCCGACAGGCCTCCTTCTGAGCTGCAGGATTTGATGAATCACGTCTTTAACTTCTGCGTTGACCGGGAGATTTGAAAATGGCTGAGACGTGAAGGTGATGACCGAATGGTTACAGGTAATTGTCTGATGTTGTGTGCCGAACATGTAATACATGTAAGAGGATTTCATACACAGCACAAGTCTATAAATTACTACTATATTAACTCCTAAAACCCCTAATTAACCTCGCTTCCACTTACACTCCCGTTAAGGAAACAGTAAAAACAAATATATTTAAACAGACCCCAGCAAGTCGACACAATACCCTGGGCAGAAGTATTCAAAGTGGCTATTCCAAGCTTCGGTCTGTGTAGACAGCAGGCTTAATGCACAAATACTGAAGGCTGTTTGCACTTCCCGTCGACCTTAGAATGCCTTCCCTGCCATCGTTCTCCTTTATAAATGTTTGTCTTTTTTAATGTAATCCCCATTGTTCCCATATGTATTTTAAACTTACCTTTCTCATAATATGAATCATATTGCTAATCATAGTGCTAATATTATCAGGAACATTTGGAAAAATAAACATGCTGATTGCTTGCCTTCTCCGGCTAGGTGTATCATCCAACCATCTCTTTGAAATTCAAACTGCTGTGATATACCTAAAACTGCAAATTCTGCTCACCTCACATTCTAAGACTTCAGCCATGTTTTCCCATTTAGCATTTCAAACCTAGATTCAGTTGATGAGTCAAAGACTCCAGACCAGCTGTCCCCAATTCAATTACATCCCACACACACTCAGAGAAACTAATCAAATCCCACTATGTCCTACCTTTACAATAAATCACAATAATGTTACGAGAATTATTGTACGTTCGTGACATCTGGAATTCCCTCCCTTAAGCTCTGTCCCACTTTACCTCTCTCTTCTTCTTTCAAACACTCGTCCAAATCTACCCATTTGGCCAGACATTTCATCATTTTCCTAAATACCTCCTTGTGAAACTTCGTTTTAAATGTTGATATATAACGCTCCTTTCAAGCACATTGGCAAGGGGACGGGTGGGGAGTTTGTGAAATGCAATAGATACATAGAAGATTCTGCTGTGTTGTTCAGTTGAGCGGGCTTCAAAATTAAATTGTGTGGATCGGTTCAAAGTTAATATATCCCTCCGGTCAGAGCTCGGGTTATGGAATATTGATGAGGGTCACTGATGAATCTGGGATGACGAGTTTTATCTAAGTTTGGTTCCCATTTTTAGCAGCAGATACCACCGGCTATCCACGTTCATCATGCCGGAGCTCCACCATCGATTTGTAATTTGGTAATTTCCATGAGGTGACCAGGACTGCACACAGTTCTCAAATTGTGGCCTAACTAATGATTCATACATCTCCACCATAACCTCCCTGCAAGTATATTTAAGCCTCGTCTAATAAACGAAATGATTCTACTTGACTTCTTAAACACCTCATCGGCCTTTCATGTAACATTCGGGAATCTGTGGAGATTCGCTCCAGTGTCCATCACTTCCTCGAAACCTCCCAATCCTCTCTTCATTAATTGTGTATTCCCTGCGACCTGTTTGAGTTCCCCAGCTGCATCACATCGCTCTCCCCCGGGTTGAATTCCATTTGACACTTTACTGGCCATCTAACCAGTCAATTGATATCTCCCTGCTATCAAACCTCCTCACTATCAAACACAACCACTTTTCTCGTTGCCTAAAACTTCATGAGGATTCCCCTTATATATATTTCCAAATAGTTAATATGTGCCATGAAAAGCGCGGCTAAATATACATGTGGCTTTTTTTTTCAGGGGAGAAATCTGGTTGGTGCAAATCCATCTCCCAAATACCCTTAACGCTGATGTTTTCAGGATTCACGTCGATTCTCGGGCGCTGTTTTAAATGCAAGTTCGCCATTGGCTCTGCCATGCAGCCCGATAAACAAATACCAATGATCTTTGCAGCAAAACAGTGCAACGGATTTGAAACCTTTGCATTATAACTACTCACCGTTCATTGGTGACACATAACCTCCTGGGCTCAGAAATCAATGCCGCCCCCGTCTAATTCCAACCAATCCCGAACGCTTCGTTATGAAGACAGCCAGAAGAGGCTAAACCCGAGGCAAAACAAGATTGAGCTCCCCCCACACTGTTGTTCTGCGGCTTGTGAAGCGGCGCTGCTATATGACTGTTAATCAGATAAATACATCAATCGCAGCGGCAGTTGGCCTGTTACTTACCGCTTTCCCAACTTGCTCTGATCGCCTCAAGTCATCGATTGAGAGCCAGGCGGAAATATATTTCAGTTCCCTGACATTGCAACTACCGCGAATGATAGCATCAAATGTAAATTTCAACAGGCACTCGGTAATTTCTCGTTGAAGCCCCCGCCGTGAGTTTGCCCGACTGTCAGCAACTTCCTTCCAATTCGCCATGAAATCCACACGCTTCAATTCCTACATCCTAGAGATACTGCAACATTTCCACACTATTTTTACTTCAGTGTTTGAAGTGCTTATATATTTTATATGATTTAGCATCGTTCCGAAGGCAATTGTGAATGAGCAACTTGCACTGGTCATGCTCGACATGCCCACACCCCATGAAATAAATAGAAAAGAGATTGCATAGATACCAGCCTATTGACGGGAGATTTTGCAGTTTAAGATTTGCTTTGAGCAGATTATTTTCATCATTGACAAGAAGGAGAAGGTATCTGTAGCTGAACAGCTTTGTGAAGATCGGATCATTCAGCAGCTCTGGGAGAAACATACACTCACAGCTCGCTGGTAACCTGAACTTTCAACTGGGCAAATCCGGGAGTTCCAGACTGTGCGCGATCAATCAGCGAGGAAGATTGCGGAATCCTCCACTCACTGCCCATTGAGTTTGAAAACCAGATACTAGGGGGACTTCACCAAGTGGCCGGTTAGCTCAGATGGTTAGAGCGTGGTGCTAATAACGCCAAGGTCGCGGGTTCGATCCCAGTACGGGCCAACGTATTTTATTCGAGTTAGAAGTAATTAAAGCCCGGACCCGGTTCAGTTGTTATTCCTCCGCTGTCACATGGAAAGAGCGTTTCGAAAAGTTCTTCTGCAGCGTTGCAGGCTGTGTTTTTTTTCCATCCATGCTCCTTCCTTCTGGAACATTTCTGCCTCTAGTTCTGACAAATCCGCCCTTCTTTTAACAATTCTGTGCTACAAATTTGTTGGCGACAAGACAACAAAGCTTTGCTACTGCACAACGGAACACTTGCAAACGACGCTCTGCTCAGCATCTCTTGGGCAAATATATCCTTACAGCTCCCTGGTAACCTGAAGCTTTTACTGGGCAAATACGAGAGTTCCAGCCTGTGCGGGATCAGTCAGGTAAGGAAGAATGCTGAATTCTCCACTCACTGCTAGACTGAATTTGAAAAGCAATTGATCAAACTAGGAAACGTGCTGCTTGGCGACCAGTTAGCTCCGAGATAAAGGCAAAATGCTGCGGATGCTGGAAATCTGAAACAGAAACAAAAAATGCTGGAAAAACCTCTTCAGAGTCATACGGACTCGAAATGTTAACTCTGTCTTTCCCTCCACAGATGTTGTCAGACCTGCTGAGTTTTTCCAGCACTTTCTGTTTTTGATCAGTTAGCTCCATTGGTTAGAGGATGATGCTAATAGCGTTAAAGCTCACGGGTTCGATCCCCATTGAACAATAGGACATGGGAGATGTGTGGTAATTCTGTCCCTATTCCAGTTCAGTTGCAGTCCTTCTACTGTTCCATGGTTCGAGGTTCAGTTGTAATTCCTATACTGTCACATCGGAATGGGATTTCGAATCGGACCGTGTTCTCCTGCCGCATCGCAGGTTGAGCCTTTTTCTCTTCCACACTTCTTGCCTTTGGAAAATTTCTGCCTCTTGTCCTGCAAATCTGTCCTTTTTCACACTTCTGTGCAATAAACCGGTCAGCATCATGGCAACAAATATTTTCTCCTGTACAGAGAAATACTTGCAGACGAGCAGTGACATCGCTGTTAACTGTGCCCATGCCTGCCGTTCGCTGCAATGCTGCAGGCAAATTACCTCGAGACAATTTTCAAGTGTCAGTGCAACCAATCGTACTAGCCTACCATAAAGTGATTGCATTGAAGCTATCAACAGCTCTCTACACGACAACAATAACTCGCTTCACAACAATTTCACGCAAATACTACATCTGTCAGCAAAGTCTATCCATTATCAAATTTCTCAACAGTCAGTCAGCTGCTGGCGAGGCCAAAAAAACATTTGCTGCTTCGAGATATCTTTTAAAAAAGCAGCACAATATACTCCTAATGTGTTGTTAATTATTCTCAAACATGACCGGAACGAAGTAAAATACTGAACCGCGCAAAGTCTACTTCATTGCTGAGCGACTTGTAAGCGACGGATAAACTAGGTCCCTGAGAAGACAATGTTTTCCCGTCTAACTTGTCGTAATTCCAATCTCTCTCAGACATTCTAGTGACGAAGACACCCAGCAGAGGGCAAACCGAACGCAAAATTACTGTGAGCTCTCCCCACGGTTTAGTAGCTTACCTGTATGACTGTTACTGGGATAGGTTTGTAAATCACCGAGGGCAGTCGGCCTGTTATTTGTTCTCCCATTTACAGGTTCCGCAACTTGCTCCAATCGCCTAAAGCCCTGATTGAGAGCCAGGTGGAAATATCTTTTAGTTTCCTGCACTTGCAACTTCCCCGGCTTTTACTACCAAATTTAAAATTCAACAGGCACTCGGTCATTTCTCGCTAAAGAACCGGTCATAATTCGTAAAAACTGTGATCGTTTTACTTCTCATTCGCAATTCAGTTCCAATTCCAAGCTTCACTTGCATCATCCTGAGGACAGGGCAACATCTCAAAACTAATTTTACTTCAATGTTTGAAGTGTTTTCACATTGTAAAGTTAGCAATCCTTCCCAAGGCAATTTCGGATGAGCAACTTATACTGGTCGTGGAGGCATATCCATATCTCATGATATAAATAGAAAAAGAGAGGTTGGATAAGATATCAGCCTGTTGAGGGCGAGAAGGTTTTCAGCTTGAGGTTTGCTTTCGGCGGAATATTTTGAACATTCAGAAGGGGAGCGTTGATGTTGCTGATCATCTTCGTGAAGATCGGGACAATGAGGCAGCTCTGGGGAAAACTCATTCCCTTCCAGCTCTCTGGTAACCTGAAGCTTTCAATTTACAAAGACGATTGTTCCAATGGTCCAGCTGGTGCGCGGTCAGTCAGCAAGGACTGAGTGCCGATGGTCCTTGGGTCGTTCTTCGGTACCATTTCAGACACAGAATCCGATTGACCCCCGCCCCCCTGCTGCCTTGATACTGTCTCAAAGAAGTGTACAGGAAGGATATTGAGCGTATATTGTTTTCATGCTTTGAAAAAGTGTCTGCATGTATGACAGGAAAGAATCAAGGCGCATAACACTCAGTCGAAACACATCTGAACATTCCCTCTACTTACTGTGATATTTATCTGGCTCTCGCTATCACTGATCTCGTTTCCCTCTTTCTTACGGCGAACCTATTGACAATCATGATTCTCGCCAGGAGAAACTGCGGCCTTTACAAATTTATCTGTCTAAATGGTGTCTGGAAACAGCAGATCTACTGATCATGTTCTTCATATATTAGAATATCAAACTTTCAGCAAAGTCTTTACACATTCATTCCTCTCCAACACTGTCATTGTTATGGCAGCACCAAACTTTAAATTGAACTGGCACTCCGTCATTTCGCGCTGAAACACCCGTCATAAGTTGGCACTGAAGTGGCCGCCTTACTTCTCATTCGCAATTTAGCTCCATTTCCCATCTTCAATTGTCACTGTCATGGCCAGAATTTTAAAGCAAAGTATGTCACTGTGAAAACTGCTACAATGACCACAACAGCGGTCTCTGTGCTGATCTATTGGGAGAATTTGCCATCTCGATTTGTTCAGGAACACAAATGTTCATTTACCAGCAACTGAACAAACTGCAAAAACGGGTGATCAACAAACTGATCATTAACAATGTTCACTCGGGTTCCCGCCCTGGCGCGGATTTTGTTTCCATCGTCTTCCGGGGTAGCGGACTTTTCCCATGTTTTCAGGTGAAGTTCCAGGCAGCAGAATTTTGGATGAGCACAGGTATGTGTGGGGTGGAAGATGGGAGGCCGGCCAGGTGAACACTGGAATAGTCAAGCCGAGAGTAAACAAAGACATGGATGAGGGTTTCAGCAGCTGATGAGCTGAGGCAGGGTCGGGGTTGGCCGATGTTTAGGATGTTCAAGTACTGAGTGTTCATCTGATAACAGCCTGTCAGTCTGCCTAATATCATGTAGTTATATCAGAGACATTAGGGGTAAAATGGATACAGTGTCAGCCATTATTGTTCAATATTAGGATTGTTACTGTGTCTGTATCTCTGGAACATTATGTCGCTGCGGGACTTTTCACATTTCACTGCAATCAGAAGCTGAACAAAATGTCCCAGACTGTGGCCAAGGACTGAGACCCTTTAAAGCTGACATTTGCCCCTTTAGCTCGTCCAATTGGGATAATTCCCTGCAGGATATTTGCTGTTCATGAACCATTAATATCAATAATTCCTGTCACTGGGTTCACTGAGAGGGATGGAGAGTCAGTGAACAGACCGGAGTGTCACAGTTGTTCTGTTCCTGACTCTCCCCCTCCCGGTAGTTTAGTGAGGACTCGGTCTCCCAGGGAATGTGTTGTCTCCAATTCCGCCCGATTCCCGTCTTTTAACACTGAGTGAACTGACAGCTGTCAGTAACTCCAGTATCGGGATCCTAGTAAGTTCATTGTGGTTCAGTGTTTAGACAACACAATAACAAACAAGGTTCACAGAAAATATGATAACTCAGATTCAGGAGGGGATCAGACACGGGGGCAATCTGCGCTCTCTACCTTCTGATTCAGGTTCCTGAACGTTGCGGAAAAATAAATGATATTTGTTGCATTGTTGATGCTGTGGTCGGAGGGCCTATTAGATGAGGAGTTTTACTTCCCTGTGTCGTGCAAGGTTATCAGAAGATTGTAGGTTGGAGTCCTGCAGTTTGTCCTATGTTCTTTTGACGCAGATAAATTGCCGTGTACAGAAGTTCTCACACACTTTGTGTGTAGAATTCTTTTTTCTAATTCCCTCGGTAAAAACCCTGACTTTAACTCTTTGACGGTGGCACTGGGTCCGAGATTCCCAGTCAGCGGGAATAGTTTTGGGCTGATCTTACTTGTTCAAATTTACAAAAAAAATGCATCGAATGCCTCCTGCAGTCATGGGGAAGGATCTCGGTAAAGGGACAGTCAGTGCGTTAAATGTAGGGACTGAGCTGTGGTTTGGTGTCGGGAATTGAAGAGGGTTAGGAGGGAGTTCAAGAGACAAACAGATTTACAGAGGAAGAAAACTGAATGATTGGCGACGAGGAAGAAAGAGGAATATGAACGGTCATCACCATCTTTCAAATTTCATTCAATGAAAGATCAAAAGAAAAAATAATCTCTGTGCCAAGGAGCTGCTGATAGTGCAGAGACCAGAAAATAGAGCTGGAATTGGGAGAATCATCGTGTTCACTGAGGGAGAGGCGATGGGATAAGAACAGAAAAGTTGCGAGGGGGCGGGGATGGAAGGTAGGATACTGAAATGCTACCGTCTAAAAGCAATGGAAATAAAGGGAAAAATACGTTTAATAAATTAATAAAATGGTGGCAGATGTTATAATGTAAGTTACTCTATCATGTTACACTCACTGTTTACAAGATACTCGTTGACTGTCAGATTATTAATGAATTCTGCCTCGTTAGTCATTACTAAACCGAGTGTGGCCGGCTCCTCTCGGTTTTAAAATACCTTCTTTCAGCAAACTGTCCTGGGTTCAAGCTGCCAATTCACTGATTTCACTGAAATTCCGATTCAGCCAAGTTTTAGTGAAAGAGCCAGAGTCGGGTGTTCGGACACATAGGGAACTGTAGGCTGACTATTGGTGTGAAGGGCCGTTCCTCTCAAGAAACTTTCATATTCCAGGATCTCTAAAAACGACCGCTGCTCCTGAATTTCTGAGACGAAATCTGCACTCTCTCCTGTATATAAAACAATGCCCAATTCGTGTGTTTCCTCTTATGAAGGACAACGCCTCCTCCCCGTCGTGGAATTGAACCCCGGTCTCCCGCGTGACAGGTGGGGATACTAAGCACTATACTAACGAGGAACTGCTGAACTTTGGCACAGAGTAGAAAAACCTGGGGTTAACTTCACTCAGTAACAAATGAAAATGCTGAAGTGGCAAAATGTGGGACTGGAGGGGGCTTCCAACAGTTGTTTCCGAGACTTCTGATTGAAGTCGCTGTTGTTCAATTGCTGTCAGGAACTTATGATGCTTAATAACCCACAAATTGATAGATTTGTTGAATGAAAGAAATTAAATTGTCCTCCGATCAGCACATTCATATCGTGAAACATTCCTCTTTTGTGTAGTGTCTTGGTTTATCAATGGGAAAATCTGACCGCCAGTGAGATCCGCGGATGTAATACTCACACCAAACTTCCAGGGAAGTTGTCAATATGGGGAATTGTCAGTGAATACGCGGCACACGCCTATGCTCAATAATGCGCACGACTGAGGAAAAAATGTATATTCTGTACCTGCAGTGAAAGGCTAGGAGAGTTCAGAGACAATGAAAATGTCATCAATTCAGGTTTTCTGTTTTGTGGCAAATCCTGGCAAAATAACACTCCTTCTGACCCCATTTTGGGACTTTTAATAATGATAGGGATTTATTTTTCCTCTTGAAACATTTCCCGACCAGGAACCCAATGAGGGGGAAAAAAAACAAATGTTAAAATGAAAGGTGAATATATTTATGTTCACCCTGCAGTGATGGGGGAATCCCCCCCGCCCCCTGTCATTATTGTGTCAGGCCTCCTGCTGGGCCGCCGTCTTGCATTTGTGCAGCAGCTGTTTATTATTCGGTTCAGCTCTGTCTCTCCCGTCACTGGCTTTCCATCCTGTCGATGGTGCTGTCTCATGAACTCCGAGAAGGTAACGCATTCGCTTATTAAAATCACAAGACAGAGGCTCTTTGAGTGAAACATTTGGACCCAGGCCGAGTGTTTAGTTCATCACCCAGCAGCTCCTGGGAATTACATGCAATGCGTTCATTTGCTTTATAAATGCCTGGTTACTGGTTGATATATGCACTCATCCTTGACTGTCTCAATGACCTTCAAGGGTAAAGGCTTCCTCCCGTCTGCTGTAGAAGCTGCGCCCCTGCAGCTTGAGTTGTGCAGGACATCACTAGTGAAGATTGCATGTACCAGGCGGCTTATAACCAGGTTTCTCTTTTCTAAATTTTTTAGAGTCTCCAATTTTTCCGGTGCTACAAAACACATTTGACGATGTTGCAGTTCCACCTTCTCGTGCCCAGGGTTCTGAAAGTTAGGGAATTAATTTGAGACCCTGATAGTCCGATGGCTGCAAATGTGTGTTGCTGCTAAAACATGATGGGATGTGAAAACTAGACAATGTGCTTTAATTTCCTGAGTGAATTGTACTTGCGTCAAATCTCCTTTCCCGCTCCCATTCCTCAATCCTGCCTCCAGCAGGTATCCTTTGTGTGAAAATGGATTCTTGAGGGCCCTGTAACTTTGTAATTTCGGCATTCATGTGTGGTTGATTGGCAGTTACCCTCTGAGGTCTGCATAATGGTAGGAATAACTGCTGGTCTGTTTGTAAAATATTTTAAAAAATGTTTCAATGATGGACATTGAACCATCGTAAAGAGCGAGTCAAAGCGTGATCTCTGTGATTTCTCATTTAAATTCCCAACCTGGTGACAAGAATCACTCATTGGCATCGATCAACCTCAAAGCTTCGAGGCGTAACTAGGCAGGTCAGTATATGTCTTACAGAGCGGTAGAACAAGGACTTTCTTCATTCTTTCAAATGTAACATCCCTAACAAGGCCGGCATCCCCATCCCTTGCGAATGGTTAAGAGTCAATCACATTTCTGCAGGCCAGACTGGGTCAGGACAGCAGATTTCCATCCCTAAAGGACATTTATGAACCTGATGGTTTTTTTTACAACAGCTGATGATAGTCTAATGTGAGTTAGCATTATTTAAATTAGTTTTATATCCCAGAATTTCTTAAATGATTGTAAATTCGATCAGTTGCCGTAGTTGGATTTGAACCTGCGTCCCCAGAGTATTAACCTCCCTGGATTATTAATCCTGTTACATGAACAGAGAAAAAGGCCAGTAAATTAATGTAGGCCCCAGTCTCTCTGATCCACTGCTTGTGAGCATATTCGCGGGAAAGTCGAGGGTGAGAACATGATGTGAACTCTCAGTTTGACCTAAGTTCACATAATGGAGGGAGGGTTCCACAAACACTCACCCAGTTTCCATCTTCAGACCTGCTGTCAATTGGCACTGTCCATGCCCTCCAAGGGACCAAAAATGCCCCGCATGAGATGTAGCTTTCCAGGATTCATAGCTTCAATGTAAAGAGGAAACTCGCAGATTACATTATCTTGCTCCCCAGACAAATCCAAGGGCTATAATTTCAGAAGCCGTGGAGGGGGCCGGGGAACGGGGGTGGGGTGGGGGGGATGATCCACGTGAATTTCACTACATTCAATATCAGGATCTCTATTCACACAAATCTGTTTTCAGGTGTCTCAAACAATTCATCATAATGTGCAGGGACCCGGCAATCACACACTGTAGAAGAAGCTGCTGATTTGTGGGGGGCAGCATGGGACAGAGAATTCTTACCCAGCTTGTCACACAGAGGACATGCTCGTACCTTGGCCCAGCTGTTCAAATGAGCCCGAGGTCTGTCGTTCTCTACACACAGGATAGCATTCTCCTGTCTCACGGCTTCCATTTCAGCCTGTCACACTCGCTGTCTCACCACTGGAATGTCTGGATCTGGGTAAAGTGGTGTTCGATCTGCGATGCTCGACTGCGCATGTGCATTACACACTAATGTAAATTCAGCTGTTACCAAGTGAAGTCCAGCAGAATGTGGCGGTGAATACAGCTGGTGAGGGGCTCTGTGTCTTATTGGCCTGATGTGGCTGTTTTCATTCTGACTTGGGGTTAAACGTTGAGTCTCAGCCTCCTGCTGCCTTTCCTCCTTCCCTCTGGCTGCCTCACTCGGCTCCTTTCCGCTGTCACTGTACAGAGTGTCGGTTTTAATTAATGCTGAGCACTGCTCGGTGCCACTGGTGGAGGATGATACGGTCCTGGTAGGAGATGGTTCCTCCTCCCCTCATCCTCCAGCTTGGCCATTATCCCTGCAAACAGGAATTCACCAAGGCTCCTTAGCCAGCTCCTTTCCAACAAACCACCACGACCATCTAAGAGGACAGTGCAGCAGCGACATTAGAACACCAGCAGCTGAAAGTTTCCCTCCAAGTCACTCACCATCCTGACTTAGAAATATAACACCGTTCCTTCGCTGTCACTGGGTCAAAATCCTGGAACTCCCTTCCTAAAAGTACTGTTGGTGTACCTACATCACAAGGACTGCTGCGATTCAATAAGGCAGCTCACCACCACCTTCTCAAGGGCAATTAAAGATGGGCAATTAATGCTGGCCTACCCAGCCAAGCCCACATCCCGTAACTGAATAAATTTAATTATTTCTAATCAAGTCCTGGAGTGGTACTTCGAGCCAGGGTTCCCGGCTGAGTCCACAAGACCTCACATCTACTATTTTAGAGGTGCTATATAAACGCGACTTGATGTAGTTATTAATAACACTATGACTGATGGAAATGCACTGGTGAAGTGGGGGATTTGAAAATGTTGGAGCTCTAAGCAAATGAGTTTGTCATATCATCCCTTAATCTACTCTAACCTTCTCTCCCCTTGTATTAATCATTTGATTCCGCAAATATTATTAAACCTATGCTTTGTAGTTAAAACTTTTAGTTCCTGGAAGTATTTTATTTCCAACCATGTGGCGTTTTGAATCGTTGGTCTTTAGCATAGCTGGAATTCAATTGTGCCACAGTTTAATAATTGAATTCAAGCCTATTAAAGCATGACATACAGGAAACGTTCCTTACTTCTGACTGGGGCTTGGAGGGAGGGCGTAAGGCTGTGGGGTGTGGTGGGGCTACCGGTATGTAACGGGACCACTGCATTTTCAAGATTGAGATCAATAACCTAGACATGGGTGTGCAGGGCATAATTTCAAAATTTGAGGATGGTGCAAGACTAGAAATATTGTGAACTGTGAGGCGGATAATAATATACTTCAAGAGGGTATAGGTAGGTCTGTGGAATGGGAAGACACAAGGCAGGTGAAATTTAATGTACAGAAGTGTGAAGTGATACAATGTGGTCAGGTGAACGAGGAGGGGTGACATAAAATGATGGCTCTAATTCTGATTGGATGCATGAGCAGAGGGACGTGGGTGTACAGGTGCATAAATCAGTGAAGGTGGCAGGGCAGTTTTAGAAAGCAGTCCTTCGTCCTGAACACTCGGCTTTATAAATCAGGGCAAACAGAACGAAAGGAACTAAGTAATTAACCTTCATAAAATTATGGTTCAACTTAAACGAAGGTTTTAGAAAGGGTTCAGAAAAGATTTACGAGAATGATTCCAAGGATGGGAGACTTCAGTTATGTGGATAAATGGGCGAAACTGGGGCTGTTCTTCTTCGAGAAGAGAAAGTTGAGAGGAGATTGGTTAGACGATTCGGGTGGAGAAATTATGGTCATGTCTTAAATTGTGTGGAGATATAAAGCAAATTATTCCCTATAGTATAAAGAACCTGAAAACGTTAACTCTGCTGTCTCTGTTCACAGAAGCTGTCAGGCCCGCGGAGTATTTCCAGCATCCTCTGGTTCTATTACAAATATCTGTAAGGACAGCTGCGGCCAGTCTTTTTCTGTGTGGTTCAGAGAGAGGGAAGATTCACCCGCCCCCCATCCCCCTCCCATTTCTTCGTCGCTTTACAGAACAAACCCTGGTAGGAGTGAAATACCAGTCATCTTTCGTTTCTGTGGAAGTTTTGCGGGCAATGATAATTGTGCAATACGAGTTCACCGTTTACGAGCTCGATGCTTCACTGCAGGGTTGACAATAAAAATTATATTGACGCAGAAATTGTTACAGGCGTCACCTCCGATGCTCTAAATCCAGTAACAACTTCTGCAAACGCAAGTTAAATTCGGATGACACTCGCCACTCACAATGGCTTTGGTTTATGGCAGGTAGAATGAAGAAACATCATTTAAATGAAAGAACTAGTGACCGCTCGCTTCTTAAACATAAGGTGTCTTTCCACCTGGTTGCGAGATAAAGAGAGCAGAGTCCTTGAATTAACAGCTGTCAAATGCCAATAGTGGCTGCTTTACAACAAATTTACCACATTTTAAGTGATTAGTCATGATTGAGACACAAGTGGGTTTTGTGCTCCTGCCCGCTATATCTTCGATAACATTGATTGCTATTGGCAGAAAGGTGCATTTTCCCCTTGCATCTGCATTCAAGTGTAACAACCACATTTAGCTCCCCTCTTGAAAGCGACCATTGTCCTTCGTAAGGCAATTGTACTTAGGTGAATTATTACTGTTTTGTTCGCTGTCAACTGGGGAGATACATAATCGATCCATCGCCAATTGGAAGCAGTAATATTCTCCATAGCTTGACTTTTCAATTTGTGACTCCGCTTTGTGTTCAGTTATAAGGTGTAAACGTCAATATAAACTGTGTATATTCAAGGATAAAATGGTTCCTGCTGCATTAAGTTTGAGCGAGGAATAGATTTATCTGCCCTATTAGCATTTTTTTCAGTGATATGTCATGACACCCTTTCATTCTCCAAGCGCAGTTACAACCTAAAAGTATCTTTTCATTTTCCTTATTTCTTTTTGTTTATGCCCAAGGGTACTTGTGCCATGATTCTTGGCCAAAGCATTATAAATGCTCCTAAAGTGAAATAGAGGATTGTAAGCAACATCATTTTCATATAATAGGGGCTTTCCCAATTTTACCCAGAGTGCTGATTAAAATATTAACTCCGGCAATGGAGAACATTACCTTATAATCAGGCGACCGGATTTCGGAGAGAAATAAAACAAAACAAGAAAAAATAATCCTTGGAGGCACTGGATCAGCCCCAGCAATGTGTCAGGGATGTTATCACGAATTACTTTGAGTACAGGCCTCCGCAGTAACATTATAGTGTTACAGCTAGAAATGTTAGAATGATTCTCTGCACGGACACAACTATTATTGCTCGTGTAGGGGCTTCCCCAGTGAAGCTGCGATACTCGATATCTGAAATTTAAAGGTCAATGCTGACCATTGCCTGAAAAATAAACTCTGATTCACGCTACGCTGATGCTACAAGATCTCCTGAGTATTCCCAGCATTTTCTGTTTGTATTTCAGGACAAAAAAATTTGGAGCAGGGCATACAAATGTTTGATTGGAGTTTTCCTGAATAACGATAGGTTAAAATCAGCACCGATAATTTTCTAAATTTTTCTACTATTATTGTTATAGTAGGTAATGTCTAGTACTGTTGACTGACAGCAAAAGCATAAATACACGGACATATCCAGTATTGTTAACGTTCGAGCAATATCATCGCCAGTCATAATAACGCCGAGTCATCACGAGGTATCCACACAGAATAAAATAGGTTTAAGTTGTACATTACAGTCTATAACAGGTTTACATTCTGCAATGGCTGAGTCCAGATCGCACCAGAATAATATGAAGCTCCAAGAGACCAACAGTCTTCATGACGGACGTCCCTTTCAACATTCAAAGGTGGCATGCGCAGAACACATCACCTCTGGGGTTACTTTCCGATCATTAATTTTAATTGACGAAGTTTCTGGAACTGAGCTGGTCAATCTTCCCATTGGCGGACCGGGGTCTCTGACGAGGTAAATTAGCCGCTTGTTTGTTAAGTGACTATAACTAACACGAATTATTAAATGAGCTGATTTCATCAGTCGAACTGGGGTTGGCCTATAAAGGGGGAAACAATTACGGTTCTTAAATACAATCAGAAAACTGAGTGAAATCTCGCATCCTTCTAAAAAAATATGACCCGGCCAACGATTCTAAAGTAACAGATGTTTACTATCCAATTCTCGCAGTCTTTGGTATTCCCGGTAAGTCAGTGTTGTCTAACAGCTGTTTGATTTCACTGTTAGTGATTATGTAGCTGATTGAAGGAATGTCTCACTGCCGAGTCATTTCACTGCCAGGATAAATGGCTGAATATCAGCGGGAACCCTAGCCGTTCACAGGGCCCGTGATCCGCGGTAATGCTCAGCAGACCCTCACAGTGAAGGAGAATTAGGCCAATTTCCCGACCCCACATAACTAAAGCATGTGTTGCTTAGTGTCAATGGCCATCATCTCATATGTAAAGGTGCCCATTCTCTACATTACATTGATAATTCCTAGTACTTCAGACCCTCCGCCCAGCAGTCGGCGGGAAGTTATTTTGAGGAATACGAAGCTATTCCTCATTCCTCCCTTTCAACGAATCTTTCCGGATCCACTGCCTCCCGTTCAGTTCCTGAGCGGATCCTTCAGACCGCTTATAAAGAGGCAAAGGCCAACGTTTTGAATTACATTGGATAGTTTATCTTCAGCTGAAGGTTTTATTTGAATTTATTGCGTCCTGTAATGGATTGTAAATTATATTGAATGCCGCTGGCATCGGATACTCTTCCCGAGATTCTCATCTCCAAATAATCAGAAAGAACCGACTGTACAATTATTTTTAGTGTAACATGGAGCCAGAGTGGCAATTTATCAAATTCACTCGGTGTATCACATGGTAACCGCCCGATGACAGGAAGGTTGTTTGAATGGAAATATGTATATTATTTGACTGTTGAAATTCAAGAAGATATAAGAATATCCCACTTTCCCTTTACGAAAGTTATATCGGTAACTGGAATGCCTCTGCAAGGTGCTGACAGTTGCGCTGGACAGTTCTATGCAGCCTCAATCTAGCGACAGGGACAATGGTCAATGAAAGGGAATCGGGCGATATGTATGCCGGACGGCTGATCCGATTTAGCCAGTTTTACACTGTTGTCCGAAGTCACCATTGGCCCCAGTTGAGGCATCAATGCATTAGGGTCGGTGCTAGTGGGAGGAGTTTGGAGCTACTCTCCGTTATATTTTCCAGGCTGAATTCGAGTGACCCTTCTCTCAGCATCATGAAAATCTCAGACTGAAATTTAGCGGGAGGACGGCAGAGACCCAGTCCCGATACAGTGTTTCTGTACACTGAGGATCAATTCCCTGAAAGAACCGGACTTCCCAAAGGACCCCGATGGAAGAAGACAATGGACAAAAATTAACTTTTTAAAACATTTATTGTAAAAAATCAAACCAAAGTCAAAAAGTATATAATTAGCTTCTAATTGTATTCAGTAGAAAGTATTGATTATTGTTAAAGTAACTGATACAACAATGATAAGTCTCACGGATATCTCAGTTAGCCCACAGCACACATATGGCACTGTGTTCATTCCTAATGTCTCTCACAACTCCATCTTGCTCCAGCAGTGCTCAACCACTGTTCTTAACGTAAGGTCTGATTCTCAAGTGGCCTCCAACAACCACTTGAATCCACTCCAGCTCCACGGATATGATTATCAGCAGCAAGCCTACTTCTGTGTGGCCTGTTTCACTGGGGTCACAACAGTCCTGATAGCGGAGTTTTCCCAGAGGCACTGTCACTCACCATTCAATAGCGCTCTCGTGTACAGTATCATTAGCTCTGTGGCTCATAGCTTTTCTCAGGTTTAGTATTTTAAGATTGCTCCCATACACAACTTCAGCGAGAACCACTGAGCCTTGGCGGCTTCTGCTGAAAAGGAATTGAACTTTTTAGACGCCTGCTTGTTCTGACCACATGGTGAAACCCGATCTCCCAAACTGTTTACACTTCCCAACCAGTTTCCATTCCCTTACCAATTACATGCGCACATTCATTTCTCAGAATTCCGGTGTCCAACGAAGAGATCCCTCCCCCATAAATCTGGTTCCGGTCTCTGTTTCAGCGAGGGGCCAGTCTCAAAAATACTGCCCTTGAAACTATTTAATCACAATAGAGTGCATATTCGTTTATTTATTTTCGGAGTTTCATCAACACTGGCCAATGTTATAAATTGGACACATGTATATAACGCTGGGTAGAAATGCACAGTAACATTTCCAATAATATTCTGTGGAAGGTATCTGAGTGTCCATGTTACCTACTTTCTCTCCCTTTTTCCCACAGCGAACCTTATGACAATCGTGATTCTCTCCAAAGGAAATTGCGGCCTTTCAAAATGTATTTCTTTCTATATGGTGTCCATGGCAATAGCCGATTTACTGGTCATGCTCAACAATGTTCTCGTGCATAAAATCCTGAGTAAACGTTTTCCACATATAATCCTGTCCTTTCCACCCAATTGCAAGTTCATAATGTACTCAATTAATACCAACCTGTATTTATCGGTGTGGTTTACAGTCTCCTTCACACTTGACCGGTTTGTGTCTATATGTAGCCACAAGTTTAAGACAAGATATTGCACAGTGAGAACTGCGGCTACAGTTCTAACAACAATCTGTGTCATCTCACTTTTACAGAACATTCCAAACTGGTTTGCATTTGAACATCTGCGAACAATTAACAATTCTCACTGGGGCTTCCAGCCCAGCCTAAATTTTTATACATCTCCTATTGGTGTAATATTTATTTGGCTACAAAGCATTTTATTGACATGGATTCCTTTCTCTTTGAAATTACTGTTTAATTGTTTGACAGTCAGACGGATTTTAATAGCCAGTCGAGCCCGTAAGGAGCTCCGGGGTCACAGCAGCGAGAATCATAATGATCCGGAAATACAGAACCGAAGGAAATCAATTATATTACTGTTCACTGTATCGGCTACTTTTATACTGTTGTGGCTGACAGCAGTCGTTCGTACGTTAGTCAGTAGTATGCTCATTCATGTACGACCCGATTATGCAGCTCCTGCATACATCGCTACTGAAACCGGATACATGCTCATGTATTTGAGTTCCTGCACAAACACTTTTATTTATGCAGCTACACAAACTAAATTCAGGGAAGAGATGAAGAAAATACTGAAATCTCCATGGATAATAATTTTGTTAATGTTAAAAAAAATGCAAAACGAAACCAACTGTTCCTGTTCTAACTATAGTTAACTTGTAGACTATGTTCCAGTTTTGAATGGTGGCCTTTCTGTTGCGACGACAATGTATTGTGTTTTTTAAGGCATCAGAAATCATTATTCCACATTGTTCCATGTGTTTTATGTCTGCTGATATTCCACGGGGATTATAATTGCTTCTTGTTATAGCGGCGCACTTGTAAGTCAGGGGCCATAGAGAACAGTTATTAACATGTTTCAGCATTGGAGTAAAACCTCTCTGTGTTGGCCTTAACTCCCCTACACGGCAGGAACTGCATGAGAAGCGCCAGTTTAATAAGCAGCTAAGGTCCCAAAAGCAGCAGTGAATTGAAGTTGTTGTTGCGCATCCCAAACATTGCGAACGCCCTGACACGTGGACACGCTCTGAAATGGCCCCGGAAGTTTAAATTCCTGATTGCCTGATTTGCGCTCTCCTGGACCCGCTGTTATTGTCTCTCCCACACTGAGCTCAGTGTCAGAGATTTGGGTGTCAGATACACGGGACTTGCCTGCATACTCACACTGCGAATGTTACGCTGGTTAAAACTTGATCTATCTCAGGGATTAACCAACAGAACTGAACGAAACACCAAACTCAACTCTCCAATTCACCACCACCTCCCCCCAACCATGCCGACCCGATCCGACTGCCCACGAGACGCAATGGTCCACCGATCCAACTTCCACCCGAATGATTGCCCAGCCCAGTTGACTACCCTATCTCCACCCGGACTAATCCTTCCAACTCAGCTATTTCCCTCCCAACCAGCCCCCAGCCACTCTCACCTCTCCTCAGGACCTGACTGCTGTTCCCCGGACTGACTACCTGCCAACACGGCTGCTCTCCTCGACCCAGCTACTCAGCCAACCTGACTACCCACCCGGCTCAATGGCCCACCTGATCCAAAGCGACTACTGCCGATTGGGCGTGATTAACGTGATTACCCACCTATGAAACCCAACTCCAGTTCTCTAGGCAAAGGGATTGCTTATTCTCTCAGTCCTAAATTCCTTACATTCTCTAATATGTGGACGTTCGTCCTCAACCATACATAAATTCAAAATCCAGTGAATCTCAACAAAGTGCAGTTAAACCAGTTAATTAACATGTTTCAGTGAGAGATGCCTGTGTCCTTCCATCTACTGACGGGAGAAGAATGGATTTTACAGGTGGGAGCTGCCCAAATGACAGGGTCTGTGCAGGAGAGATTCCAGTCAAAGACCTGCAGGCCCATTCCTTGGACTGGATAGGCAGAAAATATAGGAATGCCTTCTAATAAATGACGCAGACTGGAAGACCTTCTCGATTATAATTGATAAGATTGTCATGAAGTTTCTCCACATTGTATCCTCTTGTTTTCTCTTTATATTGTAGTAGCTGCTATCTTTAGCCATTATATACTAAGTAGCGAAGAATTTGTCAATTTGCAACAACACGAGGCTATCAGGCCAGCACTGACCCTGCAGTAAGCATCAGTTTCAGGATGAAGTTTTATGGAAGTTATTTAAAGATATGTTATTGCACACTGATTAATAAACTTCGAAAACGTTTACTCGTTTGATACGGTCTAGAAATATAATCATTTGTCATAAATCATCCTCTCAATTGGCAGCAATGATAAAGTTGAATAGCAAGCTTTATAAATAAACAATTGTTAGAATTTCAATTATGTTGACCTAGATTGAATTTATCTATTAGACAACAAGTTAAGGGCCTAATACTTTTGGCCGATTGGTAAAAAAATCTTGTTCAGTAGGGGAAATTATCAACATTGAACAAGAATAAGCAAATTATATTCTCACGATATGAAATTGAAATTTAACAATTACAGAATTGTGTAAAGCAAACTTAAATGGAATTGTTATATAGAGGGAGTGAGAACAACGTGTAAAAATGTAGTCGTAGTATTTCAGTTAGTGAAAAATGCAAGATTTGTATCTGCCCACGGTTCGCACCCGCCGCCCTGCAACCCGCCTCCGCCGCCAAATAAAATCATTACCTGCCGCTGCAATTTCTGCCTTTAAATGTATTTTAAATAAAATTGCACGGAGTGCGTTCTCAATAAGAGAAACATTCATTCCAATGCTGTCGAACCTGATTAAAGCATTTATGCTTCAATAGCGATATAATTATACTGGTTTTGAATAGCCTGTCATTAACAGCTTACTTTGAGCGTCACTCTGCCATGTTCTCATTCATGTTGAGATCCTTCAAAAGTCGAACTTCACATTGGAACCCAGTGCGACAACACTGAATAGGTGCTTGTCAAAGTCACAGATCACACGCATGCAGGATATGAGCGTCTGACCACGTATCACCCCGATCGCATCGATTACGCAATGTCGCGCAGCTCCGCCTTTTTTGCTGCTAACCTCACCCGCCAAGTTGATCTCCAGACTTGGCTTATGCATTGTTACTCTGCCGCCTTCCACCGTCCACTATCCAGAAAAGCAATATCAGAGAAAGCCCTGATGGCCAGAATGCAACTGGCACTGAGCCCCATTCACACAACACTAGCGCTCGCTGAACATGTACTCTGGTATGGGCAACCCCTCTATTTAAAAATGTTCATTCTCGTATCAATCCCATTCTTACCCTTGTCTCTACCATCGTCTGCGATCTCCGTCTCTACAACCTTCCGAAAATTATGTATTCCTCATGTTCCGTCGTTTTGCTCATCTCCTAATTCCTTCACAGGACAATTGTTGGATTTTCTTTCAGATCTCTATGATGTAATCTCGGGAATCTTCTCCCAAAATCTATTTCTCCCCCTTTAAAGTCGTCATTAAAACTAACATCTGGCTCCTTTTCCTAGTGCTTTAAATATCTGTCTCAGTCTCCTTATTTATCCAAATACAATATTTTTAAGCCCAACGACGCTATTTTATCAAGCTAACACCGTGATATCAATGAAAGTTGTTATTTGCTAAAATGAACTATCCATTCTAGCCAGTCCGTCCCCAACACATGCCTGAATGGTCCTACCAATTTAACGTGGATGGAGCATAAATTACTGAATATTATTGAGTGTTGGTTCCATTAGTGACACTGAACCTCTGATCATCACAGTTTACGGTTTCAGCACAGGAATAGGTTCTAAGCCCGGTTCACAGGGTATTCACTGGTAACCAGCACTGGGGCAGAGAGTGTTATAGCGCAGTGACTGTTCTCAACTACTAGGCCATCAATTGCTCCCTACAGGGTTAACCATGTCAGACCAGTTTCAGCTTATGCTGGAGAGGTAACCGAAAGTGGCAACTGCGAAATGCTTTATGACAACGACAAGAAAAAACGTCGAAGCGATTATCATTCCCGGACCCCGCCATTACCATTGAGACACACTCAAGAGATCGCGGCAAGTTAGCACAACGGTTCCCGCTTGCTTCATAGATGATTTTGATCCAATCGTGGTTCCTTATAATCGCACGTGATTTGCTTCTTCCCGCGTTGAAAATGCCCGCTTCTTTTCCGGATTAATTTAAAGCCACACGTTGCAGAAACAGACAGAGGCACTGCTGAGATTCACAATTGGGATCTTCATTTTAATAGACAGGCGCTTTCACTAAATAGGCCGCGGTGACAACCTGCAAGCAAGCATCGAAATACAAAGCTTTGAATTGTAGATCACTATATTGCTGCAGTATGATCTTAAGAAAGAGAGGGGAAGTTGTATTAACTCATTTTAACAATCAAGCATCCAGGTAATATCAAGAGAATGCTGGAAATACTCAGCAGGTCAGTCAACATCGGTGACGAGAGCAGGAGATGTAACCTTTTAGATCGCTGGCCAATCGAATAAAGTGCTTTGTTGTAAAGTAAGTCAGATACCGAATCAGAGGGAGTGTCCAAAATAACCTTCACCTCAGCCCTATCCAATCCCGACAGATTGACCTTCATTCAGATGGACATGACGGGGATCAATAAAATAATCATGTGATGCTTGTTATTTGCTTCTTGCTAGGAGACGCTTTCTGACGCCTGGTTTTCATTGTATGTCTTCACGCTCTACACTTCCTCCTGACAGGAGAAACAACACACTGCCAAATTTATGGAGGTGTCACTTCAGTCCCTCAGGAAACATGAGGAACAGATTCAGCCAGACTGGGCAGAACCACCTGATGCTTTATTAGTAAACAAAAAATAATCACCTTGAACATCTTCTCTGTTGTGCATTCGACTTTCCTTAAAAAATACCTTCTCGATTTTTCAATTTCAATGTCAACTTCTTATAACAGTCAAACGTCAATGCATACATCACTTCCTCAACGGCCAACTTCAATTGCTTGGCGTAATTGGGTGCTGCCAGATCTGGCGTCGCATTTAATACAGTTTTCAAACTATCAAATGGCTTCTGAAACTCCAGTGTCCATTGCAAATTCTCATTATTTTTTACTACTTCAGTTAGTGAAGCAAGCACACGGCTTAAATGTGGTACAAACTTCCAATAACACCAGCTCATGCCCGAAAATCTCAAAACTTCCCATTTTGTTGTAGCACGGGGAAATCCATGATAGCCATGAATTTCACACCTCTTGGAGCCACCTTTCCATCTCCAATTGTATGGCTTAAATACATAACTTGCATTGTTGCAAATTCACTTTTAGACAAGTTCATCGTCAAATTAGCTTCTTGTAATCGAATAAATAATTCTTCCAGATGCTGTAAATTCTCCTCCCACGCCTGACTATAAATGATTCGTTCATCAACATAAACAGCATAATTGCATTGATCTGCAACTACTTTGTTTGTCATCCTGTGATGTGTCACAAGTGCATTCTTCTTACCAAATGGCATGATTTTAAACTGTTATAGTCCATTTGTCGTCACAAAACCCGATTTTTCCTTTGCTCTCTCCGATAATGGTACTTGTCAATATGCTTTTAGCAAGTCAATATTTGCGATAAATGTTGTTTGCCCCACTTTTTCAATGCAATCTCCAACCGTTCTATTAGATTTGAACCCTATTTTGTCACCGCATTAACCTTTTGATTGTTCACACAAAGCCTTTGTGTTCCACCTGGTTTTGGTGCCAGGACAATAGGTGAACTCAAGTTACTGCAACTAGACTTAATGATATAATTTTGAAGCATGAAGTCAATTTATTTCTGTGTTTGTGATCACTTGCTGAATTTAATCCATAAGAATGTTGCCTTATCGAAGATGAAACTCTTACAGGGGCATCTTGCACAGCTAAATCTTTCCTCCCCAATGCATTCCCACAAATAAACATTTTTGACTGCAATAGCTTACCCAAACCACTTTGATAGATTTTGTAAGGCAATTCAATATTACATTTAAGTACTCAAGTATTCCCTCTTTATCTATTTTGAATACAGGAAAATCAATTTCAGAGTCCTGCATTTCTACTTCTTCTTCATAATCTACCACAACTAAAAACTAATTTTGTCGTCTTCCCACCTCTTTGGAAGAGGTGACAGAACGCTCTCATCATAGTTTTTAATAGTTTGATGCAATCCTTCCAAAGCTCCTTGTTGATAAACTGTTGACTTAAACTGTTTTTTTCCCTAAACTGTTACTTTCGCCCTTAAACAGCTGTGACCTTAAATTTGAAACCTGATCTGATTGTTTTTCCTGAGATGAACCATATCTCGTAAAAAAAAATAGTCAACCCTTCCACAGCCTCCTTCGTTATATATATTTTTTTAAGATATCGCTTCAGGAAGCCTGGTAGACACATCCATCATTGTCAGTAAATCCTGATTTCCACTTTAATATTATCAAAGGGAGCTACACAATCAATCATAGCTCTCATCAAAGGCTAATCAAATGTTGGTATTAGGATTAACGGTACCGATTAATCACTGTTTGTGGTTTCCCTATCACCTGACATCTGTGACAAGTTTACAGAAGGTGACGACAAACCTATGCAATCCTGGCCAATAAAAACATTTCTGCATTGTTGCCTGAGTCTTCCTAATTCCGAAATGCCTCCACATTGGAATTTAATGAACAAAGCTCTGAATCTGATTTCTATATCCTAATGGGATGACAATGTGATGTGTCTCTCAGCAGTTTTCATTTGCTGAGACATGGTCCAGCCTCCAATTTCGCATTTCAAATATCAACCGTAAAGGAATAACACTCTGGGATGCATTTGCCTCTCTTTCTGAATAAACCGTCTGATATAACTGTTTAATCCCAAAACCTTTTGCTGCATCTCAATTAACTGCCTTGAGTTAAACCTTTCAGCAGAAATATATTCTTTTGTGTCTTTCTGAACAATAATATCAGACACATTGCCAGCAAATTGGATTTCAATACCCACTTCCTGCATTTGAACTGCCTGTCCATCTGGTTTCTCTTGCTTCAAACTATGTGCCTGTCATCTCGTTATCACATATCCTGGAAACATCCCAGGATGCTCCTCTTGTAACACGTCTGTTTAAAACGCTTCTACACGCTTCTCAAATGCCACATTGGTGATCCAGCGACTCATTAACCAAAATAAATTGAACCTCTGCAATGGGCATTTTTTCCACCACCCCAACAATCACTTCGCTAGTTTTTCACTTAGTTTTTAAATTTACCTTCCACAATGGAATATGTTTAGCATCCCCAAGAACCTCACTCAATATGACCTCTTCCTGCAATTCTCTGTATGAAAAACAAACATCACTATCCCACAACAGTAATGATTTACTAGCCGCTGTCTCTCCTGAAATTTTAACATCCTTACCTACTCCACCATGTACACATGGAAAGACATTCCCTTCACACACAAAATCTTTAAACATTTTTACAAACTGCTCTTCGTAATTATCTTGGGTAAATTTTGCACGCATTCCAACTTCTTTACCTGTCACTCATTTTCCTGGTTTTACTTGTACACAAACCAGGGTTTTTTCCCTCCTGTGCCTGAACATCAATATTCACAGTGCGTTTACTTCCAGAACATTTCTGAACCCCCACCCCCCTCCAATAATTTCAACAGGTTTTTCCTGCAATTTCCAACACACTGCCTTCATGTGTCCCACTTTATTAGAATGAAATCACCTCACCTTTCAGCACCTTCCTTTTCATTCAGAGATAAAATTCCCTGGGGGTTTACAGCAATTCCTTTTATTCCCTGACTCCCTACCTACCTGCTCCATTAATTCACCTCCTGGTGCATCCTTTCATCTGTGGAATTATTCTCAACTGTAACTGTCGCCTGTTATTGAGACAATTGGAGTTCCGCTTAACTGCGCTGTTAAGCAATAAATAAACTTTTAAATGAATTGGAGGTGAAATTTTGAAGGAGCAGAAAACGGGCTTCCAACTTTGCCTTACCATAATTGACGGAAACCATTTTTACTGCCCACATTCCCCAGTAGGAACATTTTTACTATTTTTCTATACTTAAATTTGAGTTGCCTTTTCCCTGAATTTTGCTGTGGCCCTGCTTATGACTGTGCAGCTGCCGGAACCCATTTTATTTCCAATACCTTTTTCAGCAAAGCCTATTCATGAGAAAATTCCTTTACGCTCAGTCAGCTGCTGGCGAGGCAAAAAAAGCATTTGCTGCTTCCACATGTCTTTTTGAAAAAATACTGCACGACGTACTCCTAATGTGTTGTTAAATTACTTTGAAATACGCCCGGAACGAAACAAAATACCGGACCGAGCAACGTCTACCTTATTGCTGAGCTACTTGTAAGCGACGCGTAAACAAGGTCGCTGAGTAACCAATGCTTTCCCATATAGCTTGTTGAAATTCCAACTTCTCTCGAACAATCTTGTTACGATGCCACCTAGCAGCGGCAAAATAACAGTGAGCTCTCCCCACCGTGCAGCCGCTTTGCTGTACGTCTGTTACTGAGATAATTACATAAATCACAACGGCTGTTGGCCTGATATATGTTCTGTCATTTACTGTTTTCCTAACTTGCTCTAATCGCCTAAAGTCCTTGACTGAGAACCTGGCGGAAACATGTTTCAGTTCCCTGCACTTGCAACTCCCCCGAATTATACGACCAATTTTAAGACAAGCCAGAGCCACCAGAGGTGGCCGCACACCGGTACACCGTCACGGAGGGGTTGGAAAGTCGCATTGTACGAGGTAGCTCGTTTTTTGGCCGGCGCAGACACGATGGCCAAATTGGCCCCTTTCTGTGCTGTAAACTTTCTGTGATTTCTATGAGTACAGTGTGAAGATGCCGGCAGAACTCATCGGGAAACGACAACCTGATTTGGCCTCGAGGCCGATCATTCAGTGGGTGAGATGAGGTGTCAGAGGGTCCGTGTGTCGTCTGTTATCAGCTAGGGACTCGATGACAAATGATTGGGAGGAGGTGGAAGGGGAATAGGGTGGAGGGAGTGGTTCATGGCCTGGTTATCTTGAGCCAGTTAATGCAATTACAGTCAGTATTAATCCGGCAACCATGAAAACCAGTGGAAATTCAGGGGCCTTATCCCAGGTAATTATTGCAGAAGGAATCATGGCGAATGATAAATTTAGATGGATTGAATGGAAAACTGTGGGCAAATGGGCTAAATGGCCTGAAGGGAACATTATAAATAAGTGGGCTAGAACGGTTGAAGGGAATATCTGGTAGGGTGGGCTTTATAATTTAATTGTATGTGCTGAAGGGAACACTGCTTATTGCCGAGCTGGATGAGTTAAATGGATTATTATGGACTTGCTCCTCATTCCTCCCTCGCAAAGAATCTTTGTGGTTCTACCCGCCCCCGCTCATATCCTGAACGGGTCCTTCAGGGCGACTGTAAATAGACAAAGGGCAACGTTTTGAATTACTACGGATTGTTTTTTTTCTTCAGATGAAAGTTTTATTTGAATTTATTACTTCCTGCAATGGATTAGGACTCATATTGAACACCGGTGGAACCTGGTGCCCTTCCCGAGATTCCCATCTCCAACTAATCAGAAGGAGCCGACTTTAAAATAATTTTTAGTGAAAGATGGAGCCTCAGTGGCAATTTATGAAATTCACTCGGTGTATCAAAGGGTCATGGCTTGATAACAGGAATGTTGTAGTTAAGGACATTTGTTTACTATTTGACTTTGAAATTGAACAAGTTATGGAAGTATCCCATTTTCCCTTCACGAAGCTTATATAGGCAACTGGCCTGTCTCTGCAAGGTACTCGCGGTGATTTGCACTGTTGAGTTCCATTGAGCCTCAATCCAGAGATGGGGCGATGGTCTTCAAAGGAAATCAGGTGTTCTGTACAACAGACGGCTGATCCTATTCAGCCATTTTTACTCAATTTTCCGAAGTCAACAATAGTCCCAGTTGAGCTATCAATGCATAGGGGCGGTGCGACTGGGTGGAGTTTGGGGCTGCTCTCCGTTACCATCCTCCAGACTGAATTCGAGGGACCCTACTCTCAGCACTATGAAAACATCAGTCAGAGATTTACCGAGAGGTCGACAGAGACCCAGTCCATATAGACAGTGTTACTGTTCACTTCAGGATCAATTTCCTGAAAGAACGTAACTTCCCAAAGGTCCAAAATGGAAGAAAATAATGGATAAGTTTTCTCTTTTTATAGCATTATCTTAAAAAAAAATTCAAACCAAAGTCAACAAATATATAATTAAATGCTAATTGTATTGGGTAAAATAGTATGTATTATAATTGATGTAGCTGATATAACAATGATAAGTCTCACGCATTTCTCAGCTAGCCCTCAGCACATAGTCGGCACTGTGTTCGGTCCTAAAGTCTCTCACAATTCCGTCTTGCCCCAGCGTTGCTCAGCCACTGTCCTTAACGCAGTGTCTATTTCTCAGGTGGCCTCCATCACCCATTGGATCCTAATCCGGTTTCACAAAAATGATTATCATCAATAAGGCCTTCTTCTTTGGAACCCCTTTCACTCGGGTCACAAGAGTTCTGATGGCGGAGTTTTCCCAGACGCACTGTCACTCCACCATTCAGTAACCCTCTCGTATCAAGTATGTTCAGCTCTGGGTAAAAGAAAAAAAAAATCTCAGCTCTTCGGCGTGACTGGGTGGCTCATAGCTTTTCTCAAGTTATAGTTTTCTAAGATTGCTCCCACACACATCTTCAGCGAGAACCCCTGGGACTGCTGCCCTTCAGCTGAAAAAGAATTGAACTTTTTAGACGCCTGCTTGTTCTGACCTTATACTGAAATCCAATCTCCCAGCCTGTTATACTTCCCAATCAGTTTCCGTTCCTGTTCCTGCTTCAGCTGGGGGCAGTCATAAAAATAAAGCCCTTGAAACTGTTTAATCTCAATATTTATTTTGCGAATTTCATCAACACTGGCCAATATTATTAATCGTATACGTGTATATAACGCTGGCTAGAAATGCACATAATTTCCCATAATATTCTGTGGAAAGTACCTGAGTGTCCACTTTATCTACTTTCTCTCCATTTTCCCACAGCGAACCCGATGACAATCGTGATTCTCTCCCGAGGAAATTGCGGCCTTTCAAAATGTATTTCTTTCTATATGGTGTCCATGGCAATAGCTGATTTACTGGTCATGCTCAACAATGTTCTCGTGCGTCAAGTCCTGAGTAAGCACTTTCCACATATAATCCTGTCCTATACAGCCATTTGCAAGTTCATAATGTACTCAATTAGTACCAACCTGTATTTATCGGTGTGGTTTACAGTCTCCTTCACATTTGACCGATTTGTGTTTATATTTAACCACAAGTTTAAGACAAGGTATTGCACAGTGAGAACTGCGGCTACAGTTCTAACAACAATCTGTGTCCTCTCACTTTTACACAACATTCCAAATCGGTTTGCATTCGAACCGAAGAGAACAATTAACAACGTTGACTGGGGTTTCCAACGAAGCCAGGAATTTTATACATCTACTTTTGGTGCCATATTCATTTGGCTACAAAGTATTTTATTGCCCTGGATTCCTTTCACTTTGATATTACTGTTTAATTGTTTGACAGTCGGACAGATTTTAATAGCCAGTCGAGCCCGTAAGGAGCTCCGGGGTCACAGCAGCGAGAATCAGAGTGATCCAGAAATACAGAACCGAAGGAAATCGATTATATTACTGTTCACTGTATCTGGTACTTTTATATTATTGTGGCTGACAGCAATCGTTTGTACGTTAGTCAGTAGTCTGGTCATTCATTTACTACCGGATTATACAGCTCCTGCATATATCACCACTCAAACCAGACAAATGCTCATGTATTTGAGTTCTTGCACAAACGCGTTTATTTATGCAGCTACGCAAACTAAATTCAGGGAAGAGCTGAAGAAGATTGTGACATCTCCTTGGGCAATAATTCTGGTACAGATTTTTAATAATGCAAAATGAAATCAACTCTTCCTGTTCTAACTATAATTAAATTGCAGCCAATGTTCCTGTTTTGATTGGAGGCCTTTCTGCTTCCACGACAATATATTGTTTTTTTAAAAGTTATCAGAAAACACTGATCAACTTTCTGTCACGTGTTTTATGTCTGCTGATATTCCATGGGGATTATAATTGTTTCTTCCTAAAGCGGCGCACTTGCCACTCAGGGTGCACAGAGGACAGCCATTAACATGTTTCTGCATTGGAGTAAAACCTCTCTGCACTGGCCTTTACTCCCTTGTATGGCCGGTACTTCAATGAGAAGCGCCAGTTTAATAACAGCTAGGGCCCCAAAACTTTCAAAGTTCACGGCAGTTAATTTAATATGCTATTGCGCATCCCAGTTAATGTGGATGTCCTGACACGTGCTCACGGGCTGAAATTGCCTCGGAAGGTTAAATTTCTGATTGGCTGTTTTGCATTGACCTGGATCCGCTGTCAATATCTCCCAGGCTGAGCTCACTGTCAGAGACTTGGGGGTCAGGTACAGGGGACATGCCTGCATACTTGCCCTGCGAATGTTACGTTGGGAAAAACTTAATCTAGCTCATAGACTAAGCAGCATAACTGAACTGCTCACCACAACCAGTGCTGAAACTCACCACCACCACCACGACCCCCCGAAAAACCTGACTACTCCCCCAACCCTAACTGTGTACCGAACCAACTGCCCACCCGACTGATCGCTCACCTCACCTGACTATCCTCTCTCCGCCCCGACTACACCTTTCAATTCGGCTACTTCCCTCCCAACAAGTCCACCCCCTCCCCGCCACCCCCATAGCCCTCCCCACGACCTGACTGCCCTTTCCAAAACTGAATACCTGCCAACACGATTGCACTCCTCAACCCTTCTACTGACCCAACCTGGCTACTCACCTGACTCAACGTCCCTCCTGAATCAAACTGACAAATGCCCATTGGACTGCCTACACAATCCGGCTGCCCGCTCAACACGATTACTCACCTATGCGACCCATCTGCACACCCAACCTGAATGCCCAACTAGAGAGCGGACTGCCCACTGAACCCAATTACCCACCTAGTTGACACAACTACCCATTCAACCTGTGTATCCAAGTACACGACCTTACAGCCGGGCCAACCTGATTATCCACCTACGTGATCTGACAACCGGACCAATTCGATTTCCCCACCACCACACCCCTAACGGCCCAACTGCCTACGCAACTGGATTACTTATCTGCCCAACCCCGATACATACCCAACGCGATTACCCACTAATGTCACCCAACTCTCGTTCTCCAAGCAAAGGGATTGCTTCTTCTTTCAGTTCTAAATTCCTTATATCCTCTCATCTGTGGGCGATGGTTCCTGACCCTTCAGATCTTGGAAGCAGTGTGCTGCTTCACACCCTTCTTATGTTAAATCACCTGGGCACAACTCGCCAAACCATATCAATCATATTAATTTCAAAATCCAATAAATGTCAGGAAAGTGCAGATAAACCAGTTAATTAATACCTTTCTGTAGTAGTCTAAACACGTTTCTATTTTAGAATTTTCATTCCTGCATTCAAATCCACCCATGGCCTTGCCTCTGCGATCGTCTATGACCTCTTCCCTCTCTACAATGTTCTGAGAATTCTCTATTCCTCATATTCTGGCGTCATGTTCATCCATTAATTCTTCACTACACTATTGTTGGACTTGCCTTCAGGTCTCTGGGATCTTCACTCTGGAATCCTCTCCCAAAACCCATCTCTCCTCCTTTAAAATCGTCATTAAAACTAACATCTGTTCAGTTGCACTAATGCTTTAATTATCCGCCTCAGTATCCTTATTTGTCCAAATGCACTCAATGACGTTTTTTAATTAAGTTACGGTGCGACATTACGACCGTTCTTATTTGCTAAAATGAACCACCCATTCTTGTAAGCCCGTCTCCAACACATATCTGAATGGTTCTGTCCATTTAAAGTGGGTAGAATATTAATAACTGAACATTATTGAGTAATGATTTCATTCGTGGTACTGAACCTATTATTATCGCAGTTTGAATGTGAATGGCTTCAGCACAGGAAATGAATCCAAGGCCGATTCACAGCGCATCCAGTGGTAATCAGCACTGGGGCAGACAGTGTCATAGCGCATTGACTGTTCTCAAATACTAGGCCCTCAACTGCTCCCTACATGGTTCAGCATGCCAGACTAGTTTCAGTTGATGCTGGCGAGATAGCTGAAAGTAGCTACATCAAAATACTTTGTGACAACGATAGTAAAGATGTAGACGCGGTTATCTTTCACGGACTCTGCCAAATTCCCTTGGGATACATTCAAGAGGCCGCGACATATGTGCACAACGGTCCACATTCGCTTCATAGATAATTTTGATCCAATAGTGCTTCCCTATGGTCGCACGTGATTTGCTCCTTCCCTCCTGAAAAATGGGCACTACTTTACCGTATTACTTTAAAGCCGTACATTGCAGAAACAGAGGCACTGCTGAGTGAATTGGACTCTTCAGTTTAAAAGACAGCCGCTTTCACTAAAAAAGGCACGGTGACAACCTGCAAGCAAGCATTGTAATCCAATGTTGTGAATTGTATATCACTATATTGCTGCAGTATCATCAAAAAAAGAGTGGGGGGAGATGTATTACCACAGTTTGATATTGTAAAATCCAGCTCATATCAAGAGATTGCTGGGAATATTCAGTTGGCCAGGCAGCATCTGTGAAGAGAGAAGGAGATGTAAGCTTTCAGATCGGTGACCAATCGATTAAACTGCACTGCTGTAAAGGAAGTCAGATACCGAATCAACAGAAGTGCCCAAAAAACCCTTCACGTCACCGCTATCCAATCGCACCAGGCTGCTCTTCATTCAGATCGACATGTCGGGAATTAATGAAACACTCATATGCGGATTCTTATTTGCTTCCTTCAAGGTGCCGCTTTCTGACACCTGGTTTTCATTCCATGCCTTCACGTTCTATACTTCCTCCTGACATGGGAAACAACCCGCCACCTAATATATGGAGGCGTCACTCCAGTCCCTCAGAAAACCTGATGAACAGCATCAGCCAAACAGGGCAGAATAACCTGATGCTTTATTATCACACTCAACAAGCAATAAACACTTTGAACATCTTAACCAAAAACAGAATTACCTGGTAAAACTCAGCAGGTCTGGCAGCATCGGTGGAGAACAAAACAATTGCCGTTTCGAGTCCTCACGACCCTTTGGCAGAACGGAAGTATAGTTAGGAGAGAGGTGAAATATAAGGTGGTTTAAGGTGGGGGGCGGGCGGAGAGAGAAGTTGAGGGTGGGGTGGTTGTGGGGATAAGCAAGCCGTGATAGGAGCAGATAATCAAAATATGTCACAGACAAAATGATCAAAGAGGTGTTGAAGGTGGTGATATTATCTAAGAAAAGTACTAATTAAGAATGGATGGCAGGATACTCAAGGTACAGCTCAAGTGGGGGTGGGGTGGACAGACTAACAAAGTATTAGTTGTAGATTTAAAAATAATGGAAAAAGATGCGAAAAGAAGAATCTATATAAATTATTGAAAAAAAAGGGGGAGGGGGAAGAAACGGGGTGGGGATGGAGGGAGGGGGAGTTTAAGATCTAAAGTTGTTGAAATCAATATTCAGCCCGGAAGGCTGTAAAGTGCCTAGTCGGAAGATGAGGTGCTGTTCCTCCAGTTTGCGTTGGACTTCACTGGAACAATGCAGCAATCAAGGACAGACATGTGGGCAAGAGAACAGGGTGGGGTGTTAAAATGGCAAGCGACAGGGAGGTTTGGGTCTTTCTTGCAGACAGACCGCAGTTGTTCTGCAAAGCGGTCGCCCAGTTTGCCTTTGGTCTCTCCAATGTAGAGGAGACCACAATGGGAGCAACGAATGCAGTAGACTAAGTTAGGGGAAATGCAAGTGAAATGCTGCTTCACTTGAAAGGAGTGTTTGGGCCCTTGGACGGTGAGGAGAGTGGAAGTGAAGGGGCAGGTGTTGCATCTTCTGCGTGGGCAAGGGGAGGTGCCATAGGTGGGAGTTGAGGAGTAGGGGGTGATGGAGGAGTGGACCAGGGTGTCCCGGAGGGAACGATCCCTACGGAATGCCGTCAAGGGGGGTGAAGGGAAGATGTGTTTGGTGGTGGCATCATGCTGGAGTTGGCGGAAATGGCGGAGGATGATCCTTTGAATGCGGAGGCTGGTGGGGTGATAATTGAGGACAAGGGGGACCCTATCATGTTTCTGGGAGGGAGGAGAAGGCGTGAGGGCGGATGCGCGGGATATGGGCCAGACACGGTTGAGGGCCCTGTCAACGACTGTGGGTGGAAAACCTAGGTTAAGGAAGAAGGAGGACATGTCAGAGGAGCTGTTTTTGAAGGTAGCGTCATCAGAACAGATGCGACGGAGGCGATGGAACTGAGAGAATGGGATGGAGTCCTTACAGGAAGCGGGGTGTGAGGAGCTGTAGTCGAGGTAGCTGTGGGAGTCGGTAGGCTTGTAATGGATATTGGTGGACAGTCGATCATCAGAAATTGAGACAGAGAGGTCAAGGAAGGGAAGAGAAGTGTCAGAGATGGACCATGTGAAAATGATGGAGGGGTGGAGATTAGAAGCAAAATTAATAAATTTTTCCAGGTCCCGATGAGAGCATGAAGCAGCACCGAAGTAATCATCAATGTACCGGAGAAAGAGTTGTGGGAGGGGGCAGGAGTAGGACTGGAACAAGGAATGTTCCACATTCTCCATAAAGAGACAGGCATAGCTGGGGCCCATGCGGGTACCCATAGCCACACCTTTTATTTGGAGGAAGTGAGAGGAGTTAAAGGAGAAATTGTTCAGTGTGAGAACAAGTTCAGCCAGATGGAGGAGAGTAGTGGTGGATGGGGATTGTTCGGGCCTCTGTTCAAGGAAGAAGCTAAGGGCCCTCAGACCATCCTGGTGGGGGATGGAGGTGTAGAGGGATTGGACATCCATGGTGAAGAGGAAGCGGTTGGGGCCAGGGAACTGGAAATTGTTGATGTGACGTAAGGTGTCAGAGGAATCACGGATGTTGGTGGGAAGGGACTGGACAAGGGGAGAGAGAAGGCAGTTAAGATAACGAGAAATGGGTTCCATGGGGCAGGAACAGGCTGACACGATCGGTCTGCCAGGACAGATCTGTTTGTGGATTTTGGGTAGGAGGTAGAAGCGGGCCGTCCGAGGTTGGGCGACTATCAAGTTGGAAATGTGGGAGGAAGATCTCCAGAGGAGATGAGGTCAGTGACAATCCTGGAAACAATGACTTGATGTTCTGTGGTGGGGTCATGGTCCAGGGAGAGGTAGGAGGAAGTGTCTGCGAGTTGACGCTCAGCCTCCGCGAGGTAGAGGTCAGTGCACCAGACAACAACAGTACCACCCTTGTCAGCGGGTTTGATGACAATGTTGGGGTTGGACCTGAGAGAACGGAGTGCAGTAAGTTCAGAGAGAGACAGATTAGAATGGGTGAGAGGAGCATAGGAATTGAGACAGCTAATGTCACGCCGACAGTTCTCAATGAAAAGATCAAGAGAAGATAAGAATCCAGAGGGAGGGGTCCAGGCGGAGGGACAATATTGGAGGTGGGTAAAAGGATCCGTTGAACGGGGATAGGACTCCTGCCCAAAGAAGTGAGCACGGAGACGAAGACGGCGGAAGAAGATTTCAGCATCGTGCCGAGCCCGAAATTCATTGAGATGAGGGCGTAAAGGTATTAAGCTAAGTCCTTTGCTGAGCACTGAACGTTCAGCATCGGAGAGGGGAAGGTCAGGGGGTATAGTGAATACGCGGCTGGGGCTGGGATTGGAAGATGGGGTGGGGACGGAGGGACAAGCAGGGGTGGAGGGTCCCAGATGGGTGTTGGTGTCGATGAGTTGTTGGAGCTTGTGTTCCTTAGAACTTGAGAGAAAGAGAAAAAGTTTCTTGTTGAGGCGATGGATGAGGCGAAGAATAAAATGAAACTGGGGGCACGCGCAGTTTGAAAAAGGGTGCAGCGGTGCTGCTGGAGGGAGAGGTCATGTGTGTTCATATGGCGGCGCATGGCACTCAGTGTGGATCTCAGAATGCGATGGGAACAGCAGTCCGAGAAACGTTTTATGTCCCGGAGATACCTGTAATCCTGGGTGGATTCGAAACAAGAGGGATGGAATTTCAGTTGAAATCCACGTGGGGTGAGTCGGAGACGGAGACAGTCACTGAGAAAGGAAATAAGTCTGTGAAAGCGGGTTTTAGTAAACACCTTGTCAAACACCAGGAGAGAAATGGAAAGCAATGAAGGTGAGCAGTGCAGAAGAGTCAGGCGGAAATCCTGTCAGAGAACAGAACAGTACTTCTTCAGGGAGGGCACTTCTTGAAGAGAGGTGACCTCTCTTTTAGCCTTTTGTTTTTATCTCTATGTTTAATTGACTGCCACCTCTCTTCAAGAAATGCCCCACTAGAGCTGTACCTTGAGTCTCCTGCCATCCATTCTTAATTAGCACTTTCCTTAGATAATATCACCACCTTCAACACCTCTTTGATCCTTTTGTCTGTGACATCTTTTGATTATCTGCTCATATCACGGCTTGCTTATCCCCACAACCACCCCACCCTCAACTTCTCTCTCACCCCGCCACCCACCTTAGACCAGCTTATATTTCATCTCTCTCCTAACTATACTTCAGTTCTGCCGAAGGGTCGTGAGGACGCGAAACGTCAACTGTTTTCTTCTCCACCGATGCTGCCAGACCTGCTGAGTTTTTCCTGGTAATTCTGCTTTTGTTTTGGATTTCCAGCATCCGCAGTAGCTTTTAGCCTTTTGTTTTTATCACTTTGAATATCTTCTCTGTTGCGCATTCAACTTCCGTGAAAAATTCCCTATCGATTTTTCAATTTCAATGTCATCTTCTTGTAACAATCAAACCCCAATGCCTATATCACTTGCCTCAACAGCCGAATTAAATTTCTTGGCATAATTGGGTTCTGCCAAAACTAGTCTCGAAGTTAAGACAGTTTTCAAATTCTCAAATGTCTTCTTAAACTCCAGTATCCATTGAATCTGCTCGTTCTTTTTAAATAGTTCAGTCAGTGCTAGAAATATCTGAAATTTGGGTACAATCTCGTAACTTAAATAGAAACACAGACTCGAAACATCTCGGGCAAACTTTGTCAATCTCTCATAACACCTATTTAACTCCAGAATATACTCTTCCATGGACTGATGGTCTGTCATCGCAAATTATTCAAACGTTGACCACGCTGCGTAGATTTCCAACAAATCACCTTCAATATAAAACCTATCTACCAATTGCCATAGAAGAGTTACTCCCTCCTCAGTGTCCAAACCAGCTCCAAAAATAATTGACTCCTAATCTTATTGTTTCCTGGTGCTGCCGAATTCAAAGCGGTGCCCTTCTTCCTCTTGGAAAACGAGTTAACTCGAGTCCACATTTCCACCTCATTTTCCGCTGCTTCTACGGTTCAAATTACCCAAAAAACAGTTGCAATCAATGGTTGAAAATTTGCTTCTGGCTTCACCATTTTTCACCAGAGATTTCCTCGAGCAATACTTCTGTCAGAAATAGATACAAAGAATGCTTATTCAGCTTACAGCCACTACAGCTCGACGTTCAATCTCTGGAACCATGGTACAATTTGATACTCATTCCCTGAGTAAAGGAGGAATATGGAGCCAGTCTTTCTTAACATTGGTTTAGTCACAAAACCCAGAGAACACAGGCACAAACTTAATTTTCCTTCCATCCACATGGGTGGAAACCAATTCTTGTATATGCTTAATAATAATGCACCACCATTTCCCCAACTAATAACTGAACCTCTCACTTATAACTAGAGCAGGCGCTTCAGGTGATAGGATTACAACATTAAGGATGATAACCGTATCTACTTCAGAATTGGTGTGCGGTCAAAGACAGGAGGGTGTGACTACCAGTGAGGCAAGTAACTGGACCCAGCAAGTAGCTGGACCCAGCAAGTAGCAATGGACGAGCCTCAGTCCTTGCGCTTGTCCAACAGGAATTAATTGCTTGCAGCTTACATAAAAGAGAGCAGTGACTACACCGTGGATGAACGCAGTCCTAAAGGGTCTCATTCAAGTAGGCAAAGTAAAGAATTGAAATGAGCTGTAGAAGAGGACAGCATAGTCAAGCGTATAGATACTAATCTTTGCAGCATGAGCTAAGAGCCTAAAGTCCTGCTGCCCGCAAAATGCCCGTTTTAAGGCTGGAGAGGAACCTGGAATGGGAGTGGGAGGATCCAATTGTTCTGATCCATGTGATATCTCCTTCTGTGGCGCAACATTAACTTTGCTTTCTTTTTCTTAATGATAACGCCCTCGTTAAGAGGCTTGGAGATTTCCGGTCCATTTCGCCCTTGGCAGCCAGTGATGGTGATATAGTGGTGAGCATAGCTCCCTTCTAAGTAATTCTCCCAGGTTCGACTCTCGGCCGCCGCAGTCTGTTAGTTTCTAAACCCCTCAGATATGAAGTTTGCAGCTGAATTTGATCTGTTTCGGTGAAACTCTGTTCCAAAAATACGAGCCGGTTTAATTTTTATAAAAAATATTTCCAACCTCCACTTCTCATCCATTTAAAATGTAACTCAGATGAATTCCTTGTTGCTGATAATGAAGGCTTTTCCTGAACTGTACTATGGAGCAGGGAGAGAATTACTCCGATTTAGTAAAATTCGCCAATTATCTGAATTTTCCCCCCTGTTGCTTCCCATTTATTATTTGAATATGGATTCCTGCACAGGGATTGTTTTCTTGTTCAAAAGGCGAGACACTGCTCAATTTGGGAATCTGAAATAATGACAGTATTTGCTGAAACACTCATCTGTGCTCCGACAGCATCTGTGGAGAGAGGAAGGGAGGATTCACACTTCAGGTCGATTGAAGTTTTAACGAATAGACCTGCTATCGAAGCGTCGAAATTGCCAGAGCGACTAAGTTCTTCCAGTATTTTCCATTTGAATCATGGAATGGCTAGAACACAGAAAGAGGCTATTCGGGCTGTCCAATCTGTGCTGGCCCTCTGAAGGTGCAATTCACCGAATGCTGCTCCCTGTAATCCTGCAATGTTTCACTATTCATCTGAGTGCTGATTGATTCTATCAATATCAGTCTCTGGCACTATCTGTGAGTGTGGAATTGATTCTGTAAATATCAGTCTCTGGTGCTACCTGCGATTGTGGGATTCATTCTATCAATGTCAGTCTCTGGTACTATCTGTGATTGTGAGATTAGTTGTGTAAACATCAGTCTCAATCACTACCTGTGAGTGTGGGATTGATTCTGTATCTGTCAATCTCTGACTCACGAACAATCAGCGTTCGGGTGGCACTAAATACCTCATGCGCAGATGTCTGCTGTAAATCAGCAACTAAAATCAACATTTTCTGCAATTCACTTAGAACACTATCTGAGCAAAAGGATTGGGATTGGGAAAAGATCACAGAACATTGAAAAGTGGGGGCTTGACCCTTTACAAACCCCAATTTGGCATCATTCCCTGCAGGGGATTTGTTGTTCACGAGCCCATCGTCACTAAGCAATCCTGCAGAAACATGGGAGGAATGAGGGAGGTAGTGATTTGCTGGGAGCACGCAATAGTTAATATCTGACAGAGAGACCCCCAGATTCATTTAATCGAAGTGAAACACTCCGTTACTGAGAGCAGTACCCAGCAACCCTGACCTGCAAGACTGCAGAGATTACAACAGGGAAAAGGAGGTTAAATATGAGGCTTTGGATCACTCTCTGGCACTGACCCTGAGTGTGTGATTAATAATGTATTTTTCTCCGGTAAAATATCAGTGAGAAATAAGACAGCGTCTTCTACCTTTCCAATTGTATGTTCGTAAAACTGGATTGAACAATGTATTCTGCAGCCGATACTTTGCCTGACTGTCTGTGTCTCACTGCCTGAACTCACCCTGACTTTGTCTTACACTCCGCCCTTTCTCCCTTTTCTCCCTTGCCCTATAAAACAATGTGGGATTCGCTTACTGAAGGGCCAGAGCACAACATTTGTATTTTTATATTAATTAAACATATTGCTGGCTGTGAATAATCTAATAATGTAAAATTATACCTGTCTTAATCCAGCCAGAGCTGTGATGCGTTTCAGCCCCTGAATCTGGGGAACAGACCCTGTGAACAGAGCTGCGAAACTACAAATAACCCCGGAGAGTCCACAACAGAGGCCGAGTGGAGTGGGAAGCCTATCCCACGAACTGTCAATCTGGGGGCAGTTTGTCCTGTGAATGTGCAGATGTGAACATTGCGTCAGGGAGAGTGTGTGAAAGGGGCTGGCGGGTTAAAATAATGTCCCCCTGTGTTTCTGTGTCCGCTCTCAGCACCTGATTTCTGTGCCCCTCTTGTGTGAAACAACATGATTTCCCTGTCATAGGATCACTCTGCTCTGAAGTGAGAATTAAACGGGAAGATTGAGTTGATTTTGAGATTTCAGTCGAAAAGAAAAGAACGTGTCAGTGAATGGATGAGACAGTGTGACCAGTGCAGAAGTGAAAGAGTTTTAAAACAAAACTAAGGCTTTTTCAGCGAATGAGGCCTTTTTCAAGAGCAACCATTCTGTCACTCTGGACTGTCCGAATTTCAATGGATTTGGACAGTTTAACAGCAGAAAGGAGCAAAATCTTTCATGCAGTAGGACACCCAGATCCCTCTGTAACTCCGAGCTCTGCAATCTCTCATCGTTTATGATATGTGCCCCTTTTTTGTTTGTCCTGCCAAAATGGTCAAACTCACATTTCGCCACTTTACACCCCATTTGCCATCTCTTTGTCCAATCACGTGACCTATCTACATCCTTCTGTCCCCTTCACAACTAACTTTCCTACATCCATTTGTTTGATCCTTACTTCCCCATCTTCTTTGACGGTTGTTGAAGTCTCTTTTGTCGCTTTTAGAGATGTTTCCGTTCAGGGACTGTTGTGAATGGGGAGTTATTCCTGCCCGGTAAAGTTTGAAAGTGATAGCAGAGTGAATCACAATCAATAAAGGATTTTAAAACATAAACATTTCAACAAGGTCCATTCTCCTGCCTTCTCCCCGCATCCCTGCGCATTGATGGTTTCCCAACCATCATCTAACCCCCTCCTGCTCTGGGAGGAAGTGGGAATGCAGCCTGTGTCTGGGATGGTCAGTATTAGAGGAATGGCCTCTTATCCTCACAGACATACAGAAGTGGTCACATTAAAAATCCATTGTGTGGTCCAGAGGCCACTCCCTCAGTACCTGCTGCTCCCAGGGGCATTTCCACTTCCTGTGCTGGTGTGGGCCACATTTCTGCTTGTGATCGGTAAGTACAGCAGCTCCATGTTGATCGGGAGTGAGTGGGGCCGAGAATGCGGGAGACTGGAGCCTATAGTGGAGCTTCTGGGGAAGGGGTGGGCAGGTCAGCATGGACATGGGGAGGGGGGAGCCAGGCCAGCACGAATATAGGGGGTGGGAGAATGGAGGCAAGGCCAGCATGGAGTTGGTTTAGAGGGTCCGGCGGCGAGGGGGAGGGGGTTGTGGGGGCAGGGGTCAGAGTTGAGACGGGGGGAAAAACAGGCTTGAGGCAAACATCGTGTTTTTTTCGGATTTTCTTAGAAATAAATGGTCCGTTAACCTGATACTTCAAGGTAAGATAATTCTCTGCTTTTAACTTGGAATGTGATCTTTAGGGAGACGGGGTACATGGCTACTGCAGTTTGGAACCTCCTGCACACGATGAGGCCGGTGGTTATGCAGCACTCGGCCCTGTGCTGAGTCAGCCTGCATGTTGCATCCTGGGCTAGAACTTGGACTCCCTGCTTTCGGGATGCAGAGCGAAAAAAATAATCACCACTGGCCAGTCCTCACCACAAAGGGGCCTGAAAAACCTCCAGCACATTCGGGAGATGTTCCTCGCTACATGTTTTTGTCTCAACTGTAGGGGCCTCTTCAAATGTTGCTCGAACTTTCTTCAAACATTATAAAGGTTTGTAACATTTCTCAATACTATCCCCGGACATGAGAGATGTTTTCTTCAACAAAGTTTACAGTGGACAGACTTTCCCAGTCAAGAGTAGACAGATTGTGTTCACCCGCTTGAAGTCTAATAATTACATCCTGCTAAAAATGGCCTGGAAACATTTGCGTTCCAATAGAGGTCACAAAAAACGGTACAGTCACCCCAATTCTTGTCATGAAGTGTTCCCAGATGTTTTTGTTTCCCGCCACTAATTTTCAGTCCTTTCTGTCGTTGACAATTCTCACTCTATCAGCTGGTTCTTACCACACTTCTCCGTTTTTATTATCACCCGCTTCGGCCATATCAGGACCTCTTGTACGGACATCAGTGACCTTATTGCTGCCGAACACTCGGCGCCCCCGGCAGATCCAGCCGCAGCGACCCGAAAGTTCTGTCTGGTTTTCTGGATCACGGAGCTGCTGACTAGGATTGATCCGCTGTCTGCCGTGAGCGAGCAGAAGGATCGAGAGGAAGGTTGGACGGGCCCTGACTAATGGAAGGGAAAAGGGAAGTTCATCGAGAAAATTTTGAAAGTAGGTGGTAGGATTTTTATTTTCTTCTGTTGTAAGAAGGTGAAGGTGAAGAGAAGGTGAACTTCAGCCCATTTGACAGGGGGAAATTAAACAAATGAATAGGCCTGGGAACATACCAAACAAGTTAGAATGTAAAACTGACCAGAAAATTGTTTAAAATTCAGTCTGCACAATTGTTTCTTCAATACTTCCGTTTAGCCGAGTGTCTACAGCTCAAAGTTGATCATTTCGTAATGAACTCAGACACATGATTTATGTTTTGTCTGCACAGCGCAGCCCAAGGCAGTGACCATTGCACTATTACAGATTCAGATACTAATATCTGTGAGAAGCGTGATACAAAGAATCTTTTAGTCAATCATAATGATTCTGAGGTGACTGATTTCTGAGACATTCCAATATTAATTTTGCAGAGTTAAGGAAGGAGCTGTTGACCTGCAGCTGGGCGCTGCTGCTGACCGGGATGCAGGAGCGAGCGCAGAGTAGGTGAAGAATGCGAAGTCCAAGGGCAGTGTGCAGCCTCCTGCCGCTGGTCACCATGGCAATGGAAGTGGCCCTCCACAGGGAAAGGGAAAGCAGTGTCATTCACCCGGGCCTAGGTTGGAGACTAGCCGACTGCTGTTTGCAGGGATAATGGCCAAGCTGGAGGATGAGGAGGAGGAGGAACCACCTACAGCCAGAACCGTGTCAACACCCACCAGAGGAACCGAGCAGTGATCAGCATTGATGATAACGGGCACTGCACACAGTGCCAGTGGAAAGGAGCCTAGTGAGCCAGCCAGAGGGAAGGGGGCAAGGCAGCATGAGGCTGAGGCTCAACGTTTACCCCCAGTCAGTGTGAAAACAGCCACATCAAGCCAATGAGACACAGAGCCGCTCACCAGCTGCATTCACAGCCACAAAAGGCTGAGCGTCACTTGTTAACAACTGAACGTACATGGGTGCGAAATGGACAAGGACCGCCCAGCATCACAGATCCAACACCACTTTACCCATCTCCATACATACCAGGGGTCAGACTCCGAGGTGTGGCAGATGGACAAGCACACTTGGCCCTACGAGAGACTCTGGGTGAAATGGAAGCCCTGAGGCAGGAGAATGGTAACCTGCTTACAGAGAAGAGAGGCGGCGGTCTCGATGGAGCAGTTGGATAAGGACACACCACTGCAGTGTGTGATTGCTGCACAGTATGGTGTATTGTTTGAGGGACTGAAAACGGTGTTCTGTGAACTTGGAACTGACCACTCCTAACCCAGGTAGAGATTTGCAATTGGATGTCATGCAATTAATGTGTATCCCTCCTGCCCCCACTTTAACCATCCCCTCCCCATAACTGCTGAATTTATAGCCCTTCGATTCCTCTGGGTAGACATAGAGTGTAATCTGTGACTTTACTCTTTCCATTGAAGCTGTGAATCCTGGAAAGCTGCAGGTCATGCGGCACATTGTCGCTCCCTTGAAGAGTAATGCTGGGTCCGACAGCAGGCCTGAAGGTGAAAAGGGGATGAGTACTTGTGGAACTTTCTCTCCGTTATGTGAACTTAGGTCACACTGAGAGGTCACATCATGCCCTCATCCCTGACTTTCCCGTGAACATGCTCACAAGCAGTGGGTCAGAGAGACAAGGACTTATGCCAATTGGATGGCATCTCTCTCTTGTAATGCAACTGTATTAGTAATCTAATAAATCAAAAGTAAATTGTCATCTAAACAATTCGAGCCAGACTGAAGTCCCTACAAACAGTTTCTGCCACAAACATTGGACTGGAGCTCACCGACAGCCCGCCATACGAATGTGTTCTGTACCCTCCTGACACAGATATCGAGCTCAAAATTAATCGCATCTGGAATACTGTAAGCAACATTCATCTACATAACTATAATACAGTTATTCATCGTATTTATATTATATATAGTGTTCTCATAAATCCGACGCACTCAAAGGAGAATAATTGTAAAAACAATCAATTATATATAAAACCGCAAAGTGCAATTGTGAAAATGTGTGAGAGAGAAGGGCAGGTAACGATCGATATTTGGTGAGAGAGAGAGAGAGTCACCCATTGGTTCCAGAGAAGTGGAGGATTGAACATGTTACATCCAAATTCAAAAAAAATGGGAGAAATGTTAAACTGCCCATTGCCGGCCAGCCTGTTTCACGCCAATGGTGGGGAAGCTTAAACAAACAATAATCCTGAAATAAATAAATAAATTGAAATAGAGAAATAAATCGGAATCCTGGCGATCGCCGACACTGGGAGCTTTCCCGGAAGTTTAGTGTGAGTATTAAATGCGCAGCTTTCACTATCGGCACATTTTCTAATTGAGAAATGAAGCCACTAGTCTCACGAGGAATTCTTCACGATATAATTGTCCTGACCACGGGGCAACTCAATTTCTATTAGTCAACAATTATGTCAATTTTTGGGTTATTAAGCATTAAAAATCCAGATTGGAATTGAAACACAGTGAGTTCACTGAGACAAGTTATCCTTTCATCCTCGCCTCTGAGGTAACTGAAGGAAGGCGGCACCCCGACAGTACCACATTGAACCACATCTTCAGTTTCATTTGTGAATGTGAGAAGTTAACCCAAGGTTTCTTTACTTTGGTTTCCTTGGTAAAAAGCTATGGGCCAAGTGCTGGTAAATGCGGTTAGGTAGGTATGTCAGGCGCTTCTCACGTGTCGGTGCAGACTCGATGGGCCGAAGGGCCTCTTCTGCACTGTGATTCTGTGAAAATCTGAAAGATGGTGAATGCCATTCATATTCCGCTCTCTTCCTCCTCGCCAATCTTTCGTTTTCTTTTACTGTAACTCTGTTTTCCCCTTGAACTCTCTCCTAAACCTCTTCAATTTCTGTCACTAAACCGCAGCTCAGCCCCTACATTTAATCCACTGACTGTCCCTTTACTGAAGTATTTCCTCATGATGGCAGGAGGGATGCAGTACATTTATTTTATAACTGTGAACGGGTAGGATCAGTCCATGAACTATTGCCGCTGACCCAGGGTCACAGTCAAAGAATTAAAGCCAGAGATTTCCCAGGGGGAATTAGAAAATAATTCTACACACAAAGGAAGCTGGAATTTCTCTACTCGGCAATAAATGTTTCACCCGTTGTTTATTGGAAATCTGAGATTAAAAGAGTTTTCTTAAATGAGGTTATTAACAAATATGAGGGAAAGGCCAAAATATGGAGGTAGTTACCAAACAAACAGAAAAACAGAACATGCTCCAGTGAATAAAGGGTCTGAACAAGAGTAAAGGTGGAGGAACAGCCCCTGACCTTGCAATTGGGTATGATAGAGCATTCTGGACTCAACACTGAGTTCAACAATTTTAGATCAGGACATCTGCCTCAATATTGTTCGGTCACGTTTCTTTCTTTACTCCTTCATGTTACATTCGGACCGTTGCTTAGCGGCAATTCACAAACTCAGATGGACACCTCTTTTTTTATTTCATTCCGACAGCCACTGCAATTTGTTTGTAACCATGGAAACTCTCTCCCTGCTTTCCACCCTCATTGTCATTGTCTTTTGTACATCCCACCTGCTCCCGCACTCCACTGGACCCCTGTCACATATACATCTTTCTTCCATTTTGAAAAAAAAAATCATCGACCTGAACAGTTCGCCTATTTTCTCCACAGATGTTTTATGAACTGCTGAATATTTCCACAATTTTCTGTTAATTTCGGTTTTCCAGTGTCTGTACTAGTTTCCTTTTCAACCTGAAGGCATTTTGGAAAAAATCTTGAATGCCATTCATAATCCTCTCACTTTCTTCTTCGCCAATCTTTCAGCTTTCTTGCTCCTCAACTCTGTTTGCCTCTTGAGCTTCGTCCGAACGCCCCTCAATTCCGGACACTAAAACACAGCTCAGTCCCTATGTTGAGCACTCTGGCTATCCCTGTAGCGAATCCGCCCCCGTGATTATTGCACTGATTTGATCCAAAATTTTGGAATGCTAAGGTAAACATAAAATCAATCCAAGACCTATTTCAGTTTCCTGGGAATCTCGGATTAAGGTCCACAGTGAAAATATTCAAGGCAGGGATTCCAGCATGGAAATTAGGAAACAATTCTATGCACAAAGATTCCCAGAACTTCAGAACTCTCTACAGTACAAGGAAATTAATGCTTGATCGATGGTTGTATTTTAAATCTAAGAATGTAAGATCTTTGTTAGAGGATATTAAGGGCTATGGGGCAAAGGCGAGCATATGGTGATAGTCACCAATCAGCCACAACATCATTGAACATGTTCTAGGGCCTCAACAGCAACAAACTTCGAGGGACAACAGATCAACTTCCAACTGGGTAATCTGCAGCCTTCTGCTCTCAACATTGAGTTCAACAAATTTAGATTCTAATATCTGCCTCAATGTTGTTTCGAGAGTGTATTATTTTTCTTATTGCCGGTTTGGTTTGTGACGTTTCTTTCTTTATTCTCCATGTTACATTTGGGCCGTTGCTATGCTGCCACTCCCACCTCACCTGGACACACCTTTTCTTTCCTTATTATACTCCCATCACCTGGACACACCTTTTCTTTCCTTATTATACTCCCACAACCACAAAAACTCGGAAATGTTACAACGCAGGAGAAGGTCATTCGATCCATCGTGTCTGAATGAGCAATTCACTTAGTGCCATTCCCCGCCTTCTCCCCGTATGGACGGTCTTCCTTTCGAGAAAATAGTCTCACTCCCTTCTTTATGCTTCCCTCGAACCTACCTTCACCACATTGTCAGGCGTCAGGCGGTGCATTCCAGAACTTAACCACTTTCTGCGAGAAAAAAATATGTTTTTTTCGTCGTGTCTCTTTTGCTTTATTTCAAACAACTACTTTAAAGCTGCGCTAGCTCGAACTTGATCATTTCACGGATGGGAACACTTGCTTCCCATCCAACCTTTCCAGACCTTTCGCGATCTTCAATCCCTCTAGCAAATCTCCGCTCAACCTTCCTTTCTCCCAGGGAACCATTCCTAACTTCTCCAATCCATCTTCACAACTGAAGCTCCTCATCCTAGGAAACATTCTCGTGAACATTTTCTGCCTTCCTTCCAACATCCTTCACATTTTCACATCCTTCCAAAAGGGAAGCGCCCAGAACCGGGCGGGATGCACCAGCTGAGGCTGAACCAGAGCCTTCTATATATCTTGTTTATCTTATTCCCATTACAACACTCTTTGAGTTTTAGTGCCGTGAAATCCATTGCCTCCTGCCCGCTCAGACAATCACCTTCGAAGTGACCCCATAAACATCGGATCAGACCTAAGCTGTGCAGGCCTTCCACATCCAGTTGTGAATAGTGGTGGACAATTAAACACTGACTGGACAAGGAAGCTCCACAAATAAATGATGGCCTTAGCAGCAGTTTTCACATCCATGAAGCAACAATAAAAAAACTGTCAATATATTCCGGGAATGGCAGCAATCCTACCCCGGGGTCCTATTCCAGTCACTGTTGAAAGGGTTCCATAGTGGCCCAATCCGCTTCTTTGACACTTTGACGGATACCACAAGGCCACCCTCTGTTTCACTCAGATTCATGTCAAGGACAGTTTCCAGTTGGCATGAAACAGGGGAACAAACTTTATTGAAATAAATTGTAGTTGATGGAGATGCCTTTAAAGCCTTGGTTTTTTGCCAGAATTACTTCTCAAACCCCTTGAGACATTCGTGGATTAATCTGTAATATCCCTCTTTGTGAAGGTGTGTGCGCCGGATCAAGGTCAAAGAGCAAAAGAAAATCGGACGTCCTCTGTAACTTCTGCTCTAACCCAGAAACGTTTATCATTCGATTAACCAGACAAACCCGCTAGTTCATTAGAATGATCTGAAGAGGAAGAGATGCTTCAGCGCAACAGTGCGCGCTCGCTTTAAAGGGAATTTCGATCCTATTGTTCTTCTTTATATTCACATGTCTAAATGCTTCCCTCTGACTTAAAAATGTTCAGCTCTTTGCCTGGTTAATTTGAAAAAAAAGCAAAAGCCCCATTGAAATTAGAACTCAGCATTGCCTGCATTACTGATACAAGATATCACGCACCAAACCACAGCGCAAAGTCATAAACGACACCAGGCTGCGATGTTTTGAACCATATTCCACTATTTGGTGTAAACTCATTGGGAATTCTTCATCTGCTATGGGGCTGGGTGGCAGCGAGAATTGAGAATTTTCAGGAAGGGAAATTAAGGCAGATATTCAGCCAGGAAGTTCTGGAATGTTTGAGAAGCCGGGAGACACAGGATACACCTGCTCCTATTTCTCATGTTCTTACAGACACCACACAGAGGAAACACCGGGGCTATATCGAATTTGGAGTGGAAGCAATGCTGATTCACCAGTGGGATTCCGGATTTCAGTAGTTTACTTTTGGAGTTCAAGTTTCCTTATCCTAGATTCGTGGAATCATAGAATGGGCTGTTTGGCCCATCGTGTCTGTGCTGGCTCTTTGCAGGAGAAATAATTCTACTATCATTTCCCCGCCTTTTCCCTGATCCCTGCACACTTTTTTTTTCTTTTCAGCGATTCAATTTTTCCTATTCCCTTGATTTACAGAGTTTATTTTTCCTTCTTCATTATGTCTGTCTTCAGTACTTTCCCCTTCACAGGTGAGATGAGAGTGGCTGACCTCGACATCAAGACAGCTTTCGTCCGAGTGCAACGTCTAGGATCCCGAGCACAACAGGAGTTAATGGGAAGCAGGGAGAAAACGCTCCGCTGGTTGGAGTCATAACCATCACAAAGGTAAGTTGCTGTTGGAGGTCAATCATCTAAGTTACAGGACATCACTGCAGGAGTTCCTCAGGGTAGACACCTCGGCCTAAACACCTTCAGCTGCTTCATCAATGACTTTCCCTCCATCATAAGGCCAGAAGTGCGGATGTTCACTGATGATGGCACAATGTTCAGCATCATTCGAAAATCCTCACACACTGAAGCAGTCCATGTCCAAATGAATCAAGACCAGGACAATATCCAGGCTTGGGTTGACAAGTAGCAAGTAACATTCGTGCCGCACAAGCGCCAGGCAATGACCATCTCCAACAAGAGAGGATCTAGTCATTGCTCCTTGAGTCCAATGGCATTGTCATTACTGATTCTCTCATGATCAAAATCCTGGGATACCATTGACCAGAAACTGAACTGGACTAGCCATACAAATGCAGTGGCAGCAAGACAGGTTAGAGGCGAGGAACCCTGCGGCGAGTAACTCACCTGATGACTCCCCAAAGACTGTCCTCCATCTACATGGCACAAGTCAAGAGTGTGTTTGAATACTCTGCACTGGCCTGGATGAGTACAGCAACAACACTCCAGAAGCTTGACACCATCCAGGAGAAGTTAACCCGCTTGACTGGCACCCTATCCACCCAACATCCCTCCACCAAAAGAGTACAGTAGCAGCAGTGTTCTTCATCCAGCTGATGCACTGTAGGAACTCACCAAGGCTCCTTGGACAGCAAATTCCAAACCCACGAACACTGCCATCTAGAAGAAGAAGGACAGCAGACGCACAGGAACGCCACTACTTGGGAGTTCCCCTCCAACCCTCACACCATTCTGACCTGGAAATATATCGCCGTTCCTTCACTACCTCTGGATCAATACCCTAGAAATACCCCTCCCCCCACAGCTAACGGCACTGTGGGTGTACCTACACCACGTGGAATGGACAAGGCAGCTCAGCAGCACTTTCTCAAGGGCAACTAGGGATGAGATTTTATTCTCTACACATTGACAACCGTGCTTGATGCTGACCTGGTCTAAAATTCTGCATTCCCTCCCTAAACTACTCCACTTCTCCTGCTCCTTCTGATCTTTAAGATGTTATTTAAAAACTTCCGCTTTGACCAAGCTTTTGTCATCTGATCTAATATCTCCTTCTGTGGCTCAGCATCATTTTTGCTTCATTTGTAATTATAACCCTCTTGTTAAGAGTTTTGTGACTTATCGCTATGCACTTATGCTGGCAGTTAGCGATGGTGGTATAGTGGTGAGCATAGCTGCCTTCCAAACAGTTGACCCGGCTTCGATTCCCGGCTGTCGCAGTTCTTTGGTTTTTAAACCTCTCAATCAGAAACCCCAAGCTTGAAGCTGAATTTGATCCGTTTCGGTGAGATTTTGCTCCGAACACACGGGCGGGTTTAACAGAAATATAATTATTTCCCACCTCCACTTATCTTCCATTTAAAATGTAACTCAGATGTATTCCTTCTTTATGATAATGAATGTTGTCCCTGAGCTGCGGTGTAGAGCCGGGATAGAATTAGTCGGATTTGTAAAATTCAGCGATTCTCTGAATATTTTCACTCTGCTGTTTCCAATTTCTTATTTGAATATCGATTGCTGCGCAGGGATTGTTTTATTGTTCATAAAGTGACAGACTGCTCACGCTGCGAATCTGAAATAATAATAGAAGGTGCTGGAAAAACTCATCAGGTCCTGCGGCATCTGTGGAGACAGGATATGGGGTTTCACATTTCACCTTGATTGAAGATTTAACGAATAGACCCGTTATCGAAGCTTTGAAACTGCCGGAGCTACTCAGTTCTCCCAGTATTTTCCATTAGAAACATAGAATGGCTACATCACTGAAAGAGGCTATTCGGGCAGTCTAATCTGTGCTGGCCCTCTAAATGAACTATTCACCCAATGCCACTCCCCGTAACCCTGCAATGCTTTCCTATACCAGTGAGTGCGCATGGATTCTATAAATAAGTCTCTGGTACCGTCTGCGATTGTGGAATTGATTCTGTAAATATCAGTCTCTGATACTGTCTGTAATTGTGGGATTGATTCGATCAATTTCAGTCCCTGGCACTATCTGCGAGTATGGGATTGATTCTGTAAATATCAGTCTCTGATACTGTCTGTACTTGTGGGATTGATTCGATTAATTTCAGCCCCTGGCACTATCTGCGAGTGTGGAATTGATTCTGTAAATATCACTCTCTGATAATGTCTGTAATTGTGGGATTGATTCGATCAATTTCAGCACCTGGCACTATCTGCGAGTGTGGAATTGATTCGATGAACATCAGTCTTTGGTACCATCGGTGGGTGTGGGATTGATTCTGTAAATATCAATCTCTGTTACTAGCTGTGAGTGTGGGATTGATTCTGTATCTATCCGTCTCCGACTCACGAACAAGCAGTGTTCGGTGTGGGACTAAATACCTCATGCGTGGTCTTACGCTGCAAATCAGTAACTGAAATCAACATTTTCTGCAATTCACTTTGATCAGCATCTAAACATAAAAACTGGAGATGGGGAAACGGTCAGAGAACAATGAAAAATCGGACTTGTCCTTTTAGAAAGCTCAATTTGGGATCATTCCCCACAGGGCATTTGCTGTTTATGATCCCATCTTCACAAAGCAATCCTGCAGAAACATAGGAGGAGTGAGGGGGCTAGCGAGTTTGCTGGGACTGTGCAATAGTTAATACTTACTCACCTCTGAAGTGAGAATTAAACGGAAAGATTTAGTTGATTTTATGATTTCAGTAGGAAAGTAGAGAACATGTCAGCGAATGGGTGAGAGTGCGATCGCAGCAGCAATAAAAGAGGTTTAAGTCGAGACTGAGGCTTTTTCAGCGAATGAGACCTTTTCAAAAGCAACCATCCTGGTCTGAGACAGGAAGGATCTAGCTTGGGACTCTGGACTGTCCTATTTTCAATGGTATTGGAGAGTTTAGCAGCACACAGAAACCAAATGATTCATGCACTAGGACACCCAAACTCCTTTGCATCTCAGAGCTCTGCAATCTCTCACCGGTTGGATTATGTGCCTCTTTTTTGCCGGTCCTGTCAAAATGGACAACCTGACGTTTTACTACTTTCTGCTCCATTTGCCATGTCTTTGTCCAATCACGTAACATATCTAGATGTTTACGCCCTCTTCACAACTTACTTTCCGACCTACAATTGCGTCGTACTTACTTTGCAGCCTTGCCGCATGTTGAAGTCTCATTTGTCACTTTTAGAATGTTGTGAACGGAGAGTTATTCCCGCCGGTAATTTTTGAAAGCGACAGCAGAACGAACCACAATTTATACAGGATTTTAAAACATGAACATTTCACCAGGTGTAATTCACCTGCCTTCTCCCCGCAACCCCGCACATTGTTAATTCTCCAAGCATAAATAATCCCCTCTTGCTCCGGGACAGGAAGTGGGAACTGGGACGGTCAGTATTAGAGGAATGGCCTCTGCACCTCGCAGACATACAGAAGTGGTCACATTAAAAATCCTTTGTGTGGTCCAGAGGCCACTCCCCCAGTACCTGCTGCTCCCAGGGGCATTTCCACTTCCTGTGCTGGCCGGTGCCCCCTTTTCTACTTGTGATCGGTAAGTGAAGAAGTTCCATGTGGGTCAGGAGTGAGCAGGACCGAGAATGCGACAGTTTGGAGCCGGGAGAGGCCGCAACGTTTTAAATTGGGCGCGGGTGAAGGGCGAGGCCGGAACCAGGTGGATCCCGAGAGAGGGGGGAGTGGCGAATGCAAACAATTATTGTGATATTGGGGAGGGGGAGTCAGGCCAGCATGGAGGCGGGGGAGGGGGAGTCAGGGCGGCATGGAGACGGGGGAGGGGGAGTCAGGCCAGCATGGAGACGGGGGAGGGGGAGTCAGGCCAGCATGGAGACGGGGGAGGGGAATCCAGGACGGCATGGTGATAGAGGGTGGGAGGAGGGAAGCATGACCGGCATGGAGTTGTTTTTAGTGGGGGAGGCGGGTGAGAGGGGGGAAGAACTGGCTTGAAACAACTACCCTGATTTTTTTCGGATATTCTTTGAAATAAATGGCCCGTTAACCTAATCTTTCTGCGTGTAAGGGCTGTGACATTGGGAGAATTCTCTGCTTCATCCTCCGAATGTGATCTTTAGGGAGATGGGGCACATTCCTGCTGCAGTTTGAAACTTCCTCCACATGATGAGGCCGCTAGTAATGCAGCACTCGGCCCTGTGCTGAGTCAGCCCGCATGGTGCACCCTGGGCTAGAAATTGGACTTCCTGCTTTCGGGATGGAGAGCAGAGAAACAATGACCGCAGGCCAGTCCTCACCACAAGGGGACTTGCAAAACCTCCAGCACATTCGGGACATGATCCTCGCTACTTGTTTATCTCAAGCACGGAACTCTCTTCATCTGCCGCTCATGCTTCATTCAAAAATTGTTTCAGTTTCCACCCTTTCTCAGTGCCATCCCCGCATTGGGAGATGTTTTCTTCAACTTAGTTTAGAGTGGACAAAATGTCCACTTGAGGTTTAATAATTACACCCAAATGAAAATGGTCTAGAAACATCTGCATTCCAATAGAGATCAAACAAATCTCTAGATTGGTATAGTCACCAATCCTTGTCATAAACTGTCCCCAGATCTTTTTGCTTCCCGCCACTAATTTTCAGTCTTTTCTGACCATTGCTGCCATTCTGACCATTGACCATTCTCACTCCATCAGCAGGTTCCTATCAGGCTTTGCCCACTATTATTACAATCCCTTTCGGCCATCTGGACATCAGTGACCTTATTGCTGCCGAGCACTCGGCGTCCCCGGCAGATCCAGCCGCAGCGACACGAAAGTTATGTCTGGTTTTCTGGATCGCGGAGCTGCTGACCAGAATCGAGCCGCTGTCTGCGGTGAGCGACAAGAAGGATCGAGAGGAAGGTGGGGGCGCGCACTGTCAAATAGAAGGGGCGAGGGAAGGTCTTGGGGAAAATTTTGAGATTAAGCGGTAAGATTTGTTCTTTATTTTCTCCGACTGTAACATCGAGAAGGCCGCAGTGACAGGGAAAAGTGAGGTTATTGAATAGGCCTGGGGTCATGGCGAACAACGTAGAGTGTAAAACTAGCCAGAAAACTGCTTAAAAAATCACTCTGCACAATCATTTCTTCAATACCTCCGATTAGACATACATGTATAGGTCAAACTCGACCATTTCATTTTTTGTAAAGATACTAATGTTTATTTTGCAACCTGAGCCAAGAGTTCGAAGGAATGTTTACAAAATCTTTCGCTATTTCCTCATTAAGTCACAATCAATACTCAAAACTAACAAAAATACAAAATAAAGGCCCAGCCCCCACAAGAAGACAAACCTACGGTCCAATAATGTTTTAGAAAATGTTTAAATGTGACTTCAAAATAGTCTGGAGGAAATGTGATGAAGCAAAGAGTTTAAGCACGCTGCCCCCGGTTCCGTCGTGCAATCTGGGTGTCTTTGGGCATTACGGTCACTCTTTTGGCATGGATGGCACACAGGTTGGTGTCCTCAAACAGGCCAACCAAGTAGGCCTCACTGGCTTCCTGAAATGCTCCAATTGCCGCACTCTGAAACCTCAGGATAGTTTCGAAGCCCTGGGCAATTTCCCTCACCAGGCGCTGGAAGGACAGTTTGTGGATAAGCAATTCGGTAGAATTCTGGTATCGGTGGATTTCTCGGAGCGCGACTGTACCCGGCCTGTAGCGATGAGATTTCTTCACTTCGCCAGTGGAGGGACATTTCCGGGCTGCCTTGGTGGCAGCTGCTTCCTGGGCGCTTTGCCGCTGGTGGATTTACAGAGGCAGATACTAATAGCTGCAATAAACAAAGAACCCTTTTATTCAATCCTATTCATTGCGAATTGACTGATTTCGGAGACATTCAGATATTCCTTTTGCAGAGTTAAAGAAGGAGCTGAAGGCCGCCCAGCACACTGTTGATCTGTAGCTGGACCCTGCTGCTGACCGGGCTGCAGAAGCGAGTGCACAGAAGGTGAAAAAGTGAAGACCAAGGTCAGTGTGCAGTCTCCTGCCGCTGGTCACCATGGCAATGGGAGTGGGTCTCCACAGAGACAGGGAAAACAGTGTCATTCACCCGGGCCTGGGTTGGAGACTAGCCGACTCCTGTTTGCAGGGATAATGGCCAAGCTGGAGGATGAGGGGAGGAGGAACCATCTCCCACCAGGACCGTGTGAACCTCCACCTGTGGCACCGAGCAGTGCTCAGCATTAGTGAAAACCGACACTCTGTACAGTGACAGCGGAAAGGAGCCGAGTGAGGCAGCCAGAGGGAAGGAGGAAAGGCAGCAGGAGGCTGAGACTCAACGTTTAGCCTCCAGTCAGAATGAAAACAGCCACATCAGGACACTGAGACACAGAGTCCCTCACCAGCTGCTTTCACAGCCACATTCTGCTGGACTTCACTTGGTAACAGCTGAACTTACATGGTTGGGTAATGCACATGCGCAGTCGAGCATCGCAGATCGAACATCACTTTATCCACCTCCATACATACTAGAGTTCAGCTACTGAGTGTGACAGGCTGAAATGAAAGCCGTGAGACAGGAGAATGTTATCCTGTGTGTAGAGAACGATAGACCTCGGGCTCAATTGAACAGCTGGGCCAAGGTACGAGCATGTCCTCTGTGTGACAAGCTGGGGAAGAATTCTCTGTCCCATGCTGCACTCCACAAATCAGCAGCTTCCTCTACAGTGTGTGATTGCCGGGTCCCTGCACATTATGATGAATTGTTTGAGGCGCCTGAAAACAGATTTGTGTCAATAGAGATTCTGCCATTGAATGTAGTGAAATTCACGTGGAACATCCCCGCATCCGCCCCCCCCCACCCCCCCGCCCTCCGCCCCACCCCCGCCCCCCCAACCCCCCATACTGGAGTTACTGACAACTGTCAGTTCACTCAGTGTTAAAAGACGGGAATCGGGCCGAATTCGAGACAACACATTCCCTGGGAGACCGAGTCCTCATTAAACTACTGGGAGGGGGAGAGTCAGGAACAGAACAACTGTGACACTCCGCTCTGTTCACTGACTCTCCATCCCTCTCAATGAACCCAGTGACAGGAATTATTCATATTAATGGTTCATGAACAGCTAATATCCTGCAGGGAATTATCCCAGTTGAGCGACTTAATGGGGCAAATGTCAGCTTTAAAGGGTCTCAGTCCTTGGCCACAGTCTGGGACATTTTGTTCAGCTTCTGATTGCAGTGAAATGTGAAAAGTCCCGCAGCGACATAATGTTCCAGAGATACAGACACAGTAACAATCTTAATATTGAACAATAATGGCTGACGCTGTATCCATTTTACCCCTAATGTCTCTGATATAACTATATGATATTAGACAGACTGACAGGCTGTTATCAGATGAACACTCAGTACTTGAACATCCTAAACATCGGCCAACTGTGAACCTGCCTCAGCTCATCTGCTGCTGAAACCCTCATTCATGCCTTTGTTTACTCTCGGCTTGACTATTCCAGTGTTCCCCTGGCCGGCCTCCCATCTTCCACCCCAGACATACCTGTGCTCATCCAAAATTCTGCTGCCTGGAACTTCACCTGAATCTAGTCCAGTTGACTCATCACCCCCGTGTTTGTTGACCGACACTGGCTCCTCCCCCGGCAATGCTTCAATTTTAATACCCTCATCCTTACTTTAAAATCTCTCCATGACTTCACCTCTTCATTTCTCCGTAACCTCCTCCAGCCCAACAAAACTTCCAGATTCCTGCTCTTCTGCCATCTTGTGCATTCCGGGTTTTAATCTCTACAGCATTGACAACCGTGCACTCAGCTATCCTGGTCTAAAATTCTGGACTCCCTCCTTAAACCCCTCCACTTCTCCAGCTCCCTCTCATCTTTAGGAAGCTCCTTAAAGTCTACCTCTCTGACAAAACTTTTGTCACCAGACCTAATTTCTCCTTTCTTAGCTGAGCATCAGCTTATTTTTTTAACGATAACGCTCCTCTTAAGTGTCTTGGGAGACTTTGCAGCTGCAAAAGTACCGAGTTCAGTGATGGTGGTATAGTGGTGAGTGGCTTTGCTTTTCTAGCAGTTGACTCTGGTTCAATTCCCTAACATCGCAGTTTGTTGATTTTTTAAAAATCTCAAATCAGAAACCCAACACTCGGATCTTTATTTGATCCGTTTCGGTGAGATCTTGCACGGAAATCACGCGCAGGTGTAATTCTAATAAAAAGGTTTTCAACCTTCACTTATCTTCCATTTAAAACATAACTCAGGCTTGTTCCTCATCGCTGATAATGAAGGTTTTCCCTGAACTTTAGTGTGGTGCTGCGATAGGATTACTCGGATTCAGTAAAATTCACTAATTCACTGAACGTTTTCCCTCTGCTGCTTCCTAATTCTTTATTTGAATGTCGATTCCAGCACAGAGATTGTTTTATTGTTCAGAAAGGGACAGACTGCTCACGCTGGGAATCTGAAATAATAACAAAGGTGCTACAATCAGCTCCCAAAGAGGAAGGTTAGTAAATATTTCAGGTCTATCGAAGGTTTCAATAATTGACCCCCTAAACCGAAACTATCAGAGCAGCCGAATTTTTCCTGCATTTTTCAATTTTTTGAGATGAGTTCTTACAATATTTCACCTCTTTCCCAACTCAATGTTTCCTGTGAAAATTTCAAGGCTGTGCTCAGTTCCTTGCGTATTTATGTTTTATCTGAAGTGATGTAGGTCATATCCTGAGAAATCAGACTGAAATCCTGCTTATTCTAGGGTAAAATGCACTTGGGTTTTGTAATTTGCCTTTCAGGGACAGCAGCATGACTTACTAGAAGGGAAATGGGCCGTGCAATCCAGTCTTTGTTTCACTGCTGCCTGTGAGCAGAACAAGGCACAGCTGTGATGTCTTGAAGCGTTATACCTCTGGACAAGTATTTATGTGTCCCTAATCTAAATATATGAAACCTCACCAATCACCCCGCATTTGCTGACCTAGAAAACTCGCTCCTGACCCGCCAATGTCTCCATTATAAAATTCTCATTCTCAATTTCAAATCCCTACATGACTATGTTCCTCCCTTATATAAGTGGACCTTGGAAATCGCTTCACTTGAATTACAGCCGCGTCTGTTTTCGGAACAAAATCTCATCTCATCAGAATCAACTCCTGCTTGGAGCCCCTGAACTCAGAAATCTAAAATGTACAAATTGCGATTGTTGGGAATAGAACTCAGAACAACTGCTTGAAAAGCAGCTATGCTCACTACCAGGACACCACAGCTGACGACATGCAATTGATGGGGCAAAGTATCTCAAAGCATTAGCCATATATTTGAATGGTGGTTGGCGCCTCCATCATTATAACAACAGAAAATGGTGTTCAGCGGTGATCAGACAGCCTGGCATTAAGATTAACTACAGATCCGATTGGTGAACAGTGTCAGGTTTTGCTACATGGCATGAGGCGACTCTTGAAGTTTTGATCAGACCTAAAGAGAGCCGAAGTTCGGAAAGCATTAAGAAGACAGCGCGCTGACTGTACAGAAAAGCTTGTAAAACAGAGTCAGATAGTGTTCAAATGAAGCGCAGGGAAGCAGACGGATCCCTCATGGTGAGATTGCAGTGCATGGCCTGTGAGTTCAGTGAGTGGGAGAGGGTATCAAAAGGACCAGCTCCAGATTAGGTCAGTCAAGAAAGGCGACTGACCAGGGCGTGGACCGGATTGATAGTGAGCGAGGGAGAGTCAAAGAATGAAAATAAATAAACAAAACTGCATAAACATCAGGCCAGAGAAGGCTGCGATTATATTGGCACAACTTTGGATAAGTCAGCAAAAGCAGCCACAGTGACAGTCATTCCAGGTACTACAGAAGAAGGAAGGTCAAAGGGACTTTGTCAAAATGTCCACAAAATTCCCCAGATTGAATTCGGATGCAGCTGAACTACCTCCCGAATTCAAAAAGTTTGAACAGAGCTATGGTTTCTTGATTCAGGTGTGCCTGAGCCAGACAAGCAAGCCATTAAAATTCGCCTAAATTTGTGAATGAAGGTCTACGCAGGCTGAACATGTCAGGATTAACAGCAGAAGAGCTAAAGGATGCTCAAAGATATGGGTTATATTGGAAGACCGGTTCAGAATCACGTTCAACTTCAGAATTCATCATCGACATGTCATGTCATTTCCACCACAGACCGAACCCATGGACAACTTCATAAGCAGATGCAGAGAAAGGGGTCCATCGTATGATTTTTCTGGTGCAGAAATAGTCGGCAGAATTGGCCATTTGTTAATCACATAGACACATTCCATCAAGACTTGCAAGACAAGCCCAAAATGAATAACATCAAAGAAATACTTAAGGATAGACATAAGTGTTAAATGAGCTTCGCTGGTCAACGAAGCTTAAAGGTTCCAAGTGCAACACCGACTGTTGATGCACTCAAACCAAGCAAGGCATGTGCAGGCCAGGAGGACGCATTTACAATGCTGTGTGAACAGGCCTTCATTTATTCACGCAGCTTCCCCTTCCAGTTAGCTGTTTAATTGTCCACCACCATGCATGACTCGATGTGGCAGGACTGCAGAGCTTAGATCTGATCCAGTGGTAGTGCCGTCGTTTCGAATGTGATTGCCTGTGAGGCAGGAGACAACATTTTTCATGGCACATTGTGCAGGGCTAGGGGGAGAAGCCAGGGAATGTCTCACTCGGAGATCTGCTGCAGACAGGGTGGTCTGAGTGACCTTCTGCTGCGCTGTAACATTTCTGTATTCCTGTGGGTACAGTAAAGAATAAAAAAATGTGTCCAGATGAAGTTCTGAGTGGCAGCATAGCAACCACCTAAATGTCACATGATTTAGAAAGAAAGAATCGTGACAAAACCAAACCAGGAAAATAAAAATAGGCGCAAGAACCAACATAGAGGCAGATGTTATGGTGTAAATTTCTTGAACTGAATGTTGAGCCCAGAAGGCTGTAGGTGAGTTGTTTCCCTCGAAGTTTGCTGTTGCTGAGGCGAGTTAGCCCCTGGAATATGTTCAATGATGTTGCGTCTAATTTGTTACTAACTCCATCTGCTCGCCTTTGCCTCAGATTCCTTAATACCCTCCGTTAACAAAACTCGATCAATTTCAGATTGAAAATATAACAATCAATCAAACATTAGATTCCGTTCACAGAATGTGACCCTGAAGTTCTAGCTCGCTTTGTGTGTAGAATTGTTTCCTAATTTCCATGCCGGAATCTCTGGTTTTAATGTTTACACTCCGAGATTACCAGCCAATCGAAATAGGCTCTTCGACTGACTGATCTGTTTCCCTTAGCATCTGGTAAGCTTGTGTCAAATCACTGCAGAAATCAGGAAGGGGGACTTCATTACTGGGGCAGTCAGTGGCTTCAGCATAGGGACTGAGCTGTGGTTTAGTGTCAGGAATTGAGGAGCGTTGGGAGGGAGTTCACGAGACAAACAGATCTATGGAGGAAGACAACTGGAAGATTAGCAAGGAGCAAGAGCGAGGAATATAAATATTGTTCGCAACTTTTTTTCGCAAACCTTTCAAATGGAAAAGGGAAACGGTGTAGTCACTGGAAAAGTGAAAAAAAAACAGAAACAAAAAAGGACCCAAAAATGTTTAGGAGGTCACAGAGCATCAGTGTAGACAAACACAGTGAACTGTTTAGGTCGATGGCTTTTCATCAGAACAAAAGAAATTAGAAGAATACAATGTTTAAACCAGTGGAGAGCGGGAGGGCGCAGGGTTAACAAAAGAGCTGAGTGAGGGTTTTTGTTGGGGCGGTGGGTTGTTGGGGTGGAGGAGAGAAAAGGTTTCATGGTACAAAAGCTGAACAGAATTGTAATGGTTCTATTAAAAAAAACAAAGGATGTGTCCAGATGAGATGGTGAATGGCTGCATAGCAACCGGACGTTTAATATTTAATGATAACGCTCTTGGTAAGTGTCTTGGCATTTTCCCGGCATTGAAGGGCCTGTCATCAGCGTTAGTGGTGCAGTGGGGGATATAATCTGTCTTCCGCGCAGCTGATTCGTGTTCCATTCCCGCCAATCGCAGTTTGAGGAAGTCATGCCGACTCGAAACGTTAACTTGGTTACTCTCTCCACAGACGCTGCCAGACCTGCTGAGCTTTTCCAGCATGTTTTGTTTTTTTTATTTTTAATTTTAAACCTCTCAAATAAGAAACGCCAAGCCCGGAGATTATTTTGATCCGTTAAAGTGAGATTTTGATCCTAAAACACATGCGGGAGAAATTCTAATGAGAAGATTTCCAACCGCTACTTTCTTCAACACGGATATAACATTCTCAATCCTCAAGTCAGCTGGCATCATCACTGGCTCTTTCTCTCTCTGTCTCTCTCTCCACCTCTCTATCATTACCTCCGCATAACACACACACACACACACCACATGTTCACCACTGCATTTTGTGGCTTTATATATGATAGATTGCTTTACCCAGGACGATTATTATGCTCGTTTAGATCAGTCGGAAAGCACCTCCTCTACAACAGCGCAATGATCATTGCTTTGCTGCGCTGTAAATGAGTTTGTGTGTGCATGTCAGAGGCATGGAAGATCTAAGCATGTACACATCGTGCAGTTCAATTCACTCGTTAGCATAGTGTTTAGTATCCCCATTTGTTACGCAGGAGATCGAGGTTCAATTCCCTGAAGGGGCGAAAGCTGTGGTATTTATACAGCGAAAGCACGCGAAATTGGAAACAGAATTTGAATTTGGTAGGTATATGGGAGACAGATGCTGATAAAGATTGTATATCAACAGAGTCAAGAATCTGCGGTTGCTTTCAGAGATCCCGGAATATGAGCGCACGTTGAAAAGAAGGGCCCTGAACCCACACAGTCAGGCGACATTTCCGTGTGCGCGTTAACACAGAAACTGGCTCCTTCACCTCAATTGGGCTGAATCGGAATTTCTGTGAAATTAGTGGTTTGGTAGATTGAATCGAGGACAGTTTGCTGATTCAAGATACTTTAAAACCGAGAGGAGCCGGGCTATGCTCAATTTGGGAATGAATATACACGCAGAGTTCATTAATAATCTGACAATAAACGTGCATCTTGTAAACTGTGACCGCAACATGACAGAGTAATTTACACTTTAATCTCTGCCACCATTTTGTTCATTTTTAAAATTTACTTTTTTCCTTCATTTCCTTTGCTTTTTGACGGCAGCTATTCAGAATCCACCATCTTTTGTTTCCTTGCTTACCGCGTTTACCCTCCCTCAGTAAACACCAGAATTCTGCTAATTTCAGTTCTATTTGCCGCTCACTGCACTAATCAGCAGCTGCTTGGCACGGGGATGCTTTTCCCTTTGGGTTCTTCATTGAGTAAAATTTGAAAGATGGAGAACGCCATTCATATTCCTCGCTTTTCCTCCTCGCCAATCTTTCAGTTTTCCCCCTCTGGAACTTTGTTTACTTCTTGAACTCCCTCCTAACCCTCTTCAAATCCAGACACTAAACCAAAGCTCAGTCCCAACATTTTACCGAGTGACAGCCCCTTTACCGAAACCCATACTCATGATTGCAGGAGGAATTTGGTAATTTTTTAAAAAAGTTATTTCCAATGGATTGTACCCTAGGACCCAGGGCCGCAGGCACGGATTTAAAGCCAGACAACAGTGTTGCTCTCTTTTTAATGCTTCCTTTGAACCTGCCGCCAGCACACTCTCGGGCAGTGCATTCCAGGCCTTAACCACTTTTTGCAGGGAAAGTAAAGTTTTTCCTCGTGTCACTTTTGCTTTTTTTTAACGAACTACTTTAAATTTCTACCCTCGAAGTCTTGAACATTTCACGAACGCTAACACTTCCTCCCTGTCTCTTCTGACCAGGCACCTCGTGATTTTCAATCCTTCTATCAAATCGACTCTCAGCCTTCTTTTCTCCCAGGAAAACAGTCCTAACTTCTCCAATCTACCATCATAACTGAAGTTCCTCATTCCAGGAGTATTCTCGTGAATCTTTCCTGCCCTCTTTCCAACATCCTCCACATCACCACATCGTTCATAAAGAGCAGCGCCCAGAGCCAGACCTGATACAACAACTGAGACTCAACTAGTGCCTTCTCCAAATCCTGTGCATCTCATTCCCATTACAACACTTGGTTTTTGTGCCTATTGCCTCCTGTCCTCACAGACAATCGCTTTCGATGTGATCCCACAATCAAAGGAGCAGATTTAAGCTGCACAGAGCTTGCACGTACAGTGGCGAATGATGGTGGAGAATTAAACATCTATAATGGAGAAGAAGGCTCCACAAATAAATGTTGGCCTTGCCAGCAATTCTCTCACCCAAGAACGAAAAATAGTAAAAGCTGTCGATGTATTCCAAGCCTCACGGCAACCCTAACCTGGGGTCGTGTCCAAGTCTCAGTTGAAAGAATCTCATTGTGACCTCAACTCATTGCCTACACACTGACAGAGAGAACATAATCATAGAATGGGCACAATACAGAAGGCCATTTGGCCCATCCTGTCTGTGCTGGCTTTCAGAAGGAGAACTTCACCTAGTGTCAATCCTTCGCCTTTTTCCTGATCCCTGCATAACATCCCCCCCCCACCCCCACCCCCCCTTTTCGGGGCTTCCAAACTTTTCTATTTCCTTGAGTATAGAAGAATGAAGGTTTAAACCTGTTAAAGTGATTTGTTAGGTTAAACACGGAGAAACTGTTTCTCCCGCCAGTAAGAATGGGGTTGAATCTTGACATGTTTTTGCCTCTGATCCACAGCGATCGTGCCAACCAAGGAAAAATCAGGAAGCACTTTTCACACTTAGAGTAACTGGAAATCCGGAAACAATTCTAAAATCGATCGAAGCTACCACAATTACGAGACGGTGGGTATTTTTCTTCAAACTAAAGGGTTCTCCGTTTCTTCAGTTCTCCTTGAAGAATTCAACCTCCATGACTCGTTTTGTTGCCGTTTTGCTGGGAGTGAACACTTTGAGCCAAAAAGGCAACGCCCAAACAGCGATGGAAACCTGGACCCTCAGGATAAAAGTCTGATGCTCTACCGAAGGCGGGACCCGGGCTTCGTTTCACTTGCATCCCACAGCCGCCTTCACTGTCCACAAAGAGGCATCGCAAACTTATGTTGCATTTCTTTCTTTGGCAGTTCTGATTATTTTCATATTGCCAGTTTTCACGCGACTTTGTTTTTCACCTGAAAGGAAGGTGAAATCAGATTCAATCGGGATTTCAATGGAACTAATTTACAGGGTAATGGGGAAAAGCTGGTTTGTGGAACAGTATTTACAGATCTATCAAAGAGCATGGACAGACTCGATGGGCCGACAGGCTTCCTTCTGAAAGATAGGATTCCGCGATTCAGGAATTTCATTTCGACATGGGCTGGGAGATTAGAAAAGGGCTCATGAGGGTGAAGGTGATGAGTGAATGATTCCAGACAATTGTCTGATGTTTTGTACATTACATTATGCCTGACATTTTGTACCGACATGGAATAAGGCTGCATTTGTCTTGCTGTGGTGACCGAGTGGTTAAGGTGTTGTGCATGAGTGTTGTGTATGCGGTTCGGAGGGAAGGTTCAAACACCGCACGCAGCCTCCCCATGATTAAAATGATTATCTTCTGCCATCAGTTCCCTGACTTGAGAATGCATTAAATTAAACCCATTGACCCGAAACTTTGAAACACAAATAATTTACGCAGATCAATTAGATAATGTAGATTTGCTAGAAACGGAACGAACAGCAAAAACAGGTGTTCAGGAAACTGGTTGAAATGTATTTTAACAAAGAACCTGAAATGTTTGGGATGAAAAGCAGGATTTTCAGCTCATGAGCATTAAGGCGGTTTGCTTTCATTCATATGGAGGGGGTTTATCTGCGTGAAAGGATAGTAACAGCTTGTGTGGCTGCATAGACGCAAGTTTTTGGACAGGAACTCAAATAAATCAACATATAACTAGTTTGAGAGGCGATGTATGTCAGGGATGTAAAATCGGGTCGGTAATTAACGGCTAAGCTGATAGTTGCAGAACAGACAGCAGCTGTCAACCACAGCATCATAAAACTGCCTGATACAGTGAACAGGCAAATAAAGGGTTTGATTCTGTTTTCCACCTCTGTGTCATTCTGATTCTTGCTGTTTTGAGCCCGGAGTCCCCTGCGGTCTCTGGTAGATGTTAACATGTGCCTGATTGTCAAACAATTAAATAATAAAATATAAAATAAAATTGAGAAATGGAGATAAAATACATCCGAAAATTCCGCTACCCCGGAAGACGATGGAAAAAAATCCGCGCCAGGGCGGTAACCCGAGTGAACATTGTTAATGATCAGTTTGTTGATCACCCGTTTTTGCAGTTTGTTCAGTTGCTGAGAAATGAACATTTGTGTTCCTGAGCAAATCAAAATGGCAAATTCTCCCAATAGATCAGCACAGAGACCGCTGTTATGGTCACTGCAGCAGTTTTCACAGTGACATATTTTGCTTTAAAATTCTGGCCATATATCGCTGACAGTGACAGTGACAATTGAAGATTGGAAATGGAGCTAAATTGCGAATGAGAAGTAAGGCGGCCACTTCAGTGCCAACTTATGACGGGTGTTTCAGCGCGAAATGACGGAGTGCCTGTTCAATTTAAACATTGTTCCATTTGTTCCTTGTACCTTTCTTCAGCCACAGTGTCTCACTTGTGTTTCAATGGATCATATATTTTGTCAGGCAATATATTTCCTGGACTCTTTAAGAATTATATAAACCTTTCTCATTGTTGGCATACATAAGTATTTGCCAATATTGCAATTTTTTAACAATTTTTATTCCACTCATTCAAATTTGGTTGTGCTCCCCAATCTATTGCAAAGATCTTTGTCATTTCTTGCTATTAACTTAAAGTCCAATATACTATGATCATTATAATCCTCTTATTTCCAAAGTTATGCTCTCTATCAAGTACAGATAGATTGTGTTTCTTGCATAATGGGTTGGAAGTTTTACTGTAAGCCTTGTTGATATCCGTGCCCTCAACATCGTTGCCAAACTCATCAGCCTTTTAATTTCGTGGTAGTTGACATTTACCCATGATTATTCATCTATGGTTTACTTAACTAATTGCTCGAAATGATTGTATGATTATCATTCAACCTCCCTCCAATTTTTAGTTCAGCTGCAGTTTGCCACCGTTAGCATGATTCGATTGTTTTCAGACAATCAACGGATGAGGTCCTCTAGGCCCATCCGGATACCTGAAATTCGTAGTCTGCAGCCGAGCGGGAAACAGAAACCTTGATATCTGCTGGCACTTTACGCCAAAACAGGGCAAAAAGAAACATTATTTGAATGATAAATAGTAAGGAGAATCTTTCCAAACTCATGTCTCATTTCACAGCACAGAAGGAGAAAGGCACAACCACCGGAATCTGATTCCTGTAAATGAGTACAAAGAGGGGAATGCTGATCGAGTTCATTCAGTTCATTGTCACTTAAAAAGAAAACAAAGGAAAGTAAAGCGACATTTACCCAGTCAATATTCGGTGCGAAAGGAAAATTTATACTTGATCTAGTTGCCTGAGTCGGCTCCTCGCCAGGTGGAATATTTTCAATCTCATTATAAATTGGTTGGTACAAACGAACAGTGAATCGCTGTCGCCAATCACAGCATCTACTGGATGAAAGGTGGAAAGTGGAACTTTTCCCACCTTTTCAGACGCGTGTAAACAATAATTACGTGTTTCCTTGCATCTCAAAATACATGCGGGGCAGTTTCGGTACATGTGCATGTGCTGTGTCAGTGCCAGCCTATGACTGTATAAAGTGAGAGATGATTTTAAGTGCAGCTCTGCTTTCTGCCTTTGAATGACGCCTCTTATGCCAGTTGGCATCTTATAACTTTCTCAATTTACAAATAAGTTGGTGTTTTTTTTAGAGTTGTACTTAAAATGGAACATTTTGTTTTTAGGATCTAGGTTTTTAAGACTGAGAATCATTCAGTCAAACAATATTTGTTTTGAAATAGTTTATTCCAGCACTGAATGCTAGAGGTTTGCGAGTGGCAGGTGAGTATGTTTCCCCCTGCAAACTGTTAAACATTTACAGAAATAATGCAATAAGTAACATGTGTTAGACAGATAAAGAAGCAAACACGGGTCTCAGATAGCTCCATTATCTAACAACTGATCTCATCGGCCCTGGCAGGAATTCACTTCACAAAGCCTTTCCAACTTTAATAACTACTCTTCAAGCAAACTCTCTAAAGTGGAAAGAATCGTTGATATGGCCTTAGGTATTTATGCTCAACATTAGTGTTTTGTATGAACGGGCAGCCCGCATTATAACCCATTCTGTGAACGGTGCCAAGATATGGAGCGAAGCAAGTTCTGAGGAGGATGCAAAACATATGAAAATGAATATAGTTTGGTTAAGTCAGTGGCCAAAATTTGAGAAATGAAGTATAATGTGCGAAAACATGAGGTTTTCCAGGGGCTGGAAGAATATAAAATCAGAATGATGTCAAAATGAAGATTAACGGTAAGATAATTTGATAAAAGGGACACCGGTATCCAAGTACATGAACGTTAAAATTTCAGCGTGCGTCTGGAGCAAACTCAGAAGGGAAAGGCAATAGTGCTCTCCATTGCAAGGCAACAGAACAAAATATCGCTGAGACCACAGCTAGAATACATCGCGCAGTTTTGATTAGCTTATTTAAAGAACCATTTAATTGCATTAGAGGCAGCTCAGGGATGAATCAGGGGACCGATTCCTGTGATAAGGGGGTATTTTTTGAGGGAAGGCTGAGCATGCGATGTGGAAAGCATTGAAGTTTAGAGGACCGAAATGTAAAGTTTCTGTTAAATATAAGATTCTGAATGGGATTTATTTGGCCGTTGCTCAAGTTGCGCTGTTTAAAAATTAACGAGTTTTCCAATTAAGTGGGAGAAGAGGAGGTATGTGTTCCGTTTAATCGCAGCATTGCTGGTGTTTGAAATTTTCTCCCGCAACGGGCAGCGGAGGCTGGGTCACTAAGTATATTCAATGTAGATGTAGACACGATTTCGAAGGAGAATAATTTTAAGCATTCTGGGGACTTGTCACAGATGTGGATTTAAGAACGCATTGCCTCAGCCATGATAGGACTGAATGGTGGGGCAGTCTGGCGAGCCCGATTGGTCTACTCCTGTTTATATTTCTGATCTTCTAATATCCTATCAACAATTGGGTGGACCCCATTCACTTTCTTTGTTTTTCAAAAACAAAGAAATTTTCTAAAATACTGTGTGGGCTTCGTTAGGCATTTCATCACGCCCATGACTGCGGATGATGCAGCGCATGCGGCCTACGTTCGAATAAGCTGCAGAAAATCCGAAATTCGTTCGCGTTGCAACGTGAACCTTGGCCTCTGTCAAGCAGACTTAGTAATAAACACTTTGAGACCACACCTATCAATGATCCACCTTATAATTTTACATGAGTGCTTTACTTTCTTTGAGATTAAAATATAAGAACAAGAAATTAAAGCAAACTATTTCCCATGATGCTAAAATAATGCTAAGTAGCTCCCTAGGCCTGCTCAATCTATAATTATCATTGTCTGTGTATTTTCTTTCCCCTCCAATCGATATGATTTTTTGATCCTTCCCAGATAAAATCATTCGGAAGAAAACTCTGTCACTAAGAACAGGAATCTTTAATTTGAATATTATGCTGGCCTGATATTGTTTTTATCGAGCACTAAATATTTCTTTGAAAATTCAATTTTTGATTTCGGACAGGCATTTTGAAGGCTCCTCTTTTGGGACATTACTCACTCACCGACTTTCCAATTTTACTTTACCATTGAACTCTTGTTTGCTCATGGGATCTAATCTTCAACTGCTCAATTAGGTCTTATTTCTCTTGCTTCTTAATTCTATAACCTTTGACATATCGACATTTGTGCTCATACTCCTGACTGCAGTTAGCAAGCTTTAAGGATCAGAAATCATAGCTTTCCTTCAATGGCATTCGAAACAATCAGGATTGATTTTAAGGTAGCCTATTAAGGAGCAACAGATTTTATGTGATACCTGGGGAAAATAGACCTGACAAGCAAACAGCACATGAGATTTGAGAGCTGTTCAACTATCCAGTGAACAAATGACCCAATGGATGCTGACATCTGGAGCTTGTGACGAACAAATTTTCGACTGTAGTCGAAGTGTTCGGAAACCCTTCCAATGGTCTTCTTCCATCTTCCTTGGAATTTCTCGATATGGGCATCTGGAAACGGCGTGATGAGAACAGCCACCTGCCTCCGTGCTCTTAATACACTTCAATTCTATGATTTGGTTTTTTAGCCTGTTGAAAATTATGAAAGTATAGGCACCCATTAACTCGAAACACAAGTGTGTAACTTCATACCGATCTCACCTGTGAGATTTCCGCTTGTTGATAAACTTTCGCTTCAATTTACTCATCGCATAGTGAGGCTGAATGTTACCACATCAACTTACGGTTGGGCAGTTATAACAAATTGTTCATGCATTTGTTTGCGATCTTGTGGCTCAGTTGGTAAAACCCCTTTCATTGAACAGGTGAGTCCCAGGTTCAATTCCAACCCCAGGCTGTAATGGCCTTGAAAATGTTGTTCAACGTAAATCTTATTCCATCCTCAATACCATCCTCTAAAATGGAGAAAGATAAGTGATAATTTCCCCAAAAAGAATAAGGTCACGGTCTGTTTCTGCAATCTGACTGGTATGGACTTGTCATTTGAGGCATAAAACGTCGCGCTCGGGGAAGTACCGGGTTTGGGAGATGTGAGTATTTCAGAAGGCTTATCAAGTGAGGTGTGGTAAATATTGGTTATATGATAGCTTGCAAGAACGGAAGGGCTCCAGTGTTCATTTTTTAACCACACTTACGTCAGTTTAAACAAAGTGGAGAACAATAGCAGAAGGGAGAAAATGTAAAGATGTCAGCCAAGACGAAGAGAAGGAAGGGACTTGATCCCACCAACCAGTCGACGCCTCCAAAGTCAGAATCTGAGAGGGAGTTAGAGAAATGGAGTGACACAACTTGACAAGGGGAATAAAATAGCGACACACTCAAAAAATTGTATTCGAAATTGTCCGTCATCTCCCCCATGCATGGTTTCCAGCACCTTGTGCTGTGGCTATCATTTTTAAAAATGGGACTTTCAGTGAAATGGCAAAAACTAACTAAAGTGCGTTACTTGTGACTATGCATTCCAAACTTAAACTAATGCAGAACCCGAATGATAATATAGGCAATAAGCTGATACAAAATCTCAAAACAATCTCAGAAGACGGAATTAAAATAAGGCCGTGGCCAAGTGATAATATTAGTGGACCAGTTATCCAGAATCCCATGTTAATGATTTGGGGATTCGAGTTCGAATGGGGCATGGTGTGGTGGAAAATTCAGTTCATAAAATGTGGAATTTAAAACTAGTCTCAGAAATGATGATGATTAAAATGTAATCAAATGTTTCAAAATCGCATTTGGTTCATTAATGTCCTTCAGGGAAGAAAATCTGCCATACGTACCGAGTTTGACAGACATATGATGGAGGAGTGTCTCTGTTGATTACCGACGATGATAACAAGACAAAGAGGGAAATCAGTATTTGGAACGCGTTTGGGAAGAAGTAAAAATGATAAGGTGAAGAATTCACTTTTGGAAGTTGTGTTCAGAATCTGAGCAGTAATGGGTAGGGCAAAGTACTAAACGTCAAATAATGAGTTCATATCTGAAAGGCCGAGCGTAATTCATGGAGGATACTCATCTACATAAACTGTAACGATCTGATCAACAAATGGGGCGCAGCTGAAGGATTCATAGAATGGTTTCCGGATAGCAGCATTGGACGTTCGGGATCCAACTATAGTGCAGCGCTCAACCTGGTACTTTGTAATAAGACAGTATTAATTAAATAGTTCATTATCAAGGCGCCCTAGGTAGACTTGATCAAAACATTACTGAATTTAACACTCAGTTTGATGGAATAAATGTTGTACCAAACTAGCATTTTAAACGTAGGTAAGCACAATGATGAGAGCATGAGTGCAGATGCTGCTAAAGCGAACTGTTAAATGAGGTTAATGAATAGGTCAATAGAAATGCAGCAACATACAGTTAAAGGGATATTTCAGAATACACAGAATACCTACTTTCCGACAAGAAAGGAAAAAAGAAAAAAATCAAGACGTGGGCCCACCAAACGTGGCTAACTAATAAAAAAAAATAAAGACAATATCAACCTTAACGGGATGAAAAACTAAAGCACTTAACGGTGCAAATGCTGGTGGGATGTCCGGAGATTGGAGAGATTGTACAGAACATGAAGGAATGGGAAAACAGATGAATAAGGGTGGAAACATTAAAATATGGGGGAAACCAAGTTGGAGACATACAGAGCGTGGTAAGAAATTCTATAGATTTCCAATAAGAAAATAATTAACTCAGTAAGCGTTGGTACTATGAAAAGGAAGCCTGGGAAATTATGAATTGAAAATAACGGAGCCGGCAAAGTAACTGAACAAGTGATTTGTATTGCTCATCACTACAGATGATGCACGCAACATTCCAGAAATACCTGTAAATCAGGGAGCAGAATGGCAGAGTTGTGTCTCTGAGCAAATGTTGGGGGCTGCGTCCTGACAAGCGCCAGGTCCAGATGAACTTAATCTCCTGCGTCCCTACAATAAGTGGCGAGGCAGATAATTTATGCGTTGGTTTTATTTAGTTCAAAATGCCGATGATAATGTAACTTTCCATTCGATTTGAAAATAGGGATTGGAACTCGTTAATTACATAGGGTGCGGGGGGCGTGATTTATGGTGGGGGGAAGGCAGTGCAGGAAGCAGGGAAATAAAGGACAGTTAGATTAACTAGAGGAAATATGTTATCACAGCGCACTTAACAAATAAACAATGCAAACAGGCGGATTCATCATAGTTAAGTAGATCGGAAATCCTCTTTAACAAAAATAAGTGGATTATTTTCAAGACATGTGCTGCGTATAAAGGTGCACGGTGGATGCACCGTACTTTAGTGCAACAATTAGTTATGAAAGCTAACAGAATGTTATCGGTTAATACTGTGAGAATTTAATACTAATGTAAGTATGCTCCATTTGTGCAGGGAGCTGGTGAGGCCACAACTACAGTATTCTGTACACTATTGGCCTCCTTATTTTTGGAAGGATGTACATGTGCTGGAAGCAGTTAAGAAACGGCTAAATAGGTTAATGCCAGGAATGGGCAGGTTGCCTTCTGAGGCAACATTTGACAGACTTGGCTGCATCCACTGGAGCTTAATGCGTAATAGGTGGTTTGATTGAAATATTTAAGGTCCAGAACAGTGTTGACAGGATGGATGTGGAGGTGATCATTCCTCTTGTTGGAGTATCTAGAACTAGGGGCCACAGTTTAAGTTAAAGGGAACACTCGGTAAAGATAGAGATGAAGAAAACGTTTTATCTTCTCTCAGGGCAAGTGAGACCTTTACTCCCCTTCCTCAAGAGAGAGTGGAAGCAGTGTATTTTCGACATTTGTTAATGCTGAGTTAGATAAATGCTTGCTGAAGTTGGGGGTGAACTGTTAACGGCAGTAAGCCCGAGGTTAATTCAGATCAGCAGTGACCTTACTGAATGTCGTAGAAGGATCGAGGGGCAGAGTGGCCAACTCCTGCTACATTTCAGTTAATTTTTATTCTAATTGTTCGTACGCATGCTCGTTTGTTATTGTTAATTAACGAAGGAATGGAATAACGGTACAGTTTCAGATCCAGTAAGTAAATAGTCGGAATCAACTTCCGCTTGAGGGGTACCACAAGGAACAATGTCGATCGATCCATTTACCTTTATACAATTATCACCAAACATTTTTAACAAACGTAAAACTTCCTCAGGTTGTTGCATGTTAAAATGTCTTAAGCAAAGAAATATCAGTATACTAAAATAACGATTTCAGGAAAAAAACCTCCTTCTTTCTTTCAGCTTGCACAACTCTAAACGGACAGAAACTCCCATTGATTCATGATCGCTGGTGTAAGGTATTAAAATCTGATTAGTGATAGCCCTCATTGCAACTCCGCACTGATATATATTCCCAGTAAGGCATGGCAACTGGGGTCAGGTGCACAAGTCTGTTTCGTGACAAACACTCAGTAAAATTGACAGTGGTAAATAATTACTACATACATATGCACAACGTATTCTATCACTGATTGTAAGATTCCAGGGCAGTGCACGAAATTTGATTATATTATAATATAGTCTTGCGTGAAGTTATAAATCTTCCATGTGTTGATCAGTAAAGGAGTGGCCCATCATTTTATTGATGCTGCCGATTTCTGTCTGTTCTCAGTCTCTTTGCAAGACGTCAACTGTTGAAAACTATTTCACTTTGTAGTTTTCGGCCACTTGATGAGTCATGCTATGGGCCATACGGAATTTTTTGGCTTGATCTTGAAACAGCTGGAAATTTTGGGTCTATCAGGGACCTTGTAGAGAAATATAAACATTGTACCAGTTGCTGCCGTAGACTTAGTTTATGGAGTGAATTCTACGTCTGCAGGTCGGCGCTATCAAATAAACATGACCAATGTACATCCCAGTGAGCAAATGAGAAGGAGGAATTTAAAGTTTACAGTACACGGGGCTAGCATTCTACAATACTCACCAGTGAAGGGAACCATTCCTGTATCAACTGCGAGTCGAAATATTCAATGTTCATCATTGTTGTATAAAGGTGAACATATCACTATTGTATTCACAAAAGCATGCAGACAGTAGCATCTTCATGTTAGACTTGGACCGCACAATACCCATAGGCAAAGATGGACATATTTTCTATTACTGCCTCTATCCGTCGTGCCGTTTATCGCCAGTGGAATAGTTAATGAACTTAAAATCTGGGCCTTGAAATGTTTCAATTTCCCTCGACAATGTGTCCAGTTAATAAAATTAAGTGATAGAATTTTAAAGTGTTCGGGCAAACCTGCGTGGCTGAACATGTTTGATTAATAATGTAACAATTGCCGTTCGCCATGATTCGTGATTACTTCTCTCGATGGCTTATCTCTGTTATTAATAAGGACTTCGTGGAAATTTAACTCTCCTACAATGTCCCTGTGAATATCAGCTCTGTACCTGATAGATGACATGTTCCCTGCGGAGAACAGGAGATTTCAGAAGCATTTCAGAACAACATTATGAAATAATATAAATATGAACATTGAAATTGCATGCAATGTTTTAGGAATTGAGATATCTGTGGCAGGTCTTGGTTTCTGGAAGTTTCTGGAACAGTAACACTACATGGAATGATTGCGTAAGAGCAGCAAGTGAATGAAAAAAAACCGGCTTCAAGGTTGTAATGGAATACGCAAATCAATTCAAAGAATCATCCGTAAAGGATTGATGAGTTTTCTGCAGAGGGTGCCGCATGACTTGATATATTGAATCTAACAGAATACGTGCGCAGTGAAGGGAAAAAGACGTCTCTGTCTGCAGTGAACTCTGGAAGGATAGGGAAAAGAAAAATAAAGTTGGAGGCGATGTTGTTCGGGGTATGATGACAATTCCACAGGAGAGCAATTTCGCAGAGCAATGATCGGCTAAGTCAATATAGTCATATAAGCAGAAATAGCAATGTAAAGTAGTTCGGCCGGTTTTATAGATTCCAGGATAACACGCAGCATATTATGGAGTTAATTTATCATCAAACTTCAGTGACATGAATCATTAACCGGAAACAATGCCGGGCGCTTTAATTTAACAAGTACAGAGTGGGGAACGTCACAAACAAAGGAAAGGAGGGTGAAGGATTCCTAAATTCTCTTGAATATAAGCTGCTTAATCAATAAGTTAGAAGCAGCTTGAGGAATGATCAAATGTTCAATGCAGTTCTACGTAATGAAGTCGCACAAATTTTTCGTGTTTCAGACGAAAACATTCGGTGGAATTAAAAAATATATACAAAGAACAACAAAGAACAAAGAAAAATACAGCACAGGAACAGGCCCTTCGGCCACCCAAGTCTGCGCCGTTCATATTGCCCGTCAAATAAAAACTTTGCACTTCCGGGGTCCGTATCCCTCTATTCTCAACCTATTCATGTATTTGTAAAGTTCCCTCTTAAACACCACTATCGTACGTGCTTCCCCAACTCCTCTGGCACCGAATTCCAGACATTCACTACCCTCTGCGCAAAAAACTTACTCCGCACATCTCCTCTAAAATTTTCTCCTCTCACCTTAAGTCGATGTACCCTAGTAATTGACTCTTCCACTCAGGGAAAAAGCTTCTGACTATCTAATCTGTCCATGCCACTCATAATTTTGTAAACTTCTATCAAGTCGCCCCTCAATCTCCGTCGCTCCAGTGAGAACAATCCGAGTTTCTCCAACCTCTCCTCATACCTAATAACTTCCAGACCAGGTAGCATCCTGGTAAACCTCGTCTGCACCCTCTCCAACACCTCCATATCCTTCTGGTAATGTGGCGACCAGAATTGCACGCAATATTCCAAGTGTGGCCTAAACAAGGTTCTACATAGCTGCAGCGTGATTTCCCCGCTTTTATACTCAATACCACTGCCGATGAAGGCACGAATGCCATATGCCTTCCTGACTAGCTTTTCCGACCGGGTTGCCACTTTCAGTGACCTGTGGACCTGTAGACCAAGGTCCCTCTGCCCATCGATGCACTTAAGGGTTCTGCCATTTACTGTATAATTCCTGCCTGTATTAGATCTTCCAAAAATTATTACCTCGCATTTGTCCGATAAAACCCCACCTGCGATTTCTCCGCCCAAGTCTCCAACCGATCTATATCCCGTTGATTCCTTTAACAATCCTCTTCACAATCTGCAACTCCTTCAACCATTGTGTCGTCTGCAAACTTACATATTAACCCAGTTACATTTTCTTCCAAATCATTTACATATACTACAAACAGCAAAGGTCCCAGCACTGATCCCTGCGGAACTCCACTAGTCACAGCTCTCCATTCAGAAAAGCACCCTTCCACTGCTTCCCTCTGTCTTCTATGACCAAGCCAATCCTACATCTATCTTGCCAGATCACCTCTGATCCTGTACGACGTTGCCTTCTGTAACAGTCTGCCTTGATGGACCTTGTCAATGGCCTTACTGAAATCCATGTGGATAACATCCACTGCCCTTCCATCCTCGATCATCTTTGTCTCTTCCTTTAAAAATTAGGTCAATTTGGAGAGACATAAACTCCCTTTCACAAACCCATGCTGCCTCTCACTAATACACCCATTTGATTCCAAATGTTAGTAAATCCTCTCACGAAGAATCTTCTCCAATAATTCCCCTGCCACTGATGTAAGGCTCACCGGCCTGTAATTTGCTCGGTTATCCCTGCTACATTTCTTAAACAATGGAACAACATTTGCATTTCTCCAGTCCTCTGGGATCTCAAAAGTAGCCAGTGAGGATACAAAGGTTTATGTCATGGCCCCAGAAATCGTCTCCCTTGCCTCCCTCAGTACTCTGAGGTAGATCCCATCCAATCCAAGGGAATTATCGACCGTAATATTCTTCAAGACGCCTAAAAGCTACTCTTTTTTGATCTCAACATGATCCAGGCTATGTACACACTCTTCCCTAGACAAATCGACGGCTAAGTCCTACTCTTTGGTAAATACAGATGAGAAGTACTCATTTAGCATCTCTCCCATTTCTTCTGGCTCCACACATAAATTCCCACCTCTGTCCCTGACTGGGCCTACCCTTTCCCAGGCTCCTGCTTTTTACATATGTATAAAGCGACTTGAGATTTCCTTAATCCTGATTGCCAGTGACTTTTCATGACCCCTTTTAGCCCTCCAGACAATTGCATAAATTCCTTCCTACTTTCTTTATATTCTCCACGGGCTTCATCTGTTCCTAGCCTTCTTGACCTTACGAATTCTTCCCTTTTCGTTTTGACTAATATCACAATATCCTTCGCTATCGAAGGTTCCTGAAACTTGCCATACGTATCCTTCATCCTCGCAGGAACATGCCGATCCCGAATTCTAATCAATTGACGTTTGAAAGCCCCCCACATGGCCATTGTTGATTTGCCCTCAAACATCCGCCTCCAATCTCGATTCCTCAGTTCCCATCTAATATTATTACAATTAGCCTTCCCTCAATTAAGCACCTTAAACCGAGGACTCCTATTATCCTCATCCACCAGCACCTTTAAACTTACTGAATTATGGTCACTTTTCCCGAAATGCTCCCCTACTGTAATTTCGACCACCTGGCCTGGTTCATTCCCTAATACCAGGACCAGTATTGCCCCTTCCCTAGTTGGAAAATCTACACATTGTCTCAGGAAGCCCTCCTGGATGCACCATACAAATTCTGCACCATCCAAACTTCTAGCACTAACTGATTGCTAGTCAATATAAGGAAACTTAAAATCACTCACCATAACAACCCTATTGCTTATACATCTTTCCAAATCTGTCTGCAAAACTGTTCCTCAATCTCCACGCGGCAGTTGGGAGACCAATAGTTAAACCCAACATTGTGACTGCACCTATCCCGGAGCTCTGCCTATATTGCCTCGCTGCATGAGCCCACCGAAGTCTCCTCCTCTTGTACAGCTGTGATATTCTCCTTAACCAGCAATGTAATTTTAATGATATTGACTTTGAAATAGTGCTCATTGGATGACCCTGTGACATTTTCAATCGCTGAGAAGAAAGAAGAGCCCAGTTTGCACAAAAAGTTACATACTCAATGGGGATAGTGACTTCCCTGGTGCTCAATAATTGCATGTATCATGAAACATATTTTCTGCACATGTTCAATTGGAAGATGCCTTTTCTAACTTAAATTTTCCTTCCCCTTTCTGCTGCAGACAATTCCTCTGCATTAATCTCTGAGGTGAATCATTCCCAGAGCCATTAACATATATCATGTGGAATCTCCATAGGATTTTGGGGATGTAACATTTTTTCACTTTTTATTAAAATGTACAAATGCATTACAACAACTACCCAAAACCCTCTTCTTAATTAAACTTTGCACTGAAAGCAAATTGTACATTTCAAAGCGCAATATTTTAATAACTTAAGAATGGAAGCTGAATTCTGATAGGAAAGGGAGAAAATGAATCATCACTCCATTTGCTGCATCTCATACTCTTTCATTAATGCCCCTAGCTCGACTTTGGGCATTCAGTGATCTAATTCAAAATCGCCCGGTGTCTCTTCCATGCATGTTCTCCTGCACCTTGGTGACTGACCTCTGTATCTGTGGACATTGAATGAAATGACAGGAACTAACGAAAGCGAGTTACTTTTGAATATGCATTGAAAACTTAAACTAATACAGAATCTGAAAGACATGCTAGGCAGAAAGCTGATACAATACTGACTATTTTGTAGAAGTAACATGTGCTGTGGAAAAGTGGAAAAGGCGAATGTACTGCATTGTGGTAGAGGAAGTAATTATGAAAGCGAACAGAAGGTTATCGGTTATTGTTAGAAGAACTGGATACTAATGATGGGAGCTTATGCTTCACCTCCTCAGGACACTAGTGAGACAAAACTGGGGAATTATGTACAGTATCGGCCTGCTTATTTAAAGAAAGATGGAAATGCCTTAGAAACAGTTAAGAGAAGGTTTAATAGACTAATGACAGAAATGGGCTGGCTGCCTTTCTGGGGAGCGATTCGACAGTGTTTGCTTGTATCCATTGGAATTTAGAAGAGCAAGAGATGACTTGATTGCGACGCTTAAGATCCTGAGCGGTCACCACAGGGTGGATATGCAGAATATGTTTCCTCTTGAGAGAGCATCTGGAACTAAGAGTCACTGTTTAAAATTTAGGGATCCACCTCTTATAGATCGAGATGTGAGAACATGTATTTTTTTTTTCCACAGAGAGTAGTGAGAATTGAATTCGTCTTCCTCAAAAGGCATTGGAATCAGTGACATATGAGTATGTATTTAAGGCAGAGGCATAGGATGATAAATAGTTTTAAAACAAGTGGGTGAAAGGTACGATAGGAAGCCAGAGGTTATTTCAGATCAGCCATGTTCTTAAAGAATGATGGTGCAAGAACGAGGGGCAGAGTGGTCTACTCCTGCTCAATTTCGCATTCTTTTTGTTATTGTTCGTTCCTATGTCCGCATGTTAATTATCATAAAAAGGGAATACCGGGATAGTTCCAGAAACTTGTACTTAAATAAGCAGCATCATCCTCTGCAGGAGTTCAATAAGGGACAATGTCAACGATAGATTTACCTTGATACACTTATCACTAACCATTTTTAACAAACATGAAACTTCCTCCAATTGACACATTTTAAATTGTCTTAAATATAGAACATTTCCATGGAGTGGAGAGATCAGTAAGCTAAATTAACGATTTCAGAATAAAGCCTGCTTTATTCTCTCAATTGGCACAAGTCTACACCGACAGAGCCTCCCATTAGCCAATGGTCACTGGTGTCAGGTATTTCAACTCTGGTCATTGCTAACACTCATTTCAACTCTGCACTGACATATCATCTAAGTAAGGCATGGACACTGGGGTCAGGAGCTCAACTTGGTTTCGCAACAAACACTCTGTGAAATTGACACTGGCAAATCAATTCTGCATACATACCGACGACGGATTCCGAAACTGTTTGCAAGGTTGCACGGTAGTGCACGAAATTTTATCATGTTATAGTATAGTCTCGCTTTAACGTATAAATCTTTACATGTTGTTGAATCAAGGGCCGGCCCATAATTTTATTGATGGTGCTGATTTATGTTTGGCTTCAGCCTGTTTGCAAAAGGTCAAGTATTGAAAACTCTTTCAATTTCTGTTTTTCTGCCAATTGATTGTTTGAGTCACAATGTGAGCTTTGCTTAAAAGTCTTTCTTGATCTTGAAACAGCTAAAATAACGCATTTGGCAGGAACCTTTGCAGAGAAACGTACATGTTGCACCACTAGGAACCGCTGGCTTAGCTTATGAAGGCTTTCTAAAGGTGGAGGTGGGCATTATGGTATAAATGTGACCAAAGTACATTCTAGTGATCGAAAGAGAAGGAGGAAATTGCTCCATAAAATTCGCTAGCGCAACGGGCAGTGTTCTACAGTAGGGAACCATTATTATATTCATTATGACACAAATTATTCAATGTTCATCATTGCTCTGTGAAGGTGAACACTGCACTACTGTTTTCACAAATGCAAATTGCATTCCAATCAACATGATACCTTTGAACCCCACAACACCCTTCGGCAATGATGCACATCGTTTCTCTAATTGCATCATTCGTTTGTGCAGTTTTCGCCATTGGAATAGTTAGCGAATTTTAAATCTGGACCTTGATTTTTTTTTACAATTTCCGTTCACAATGTATCTGGTTAACAATATTAGGAGTTACGGGTCACAAAGTGTCAGGACAACCATGGATTGCTGAACTTGTTTGATAAATGATGTAACTACTGTAGTTCCCTTGAATCGTGATTGAGTCTCTAGATTGTTTAAATCTGTTATTATTGACAACTTCGTAACAATTTAACTCTTTCTCCCTGTCCGTGAGAACATCAGCTCTATATCTGTTAGTTGACAGGGTCCCTGAAGTGTAGAGGAGGTTTGAGTAGCATTTCAGAACATCATTATGGAAGAATATAAACTCGTACAATCAAATTACATGCACCGTTTTTAGGAATTGAGATATCTGAGTGTCTGGGAGTTGACTTCTTCCTTAACGGTTGCTGGTTGTGTTCTTGGTAAGGCTTGATATCCAACTGTGTACTCTAAGGTCAACTTTTTAATGAAATACCGCCTCGTTACTGCCATTTTCCCTGTGATGAGACACTGAGCGTCGATCTGACAGTGCAGCGTCCCCATCCGTTTCCATGAAGCCATAACACCCTGAGTTACATGTCGTGTGGACATGTGGTTCCTTGGGGGCGCTGTTCTAATAACAATGAATGAGAATGTTCAACAATTGTTTTACAATACCCTGGGTAACTGTCAGCATATACATGTTGATATGTCTATTCTTGGTTTGTGGGGGGCTGTTCGTTTGTTTGTCGATATGTACAATTAGTTCACGTATTTCACAAAATTTGAAGGCAGTTCTGGAGTGCGTTTAGAAGCCCTTATGAATGTCAAAGGGATTTCAGGAGATCAGGATTCAGCCATTATTTAATTTATTTGTTAAATGTAGCATTTGTTATGCAATGCACTCCAGGCAGATTTGGAAGATTTATTTTTTTAGGCAGAGGGTTATGATGGACAGGCAGGGCGGTGGTGTTGATTCCATAGTCAGATTATCCATGCTTATTTTGAATGGTGGAAGGAAACAGAAGGGCCGAATGGGCCTTTATTTACTTATAATAATAACGGGGTTCCGAGCTAGTTACAGTGCTTGCAGGGGTATTCCCAGAATTCACATTCATGGAGGGTTATGAGAATATGCAGCAGCTGTAACATGAGTAGCACGGATTCCATGCTTCGAATCCTTGATTCTAAAATGATTATTCGTAGCCAAATATATCCTGTTGAAATTTCCAGGATGTCCGTTTGTAAGTGCAAAATATTGATATATGTCACTGTCACTGAGTCCACTCAGATACACGGCAGCAACTCAAAGATCTGCCAGCTCCACAATTCTGTGCGAGTATTTAAAGCTGCTGAGGAACCTTCTTGCTGTCTATATTCATGTTCCATGCTCATGTTTGTTGTCTGAAAAGTTGTCAGAGTGAATCAGTTTGTGTTGAACCAGATACATCAGTGGAAACAGATGACTGCGTGGCAAAGTTTTCGACGGAAATATTCTGTTTCAATTCATTTTCATCACCGTTGACAATCGATTTAAAGAAATAGCTTTGTAAATGTCTATGTCTGCTGAGATTGTTTTCATTCTAAATAGCGTCCGGTAAATGTGCCATCCGATGAATGGCTTTTGATAAAAACTGTAACTTTATAACTGCACCACTTCTGTGTTCGGACATTGATCTTCATTAAATATTCAGACACCTATAATTATCCAGATAAACCTTTAGTCCCCGAGATTTCAGGCTGACGGTAAAATATGACTATTTAGGTTGATTCGAAGCAAGTAACCAACTGACTTATTTTCAAGGTGCATTCTCGTCACTGGATAACAGCAAGTCAAGGTTTTGCATTTACACATACTCAATCTATCTGTTTGCTTTTGATAAACAACAATATTAATGCTACACTGGCCTGGAAATTAGTGCAGAAATAGTGCCTCATTTTCAATGGCTTAGACCATAAGACATAGGAGCAGAAATTAGGCCATTCGGCCCATCGTGTCTGCTCGGCCATTCAATCAGGGCTGAGAAGTATGTCAACCCCATTTTCCCGCCTTCTCCTCGTAACCTTTGATCCAATCTATCTCGGTCTTAAATACACTCAAAGACCTGGCCTCCACAGCCTTCTGAATTCCATAGATTCACCACTCTCTGGCTAAAGAATTTTCTCCTCATCTCTGTTCTAAAATGTCCTACCTTTACTCTGAGGCTGTATCCTCGGGTCCTAGTCCCTCCTACTAATGGAAACATCTTCCCCAAGTCCACTCTATCCAGGTCTTTCAGTACTCTAAGATTCAGTTAGATCCCCCCCCCCCTCCCACCCCCAACCCCTCATACTTCTAAACTCCATCGAGTAAAGACCAAGAGTCCTCAAACGTACCTCATATGTTAAGCCTTTCATTCCTGGGATCATTATCGTGCACCTCCTCTGGACTCTCTCCAGGGCCAGCACATCCCTCTTCAGATATGGGGCCCAAAATTGCTCACAATATTCTAAATGTGGTCTGACCAGAACCTTATAAAGCCTCAGCAGCACATCCCTGATTTTATATTCTAGTCCTCTCGAAATAAATGCCAACATTGCATTTGCCTTCCTAACTACCGCGTCAACTTGCATATTAACCTTAAGAGAATCCTGGACTAGGACTCCCAAGTCCCATTGCACTCCAGGATTCTGAATTCTCTCCCCATTTAGAAAATAGACTATGCCTCTATTCTTCCTACCAAAGTGCACAACCTCACAATTCCCAACGTAGTATTCCATCCGCCACTTATTTGCCCATTCTCCTAACCTGTCCAAATCCTTCTGTAGCCAGCCCACTTCCTCATACTACCTGTCCCTCTACTTATCTTTGTATCATCTGCAAAGTTAGCCAGGATGCCCTCAGTTCCTTCATCTTGATCAGTAATGTATAAATTGAAACGTTGTTTTCCCAACACTGACCCCTGCGGAACTCTACTAGTCACAGGCCGCCATCCTGAGAAGGATCCCCTTATCCCCACTCTCTGCCTCCTGCCAGACAGCCAATCATCTATCTATGCTAGCACCTTGCCTCTAACACCATGGGCTCGTATCTTACTGAGGATCCTCCTGTGCTGCATCTTGTCAAATGCCTTCTGGAAGTCCAAGTAGATAACATCCATTGGCTCTCCTTTGTCTAAACTACTCGTTAAATTCTCAAAAAAATTCTAACAGATGTGTCAGGCATGACGTCCCCTTGATGAAACCATGCTGCCTTTGCCCGGTTTTACCATGCACTTCCAAGTATTCTGAAATATCATCCTTAATAATGAACTCTAAAATCTTACCAATTTCTTCTATTTCACTTCAAAGGTACAGGGAGGATTGTGGTTCCATCTATACATGAATTTACTGATTGATTTGGAATCGGAGACATTGATCCTGACCTGTGGATTTGTTGTGTTACACATTTGGGAAAGTGTGCACAGATTACGGTAACTTGGTACGATGATGCTCTTTTGTGATCAGGGAAAAAAATATCTGCAGGCACTAAACTGTTCTGTAGTTTCAGTCAATACATCAACTTGCTCAGAAAAAATACTTGTTGCCTTTTTACAGACTTTATTTATACAGCTCAAATTCAAGTTCCGAGGGAAAATTCCAGGCACATTATGTCCACATTGGAGGTGAACTGCAAACATAACACGAGCAGAGAAGCCACCACAACGCCAAGTGCTTCTTGTTAGTCCACAGGACAGCAAAACGCGCAGTGACTGTTGTGAGTCTCTGCAGGCTGCGAGTTGCGTTTAATGCGTTGGGGGACATGAATGCCCCCATCGTTTCCAAGAGCTCGCCTTCTATAAAGCACATCCCTTCCTGTTTAGAGGGAACTCAATTACGTCTCCCCTGATAGAGACCATTGAATGTGGAATTTAATTTTGTTCCCTGTTTTCGGTAATTCTTTATATTTTTTTTATTATTCTCTCCTGAAGTCTCTTCGAGTGATCATGTTTCCTCAACTATTTGGAAAGTTGCCCTATGCAACTACACAACACACATATGGTGTGCAATGCAGCAGCAATACTAAGTCTACAGTTCAGAAGGTCTGAAATCTCTACAATGTGCACATGCAGCAAATTTATGATTTTAAAATGTGTTGCCTTCATTGCTGGCTGCATTGATAATGGTAATGGACGTGAAGTGCCATGATTCCAACGTTGCATTTGACTGAGACTTCAACCAAGAAGGCGACTATGATAATCCATTTTAATACAATTTGCCAGTGTTTCTAGAGTTGTTTAATACTTTCTCTGTAGCATGTTATTTCCCGTCCATTGCACCCCGAAATCTTTAGGTGTCCTTAGAATCTCTTTTTTAATGGCAGTATGCTATAGATGCTGTGAGACTGAAATATGACCAAAAAACCTTGAAATATTTAGAATTCCAAGCAACAGCTGTAAGGAGAAAAATAATCTTCATCATTCAGCCAAGTGTCCTTTTGTTAAAAATAGTAAATGTTGTGTCGTCATAGTTCCAGTAGGAACAGGCACTTTGAAAGTGGGAAGGGGGAAAATTGTTTAAAGAACTCAAGTAAATCTATATCATACTGAGAACGGCAGAGGTGCCTAAACGGAGGGCATAATCTTTTCCAGCTCCATTTGTAAGCAATATTTTAGAAAAACAATTTTGACATGATTTATATTTAACTCGGTTCTGAGCTTGGGAAGATGCAATGTGTGAAGGAGGGAAATAAGGTTCATTTGTAGAAAATTCAGTTAAAATCCATTGAAATAGGTCCCGGGGCTGAAGAGAGAATAGCCTGGCTGAGGTGGGAGAAAAACATTACATTGGAAACTTACTTGAAGGTGATTGTCACGCTTGAGGACTTCACGGTAATTTTCAGCAAAACAATGACATAATGTTTGCTTTGTCTCTCGAATGTAAGCAGAAAAATATTGGGGTTAATGAACACTCAACCCTTTCACTTTGGAAGGAGTGAATATGGCTCTTCATATTGAATGAGAGGACATGAATGGAAAGCTGCTGCACATCCACCAACTATAGGGGAAGGTGCCATTAAAAGAAGAGTGGGTATCCTTGGTGAAGCAATAATGGACCAGGGACATTTTAGGGAATGTAACTGTGTAATTAAATAAAATAAATCGAGAGGTAGCTTGGATAGGTTTTATGGTAGCTTTCCATAGAATGTGGCGGAAATGGCAAAGCCTGAGGCCTGAATTTGTAGGTTTTTGGAGTGAATGTCGAGGAGCAGTTTTCACCATGGTGTAAACAATAATGGAGACGAGCGTCACCTGAACTCTTTGAAATGGAACACGCATTTTTGACGGACAGCAACCATTGAGTCCGTGAGCCCACAATTGAGGAAAAGATAAATCATATCCGAAGCAACCTTTGGAAGCTTGCATTGCCAAAATGGAAGTTAGAGAAACAGAGAAGTTGGGAGTTTGGCATAGCATCCTCAAGAGAGGAGGATTGTGGAAAATTTAATCCAGGTAACTGTGTTCATCAGATTCTTAGGGTATATTATTCTTGACAGAAATGGGGAAGCTGCTCTCCCCCTCCAGCATCTTTATGTCCCCAAGTGTCTGAGTTCCATGAAGATTTTATTCGTGTTCTAGTGATCTACACTAGATAAATCGTTCCCGCCCCTTCCCTTTCATTACTTCAAATTAACACTTCCAACCTGTCCTCCAACACCCTGAATTTCCGCTCTTCTCTCTATGGGACAATCCCATGCCATCACAGGTGAGAAAAACAAATGTTCCATTGGGGTGAGGCTGTACGTCTGACCTGTCCTTCACAATCTAACAGCTGTAACCAAATAGATTAAATTGTAGGAACCAAAATATTTTGCCAAAATCTCCCAAAAGGTTTTTACTACAAAAAGCTAGTATCAGTGGGCAAAAGAATTGGCTGTTCCGAACAGCAAATTTAAACAGATTTAATTTCAGCTGACATTCACTCTCTTAACTAAGGCTCCAGATAGACTTTTTATACTCGCAGAAATATTAACTATAATCTATTGATTACCTCTGGAGAAATTTACCATGATAATCATCATATTACCGAATGCTTCATTGCTAGAATGTGTTTGGGATTGGGGTAAGGACAGGGAATTATGTAATAATTATGCAGATGAAATCTATAACAAATGCATTACGATAATACATTCTCAAATGTTTGCATGGACTCCTTTTGAACTGGTCATTATAAGACAGAGGGTGTATGTTTCAGTTTGGAATTGTTCAGCTAAGTTCTATCCGTGAATTAATGAGTCTGTGTAATGTTCTGTTAATGAGCATGCGGTTTGTGACTGACACCAAAAAGTGTAATTCACATGTCAACTCACCTAACACAAACACGTGAAACCGAGATTTAAAAGGTAACCGTGCTTTAAGCTATTGTATATTAATCTATTCGGACATAAGTGAAAAACAGTCTCTCAAATTGCCAACATGTCTGAGCTTCAAATAATTATTTCCATGAGAAAAGTGATAACGTTAATATAATGCATGGATTCATTTGCCTTGATTTGTTTCAAGCCTTTGAATGGAGTTGCACAGAATGTGGAATGATAACCAATATTCATTGGAAATGTTTAGTGGAGTTAAGGGCTCCTTTTATTTTAGTACTCGGTAGGGTGAGGGCTGTAGTTGTGACAAAGTCGTTTTTTTTTTCTCCATACTGGTCAATCCCATTGCTCCCTTTGCAGATATTTTACAGGCCAGGAAACACGTAGCAGGTGTAACGTCGGGACGCAGAATGGAACTTAGGTAAAGATTACTTGCTTCCTCTTTTTAACCATCTGAAATGAAATTGACCAAAAAGTAAAGGGTGGTTATCTTTAGTTCTGCTCTCGGCTGCTGTGCAGTCCAGTGCATAAAACAGTCATGGACACTTTTAAAATTAACAGTGGAATGCTGAAGCTCTGCTCAGCGAGGACAGGATAGGAGCAGTTACTATCGTGACCACACGATGGAAGCTGCCTTCATGGTGCGAACATAAATGTTCGTGCCTGCCTGAAACGGTAGAATCCTGTTTTGTGAATAGCTATCCAGGTGGTAGTACAGAATGGAGAATGGTTTAAGTTTTAAGCACCGCTCCTCTGTGCACCGCCCTTGGGTCAGGAATAAAGTATATTTGAATGCATTTGACAGCCTTTATTTCATCACTCTAACCTTGTCCATTTCATTTCCTTACATGACTAAATTCATGCAGTGTAACAAACATGTGATGAGATTCAATCCCTTCACCTCTAACTAAGACAATGTGATCATTAATTGTGATCAATAGATCTTTTCACAATTCAAAATTATATATCATGCGATATTAAATCACTTCTTCCTCGATTGTCTCAATTTTCACGTTTTAAAATTGATGGTCAGCGTTGTCTATAACTCAGCGCAATGAGACTAGGTTGAAGTGCAGACAGGAACCATTCCTAGACCCTGTTCGGGGATGGGCTGCACAGCATGGGTCGACAACGTGCATCAATGTAGAAGTTATTGGGGATTTGATATTAAGCGGAGTGGAATGTTATTCCTCCTGTCAAGTTCGCACATTTTGCATTTCTCCACCCGCCCCCCTAACCACACCACCCCGCCCCCCTCCCTCCACCTCCCCCCCACCCCCCACCCCACCCCCACACACACACCCTCCTCGTAACAGAGAAAAAAATGCAGTTGAATGGGTGCAGTGAATTCTGGAAAGGCGAGACGAGTAGAAGGCGTGGTCCAATTTGGGACAGATGACATAGCTAGAGAATTGACACAGCTCATTATTACAAATTTTCATCAACGAGAAACTGTGAAAACCGGACATCACAGTTCATTATCTGTAGATTCATCCCAGAGCTGCATGCTGAGAAATACTGAACCAAGAAGATAGTGCAGATGAATGCGAGGTTCCGCACATGATGGACGAGAAATAGCTTCAGGTGCCTAGGATAATCTCGACAAGAGGGAAGAGACAAGATTAATATTGATAATCTGTGGATCTTGCCCCCGATCAGGGCTACGACAATGCATTTAAATATTGTTGTGGGCCACAGTCTAAAATGCATGAGTGTAATTGGACACCAGGACCCAGCAAATGAGTGAAGGAGCAGCAACACGACAAGGAATGGAGACGTAAGAGCAGCAACAACAGTTTTAAAAAAATATTAAAGGCGTGTAGGGTATTTTGGAATAGCTGGCTGTCAAGTTAGGGAATTTTCCAGAATCGATTGACAAGTTTGCTACAGAAGGTGCTACATGAGTTGATGATAATGAGAATAAAACAGAATACTTGGGAAATGATGGGAACCGGGCGCCTTTGTCTGCAGTAAACACTGAGCGGATATAGTTGAGATAAATGAGGTTGGAGGCAATATTGTTCAGGAAATAGATGAGAATTCTACAGGAGTGCAGAACAGCATAGCATTGATAGCCTAAATCATTTTGGTCAGATAAACAGAAAGAGCAATGTAAAGTAGTTCGACGTCTTTTAGTGATTATCAAATAACACACAGCAGATTCGCGATTGAAATTATCAGCAAACTTTAGTGACATGTGAAATTAAAGGGCAACAATATCGAGCGTTTTCACTTACCATGTACAGGCTGGGGAACATGATAAGAAAAGGCAAAGAGGGCGAAAGATCACTAAATTTTCTCGAATAGAATCTGCTTAATGAATTTGTTGGAAGGACAGTGAAGAAGGTTCAAATTTTCGATATAGTTTTGCTGAAAGAATTCGCAAAAATGTTCTGTGTTTCAGACGATAGAATGCGGTGAAATAATGTATAGATATATATATATATATATGTGCGTGTGTGTATAATAATTATTATACCAAAATTTCAAGGTTCAAAATAATAATTCGGTGATTTTTTATGCAATTGATGAAGGGAAGATTATAAATCGTCTACATTCAAAGTAGAAACAGTTATGTAACCAGCCAAAATATTTCCATGACGAAGGAACAATAATAAAGTTCAGAAGTTTGAGGAAAATGTTTCAAACTTCTTTGGGAATTGAACTGCTGCTCGAGAAATGAATTAGTGCAAATGTTATGGTGTTGTACATGAAGGGGCAGATGGCAACTCTTGGAATAGCGGACTCATCTTTATAACATCTTTGACATTGGAGAGACCTCATCAAGGAGAAAATAATTCTCACTTGGGAAATGGATTAACAATGTCAACCAGACCATTTGTTAAAGCCAATCATGTCTGAATAATCTGTGAGTTATCTGATGAATTAACAGACATTGCGAGGAAGGGCATGCTATCGATATGTATGACGTGGGCTTTCAATTTTGTCAAACAAACTCTTTGCAGATTTTCACAGTCAGTCCAAGTGCATTGCATGAAAGAACATTGTTAGCTTGCTTGTTTGGTTGACGAAAAGGGAGGCGGATGAAAATAGTCGTAAATGAATTTTCATCCGAGTAGGAAGAGTGTGTTCTGCTTAGGCATCGAGTATAGTACTATTCATCTTTTTTTTACACATGTGTTTAAAATATTAAGATAAGTTTAGGTACAGAAAGAAACTGGTTACAACACTTTATAATGTTGCAAAATCATGAACATATTAGCAACAGAAATAAGACGGACACAGGCAAAGTGGTAAAGTGGCCAGACGCGTGGCTGCTTGAATTTTTTGTGCTTTTGTGAGACGCAATGCATCATGGGAAACATTCCGTCTTGTGGCATCAAAGTATAAATGTAACTACTTTGAAGGGGGAAATGAACACAATTACGATGATGTGCATGCCTATGATTACTTGAAAGCGGCGTGGAGATTGGGGCAAATGAAACATACTCTGTACTGGTTTGGTAAATTTGGGTACTCAATTGAAATCTAATGAATCATTTAATACATTTGTAAATTAATTGCTATTATTCAGATGGCATATGGCGCACAATTTTAGTCACTGTAATGGCGGAAGGATGTGAAGGTCCTGCAGAAGGTACAGAAAAAGTTGTTAGGAAGGCACGATGACAACTAAATAACATCATGAAGATAAACCAACAACATTCTGGGGTTGGCCTCACAATGTAGATATTGGGAAGGCGTCCTTCTCGCATGAAGTCCTAGAAATAGGGAGCGATATTCAAAAATATAGGATCTCTCAAACAAGTGGCAGATGAGCAGGAATGTCTTATTTCAGAACGATGTTAGTCTTTGAAAGCTCCTTGCACGGAGGTTGATGGGCATTGAAGTTTTGTCAGTTTGAGAAAGACAAAGCATTTGATCCTCAAAGAGGCTGTGTTATTTTGAAGGGTTGTGGCAGAGACATGGATTTCTGGCTCAAATCAGATCAACAATGATCATATTGAACAGCAGAGAAGGCTTGCTGAGGCATATGGCCTCTTCCATTCCCGGAGTATCTTATGGGCGGGAGAATGTTGTTATGTGGAGAGATTGGTGAAATTGTTTTTTTTCCCTGTTGGAGCTGAATAGGTTATGAAATAATCCAACAGCGCTTGTAACACATAATCATAGAACAATTACAGAACATAAGGAGACCATTCAGCCCATCTTCTCCATGCCATCCCGAGGAAACCAAGGAGCCCATTCTAATCCACCTTCCTTCACCCGGCCCATATCCCTGCTGTTTACAACACTTTAGGTGCGCATCCAGGTGCTTTTTAAAAGTGTTTAAAGTTTCTGCCTCTATCACAAACATGGAATGCGAATTCCAGTCATCCACTAGACGCTGTATAAAAAGAAATCTTACCCATTTCACCCCTACACCTTCTGCCAATTGTCTTGAACCTATGTCCCCTGGTTTTAGAAGTCTCCGTCAAGGGATACAATTTTATCCGGTCCACTCTATCTATTCCCCTTATAACTTTGTACACTTCAATCAAGTTACCTCTCAGCCTTCTTTGTTCTAAGCAAAATAACCCCAACCTATCCAATCTCTCCTTGTAGCTACGCTTTTTAAAATCTGGAAACAATCTTGTAAAACACCTCTGCACTCTCTCTAAAGCTATTCCGACCTTCCTCTAATGCAGTCACCTGAACTGCATACAATACTCCAGTTGAGGCCTTACCAATGTTTCATACAATTCCAACCATTTATCCTTACTTTTATGTTCTATACCTCTGCCAATCAAGGAGAGCATTTCATACGGCTTCTATCCAATCTTGTCTGCTTGAAATGCTGCTTTCAGTTACCTATGTACTATTACGCCAAGATCACTACAGTTTAATCTGCACTAATGTTGTTTACATTTTATCATGAATGATTTTCTCTTGAAATCCATGTCTCTCTTCATAAAGCACAAAACCTGTATGCTTTATCATCATACTCTATCAGATTATGTAATTCATGGAAATATAGCAGCCCTCTCTGCCTCGAAACCACATATGTAAACTACTCAGTATTTTCTATATTCTCGCCTCCAGGTACTTACCAAGTTAATCACCTCATACCTTCGTGTCATTGGCAAACTTTGAAATCGTGTGTTTGCAGTCAATTATCTGCCATTACTACATACTAGTAAAAGCAGGCGATTAACGTTGATATGTTAATTGGTTAGCGAGGTGATGGCGGATTGGGAGTTATCGTACGTGGAAAGCTTGGTCAGACTTGTGGAGGATCCCATTTGGAATAATGAGAGATGATTTTATTTTTACACTTGAAAGGTCCTGATGGAGATTGACATGGTGACGGCTGTATGGATGTTTCGACTCGTGGAACAGTCTAGAACTGGATCGCAGGGCTTAAAAGCTAAGTTTCCTCCCACTTCAGTCGCGGGTGAGAAGAATTTTTTCTCAGGTGATCTTGAAACTTTGAATGTCTCTTGTCCAAAGAGCAGTGACAGCAGGGCCAGTGCACATTTTAAACGTGAATGTAGAAGCACACTTGATTAACAAGGGGGTCGAATTTCATCGTGGGTAGATTAAATATGGGGTTGAGGCCAAAAGAATATCAGTCATGATCTTATTGAATGGAGGAACAGGCTCTAATGGCAGAATGACCTTCTGTTGCTCCTAGTTAGTGTGTGTGGGGAATTAGTTATTGCTGACGAACGTCTGCTTGCTGCAATTTCCGTTTGAGAATGCGAGAGGGGGTAGTTCTGTGTGGAGAGAGATCTCTGTGTTTATGATGTTTCTCTGTATGGATGGTGTCTGCTGGGGCGCTAGTGTGCGTGAATGGGGAGAAGTCCTCTCTGTGGAGCAAGGCTGCATCAGCAAGAATGGAAAATAGCGATGAAAACAGCAGTGTCCTCCTACATCTGTCTACTCACTGTCCTGTGCACGTCTTTCTCTGTTATCTTCCTCTGGCCTCATTTCATACCGGGTTCGATTTCCAAAATAAAAGCACTGCCCGAGATCTCTCAACTATTCAAATTCTGCTCCCTTGTCTCTCTAAAATTTTCATCACTTCACTATTGAGGAGCGAGGGTTACATATGACCAACAGCCATATCTCCTCCTGCTGTAGTGCAACCAATGAAACTTCACAGAGTATCATTCTAAATATACCTCAACCACCGTTATCGGAGATGAAAGCTAGTTAAATTACTTCATTTTAAGTTCAACCTATAACCTGTATTCTCGGAAAATGAAGAAGAAGATGCAAAATTGTAATTTAAAAAAAAAACTGAAAATGCCTGAAAACAACTCTGCTCGTCTGGTAGCATCTGTGGAGAGGGAAACAGAAAAAAACAAAACTGTGAGTCCAATAATTATTATTTCTTAGGAACTGGAGAGAAGTGGAATTCTGATGAGCTTAAAGCTGTTGCAAAAAAAAAGAAAGGGGTAGTGCAACAAATTAAGAGGTCAGGGATATGCCGGAGGGATGGAGAGACTACATCAGAAAGATGCAATTGAACACAGGACAAAGGGAATGACAATCACGTTGCTAAAGTTTGATACTTTTGTCTGGGCCAGATGTCGATAGTACAATCAATGTCAGCACTGTCTGAAACAAAATAAATGGTTCGCAGAAAATGGCAGAATAAACACGCCCGCTCTGTCGCGAGACAACCAAGTCTGCTTCCGGTCTCCGCAATGAAAACGAGACTGCATCGTGAGCAGCGAATACAGTAGAATACATTGACTGAAGTACTAGTAAATCGCTGCTTGACCTGGAGGGATTGCTTGAGGCTTTGAAGGCCAAGGGGGATGAGGTAAAGGTGCAGATGTTACAGCTCATTCGATTGCAAGTGAGAGTGCCCTGTAAAGGCAATAAAGTGTTGGGGTAGATAGTGGATTGAACCAAGGTGTCACAGAGGGAACTGTTTCATTGTAATTCTGACAGGCTAGTGAGGGGGCGATGTGTTTGCTGCTGGTATCATGCTACAATTCGTGGAAGAGGCGTAGGCTGCTGAGGTGGTGAATGAGTTCGTGGTGAACCACGTCCTAGTTTCAGAAAAGATGTGTGCAGAAGTGCTGGATATGCGTCGGATACTGTTCAGGGGCCAACGAGCAGGGTTTGCTGGGCTGGGGAAGAAGGGAGGATTCTCCGGATGTTAATTGTGAAAGATAACATAATCAGATCTGCGGAAGGCAAGAAATTTTGGAATATTAGAGACTCCTTACCGAAATAATGATGTGAAGATTTATAACCCAGAAGTTTGTGGAAATCAGTGGGTTTGCAAAAAATGTTTGTGGACTGCCTAATGTCAGCAATTGAGACAGGAAAGTCACGCATTGGAGGTATCGGAGAAGGATCGTGTGATGGTGAAAAAAAGTTTATAATTGGAAGAAAACTTGCTGAATTATATTTGTCTCCAGACATTCAGGCAAAAGCATGATTTTGCACCAAAACAGACTTCGATGTTCCAGAAAAAAAAAGAATGAACCCTGTGAGTGGGCCTAAGTCGGACTATATTCTGGAATGTCGAACATGACCACACACAAAAAAGGCATATGTAACTGGGGTCCATGCTGGCAGCCATACCCACACCGATGTGACTGCAAATGTCACATGAGAAAAAAGTTTTTTCACGCAGTGAGTAGTTGGGGTTTGGAATGCCATGCCTGGAATCGTGGTGGAGGCAGGTTCAATAGAGGCATTCAAAATGCCACTGGATGATTATTTAAATTGAAACAAATGTGCAGGGCTTCAGGGAAAAGGCAGGAGATTGACACGGATTTAAAATGTCCAGCGAGCTGATGTAGACGCGATGTGCCTAATGCCGCCCTTCTACACCTTTACCGTTCTTTGATTCTGTGATTCTTATTTTGCGGAAGTAAAATAAAAACAAGTTAATGTTTGTTTCCTCAATGAGAGAACGAGTTGTGCTAAGCTGTGGTGTGTGGTTGTGGATGAGGAATGTCCGGGCCTATGTTCATTAAACAAACCGAGAGCCCTCAACACGCCCATGTGGAGTAGGGAGGTTTAGAGGGATTGGATGTACATAGTGAAGAGTGCCGATCAGGGCAATGTAACTGGAAAGTTTTGAGGTGATGTAGGGGATCTTAATAATCACAAAGTTAGGTAGGATGTTTAAGCACAGTAGGGGGAAAAATAAAGCCTAATATGAAGAAATAATTCCATCGGGGTAGGCACTGGTGGAGACAATGGGTATAATAGGAAAGTCCTTTTTGGGAGTATATATATAAAGTTGGTACAAGTGGGCTGCAGAGTTGGGGCACCATGAGGCTGGAGACTTTAGAGGGAAGGTCTACTTTGGAGTTGACATCAGTCGCAGGCTTGCAAACTATAGCTTGATGTTTGTTGATGGGGTTTTGTTCCAGATGTGGTGCAGAAGAAGTGTCTGAGTTTAGATCCACAGACTCTGCAAGGTAGAGGACGGTGTGCCAGACAACATGCGCACCAAATTGAGTTTATCAACTTTGCTTTTTTGTACATTGTATCAATGTCAATGACTGAACACACAGTCACACAGAACTAGATGTTGATGAAGACTGTGATTCTGAGCCAAGCTCATAGAAAAGCCAAAGCTAATTTATCTGCCGTTATGACTCTATAGTGACACTCGGCCATTAACTGGCATAATGACTTATAAACTGACATTGTGAATATAAAGTAACCAGAACGATGGAAAATTAGTAATCACCCCAAAGTGACCCATTGTCTTCAATCCTGAGCAATAATAACATATTTACTCACTTTTAGCAAAACAAACAAAAACCAAGAGATTATCCGTGTCGCAAAGGATTTGAGGAGTTAGAAATCGACGCCTTGCAGATACACTGTCCCAATGATTAGCAAGTAATCATGTGAATTTAAGCCGTTCGATTACCTCCAAACTAGCGATGAGATATTATATACCCAACTGTCATTTAACTAACTCGCTACCCATAAACTCCCTCACTCCTCCAAAAGGACAAGCTCCCCACAAGTCAACCCTCGTCCAACCTATAAAATAACATTAACATCGACCAGTCCAAAAACTACCACTCTCGGCCTAACAACGCAAAAAGTCAACAAAGCCTCTGTCTGATGTGTTGAAATAGAAGATGAAGCAGCAATGATAAAAACAAGCTGTACTGACGCAACTCCCATGTTGGGGCCCTGCAATATTCGCCAATAATCTGACGGAACACCCGTGAACTGATACTACGCCTGTTAACTTACTGAGCGCCATAAACCTATGGGCAATGGCAGACCGATACAAAAACAACAATATCTAACCGTACCACTGTCTATGTAGTTAATCGTGTATTCATTTAATATAAAAAAAAACTGAAAAGCAATGCACTATCAATTAACTGAACTATTCCAATAAAGCGAATACTCTCTAATTAGAAACGTATGTAAAATTACATGACACATTGAGCTTATTGAAAATGCAGGCACAGTAACATGGTGAAGTAGCATTGAGTATTCAAGTAGCGCTCATAAAGAAATATCAATAATGAAGTAATTCAACCACTGGTTTAACCTGAACTTAACCATTAACTGTATGAGCTTCCTGATTAAACCTTACTCAATTTCAGTAGATTGACTCACATCAATCAGCTGGGTGTATGAATGCCCGACATCAGGAAATTGAATCATCAACTACCAATTCAAAAAACAGGCGAAAACTGTGTGAACACAGGCAAGGTCGTTGCACGGCCTTCGCCGGAAGGCCGGGGACGAGGGTGGGCCAAATTCAAACCGGTTTGAACATGAGGCAGAGGCATTGCGTGGCCTTCGAATGGAGGCCCGGGATTATTTGGGACTAATGTGAAAATGGTTCGCACATTAGCTTAATTCATTAACTGGCTTTAAATAATGGCTCGGGATGATTTGGGACTAAAAAATAAAACTTCCATTGTCGGTAGAGCGCATGATTTTTGTACTAAACACCTACTTTGAATCTGCCTGTGCTGGAGAGTAGAATTTTCCTAACTGGTAGAGAGAACAAATTGGCGACCTTGAATTTGAAACACATTCACATATTGGATATAGGTAAACTCCAGGCATTAATCAAAGCAGCAAAATCAACTGGCCGAAAATCTGCCAGGGGGACAGAAAGCAGGGAGCGATACTGAATGGTCGTTGATTTTACATGAAGCATCAGTCCAATACTGCCCCGAACGTGTATGTGTTAGGGGTACTTTCTCACATTTAGGCATTACAGTCATCATCAGAAGTGAAACATTAAATTCTTTAGCACTGTATATAAGCAGTGATCAAGCAAGACAGCAAATAACAAATTAAATCTTGCATTGGCGTTTGCTATGTGATACATTTTGAGGTAAATTGACAGTTGGCAAAATATAATTTATATAAACCGAGACATTGCAAATAATATATAAAAATAAGTATCCCTTGCTGATTCAACATCAATAAAATGACTCGAAGCACACGACTGTTTAAAAAATAGAACCTGCTACAAGAATTTTACCTCACCTGCTACAACAATCACCTCAACTTACAAATATTCATTTTACTGATTACCAAGCAACTGATTTCGAAATCCTCACTTAACAAAGTTACCACGACCCATCAATTCATCCCTCGCTAATAAACGAGTACAATGTAGAAATGGTAACCAAGTGCTCTGAAACTGACCTAGCATCTCAGAAATTCTCCAGTGTTTATCACTTTTCATATTAACAAACCATCCATTACAATGTAAAGTGATACACTGCAGACTGGCCAAAAACCATTCAAAATATTCAGCACCCAAACAAAAAGAGGCATACTCGTTATCCGAGGTAATTTTTAGCCCTCATCGAAATCCTATCCGTAAAGTGCTGCCCCTGGACTGCTCTGGGGAGTTTGGCTACACCGAATCATTTATTTTATTCAGCAGAAATCCTGCCCGCCAGTAGCTTGAAGGCGGAGTTGTTGAGGAGGGTGACGTTAGGGAGGGATTTGGAGGCGCGGTGGGAGCGGTGATAAATGCCGACATGCCGGTTGTAGACTTTCACAGCCTTAGCAATGACAATAGTCGATTAAAGCCGCCAAACTAGACGTATTGTTTGTTGCACACGCCAGACTGTCTCGACAGTTTACCGACATCTTATTCCATGAACAACTATTAATGACACTGGTTTGGACTATTTGCAGGTGACATTCTGTCATGTTTTTCCCGTGAATTGGTGCCGGTACCCAGATATACTGCCACGACTCATTGGCCTGGACATGTTCAATGTTCACAAGCCTTATGTCAATATTGTAAGGGAGCAGCGACGAAGTTGCTGTGCAGACATCACCACAACGCCAGGTGTTTCCTGTCAGTTCTGCACAACAACAAAACATACAGCGAGTGCTCTGTGAATCTGCACACTACGAGCTGCTGTGGGATTACACACAGACATTTTCGGTAGTAATTACTCATCTTAAAGTAAAAACACATTTCATGTCGCAACAAATATCCCTGTTGGCTCTACTTCTCTCCAAGACTAGCGCTGATTAATGGAAAAACATTTATTCAAATGATTGGCAATATTTCCCAAAGAAGGTGCAAGTACATTTCGGCAGTTTATAGAGAATAATTTAGGAGCGGCATAGATCCGACTGGGTAAATTGTGAAAACCATCCAAGAAATAATGGTGGTCTCTACACTTCTGTTATTGGTGATAATGGAAATCAAGCAACTGCCCTTGAAATGAAGCATTTCCTATAAGTTTAACAACAATGGGCACCAATAATTTAGAAGTCAATGGAGATGAAGCCGGTTTTCAGTTTTCAGGTTATTTCATTCTCAATAGTTAGCTAAACCGCCAAGTTTAGCTGCTTGAATTTCTAATGTTTTCACTATCACCCTATTTGGAATCTCCGCCAAATTCTCCTCCACAAATTTGACAAATTAAACTCGATATGGGACTGCAGACAACCCACTGAAATATATAAGTAGTAGCCACAAAATAATCAAGAGCAAACACACAGTGTCATCAATATACACAGAATTATTTATCTGCAAAGCTTTAAACTGGGTCCTTCGGCCTTGGACCTGAGGAAGAGAGTTTGTAAATAGATGTTTGCGTTGATTGTGTCTTCGCTATCCTATGGTGAAAAGGCCTCTCGATTAAGTGTCCCAGTGTGAAAAGCATTTATTTAATTGTTTAACACGTTTAATAAATGTAAGAATTAAGCTGCAGTCTGTCTAACATTGAAACCTGTAAACCACACGCTCCCCAGCTCAAACACAGATTATAATCAGGATGCAGAAAATACATCACACTAATCTTAAAAATTAGAACCTTAAAGCTGTCAAACATAACCGAATAGCTCTCATGAGGCTCCTGAGTTGGCCACTCTGATTTTGATTTTAGAATAATAATGATAAATGAGTACATAAACACTTTGTTGTTCCTTACATTCTTTGTTACAGTCTGAAGGAATGTTCTTCTTTTTATACCCGACTTCTAGCTGGAAAGAAAAATCATATTTTTTTCTTGCAATGCCTGTTGAATTTCAAGTGAATTTCATATCTCATCCCAAAGCCATCAGTAACGAATAGAGTTAACGATTCATGTTGAAATGACCTTCCATGTGGTTGGGAACTGGTTGAAATGACAGGTCATCTAGACATGAAACGATAACCGTTTCTTTCCGGAGTTGATGCATCACTGGCTGTACATTCTAGCGTTCTGTTTTGTTTGTATTTTACATCAACAGCCTCACATTTTTTCCCCCTGTTTTTTGTACTGAACAGGAAAGCCATGTAATAGGAGCAAAGAAACAGAGAGACAGTTAGAGAGTCTGGTGGTTAGAAAGACAGAGACTGAGTTAGAGAGAGTAAGCCAGGAATAAGGCAGATACAGAGAAACACAAACATTCATACAGACACACACACAAACACACATAAAGAGATATATCTCAGGGAGAGTGGGGAAAAGTATTCCAATTAGCTTTTGTGTCATTAACTGGATGTTATGAACTTAAATAAATTGACAACATTGTTATTGAACAGAAATTTAATCACACAGAAGCTGACTAAGATCTGGAATACACCATAAAACATAATGGTGTAATGATATTCCACAGGATTCTTTAGAAGGCAATTGGACATGTGCTTTAAGAGAACTCATTTGCAAATGTATATAGGGATAACAGCAGTTGTGACACAGCAGGTGTAAGAGCCCACTGCTTTGTAAGTTCCTGCTGTAAATTTCAATGATTGAATGATCTGATACAGTGTTGTTGACTCATTTCCTTTCCATTCTAACAGGAAAAGGCGGTGGATGGGCCCTCGGTTCGTTTTATCCATTAATGGGCAAGTTCATTCTCATTGGTCTGTTACCAGACGGCACTCTAGAGCTCTCACATGATAATATCTCTATGTTATTTGGAAGGAAGAGTCAACTCTGTTCAAACTGTTTTCAAACACTTAATTGCCGCCTCAGCCGGGTTTTCGGAAGGTGTTCGAAGGAGAACCCGGCATCTGTGTACAGCATTCGGTTAAAGCTCAATTCCCAGCGCAGGATCCCAGTGCCGGGAAGATGCTGCGGTCCTTTCTGACTCTAACTGCACTGCAACTTCTGAAATGTAAGTTTTTAAAATTAATATTATCCTGTTCTACATTGCGGCTTCCACTGTTATTCAACAATGAATCTTATCAATACAGATATTGATATTTACTGCAGAAAACATTGAGCTATTTTGTAAGGTAAATTTTGGATTTGTATTCAAATATTAACACGTTTGCCCATTGTGTAATGGGATATTGCTGCATAATAATACGCAGGTCGAAGGACGCTCGCTACCTGAAAGGCCGGTGAATGCAGGAACCCTCATCACGTTTAAAACATGTTCGGTTGCGCATTTAAATTATGGTAGCGCACAAAACAAGCGGCCAAAACTGGAAAGTGGGACTAGGCGGTATCCGATTTTTCGACCCGCGCAGGCCCATTCAACCGAAGGCTCTAATTCTGAGCCTCAAATTGCTATGGCTTTACCCGTGTGCATAGGTCCCTGTTCTCTATCAGCGTTCACCTGAATTCCCTTAACCGGCTGGCTAGTTTGGAGTTGAAAACATTCCCAACTGAGACAGTTGTACAAATATAAAACAGATGGATTTGCCGAGAGAGAATAGTCCAGTCTGGGCTTTATTTATTGAACACGGACTTTTTTACATTTATTTCTGCGCTTCATTAAGATCGTATGAACTGAGGATTGATGAGTCGAGTTTATTTGCCGAAATTTTATCCAGTTAATATTTTAGGCATTTCAATTGATTTAAAAATATATGATTTTGAATCATATTTGAAAGGTTTTGCACCTGGCTGGTGATTGTTTTAAATGTGATATTTAGGTCAGAACGATTTAAATCCGAAAGAGAACAGAAATAACACAGCAGCTGAATTTACTGAGTCCCCTGCTACTCTTCCTCACACACAGCTTATTAAGATTAACACTCAGATCAGACAATTTCAGCAGAGCTGGTACGACGTCGAAAGCCGTCACTGTTAGAATATCATGGAGCGGAGTCCTGGTTTATGTCAATTAACTGAGTATGAAACTGCACCTACTAACGTGTGAGCCTCCACACATAGTACTCTCAGGGGTATTTCTCAGTCGACGTTCCGCGTGAATTATGTGTGATATAGGGGCAAACAGTAAAGCATGCATAACAGTTGGTTCTGCCTTCGAGTGTTTTGCAAGTTCGATAAATAGTTTATATTGAAATAAGAAGAAGGAGCACAATTAATATTATAATGTTTTCTTTTGGCGATTAATTGCATTCTCCAAATATATAGTTACTGCAACTTCTTTAACTCATGGGAAATGGTACTTATCAATGTTCTTGCTTAATTTGTTAATACATCCTTCCAAGTTATGACCACATTGTATGAAGTTTAAAATTCCCATTGAACTATTTGTTTTCACGGGTTATGTGATAAGTACGTTGGCTCAAATTTATTCCGAATTCTCATTGTTTTTCAAGGTCCCATGTGCTGTTTAATGAGGTATCGAGACTTGTGCCTTTACTTCCTTCCACCGGCCTGATATTATTGTTCAGTTTTATGTCGATGCCTTGGTTGAAATTTGTTGCTGCTTCCAGTGCGTGTCTTCATTTACAATTCTAAATCTCTTATTTGAAATAGGAAATGCTGCCTTAGTGACAGGGAAACCCCGCTGCATTCTTGTCAGGTGCACGGTAAAAGGCACATGGCTCTCTCAATCAGTTTCTAATTATTTAGAAATAAATGACTGACACTAAACTCCAGGCATAGTAATTTATTTGAGGAACATGTCTTCTAAATCAAAGAACTGCTGGATGCATGTATTATATATTGCTCCGGAAAATATTTTCACAAATCCCGGAATGAACAAAATTCTTTGTCGAAAATTGGAATATTTTTCCTTAAATTGGTAATTAATTTGGGATGAAATAGTTAATTTAATTGTGTTGAATTCTGAGCTAGTAGTCTCTTTGCTCATTTGTTTCATTTTAAATCCGCCAAGTTCAAAAGGCCAAATGTTGACCATTGCTTTTGGTGGCCGTTATCTGGGCTAACATGTTTTACTTATTTCCAATTGCAACTGAGACTTGGATGTCAAAAGGTCTAAAGTGACCATAGTCCCAGCAGTTTGCTTTTATCTTGACCTCTGCCCCTCTTGTACAGAAACCGCAGACTGAACATGCAATTCGAACCTGGTTATTTAAATTTAGTGGATAAGGAGCGTAAAACGTCGCTGTTAGAAAGGAGCGGATCAAATTCTGGAATGTAAATTAACTCAATGAGTACAGAATCCTGGTCAGGGCAGCACTCACTGGTGAATGAACCAATGCAGATTTCCAGTAACTGACTTTCCTCAGAAGAAATGCGGTCAAACCTACTTGTGATACTTTGAAATAAGAAACATGCAAATGCTTTATTCAGCAGTAGAGTGTTGGACACGATTTTTGAATAGAGTATAATAAAATATTAATCATTGTCAGCATCAACATTGCTTTAATTATCTGTTACCATATGTATAATTATTAACTGCAATCTACAAACAATAAATTAGCTAAAAACGTTCTTATATTTACGTATTTGCTCAGAATTTTGTTTAGCTTTTACTTTCATCAATATTATGGCTGTTTGATATGAAGTTGTATTTTCTGCTTCGCTCATTTTCTATGTACAGATTCACGAAATTATCAAGTTTTCTCCGCCTCCTTCCACGTTCCCGATAACTTTTAAGTAGAGTTAAGGGGATCTCTGGATTTTTTTTTTTAATTACTTTGCATCGGGGCGAGGATTATTTTTCTTTTGCTGCTTTGTCAGTAAAAAGAACTAAAATAAATTGTGTTTTACTGTCAGGGAATAAATTCGAGAATAGTTATCAGATACATTTTTCATTTACCGAAATATATTTACATTGGCTATTTAATTTAATTCTTAAAAAAAGTAATATTTTTAAAAGTTTAAATTCTAAAATTCTAATTGTGTCGCTAATTTAACGAACATTCCCTGCACAGCGCAGAAAGGAGACAGAAGACAAAATTAATATTATTCAGAATCATTTTCACAAACCAAGCGCAAATCAGGTTTAAATCCCCAAAAGAGGGCCAATGTTGTTAAAATTTAAAATGCGTGCGATTAGATGGAGCGAGATTTGAAATTGTTTAGTTACATTGTGGAAATGTCATTGAGTGCATATTATGGACTGTATTATTTTCCGTTCATTCGACATCAAACAGGGAAATTAATTTATCCAATTCTATTAATAACTGTGACATCTAAATATTAACTTGCATCTGCTTAACATAAACTTTGAATACCTGAACAAATAGATATCACATTTCGATTTAATCCAGAATACATCTCCAAAAACGAGGCAGTTAGTTTTAATTTCTCCCCTGCGGCTCTTGCACAGGCAAAGCAGAGTCGATTGCAAATCTTTTTAATCCCAGAGTATATATATTATTGCGCCCAGCGTGGGACTCGAACTCACGACCCTGAAATTAAGTGTCTCATGCTCTACCGACTGAGCTAGCCGGTATTCTTTCCAGTTATCAACAGTCACAGATTGCAACTCTTTCGAGTACAATCACAGTTCTTGGTTTCCGGGAGTGGGACATGAACCCACAACCCTCTGATTCAAAGGCGAGGGTGCTATGAACTGAGCCACAGCTCCTATCTATTGCTGTACCACCAAGAGTGACTGCTCCGTAACTATTCAAACTCTTTCGAGTTATCAACAGTCACAACTCTTTCGAGTACAATCACAGTTCTTGGTTTTCCGGGAGTGGGACATGAACCCACAACCCTCTGATTCAAAGGCGAGGGTGCTATGAACTGAGCCGGTATCCCAGAGTGCTAGAAGCAGAGCGCATTTACTCTTGGAGAAGCATGAATCACATTCTGGGATGTAAGGTCAATGACTGACTGTACCAACCATGTTAAAGTTGCAGTTACTGTCAACTGAACCCTTGCACATATTTTTCAAACATATGTTTATCAGTGGTAGAGCTTTGTGACTGTTGTGTGCTTTCATGAGCTGAACGATTTCAAATACTATTTTCAACTTTGGAATGATGGACAATGACTTTTTTTTTTCAAATTTAAATTGTAAATTGCGATCGATCAACGTTGGTTGTGATAGGATAATTATGGTAAAATGAGTATTAATTGCACGCTGATAGGTGAGGAGAGCATATGATTTCACATTTTACCGGGAATTAACCTGTAAACATGCTTGATTATTTGTATCTTTTTGGGGGCCTGAAATCTGTTTTAATTAAATCACTTTCCTAAGGCAGAAATTTATGTGTATATTATTTTTGTGAACCTGAATGTTTGTCAGCCTGTTCCACATGCTTCATATGTTTTTATAATAGATCATGTTGTAGCTAATGAGATATCAGATCTCAACTCTCAAACTTGCATTCCTTTATGTCGCTTTGTATCAGGCTTTAGGTCGCATTTATATCTTGTGCACCTTGTACATGAGGTACTTAAAGAGGACATGTTTGGGCTGACGCTCAAGGGGGTTGCTATGAACTTGCTGGTGCGCAACTTGTTGAGTATTGTTGCGACTTCCATTACCCAGACAATCACAGACAATTCCAACAAACTCCTGAGTAATATTTTCTAGGTAGGTGCACGCTTTGTGCAGGACTGGCAGAAATCATGTAAGGGGTTGCAGAAATCCAACTGAGGGTGGGAATCAATGTAAGATGTTCTATAACACGTCAAACAGGGAATATAGAGATACCAGGATATCCTCCTGGTTAAAATAAAAACCCGAGCCAATTTTGGAAAATGTTAACGCAAAGTCAATGGTGTGAAACCAACAAATGGAAAGTGACCAATAAACATGCAGGCCACCATGTCTTCGAGCACCGAGCGTGAGTGAGGTAAACATACCATCGATAGTATGTTAGAGGGACTTTAGATGGTGAGAAGGTGATCTGTGCAATGGGGTATTCTCGGGATCTCCTGGGTAAACGTTGACCAGTTAATAACATGAACTTGCTCCTGAGCCTGTACTGGATGCTTCATTAGGAGTGGAAAACAGATGAAATCACAAACCGCTGGATTATTTCTTCCTAAAAGCGACGGTAAATCTACCTTCAGATAATGATGGAAACGTGGGTGTTTGTTGAATTTTTTTATCATAAAGTTCCTGAAAACATTGTGTTCAAAAAATGACAAAATATTCTCGCAGTTGCTTTGAACAAATAACGTTTCTGGCCGTTTCATCGTCCTCTTAACCCATGAAACTTTAATTCTCAACATTTCATTTCAGGCAGAACTGGGAGCAGTCAGGCTGATCCATCAGGTAATAACTCTTAATTTTCATATTATCTGATATTTTCCTGTCCAATCTACGTGAATTAAAACTAACTGTAGGAGAAAATTGCGGTACCGATTTGATCATTGATTAACTCGCTCTCCATGTGCCTGTCAGGGAGGAATGGGATTTTTCCTGCACTCTGACAATGAACATATTTAAACACTGTTGAGGGACAATTGCTGCCTAATGCAGAGCGACCATGACTTGGGTCCCGGAGATGGGAATGTCAATCACCACTGATACTGCTGCCGATCCCATCCAGACAGAGATAGAGGTTACATGACGTTCCAGTTCCGGTGGGCGGGGTAGGGAAGGGCTGGCTTGGAGAAGGAGATTGCATTTGTGCTCTGGTGCTCTGAATGGACCTCAGTCTCCGCCAGTCAGTGAGTTCGCTGTTATAGTCACGTCCATCTCCTGATCTCCGGGGACTGGATATATTCTGAACGTATCGACCAACTGCCCCAGAAGGGGCATCTCTCCCACTTATAACCGGCTCGTTTAAAGGGTTGAATACAATTATACCCTTGTGTTTGAGAGGTTTTATTTTTAAATCGGGATTCAATGGGAGATTGGGCACAGGCCAATATTCCAAATTCTTCTGCTCTGAACTGCAGAAAGTGGAGACCGGTTAGCTGGGTCTCGCGGATTTAATGGATTGTAATTCTGCGCTTATTATTGTATTTTACAGAGGCGGTGAAACTGAGACTGGCGAATGGGGGCAGTCGGTGCGCAGGAAGATTGGAGATTCACTACAGGGGACAGTGGGGGACTGTGTATGGTAACAGTTGGGACCTGCAGGACGCCGCCGTTGTGTGTCGGGAGCTGGGCTGCGGGACCGCGGACTCTGCACCGGGCCGGGCTCACTTTGGGGAAGGCTCCGGGCCCATTGTGACGCAGAATGTTCAGTGCAGCGGGAACGAGGCCGCCCTGCGAGACTGTAAATCATATTCCTGGGGTCACTATTCCTGGCCACACGACAATGATGCCAGCGCGATCTGCTCAGGTACAAATATTTCTTCTGCTTCTCATCGCCCGCCGGGTCTGATTTTTTCCCCCTGGAATAAAGGTGGAGATGTTATTTTCGGACAGCCGATTTCTGAAGAATGAGACTTAGGGCAGGATATTCCACTTGGAGTTAATGTTATATTCAATCAGATTCATTGTGTGTCATAAATTCATGTCAATAATTGTGTTAATTTAAAAAAAAAATAAGCTCACACCGGAATGGCAGGTTGCACCCCGCTTTATATCACTGCTGGCTTCTTGCTGTGAGGTGACCCGGACCATCCGAGGATAGGGAAGAATGTCCGGAAAATCCCGCACGCATTCTACCCTCTCCCTCGCCACTCGCCCGGATGGTTCGGGATGCTCTTGGGGGAATGAATGAGAGCGATTGCAGAGTCCAGTTGTTCAGTTGCCCGGCTGTTAGATCATTGATTTATGTTCTCCCTCCCTGTATAAATTCCCTGGTGTAACGACCCTGGGGAGAACATCGGAGCGCGCACGTGTCTTTCATTCAGCTCCATTGCGGAGTCTCCCAGAGAGCAGGGGAATTCCCCAGATGAAGTTGAAACTTCCCGGGCTGTTCACACATAGTTCAAGGCGCCAATACTTCCGCAGGGGCCGCATGCTCATCTCTGCCATTCCTTAGGTTTCCGAGAGTCACTAGTACGGAATATTTGGGCTGATATTTTACAGGTTGTTAAACGGGAATTGGGGAGGAAGGTTTCTGTGCGTAGGGAGAGTCTAAGTCATGGGGCAGCACGGGTCTAATCTGCAAACAGATTCCCGATGTTAACTGCACAGTCCACTCGTTTCAATATGTAATTTATATTGAGATCGGAAGAAGTGCTGCATTTCAAACAAATATGTTAAGTGCAGTGCACGGCACAATTGCAGTGAATAATCTTAACAGCGTTATAGTACTGGAAGAAAGGGGAAAGTTCACCATCACCGCACCCAAGAAATCCGACCACATGGACCTAACCTGGCCATCCTCAGAACAGATTCATTAGCAATTTAACACTTTGTAGGATTTTGTTGCAAAGGGCAGCAATTATAAAACTGAATCAGTCTTTTAAAACTAAACTCAATGGAGATTAAACGGAAACTGCATTTTCTAAGTTACTGATCGATGTCGAACTTTTTTCAACTGCTTCAGTCATGTCTTTCTTAAAGTTATATGTTCAGGAGACGAGTTGTTTGGTCATGACTACTCAGTGCACGGCTCCATTCGCAATTCATCAAATTAGGAAGCAGCCCAGGAGCACACAGAGCAAATCCTGCACAACATCCATGCCTCAAATGATAAATGACAATTAATAAGTGCACCACACGGGTGTCTGCAAACGGCTAACGACAGCAAAGAATGAGAGATTCCAATTAACATTCAATTGCTTTACTATCAAACAGTCCATCACCATCTTAAACTCCGGGAAAACCGTTGACTGAACTTTCATTTGCAATACCGAATGCCAATGCTGTGGCGTCTTCAGCAGGCCAGAGGCTGAATGTTTTGTGAGTTTCGGTCTTCAACTGTCTCACCAGAGTTTCTTATTTCCCGAATCATTGCTCATTGTGGAAACTGCACTTGACCTGTATAGGCGCTGCTGAGGCACTGTTCAGGAGACTTCCCATCCCCAGACGAAGTTTTCTCTTTGACTGGGTGTTTAATCACCGCCATCAACCACCATTGTCTTCCTCAGTGGGGTAATAAGACTGATTTCTTAATTATGTGCAGGGGGAACGGCAGCCCCTCTAAAAACATTCTCTTCTCCATCTCTCAAAGAAACGGCCTTCTTCTCGCTGGTTCAAATTCCATGAACTCCCAATCTAACAGCAATGTGGTAGCCCGTTCACCACACACAAGGCAGCTTATTTTATGAAACACAAAATAATCTTCTCAAGCAAACTTGGATGGACACTTAATACAGGTCGTGTTAGCGAAGTTCACATCTGTAAATCTGTTGGAAACATTACACAGAATCACACATTTTCGACGATAAAGCTACTTACTCCATAGGACAACCGGTCAATCTCAGGGTTAATGATCTAATCGAGCCTGCCCCGCTCCCCAACCAATTTACCCTCCCGCCAAATCAACACCACGTTTTCTATCTCCATCAATATAACGTGAGGTTCCATTCTCCCCCATCTGTTCATCAGTCATAAATAAATCCATGTCAACCACCTCATCTTCTGTGGCCAGGAGTTCCACATTCTAACAACCGTTTGGTAAAAAAACATTTCTTCTGAATGCATTTGCAAATTTTAGTAGTTTTTTTATGTTTGCAAGTTTGGCCATAGACCACAGTTAACGATCATCTATCCTGTCAATTCGTTCAATCGTCATAAAGATCTTTATCATTTCAGTGTTCGGGCTACCTTCCCTAGTGAAAACAAATGTACCCAAGCAATTAATTTCATTTCCCCCGACCTTCCTCGTAGAACTGTCAAAATCCAATTAAATAACTTTCAACTTTTCTCGCGTCTCTTAGAATTTGACTGCCCCGTTGCGACGGTGCCGTGGGTGTAAATGGCGGTGAGCTATTCAAATGTCCATTGACTTCGGCGGGACTATAATATGCCAGGAGCGCAAGAGTGGGCTGACCGAAATATAATGAAACTATCAAGATTTTTAATTTCTTCCCTCCAAAAATGAAGGCCGAGACTGAGATCCATCCGATGGCGCATCTAACTAATTTGCACTTTCATTTTCCAATGAATACTTGAGCTCTGAATTAATTCTAACAAAAGTACTGCATTGCCCTTCACTATTATAACATTCATTTGCAAACTAAGTGCACATTTTGTGAATTTATTGCATTTACTGTTTATTCTGTCCCTGTAAGTACCTCCTCACAGATTTCCTGAGTTTCAACTGAGCTTCGAATTTGACTTCACAGACTAATTTTGAACTGTTTCCTGTGGATAATCTGTTTCTGTAAACGGTAAACAATATTGTTCCTGGCATCCGTCCTGCTGGAACACAATGTACTACCTTTGTACTGGTCTGAATATCTACCCTCAATCCCTAATCATTGATTTCTGTTTGCTATGCAGTTTGGAATTAATTCTGCTCGCTGTCCGCTAGCTCCACATCGTCTCTCACGGAATTAGCTTGTTTTTTTTCTCTCTATTGCACGACAGTACAGAAAATCTACTGTTAAATGTAAAGGAAACGATGTAATTATTAAAAAAAAAACAGAAGATGCCAAAACCAATGATTTGAGTAAGAGGTTCCTGTGGAGAGACAATGTTCTCGTTTAACACCAGTAGCTTTTGGCACTAAAACTGTGGAAACGATATTCAGAGACGACATTCGTTAATGGCCAAACGATCCATAAACAACGTTGGTAACCATTATAGAAGGCAGCGATCTGATACTCTGTTATCCAAACGTTTGAATGCATCCGGCAGTGCAATTGCTGTCCTGGATCAAATGACCCTTAATTATTGATGGTCATTTTTGTTTTTATCTCTTCTCCCCTACATTATACGATGTAATTTAGGCTACGTGATGGAAGGTTACTGGACATTAATTGCCAAGGCCCGTGAAGACTATTCGGTTGCAATGAGTTTGCTTCTTCATCGCCTCTCACTGTCCTGATTAAACTAGATGTGAGGGCCGAGCGACGATGAGAGAGAATATTGTTGGACTATCACTGTCTCCCCATTTATTTGCTCGTCGATCATAGCCTTAAGAGGCTCCCTAAAGCTTCGGGAATCAAAAGGTGATGTAAGGGAACAAGAACCAATCGACATAAGCTGTCCTTTCAAGTTTACACTTGAAAGACGAGGAACATTCTGGGGAGCTCTAAATGCACTCCTTACATGATCAGCGTATTCAAACCAAGGCTTGGTTCCCAGAACTGTACATGGTTATCCGGTGATTGGTTCCTTTTGATTCTAGCTGTCAATATGTTAAAAATGCTAAAATAGCACGAGCCATTTATTTCCCCTTGTATGTGACCGTTACATTTTACTGACAGATTCAAAAGGGCTCTTAACATTGCTTTGCGCTTCCAGTGTTCGGAACTTTTCACTAGGAAGGTAGTGTGGAATCAAACAGTTAATGTTTGAGGTTATTTCGTGTCTGTGTTCGTCAATGTGCTCCATTGACGAAATGACAAACGCCAGCAGATCAAATGGGGGACTCTAAACACTCGAGGACAAGTCAGGGTTCCTGGATTTATCCGACTAATTTTCTTGCCTTTCACGGTATGTGCAATAGGTGCCAGGGAAGAGTTACTCCCTGAAAGTATTATGAAGAGAAAGCTGTTGTCGCTTCCATATAAGTAGATGTTGTGAAGAGAACATCTTATAATTTCAAGAGAAGGGATTGAAACGTGAGGGGCCAGAGGTAGTAAAAGTAGATAAATTGGGACTTTGAGAATAGATTTGTATTAAAATTATTAAATACAACCCGATAGAATATACAGAATGGAAGGGAAAGGGATTTTTTTTGGTGATCAGATGTTTTCCCGCAGGGATAGATGGGGCTGGGGAGGGGAGGTGCCTGGATGCAACTTGATGTAGTTTATATTTGCAAATTAGTGCCAATGTAATACCAGCTGTGAAAAGTCGAATTCTGGGTGGTCTTCATTAATGAGATCTATCGACTGCACCTCGAAGGTGTGCACGTGTGTTGGGGTGAAAGATGGTATGGTTGGAGGGAAAGGGTTGTATTATCTTTTTGTCATTTAGTGTAGACAGAATTTCATTGTTCTTCATAGGCTGCATTTCGGTCTATAGTTTCAGGGCGGGAATCGGGATAAGAGCGATATGGGATTGAAGAAAAACAAAAAGCGCGTGCCCCCAGTTTCATTTTATTCTTCGCCTCATCCGTCGCCTCAACAAGAAACTTTTTCTCTTTCTCTCAAGTGCTAAGGAACTATTTTATTTTGGTTTGGGATTGAAGAAAGTTGGCTGCGGGTAGAGTAGACATTGTTTGACGTCAAAGTGCACATCTCTTTCAGTATATGCTTAGCTAAGTTCCCTCTGTAGATATAGTGCGTGTTTGTAACACCGTACTGAGGTAGCAATAAGTATGTTAAAGGTTGCATATGGCCACTTTGCAAGCAATAACTTCTGGAGCAATGTAGGGTTTAGCTTAATCGCGATTATGCCAGAATGAAAATTTTATCAGGAGTCATCATGACAGGTTTTGCTTAAACAGATATGCACAAAATTGAAAATGATTGCGACTATCATGAATTGTTCTTCCTCAGATCACAGGTTTCCCAGACTCGTTTCCGGGAATTCCCAATGCTCGGGCAGACTGGAAATACAGTTCGGCCAAACCTGGGGAACAGTGTGTGATCTTCACTGGGATTGGAATGACGCCAGTGTGGTTTGTGATCAGCTTCAGTGTGGAGTCGCTGTGTCCGTGGCAAAAGGGGCTTATTTTGGAAAGGGCACTGGACTTCAACGGAGCGATAAATTTGAATGTAAAGGCAATGAGACAAGCCTGACAGACTGTCCTAACTCTCCAGTAATTAAAAACGACTGCACCCACATGAACGATGTCAGTGTGAGCTGTTCCGGTGAGTAAAACGAATCCGAATGACATAAAAAGTTTTCTGGTGAACTTTTCAGAAACGGAGAAAAAGCCATTGATATTTCCTTCTTTCATGATCATTCCCAAGCACTTCTTTATAGTTCACTGTCGCTTTTTTATGATTCTGGAATAACACAATTATGTGTAAGTCGGTAACTTCTACGTTATCTGAAAATAGCACATTATTATTGCTAAATTAATGCTTGCACCATGCATAGGTTCTTCATTCACATTTGCCAGAACACCCATTATCGAAAGAACTCTCAAGTCGTGTTCTGTTTGCCAAACCTGAGGCAGACTTCATTAATTACAAACGTAGGCGAATCATTAATTAACTGTGGTTGCGTTATTTTAGAGAGGCGTTTCAATGAATTGACCCAAATGAGGTAAATAATTAGGAGAAAATTTCCTTTCTGGTTTCTCGCTCAAAATAGTGGGATTAAATCAGTAGCAGCATTGCAAGTCTACTTTCAATCTGCCCACATCAGCAGTTCAAGAGAATGGATTTCAATCGCTTTTGCAGGGGAGTGTAGGAACCAGTAATAAATGCAAACCTTGTCAAATATATTCCTATCCCCAGCAACAGCAAATTCATCCTTTGAGTGGCCTTGGTCTGGATTACTGCACCCGTGACTCTTTATCAAATCTTTGAAATCAATATAAGATTTTTAACATAGTTTTATCAGCCCTAATTCTTCCAGATTAAATAGCTTCAAGTCATCTTTGTTCAAACTGGGATCATAATACAATGCTTAATTACATTATACATCTTTCATATCTACGCTTTATTACCTCCAAGACGAATATTTTCTTCCGGAGTGCCCTGTCCAAATCTGACATATGTTATACAGGTTGGTTCTGGCCAATACTGGGTATGACTGAAACGTTACGTCCTGTCTTTGGTATTTCAAAGCTGTTGTGACAAAGTCCAAAATTCCATTAGCTTTTGTTGGATGAACTCTCTACTTTGAGCAAATAGACACGTTCGTTTATAGGCTTTCGTAGTCTGGTGAGTTTCAAAGAATAAGATGTGTAAACAGTGCAGTGTAACACACACTTATCCATTTTCATCTTTTCCTTTTTTACCTTTCGCCATGTCTATATTCAAATGTGGATTTACAAAATGTTTTCGTCCTTATTTTTATTAAAAACAGGGAAGCATGGACCCCGATTGGTTGGTGGTGAGAACAGGTGCTCCGGCCGGGTGGAAGTGCTGCACGGAGGGCAGTGGGGGACGCTGTGTGATATTCACTTTGGTTTACAAGACGCCAGTGTGGTGTGTGAGCACCTTCAGTGCGGGGCTGTAAAGGCAATCCCGAGGGGTTCTTACTTTGGGCAGGGAACTGGCCCCGTGTGGATGGAAAATTACAGGTGCCGCGGGAATGAATCCCGATTGACAGATTGTCCGATTACATCCGGGGAAGATTTTAACTGCTCACATGGAAATGACGCGAGTGTCATCTGTTCGGGTGAGTCCTCTCAGTCGATGTAATCATGGATTAAAATAATCTCCCTGCAGAACTGAAAGGGGCCTTTCAGCATGTTCTGTCCGTGCACGTTCTCTGCAAAAGTATCTCACCCACTCACACACCCATGTAATTTACAATAATCCGGTATTATTTTCCATGCAATTATCTGACCACATATATTTTAAAATCTCCGATTGAGATTCATCCACCACATCTTCAGGCAGTGCATTTCAGATCCTCGCCGCCACATGCTTAGACGGTGCTTTTCATATCTTCAAGCACCATATTTTCCGACAATGAATTGCAGATCCTCATCATCATCATTTTCAGAGAGTGCATTTCAGGTCCTCATCCTCCGCTTTCTCAGGCAGTGCATTGCAGACCCTCATCATCCACATTCTCGAACAGTACATTGCAGAACATCAAACACCCACATTCTTAGACAGTGCATTGCAGATCTCCATTCCCCCACATTCTCAGGCAGTGCATTGCAGATCCACATCCCCCACAATCTCGGGCAGTGAATTGCAGATCCACATAGGCCACAATCTCAGAAAGTGCATTTCATATCCTCACCCCCCACATTCTCGGAAAGTGCATTTCAAATTCTAATCCACCACTTTGTCAGATAGCGTGAAGCAGATCCTCACGTACCACATTCTCAGCCAGTGCATTGTAGACCATCATCCACCACATTCTCAGACAGTGCATTGCAGATCCTCAGGCACTACAATCTCAGACAGTGTATTGCAGATTGTCATCCACCACATTCTCGTACATTGCATCCCGGGTCCTCATCACCCACATTCTCAGTCAATGCATTGCAGATCCTCATCCATCACAATCTAAGACAGTGCATTGCAGATCGTAATCCAGCATTTTCTCAGACATTGCATTGCATTTCCGCATTCACTACAATTTCAGTCAGTGCATTGCAGATCCTCGTCCTCCACATTCACAGGCAGTGCATTTCAGGACCTGATTAATTGCACCATGCAAAATTAGCATCCTTACGTCACCATTTCCAATTTGTCCAGCACCATAAATCTGTACTGATCATTCATGATCCTTCCGCCATTGGCAATAATTTTTCTGTGTCACATTGTCCAGATCCCGGAGGTTTTGAGCATTCCCTCTCCAATTAGAATATTCGTAGCTCCCTAAAACTATGTAGAAAAAGTAAGTTTATCATCACCATAATGATCTTATGAAGCATTTCTGCATCTTTTCTAATGCCTTCAGACCCTCCCTAAAGTTTGTAGCCCAAAAATGGAAGGATTACTCCAGATGAGGCCGACATGAATCATCACGTCTTCCCTGCCATGTACTCAGTGCCTCAGTTATACACCAAAGAACTCAAAACTTTAGTAGCCTTTTCCCAACCTGCGCTGTCAAGTACAATTGTTTGTAGAAATGCACCCGAGATTCATCAGCTGCTGAAACTCATTTAGAAATGATCCCGTTCTTTATTGCTCCTTCTACTCGTCCTTCGTCTGCCAGCATTACTTCACTTAAAAACACTCTCACTTCTAAAGCACAAGGCCAGGTACAAGAATGACTCAAGTTATTTACCAGAGCAGTCAAGTCTGTGAATGAAGTGCAGTGCTGTGGGAATGCTGCCCTCTATAATATTTCGTGTTCCGGGTAAGAGGGGTAATCGATGCCATATCTGCATCAGTGGATGTTAATAAAAATGTGAACCATGGCTCTACTTTGAGGGAAACGAGGGAGTCTTCCCCGGTGTCCTTTCTAAAGTTATCCCTTGATCAACATCAAACAATGTAGCTCATCTGGTCATTATCACATGACTGTTTGTGCGATTTTACTGCGCCCATTATGGCTGCGGCGTTCCTTAAATTGCAACAGTGACGACATTACACAATGCAAATAAATGCCTGTAACTTGCGTTGAGACATCCGGTAGTTTTGAAAAAAACACTTATCAACTTTAAATATACATTTATTTACTTCCGACAAAAGTGAGCCAACCAATGCTTCCCTCAGCTAATTTTCATCTGGAACTTTCCGGCCCGTTCTAACAGCTTGTCTGTGTTCGATTGAATTTAATCCTTTCAACATTTTACAACACTTAAAAATTCCGTGAAAAAAAAAACAATAAATTGTTCCTCTCACAACCAATAATATATATTACTGGAATAATATATATTATATATATTACTGGAAAATTAGGGTTGCTATCCGGGTGGAATGTTCTTTTCCTCTGGCCTGGAAAAGAAGAAATCTTGAACACGACATCCTGTCCCTTTCAAAGAGCAATTCCATCTCCAAGCAGCCATTTTAGCCTTTTATTCCACAGGCGCTAACATTTCTGCCAAGCATCATTCGTGGCCCTTTGCCAAAGGTCATTTGAAAGTCCATCAAAACCACATCCACCCCATGACCCTCATTAACACTCTCTGTAACCACATTTATTTACTCTAGCAAGTCTGTGCAAATCGATGTCTCTTACCAAATCCGCCCTAGTTTGTTAATGAATCCACATTTTTTCAACTTGCTGTTACTTCTGCCCCAAGGGATATTTTCCAAGGAAAGAAAGCTTTCCCAAAGACAATATTAAACTTACTGGTCTGAATTTACTGCATTTATCCTTACACCCTTTCTTGAACAAGGGTATAATATTTGGAAACATCAGTTATCGGCATTGAAGAAGGATGGGAACATTATGACCATTATCTGGCGATTTCAGTTCAGGTCATGCCCCTCGAATACATCTCATCCAATCCATGTGTCGTGTCAAATTCAACATCAGTTACCCAAGCCAATTCGTCCTCTTTATAAATATCTAGCCATTCCATTTTTTTTTCTTCTACCTATTCTTTGTCCACCATTGAGCAGCGTTTTCTTCCTTGGCACAAACATACTCAAAATGCTCACTCAGCAGCTGAGCCAAAACATCAGCCTTTATATACCGATGTACTTCCTGGTGTCGGTTTTGTGCCTATATAAGACTGTAAGATCACGTTTTATGTTAGTGGGACACTCTTATACGGTCTGGATATTGTACATTAATCTTGGATCTCACTTGCATTATCCAAATTCAATATCCTATGCATATATTTTGTTCTGCATCACCTTAATCCCCACCTCTTTAATCAGCCAGGGAGCCTTGGAGTTTTTGCATCGTCCTGCACGTGTCTAAGTCAATTTTCCATTTTTGCACCTGCAAAAGAGCCTGCACGTCACGGAAATCATTTATTACAATGTATGTACACACACCTGAATGGTAAATATAATTGAAACCCTTATACAACCCCTATTGCTCTTATCCTGAATAACACCACATTATTTCCTCCGTTATTGCAATCTTTCTTTTCTAGTTTTCTGTGCAGTTTGGTTTTTCTCTCTAACATTATCTGCCCGTTCCCAAATCCCAGCCAAATTAGTTCTGAACTGTCCAACAAACAAACCAGACGGACATTGCCCTCGGACTTTTTCATCTGAAACACATGAAAACATCCATTGGCCCTTTCTTCACAGAACTGAGTCTATGAGTCCATGAGAGCAGATCACAAAGTCACATGAGCTTCATTAGCGCTCTCATGCACCGTTTATCCGGCGACGTTCATCAGTTCTATCGCTCGTGCGTTGTGCTGGGATATTTTAATATTATTAGGATATTATTCCGTTGATGGCAATTTACTAGATTCTTTGCAATATCCTTAAAAATCATCTGCAGGACTACACCCCTCTTCCTACCTCTGAAATTGCTCCACTAACGGAGCACGAATGCCACTGCTCACCCTCCCGCATCAGAGGGCTCAGCAGGGTCCCAGTGATCTGCCTCACCTTGGCACCACGGTCACAACATTTACTTGAATAATTATTGCCCCGGTTATGTTGAATCAAATGTGCATTTTTCTTTTTTTGAACGTTAACCCTTGCTCTCAACGGCTTTCTTCTTGTAGATGAAAGTTGGTCATTGAAATTGACAAATGGGGGAAGCCGCTGTGATGGTCAGGTGGAAATTTACCATAACGGTCGCTGGGGCAGAGTGCAGGACAGCCTCTGGGAAATAAATGATGCTAACGTGGTCTGCAGGCAACTAGGATGTGGTGTCGCATTTGCCGCTTATATCTTTTCAAATTATGGAGAGAGTGAAGTGCCTGTGTGGGTGAATGATGTCCAGTGTGGAGGAAACGAATTGCATCTCCGCAACTGCAGCTCATTTGCAATGAATTCTTCTCTCAATGAGAGTGTCGGCGTCGGAGTTCTGTGTTCAGGTGAATAAATAGTTCAATTTTACAGGAACATACATAGAAATATCTAGTAAGGAGTGTGGTGTGAATATACGTCACTTGTTCCTCGAGTTCTTTTAACCTTACTGCTTAACACTGGAGGGCTAACGTGGAGAGAGTGGGCACGGACAGAACTGATCAGCAAACAGCACTTGCATGTTAGCTGTGCATTTATTAACGACCGAATTCTCAATTATCTCTCAGACAGGAAATTCTGACTGCACAGTTGGGAGAGTGTGTTGTTAGCGCGGTTCGGGGGGTGTTGTGAGGCGGAGGTGAGGTGGTGTCGGGAGGAGCCTTACAGCTTGGTGCGAAATTGTGTTAATTTAACAACGTTTTCATAGAATTGCAGTTCACATACTGGTCAGGGCAAGAGGCCGCTCATGGGATTTCTGGATTATTCCATCCTTGAAAAACCCAGGTACTTACAGGCCTTTCAGCAGCAGAAGGCTGAGCTTCTGTGAAATGTCTTTCTTAAAAGTCAACTTGGTTTCTTTTTCCACTGATGCTGCCAGACCTCCTGAGGAGTTACAGCATTTCTTTCAATATAATCAATATAAAATAGCGAGATATTCAGAAATCGAGTGAAATAAGGGTTCGAGATGCGTGCAGGGAAAAATAAACTGTGTACAATTGAAGTTCATTAGTAGTTTGTGTGCAACGATGAATACAAAAAAGTTTAATTGAGGTTGAAACAGGGCACACAGCATTGAGCACACAATATGTGAACTGCAATCCAAAATATCGTAGGAGTCAGGTGTGGGAATATTTGAAATAGTTGTGCATTCCACACTATAAATTTCAAATAATTAGAGATACATGGTTTCAACTATAGAAACAGTTACCTGTCATAGTCAAGTCAAATATTTTTTAAATTACTTTTGCTGGATAATATTCAATAGTTTCAATTGGGTTATGACATAAATGCGTAATCGAATCCTCTTGATAAATACTGTATTTTTTGGTTCAGAACACATACAGTTAAGGCTGTCAGATGGTGGAAGCCCATGTGCAGGACGAGTGGAGATTTATTACAACGGGACCTGGGGCTCAGTTTGTGATGATTCCTGGGATCTGACAGACGCTGACGTAGTTTGCAAACAGCTGCATTGCGGAAAGGCATTGGACGTGACACTTCCTGCCTCTTGTGGACCAGGCTCAGGTCCAGTTTGGCTGGAAGGCTTGGAGTGTTCAGGGGAGGAATCGTATCTCTGGCAATGTCCCTCTGCATATTGGGGTTCCCACGACTGTTCTCATAAAGAAGATGTGAAGATTATGTGCTCAGGTACGGGTGAGCTAAATGAACTCATTTCCTTTATACAAGAAGATTCACACAGTTGGTATTTTACTGAATAGCGCAGAAACTGCACATCAACGGTTTATTCTGCTCAACGCGTCTGACAGCTGCTTATTCTGCTCATAATCTTACATCATTTCATCTGGCATGAGCTGAATTCCACTCTGCATTTTCCTCTCGTGTCTTTATCAAACGTCACATTCAAGGCATCACCACAATTCGCCCCACCAAACGTACATGTTCCATGTTCCACATTCTCCTTCTATCTGGGTAATAGAGGGTGAAAAAAAAAGCTGAAATCGCAATTTTTTTGGCTCTTGTGTTTCTTCGTCCAAAAAAAGCACGACTTTATTCTAATCAGCACTGAAATAATTTCGGCATTGACACGCCTATCCTGCCGTCTCTGAACGTCTTCCTGCAGTTAGTGGAGTCTGTCTTGGTATTAACTGCAAATCCTAGTGCATTTTGAACATTTACTTCAATTCCAAATACCAAGTGTAGTATGTTAATCTTAAACAGATGTGACCCCCAGCATTAATCCATGTGCACAGCAGGCTCCATCTTCTGCTATTCTATGTGAAATCCTGCGTTGTTGTTTGATGGCTCTTCTTTTAATACTGTGCCGATAATTTCATTTTCCCTGATCTCAGCCTTAATTCTGCTGTTTGAAAATTTTTCGAAAGTTATTGTTTTCAAAATCCATGTGGATTACACAGATATTATTATCTCCACATAATCTTTCTGAAACTTCTTCAAGTAATTCAATTAATTGGAAGATATAGAGTTCGCTCTTTTGAAATCTGCGTTGATTATCCTTGATTGTATAATTGGATTGTACATGCATCACTGTTACATTTTTGGAATAATTATCTCTATTCGGTGAGCACATCTGGCGCAACTTGGGTTAAGGGGGCACTGTTGACTTGATTCAATTTATCACTGGAAACATCTGGAGATTTCTTATTTCGTTGATAGAACACAAGGAGCTGCGGCTGGTGAATGGAAAGCATCGCTGTCAGGGGAGGGCGGAAGTGTTCTACAATGGGACCTGGGGAACAGTGTGCTCGGAATCACTGAATCGCCATGATGCTGAGGTGATTTGTAAACAGCTACAGTGCGGCCCTCTCGCTTCTATTGAGTATAGCGCTCGGTCATTCGGAGAAGGATCAGGACGTATTTGGCTCGATGAGATAGAATGTATTTCACACGAGTCGACCATTTGGCAGTGTCGGACAGACCCGTGGGGACAACACAACTGTAATCACAGAGAAGATGCAGGCGTTTTATGTTCAGGTAACAAAACAAACCTTCTAATGTGAGAGTTTTATTTCATTCATTGATGTCCAAATGAGTCAGCACGTTTCCTTCCCCAACAGGAGGAAAGATAACGAAGGACCAACCCGAAAGTGAAAAGGATTCTGCTCGACAATCAGGTGATCTATCGGCTTTATTATATCAATTATCTGAGTTGTATACCTGTATTTTTGTGCAGAAATAATAGTGATTGATTATCATTGACAGATTCGGGTGTAGGTTTGCACCTGATTGGAGGTAACAGCAGATGCTCCGGACGAGTGGAGATACTGTACAAAAACACCAGGGGCACGGTGTGTGATGACTCCTGGGATATGGCCGATGCCAATGTTGTCTGCAGACAGCTGGGTTGTGGCTCTGCTCTACTTGCCGCAGGAGGGGCCGCTTTTGGCCAGGGTGGAGGTGACATGTGGTTTGATGAGGTGAGGTGTACCGGAAGCGAATCCTTTCTCTCCGATTGTCCTTCTTCAGCGTCTGCTCAGCCTGACTGTGATCACAAGGAAGACGCCAGTGTGATTTGTTCCGGTAAGGGTAGTGCAGAACGGGGCGGGTTGGGGCCGGGAGATTGGCGGTTGGTGAATGTTCGCTCAATATGTCTCATGAATTCGTAAACGATGAACAACAGATCACTTTCTAAATTAAAGTTCTATCTTTTTTTGCATAATAACCCATAGGTCCCGAATTGTCGTCGGCTGCTTCTCCATTCACACCCGCAGGTTGGTCTTATGAATAAGTAGTATTCATGTCAAGGCTAATGTCCAGAATGATCTGATATGATTGACATTTGCTTGTTTTATAAAAAAATTCTGAAGTTAATCTTAGTGTTTCAGAATGTTGGACTATTTATCAATACATAGCATCCTGTGTCCCAGTTGAATCTTTCTTTAACATTTCATTAAGAACATGAAGACAATATCACTTCCATCCCTCTTGTGATCGGTATAACAATCGGGATCCTGTTGATCTGTGAGTTCATCGCACTAATTGTGGTAATGCGGAGACAATCATCAAGGAAAGGTGAGCTCAAATATTACCACTGACTTCACATTAATTCTCGGATATTTTTATTTTTTATTTCAATTCATGAATGATAAATGAGCCTCGCTGGCAGCCCTGCATTCATGGCCCATCCATAATTGCCCTTGAGAAAGTGGTGATGAGATGTCTTCTTGATCCGTTGCAATCCATGTTGCGTAGGTACACCCACAGTGCTTTTACAGAGGGAGTGTAAGGATTTGACCCAGCGACCATGCCGGAATGGCGACAAATATGCAAATAAGAATGGTGAGAGACTTGGAGGGTGACTTCCAGGAAGTTGTTTTCCCATGTCTCTGCTTCCCTTGTCCTTATCCTTGGTTGTTTATGTGGTTTTGGAAGGTCTTGTCTAAGTAGACTTGCTGGATTCTTCAAGTGCATCTTGTAAACAGTACACACTCCTGCCACTATAAGTCGATGGTGAAGGGAGTGATTGGTTGTGGATATCGTGCCAATAAAGCGGAAAACATTATTCTGGATTGGGGCAAACTTCTAGAGTTTTGTTGTAGCTGCACTCAAACAGGCAAATGGAGAATATTCAGGAACACTCCTGATTGTCCCTTGTAGATGATGGAAACGATTTGCCTAGTCTGGAGTTGAGTTCCTCAGAAGCGTTCCTTGCCTCTGACCTGCTTTTGTCACCACATCATTCATATCACAAGCCCAGTTCAGTTTCTGGTCAATGGAAACCCCCGGGATGTTGTCAGCGGGGGAATCAGTGATGGTGATGCCACTGATTGTCAAAGGCTGACAGTTAGATCACACCTTGTTGTAGATGGCAATTTCCTGGCACTAGTGAGGCGCACATTTTACTCACCACTATGAACGTCAGGCCTGGATATGGTCCATGTCTGACTAGATGTGGACATGGCCTGCTGCAGTAGCTGAGGATTCGAGACTGGTAATAAACATTGTGCCATAATCAGCGGACATACCCACTCATGACCTTCAGATGAAGAGATGGTCATTGATGAAACAGGTGAAGATCGTTGGTCCTAGCACGCTATGCTGAGGAGCACCTGTATTAATGTGCATTTACTGAAAGATGATTGACCTCCAACAACCACAATTCCCTTGTTTTGTGCTCACTCTGACTTCAAGCAGCGAAGATTTCCCCCTGAATCCTATTGGCTCCAGTTTTTTTTTCAGGCGCCTTCATGCTTGATACGCCGACGAGAACTCACTTTATTGCCCTTTTCCATTGAATGTCACTTGTCATGTTGGAAACTAATGTTAACCGATTTAGCGAGTATTCTCGTTCAAAGTACTCGGTAAAATAGTGAAATGTGTCATTTAAATGGAAGAGGCACTTGAGTGTCCACATTCACAGTCCTAATTGTTCCACCGCTACTGTGTCTGAAGGTCAATCAATTGTTGTAGCCATCGATCTGAAGGTTATTTGTAGCATTTTAGACTTAGCGCCCAGTCATGATGTTTCCGTCAATCGAAGTCTATCCAATAAGTGTCCGTCCAGTCCTTCCGTTTCCCTGCCCAGATGCCCAATCTCGAGCTCCATAGCCAGAATCGATCCACACTTTTGAGGCAGGAGACTTTGATGGGATTTTAAGCACCAGTTTATGAATATTGTGTACCCTGACTTAACTAACTACTCTGATCTGAACAACCATAACACTCCTGTTCGATGCGCACAGCAAATTAATTTTAATACTGTTGCGATACATAAAAGAAACGTCAGCTCCTCACTCGTCTTTCCAACCTGATGCTGTCAGCAGAATTCAGTCATTTTCCCCAGCTTCTCTTCAGCTATATCCCCTTGGGTCTCACAACAGAGTTTTCAGCTGGAATTCATTTCTCCCGAAAACGCCTAGTTTCGTCTTTTCCGACCTTAATTACATTTTCCATAGTCTGGTGGAGTTGAACACGCGTCCATGCGGTTACCCACACACGCACACGCCCACACAGACACAGCCATACGCACATAGCGTCTATCTCTCTCTATCTCTCTCACACACACGTATGGATACGTGCTCTCTCGTAAAAAAAACTACTTAACAAAAGATCCTTCATAGCCAGCTCACTGACTTTCTGCATTCACTTTCGCCATCAGTTTTGTGTTAATATTTGCAAACACTTTTATTATTAAACAAAGGTAAAACGAAATTGTTAATCCCTCCGCATTGTCTCCATCAGGTTATGTCACTGGCAGTTGGGGTACACCAATTGATTTGTACCAAGCAATTTATGAAGAAATTGAAGATATTCCGCCTGTCAAGGATCCCGCTCTGACCCGTGGCTCAGGTTTGTAACTTCCATTGCAAAGCCAATCCGCACTGGGGGATTCCATTTCCGTTTACCCATTTTAAAAGTCAGGGCAATGAATGGGCCCGACAGGCATTCCGCTCACTTTACTCATGCGAAAGTTTCCGATCTCCGTGTGCTTCTGTTATGTGAGAAGAGTGATGAGCTCCTCAAATTTCCCAAAATTCTGTGTTGCTCAAAGGGTGTTTTGCCGTTTGGCAGAAAATAGGGAGCAGATCGGTGTTTCCAACTTCCCAAGGGACTGCTCACTGCCTCCATTAGGTAGCTGACTGACTAAATTATACAAAGAGAGGATTATTGAACAGAAAATGCAATCCACTCTCCCCAACTATGATAGTCTACAGGGCCGCTGATCTCAGGGGCCGGGAATCACATTCGGGATTAATTGATCCAACATTATGAATATCTATAATGAAAAAGAAAATACATTCAAACTACTTTCAACCGAATCCAGGGGATCATATTTCAATAACTAATAAGAATATGATAAATACTGGGGCAAACCATTGGGAACAAGAGCACACAGAAAAAAAGAAATGATGATAAAATAGCGAAGCAGAACAATGGTGGGAAGCGGCGTGGTGGCAAAGCAGCATAAGGGAGAAAACGAAGAAAGACGACAAATGTAATTACGGTGATAATAATGACTAATCAATGAAATGATCGTGGACCGTCTAGCAAGTTAGTATAATATTTAACGGCACAAAGAAATGGTCGGTCAGTATGGTATGACCGTGTTCCAAAAAGGAACTGAAAGAATAGAGCAGCATTCATGAAATATCAGAAATATTAATCAATAACATTATTTTAGTATTCACCAGGGGTAAGAGGGCATGACTTTGGAAAATTAGGTTAGGAGTGACAAAATTTCATTTAAAATCAACTTAAAAAGAAAGTTAAAAAAAATCTTACCAAAAAAGCACGGGTCATAACAATTTGCATCCAATCATTATGGAAAAATATTATAAGATAGCAGAGGCACAATTACAGTGATTAACCAATTAATTTCAAGCAGTGGTAGTGCCACGATCCTGGCAGATAATTAATATTAAATGTACAATTAAATATGGAGAAGGAAAATTTCCAGGGAAGAATGATCCTTTATCTGAACGTTGGTGGGAGAAAAACTAATTAAATTGATACAAAGGAGGAAAAGGGTCCAAATTCGCATCAAACAACCAAAAGCGCAGTCAGCAAATACTCCATAATGGGAACTGTCACATTAGCAACTTCAGCAAAATGCTGAAAAAGTTAACAGCATAGATAAGGTTAGCAGTGAGGACATAAAATCTGTGGATTTGATAAATAATTTTGGAACTGTGCACTTAATATTTCGATGGATAAGACAAGTGCTAACCTCTCAGCTATTGCCCAGTGGGTGTCAATCTTGCCTCTGAATCAATATCCTCCGGCATCCAGTTCCACTCCAGTACTTGATCAGAAATTTCAACGCTGACACTGTGGTGCACAAATGAGCGGCTGATGCCTTCTTGGCCCTGTTCTCTTTCAGAGTCGTTGTTTAAGTGGTGACCAAAATGTCTTCTCCTGGAGAATTTAGACCAGCCCTTGGGATACTGACAAATATGTATCTCTTCAGCAAAATCACAAAGTCAGATTATCTGCTAATTAGCACATCGCTGTGATTGCCTGTGGAAAGTTTTTTGTGTACAAATTGTCTGTTGCATTTCCCATATTTAAATAGTGATGATACATCACAAGTATCCATTAGCTGTAAAAAGCTTTGGACATCTGGCGATCTTGAAATCACTGTTTGCTCGTATTCATCACATTTATATGCAGTAAAGTGACACCTATGAGAACGGGTAGACTGCTGCCTGCAAGACAGGAAACAGAGAGTGGTACACAAGGTAGTTATGTTGAGGAAGGAAAGTGGGAATGGGTATTTAAAACGCGTCTCTGCTGGGATTACTGTTGTTCTAAATTAATCTGAACGATTCAGACTTTGGATAAAAATGATATTTTCTCTAAATATAACTATTGAACAAATTGTGTTGGGCTGGGGGTAGTGAAAGCATTTTAAAAACATACATTATTAAATTTGCGGCAAAGCACATACGATTGGCAAATGAATATCTACATAAGTAATTATGGGGAATTACAATCTAGTATATAAACTAAGAATTAATTTTCGGTCTGTAACAATGAATCCGAATTAAATGTTAAAATCGTGGAATGCAGGGGTTCAGGGAAATAAATAAAGAAAGTAAATCGATGGAGAATGATCAGGCTGTAAAAAGCCAAAACAAACACTATCTTTTATTTCTGGATAGATGTGCTTAAATAACAATATTATTCTGTTGAACCTCGATCGAACATTAGTTAGAGGGAATTTGGAGTATAATTTATGGTTCTGGTCAGCATATTTTTAAAGATATAGAGGAGTAGTTGATGAGGCTCAAAGCACTTTACAAGAATGGAAACCGTGTTAGGAGCAAAAGGAATCCAAAAATGCTGAAAATAAGGATCAAAAAATGCTTGTTGGTCTCTTTTTGGTTCCATTGCCCATGAGTTCCTTTCTCCTCCCTCAAATAGGACGGATTTAACGTCTCTGATAATGAAATGGAAAGCGGAGTTTTGGGGAGGGGGTTACTTATTTTAACCTCTACTCCAAAGGGCTGTTTACATCTGTACCGTGATGACACTATAATGACATAAATAATTCCTCCAAGAACCAAAGTATTTTTTTCCCCTTTCTTTAACAGTTTCTGCTTCCATTGATTCGCTCAATCATATCGAATATTACACCAGCCATGTTTTGCATTTCAAAAGTCTTGGATCGCAAAATCCTGACGAGAACTCCTCCAGTATTCAGGGTGGGTAAACTTTTACTTCCGACCATCTGGTTTTCATCCTTCACACTCAGTAAGATCTACAATCGAATATGAATTATTAAAAAGAACGAATACAAGTTAAGTTGCACGGACGATGATATCAGCTATTACAGTGACTTTAGATAAAAACGCTTCTAAAATACTTTCAGGCTGATACAATATCATATCAAGATCACGTGATTGTACTCAATAATATAAAGGCATGAAATAGTTTCATTTAGAGTACATATCAACTTGTTAGTTTCATCACAAGGCCCAGTAATCTGTGAAATGTGAAATACGCACGCAGGCTGTCGAGAACATTGGGTCAGTGAGACACGTGACATCAAAACATAAAATAAAAATACTGTGACGCGAATGGTTCCAAAAATTCTCCACACTTTAAGCTCCCTCCCCTGTTAGCGCAATAGAACCACTGTCCTCTCTTCTGATTGTTTTGTTGACAAATCTCAATGTTATTCTAACTGTTCATTGTTAGCAATTAATCTCAATGAAAGTCGTTTGTTCCTCCCAGCTCTCCGCGATTACGACGATGCTAAGACTACAGACAATGATTGTAAGGGCGATCACTTGCTGCTGGACCGTGTTCATGATGATTTCTTCACACGGGAAAGTGCCGGCGGTGATATGTGAATTCTGGGTGAGATAGAGATTTATTTATCTCCTCAGCCTGTCCTCTGTATTGTTGGTGACTTTCTTACTCTCTGCTTATATCGGTTCTGAAATGCCTGATAGTCCATTGGATGATCTGCGGAGTCTCTCACTAACGGGATACGCGCTGCTTGAAAGGTTGGGTAGACAGGTTGTTCGAAGGGTTGTGCGCTCCATCCATCATCTCGACTTAGTATATGCACGTTTGTGATTGTTGGATTGCGGCCAACAGCGTTCTCAGATAAGTCACGGGGTTAGTTGTGTATCTTCAGGGATGCGTTGGAAACATCCCTGAATTGATTTTCCTCCTCCTTCTGGGAGAAATCGGCCTCCTCCACCTCCCGCCACTGACTTCGGAGCAGATGATTACTTCTGAGTATTCCTTCCCTCACCTGCTCACATTTGCGGAATGAACTGGATCTGTTTTAAAGTTCATTCATATTGGCGATGGAACAAACATTTGTTTGGTGTATGCTCCTCTTGAGGTGATACCATTTATTTCATTAATTTATTGGATATGGGCGTCGCTGGCTTGGCCAGCATTTATTGCCCAAACACAATTGTCTTTGCGAAGGTTGTGGTGAGCTTCCTTCTTTGTAGCCCCGCTATTGTAGGTACCTGCTCAGTGCTGTTGGACACAGGATTCCAGGATTCTGAGCCAGCGACACAGAAGGAAAGGCGATAAATTTCCAAGTCAGAAAGGCTTGTGACTTGAAGGGACATTACAAATGTTGGTGATCTCATGTATGCTACACCCGTGTCGTGCTAAATGGCCCTGGTCCGGCGCTCAGAAGGTGCTGCCACAGGGGCGTTAGTGAGATTCTGCAGTGCCTCCTACAGATGGTGCGCATTGATGCTACTATTCGTCGATGTGATGGGAGGGAATGTTTGTGGAAGGGTTATCAATCAAGCAGAGTTCCTAGTTCTGTACGTTGACGAGCTTCTTGGGTGTTGTTAGTGGTGCAATCGTCCAGTCAAGTGGAGACTATTCCATTAGGCTCCTGACTTGTGCCTTGTCGATTATGTACAGGTTCTCTGGAGTCAGGAGTTGAGTTGCTCGCCTCAGAGTTCCAGCATCTGACATGCTCTTGTAGTCAAAGTGTTTACCTGGCTATTCCAGTTCAATTGATGGTCAATTGTAAGCCCCAAGATTTTGATAGCAGGATTCAGAGATGAGCATGCCATTAAATGTCAAGGGGTGTTGGTTAGATTCTCTCTCGTGGGATATCGTAATTGTCTGGCACCTTGGTGGAGTGAATGCTACTTGTCGCATGTCACCCCAAGAGTGGATATTGTGTAAATTGTGCTGCATTTAGTCATGGACAATTTCAGAACCTGAGCTGTTGTGAATGGTGATGATCATTGTGCAATCTACAGCGAACAACCCATCCTCTCACCTTCTGATGAAAGGAAGGTCATTCATGAAGCAGTTGAAGATGACTGGGCCGAGGGCACTACTCTGAGGGACTCCTGCAGTGGTGCCCTATAACTGAGATGCATGGCCTCCAAAAACCACAGCCATCTTCCTCTGTGGTATATATTACTCCAAGCAACGGCGAGTTTGTTTTTTCATTCCCTTGGATCCCAAAGACTCCAGTTTTGCTCGGGCTACGCTCGGTCACATAACGCCTTGATTTCAAAGGCAGTCACTGTCCCCTCACCTTGGCAGTTCAGATTTGTTGTCCATGTTTGATCTAAGGCCGAAAATAATAATGAAGCTCAGTGACCCCGTCAAAACCCATACTGATCGTCACTGAGCAGGAGATTGCTAAGCATGAGACGCTTCTGATTTTACTGATGATGGAGACTAGACTGATTGGGCTCGAGTTGGCTTTATTCGTTAATAAAATTAATGCTGTTGGGTGTGATTTTCTCACTTGTTCAGACCCCAAGCGGCAATACGTCGAGTGCTTAACATGAAACATCGGACTTTGCAGGACGTCGTCTGTTGCCTCACAGCGGCACAACACAGCCCGGGCAAAAATAAACACCATTTCTCTTTCACTCATGAATAAATAAATTCTAACCTCTTCATGCTGCTGTCACACACCCACGCACATGCTCACTCGTGCGCACACACACACACCAGGCACCGGAAATGCACCCGCTCTCAGCCCTTTACTAACCAATAATATGTTCATCCTAAGTGCATAACACTCAGGTTATTTTTGATCACGCCTTATCGGCCCCTCCCATTCCTGATATGATTGGCAATGTCCTCTGTGAAACCTTCACAAGCCCACCCAATCTGTCCCCAGAAAGCAGTGAGGGTGTTGCTCAAACTTTACAACATATACATTAAACTGGTAAAGCCAATGCTTCATTACCGGCTACAAGCTTGTTCCGCATAGTTGGGGAGTATGCAGCCCTCTCTGGTTTTTACCATCTCATTACATGGAGTTGTTCTGATGCTTTTAATGATGCTGAAATTATCAATGAGAACTTGCTGTTTTTTGTTTCTCTAGAAACAACAACAACAACAAAAATCTAGTTGATTTGGAAATATTCTGAAGAAGAAAATGAATGCATGGCCTTCATTTCGATGATGGTAGACATAGTTGCATCACTCACTCTAAAGCAATACTATTTTAACCCATCTTTCAGGTAAAATACATCGACAAATCGAGGATGCGAAGCCCCAGGCGTGTGAATCGCTGTGTAGAATCTGAGGGAACGCCCTTAAGTTTTCAAAAAATACATCCATCTCGAAGATGCTTACCTTTCCGACATAAACATGTTATGAGAAAAAAAGCGAACGTTACCTTGTGTGGAGACATCTAGATTCGTTTCTTAAATCTATAATTTATCTTAAAAAGTATGAATAAATACTGTCTAATCAGAATTGTAGGACAAAGGGATTTTTTTCGCGCATTTTCATGTATATATTCAAACTGTACCACACTCCGCTGTATCGACAATACAACCCATCAAGAGAATCGAAGAACCGATGACTATCATTACAAGTTATTTTCAGCTCCATTTTCTAAGATTTGTTTTTTTTCCCAAATGCCTTAAAAAGAAGGATTAGAACAGAGAAATAAATGGAATATCTGTTTTCCATCCATTTAATGTACTTTCTCTCTAGACTGCCACATATTGGGTACACAGAGAGCTGCATTCTCAAAGCAGCTCAAAACAACACGATGTTGCTTGACAGCACAACATATAACTCTCGGGTTATCGAGTCTGGAGGGAGGCAGGAAAACAATCAGAATTCAGTATGTCTCCAATACTTTATTTCTAAAAAATAACTATTCAGTTACCCATCATTGGAGCTCAGTACTAACTGACTCAGGAGAAACAAATCACCGTGCACTATCCCCAGCAGCAGTTATTATAGTTCCATGAGGTTGGCCATTGTATCAGGCATGACGACATGCTGAGGGCCACCATTATAATAAATACAGCACAAAATAGAGAAAAAATGTTCAAATAATGAGATAACATAGACTGAGAGAGAAACAATGCTCATCTTTCCTGTCTGTGAAAGGGTCATGCGCCGTAGTGATTAAGTAAAACCTCAGCTCTAGCACTCTGTGTTCTGTCCCTGTGAACTTGCTGTGCTCTGTACGCTCAGGGCCAAAATTCTTCCTTCTCTGAAAGGCTGGTGGAAAAATAATTGCACTTGGTGTTTTAGACCAATCTTCCAGCTGCCGGATCGGAATCACCAGCAGTTTGGAATTTCGTCCAAGTCTTCACCTGTAGCGAGAAACCAACAGTTGACATCAAGCCATCCTTCCCCAGACACTCTCGACACGCCATGTACGCTGGAGTTATGCTCACAAAAAACTAATTCACCCTCAAGCCACACTGTACTCGAGCATATTCCGCATCCTTCCAAATTTCCGTAACACTCAAGACGCTCTTCGTTCTTTTACTGCCAATGGGCAAAAATACTGGAAATCCCTCCGAGCCGCACAGAGAATGTATCTACACCACAGGAATTTGGCTCCCACCATAAATATCAGGGCAATTGGCAATGGGCAGGATATAGTGGCCTAGCTAGTGATGCAAGACCACGCAAATGCCTTTATAAAAATGGTGTCGCTGTCCGACACATCATTCCCACTTCTTCCTATCACTAATCTTTGGAAAGACATTTAAAATTCTCTTCCGACATTACGCAACATGTTTAACCATTTCCAGTATCCTGGCTTTTCCGCTGCTGCCAGACCTGCTGAGTTTTTCCAGATAATTCTGTTTTTGTTTTGGATTTCCAGCATCTGCAGTTTTTTTGTTTTTATCCAGTATCCTGGCCTTCACTAATTATGTTTCACAATGGACATCCAGTTCCCTTACAACAACCAGGACATTGAACTACATCTGTATCACCGTTCCTTCATTGTCGATGGTTTAGGGTCCTGGAATTCCCTTCCTTACAACACTATAATTAAAGGGCAATTAGGAATCAGCAACAAATGCTGAATTTACCACTGACTCCCGCATACCACGAAAGAATAAAAAAGTGATGCATTCTTCCCTCAGCAGAACAGCCAATCCCCCTACAACTCTATCTTCACCAGGTCTCCCAATCCCTCTAAGCCTCATCCATCACGACGACATTCAGTCCCCCTGCAAATCCATCCATCATCAGGACATCCAGTTCGTCTACACACACATACCTCAGAGATACAACTGGTCCCTCTGAACATGCATTGTTCAACAACACATCCAGTTTCACTATGCCAACATCCCTCAGAAAGACATTCAGTCCTTCTTTACCTCCATCACTCGCCAGGACTTGCAGTGCCTCTGTGCAACATACCCTCACCAGGATATCATGTTCCTCTACACCTCAATTCCCCAGCAGGAAATCAAACCCCTCCACATCTCCATCCCTCTCCAGGGCACACAGTCCTTCCACCTCTCCATGCCTCACGAGGAAATTCACTCCCTCTGCACCTCCGTCTACCAGCAGGGTATTCAGAACCTCTACCCCTTCATCTTCACCTGGAAGACCAATCTCACTTCACCTCCATCCCACAATACGACCGGCAGTCACTTTTCACCTCCATCCATCACCAGGGCATGCAGTTATTCTGCACATCCGACGCTCAACAGCATGCACTTTCCCTCTAAACTTTCATCCCTCAGCCAGGCACACAGTAAGTCTGCATTCCCATTACTCAGTCGGACATCTAGCCTGTCCAGGCCACCTCATTCACCCCTGGCATCCGGTCCCTCTACATTTCTCCTTCCGCGGACATCCAGTCCTTCTACACTTTCACTCTTCAACAGTGAGGATGAGCGACTATGAGATGGTGGAGTTCTTCATGATGATAGAGAGTGACGTATTTGATTCTGAAACAAGGGCCCTGAAAGTTAATGGAGGAGGCGACGATGGTATGGGGTGCGGCCTGCCTATGCTGGATTTGGAAACGTTGTTTGGAGGGATGACGGTGGATGGGCAGTGACGGATATTGAGGGACGCTTCTGTTGGCTGTAACAGTAGTTTGTTCATGTCTGGCACAAGGGAGAGATAGAAATGTTGTCCGAACCATGGCTTACAGGGGAAATTGGGGATAGTGTTGGTTCCAAGGAAGAGGCAGACAAGTTGGGGGGAAAAAAAGAAAAAGTCATGAGGATTTGGAGCACTTTAGAGTTCATCAGGGGAAGACCAGGGTATTGATTAATTAGGCGAGGGTGGAGTGTGAGAGTAGGCTTGCAGGAACATATCAGCTGTCTGTTAACGCTTCTACAGAGGAGGGAAGGGTTGGTGGATACACGTGCAGGTCTCTTACAGTCAGAAGCAGGGGATTTATGATTGGGAACGGAGGGGTGGCTGACCAACTAGATGGATATTTTGGTTCTGACTTCACAAATGAGGACGCAGGTGGCGTGCCAGAAATGTTGGGGAGCAGGGTATAGAGTGTGAGGGAGGAGCTGTATGGGACCAGTATGGGCACGGAATTGGTGTTGGGGGGATTGATGGGATTGAGGAGCCGTGGAATCCCGGGGCCTGATGATCTACGTCCCAGTGTCATTGGGGAGGTCGCCCTTTAAGTGGTGGATGCCCTGGTGGTCATCTTCCGAGATTCTATAGTGTTGGGTATAGTTATTGCGGGTTGGAGTTTACCTAACGGAACGGCAAAATTTGCAAGGGGACTTAGAGAGAAGGCGGGGAGTTGTAGACCAGTCGACCTGACATCGGTGCTGTGGAGAATTCACGATTCCGTTTTGGAATATTTGTTAGCTGAGCCCTTGGGAAGCAGTGGCAGAATCGGACAGAGTCAGAGATGGACAGAAGACTGGTTGGCAGACAAGAATCAGGGAGCGGTCATGAGCAGGTCTTTTACCGAATGGCAGGCAGTGAATACAACGGTGCTGTGGGGGTCATTGCTGCGATCCCAGTTATTCACGGTGCGTGTCGATGATTTGGATGAGGGAGCTGGGCGTGGTGTCTCTGAATTTGCAAATGGTGCTGGTTGCGAGGCTGAGCAGTGTGGAGGATGCAGAGATGCTTCGGTGTGATTTGGACAGGGTGAGTGGGTGGGCAGCTGCATGCCAGAAGCAGTCTTCTGGCGATGGTTGTGAGTTTGTCCACTCTGGTCGCAGGGATGTGAGGGCAGATCGTTATCTGAATGGCTTTGAATTGAGTGAGGGGAGTGTGCAATGAGGTATGGGTGGCCTTGTGCACCGTTCGCTGAGGGTAAGCATGCGAGTGCAGTGGTCGGTGGGGGAGCTGGATGGTGTGTTGGCCTTCGTAGCTGGAGGATTCGAGTAAAGGAGGGGGGATTTCTTGCTGCAATTATACAGACAATCCAATTTCACATCCGAGTGACACAAACATTGCTCATCATAACAAGGAGACACAGGGAAGGCACATTCTAGGGAGGTAATTTACACTAGTGAAGTAGAAGGGAATAACACACTTGCCCAGGCTGTGCAAGTCCATTTCCCTAACCTCCCAAACTCTGCCCATACGTATTGGTAGACCCGAAAATCCAGATCAGAGGTGGACACAGCCTGTTGATTGTCTTTACCTTGACGGGCGGCCTCTGGAGGGCCGAGACCTGGAGGTGCCCGGCCTGCTTTAGTGGTCCTGCTATGTGGCAGTGATACCCTCCTCGGCATGTGGAGCTGGGGCTGCTGAGGTCACAGGAAGTGAGGATTCGCAGAGGATAGGTGCTCGCGGAGCCATCTGATTGTATAGACACGGTGATGTGCATTGGCGGATCATCCTGCATATTGGTGCCTGAAAGTCCTTGGTTGATTCATTGGCTGTGTGCGTGAGTTAATGTGTGTGTATGTGCCTGCGTGTGCATGCGTGTGTATGTTCATTTGTGTGTTCATGAATGTGTGTGTGGTAGAGAGAGGGAGAGGCGTGTGTGTTTATTCCTGTCTATATTACTGTGTGTGAGAACGTGCGTTTGTCTTAAAATTTCTGCGAATGTGAAAATTCACATGTGTTTATGTACCTGATTTATGTGTATTGCTGTTAGTTTGTGCGTGTGTGCTTTTCTGTGTGTTTGTGTGTCAGGGGCTGCTTGTGAGATCTTGTGGGTGAGCATGAGTACCTCTGCTTGTGAAAGTAATTTTGTGAGCATGTGTGCATCCTTTTTTGTGTGACTATGTGTGCATTCATATGTATGTCTGTGCATTTGTGCGTTTTTGTGACTTTTTGTGTGTGTGTGCGTGTTCTGACTTTGTGTGTATTTATATGTGTGTTTGTGTGAGTGTGTGTTTCTTTGCTCATGTGAGAGAGAGATAGAGAGATAGGGAGAGAGTTTAAGTGAAACATAGGAACATAGAAATATAGAAATTAGGAGCAGGAGTGGGCCATACGGCCCTTCGAGCCTGCTCCGCCATTCATTATGATCATTGCTGATCATCCAGCTCAATATCCTGCTCCAGCTTTATCCCAATATCCTTTGATCCATTTCACCCCAAGAGCTATATCAACTCTTCCTTTAAAACATGCAATGTTTTGGCCTGTACTAATTCATGAAGCAGCGAACTCCACAGGCTCAGGTACGATAGAGGTGTTGAAAACGCAGCTTGACAAATGCATGATTAGGATGGGAATAGAGGGATACGGACACCGGAAGAGCAAAATGTTTTAGTTGACGGGCAATATGATCGGCGCAGGCTTGGAGGGCCGAAGGGCCTGTTCCTGTGCTGTACTTTTCTTTGTTCTATGACATCCATTCCCTCTACCTCTCCAGACCACATCGGAACAATCAATCCTTCTGCAAGTTCATCCCTCACCAATACACTAAGTCGCTCTATAACTCTATCACTCAGTTGGAAATCCATTCCCTCTAACACCTCAGCTTCTGTTAAGGACAGCCTGGCACGTGCCCCACGACCACGATCTCTCAGCTTTCCGTTCATATCCAGTGCAGCACAATACTTGGAGAAGCCATTTTGACAGAATACACCTCTGTCTCTTCTCGGAACAGGTAGCATCAATCTCCCCCACATCCCTATTCATTATTATTCACCAAGATTACAAGTGGATATTTGCCCTCCAACCTTACTAGGAATTCTGTGGATTGCTTCACCGCTGCTCCCATCCCCGCCACGCATACGACCCATCTTTTTTATTCATATACGTCCGTCCAAATAATTGCCTTGTAACAGCAGCAAACTTCATCTGTCGAAACTGTACTCTCATTGGAAAAATCACCTTTGCGTCTACAGCATTTCTCCAACGAAATCAGAATAATTATATTGAAATTCTTAAGAGTCCTAGCTATCCCTGTGTTTACGTGAAGGGAACGTTATTTCTGATGTTTTGATTGCTATGTTATTCTGCCTTTACTTTACTGGTGTTGACTGGGAATAGACCACCTATCTATTATATAAAGTAATTCAATTCCTGTACTCCCTATGCATGACTCATCTGTGAGGCCTCCCGCTTCCTCCCTCGACTTCTTATTTCCATTTCTGGGGATAGACTGCTTGCAGTGCATGCTACAATGCTACCACCATGCACACCAATCTTTATCATAACTCCTGCCATTCTGCTTCCTGTAATTTCTCAGTTGATTTTTCACATTCCTCCGCCTTCATCACATCTGTATTAATTGGGCCATGTTCCACAGCGCTACTATAGAAATTCCTTCCTCCCTGCTCTCCCCATAAGTCCGCTTCATTGGGGCACACAGGGATCTCGACCATGACGGTCCCATATCCTGCACTTCCGCCCTCGACCTGCTCCTCTACATCAGCATCATGCTAGACTCCCATTTATACCCACTTTCCACAACCCTAAAGATCAATTATTTTATTGTCTTTGCAATTTGCACCTACTACGTCAGGAAATGCACTTTCTTTGTCGCCTGCTCTCTTTCGCTAATCATAAGTGGACCGTTTTTCCTCCGGGACTCAGCTTTATTTCTGTATGAAACTGCAGAGCCCCCCGTAGAGGAATAATATATTTCATCCACATGCGGTACATGCAGAACACTCTTTCCCTGTTCACTTTTCATTTTTCAGGTCAACAACAATTCCATCCTGGTGAAGTAGTCATGTTGGTGGTACTGCTTCTGCTTTCCAATACTGCATTCATTGAACATGCGGATATTACTACAACTCACTAATGAGCCATTTTGTATCAAAGTTAGACGTTGTACTGATCTGTCACTCAGCAACGTGGCAAATTATGTATGGAATTTAAAAGCAATTTAGTGCAGTCAGTGGAGGCCTGTAATAAGTACAAAACATGCTGGAAAAGCTCAGCAGGACTGGCAGCTTCCGTGGACTGAGGAACAGAGTTAACGTTGCCATCCAACATGTTTCTTCTTTGGAATTCAGAGTGCGAAAAAAAAAGCGGAGTTCTTATTATCTGAACAGATGCTGCCAGAACTACGGAAATTATTCGAACATGTTCTGTTGTTTAAATGAAGGTGGCATCTTGCTACCTGTTCTGTTGAGCCCTCTACTTGGTCGCTGTATTGCAAAGTGCAAACTAATGTTTGATATGAAGTAAGAACTATGAACATAATTGGTTTTCAAGGCTGCCTGAGACACGGCAATGCATTAAAAGAAATTGAACTGTGCTGCTATGTATGTCAAATTGCAGGAGTCACTGAAGGGGCATATTTTGTTTATAAGGTACATATCTTTTTTTGTAAAACTGAAGTAATGAATAGTTTCCATTGTCTGTTATCCAAATTGTGACAGTAATTATATTCTTTCCTGTCCCCACTACTACCTGTTTGTGTTTGACGTTTTCCAGCTCGTATATAAAATCTGCAGTGACGTGGCTACAAGGAAAGAAAGGCTGGGACCTGATTATCGAATGGCATTGAACACTCAGGTAGAACAGGCAGATGTAGTGGATAGCACAGTTAATAAAACAGTATTAATACTATAGTGAGAGATAACCTTGGATCCGAACATAAATGCATGGAATTAACTGAGGTGGAATTAACAACCAGCAAGCTCCAAAAACGATGCATGAAACAGCAACTGTAATGTAAATCATAAAATAAATCAGGATATTTTTAGTGCGTGTAACAAGAATAATACCATAATCACGGAATCACAGAATCGGAATCACAGCATCTTAGCGCAGAAGAGGCCATTCGGCCCATTGAGTCTGCAACGACACACGATTACAACCAGAACTAACAGCCTAATTCTATTTCCCAGAAATGGCCCATAGCCTTGAATGTTATGACGTGCCAAATGTTCATCCAGGTCCTTTTTAAAGTACGTGAGGCAACACGCCACCACCACCCTTCCAGACAGCACATTACAGACCGACACCACCCGCTGGTAAAAATAAAGTTTTTCCTCACACCCCCCCTAAACTTCCTATCCCTCACCTTTAACGTATGCCCTCTTGAGACTTCAACTAGGGGAACATCTATTCCCTATCCAACCTGCCCATGCCCCTTATAACCTTGTACACCTCGATCATGTCGTCCCTTAGTCTTCTCTGCCCCAACGAAAACAACACAAGTCTATCCAACCTCTCTACAGAGCTTAAATGTTTCATCCCAGGCAACATCCTGGTGAATCTCCTTTGCACCATCTCCAGTGCAAACACATCCTTCCTATAATGTGGCGACCAGAAATGCACATAGTACTCCAGCTGTGGTCTCAACAATGTTCTATAAAACTCCAACATGTCCTCCCTCCTTTTCTAATCTATGCCTTGTTTAATAAAGGCAAGTCTCCCATATGCCTTTCTCACAGTCCCAATAACGTGCCTCTCTGCCTTCAGGGAACTATGGAAACATACGCCAAGGTTCCTTTCTTCCTCAGAACTTCCTAGTGACATTTTGTTCATTGAATACTTCCTTGACAAAGTCATCTTTCCAATGTGTATAACCTCACACTTTTCATGGTTAAATTCCATCTGTTTCTTATCTGCCCATTTGACCATCCCATCTATATCTTACTGTACCACAAGATACTGAACCTCACTGTTAACCACCCGGCCAATCTTTGTGTCATACGCAAAATTACTAATCCTAAGCCCCGCAAAATCAATTATGTCGTTCATATTATTTACAAAAAATAGTGGACCGAGCACACATCCCTGAGGTACGCCACTGGGTGGACCTGGCTTCCAGCCACTAAAGCATCCTTATGTCATCACGTTCTGCCTCCTTCAACTTAACCAATTTTGAATCCACCTTATCAAATAACCCTGAATCCTATGTGCATTTGCATTCTTTATAAGTCTCCCATGTGGGACCTTGTCACAAGCTTTGCTGAAATCCATTTAAACTATTTCAACTACACCACCATCAGCTACACATCTAGTCACCTCCTCAAAAAACTCAATCAAACTTGTTAGGCATGACCTCACTCTGACAAAGCCATGCTGACTATCCCTGAGCAAACCTTGCCTTTCCAAGTGGAAACAGGGACTCTCCTTCAGAACTTTCTCCAACAGTTTCCCTATCACTGACCTGAGACTCACTGGCCTGTTCTTTCCTGGCTTATATCAATAACCATGAGGATGTTCGAGGTCTAATAAACTGGGAAATGCTAATCTGTACTAATGTTGTGTAGGTAGATATATTGGGGTGTATGTAAGGTGGTTTCCCGAACTTGCACGTTGAAGAACCAACTCGACAACTGGCAATTTTAGATCTAGTATCGTGCAATTAATGGTCCGAATTAATACTTCTGTTTGTAACTACCCTTTAGGAAAGAGAGAACATAAATCGCAAAAAAACAACGCCTTGATTCACAACGTGTTTTTGTTCAATGGGATATTCGTCTAAAAGGCAAAGGAATATGTGATTGCACGATCTTCAAGTTGACTTTGTTATTGCAAAGCTTTGTTAAAAGGCATGATTATAGACAGTCAATAGCTAACACTTAAGGAACGCGTGCATAGTTTACCAGAAAAATACATTCATTTAATGCAATAAGGCCAATCAAGGAATGTGTTTCAGCCGTGGCTAATTTATTAAATATAGGATTACATTGAGTCAAAGGAAGAAGCGTACAAATTTGCAAAAATGGTAAGCTTGAGAATTGGAAGCATTTTAAATTCCGCAAAGGGGAAACAAAAACAGAGAGAATCTTCACAGAATCACGGAATAACACAGTGCAGAAGAGGCAATTCGGCCAATCGAATCTGCACTGGTACGTGAGCAACACCTGGCTTAATTAAGGGGAAAAGATTATAAGGCAAAAGTAGCGGCAAACATTAAAATATAGATTGTTAAACATCCTACAGGCAAGCATAAAGGAAAATACTTGTGAATAAACGTCAAATATGGGCCCATTACCTAAGGATTATTGAGAATTTATAATGCAGAATAAGGAAATGACCCAGAAGCTATACAAATATATTGTGCATGTCTTTATGGAGGAAAATATTAAAACCTCCAAGAAACACTGGAGGAGCGGGGGACTACTCTTAGCGAGGAAATTCATGATATTAATATTCGTCTTGAAAATAAAACTGGAGAAATTACTGGCCTTTAAAAAAAATGGTTCCCTTTGAGTTGAAGTTCTGCATCCAAATAAATTGAAAGATGTAGTTTAGAGATAGGAGATGCAATGGCGATCATCATTCAAATTTGATAGATTCTGGAATGAAATCTGCTGATCGGAATGTGCCAAATGTAACCAAGTTATTTAAGATAATTAGGAGAGAGTAAATGGCGAACTACAGGTGTTAGCCTGACATCAGTAGTAAGGAAAATTCTAGTATTCCTAATGGAGAATGTGAACTTTATAGACCGAGGAAATAATCGGAGGGTTAGCCCGAGTCAGCATTGAATTATAACAGGGAAATCGCGATTAATAAATTTGATGGAATTTTCTGAGAATGTGCCCAAGCAGAACAGGTCACGGTCATGCTCTGCAAGTGGAATGTTTAGAATTTCAGAAAGGCTTTAGTAAGTTCCCACACGCGAGGCTGGTAAGCAAAATTAGATGCATGAAATTGCGGGGGTGGGGCGATGGTGGGGGTTGGAGGGGGTGTGGTATTAAAGCCTGCATTGTGAACTGGTTAAGAGTCACAAAACAGAGACCAGGAATAATTAAATATTTTCAGGTCGGCAGGCTGTGACTAATTTGGAACTGCAAGATTAATTCCCTGGGATCCAGTTATTTAAAATCAATATCAATGATTCGGATCTGTGGATTAAAGGCAATATTTCCAAATTTACAGATGACACAAAACAAGGTCGGAATCGCAATTTTGAGATGGATGCAATGTGGTTTGCAGAAGCTAAGCGAGTGGGTGTAGGTACCGCAGATGGAATACCATGTGCAGAAATACGATGTTATCCACCTTCGTCGGAAAAAAAGAGAAATACCGTGTGTTGCTAAAATGTTCAGAGAGTGGGAAGTGTGCCATTGGGTATACTTGTTCATGAATCACTGAAAGCTAACATGGAGGCACATCCAGCAGTTAAGGAGCTAAATAGCACATTGGCTTTTGAAGGAAAAAAATTGAGTGCAAGGTAAAATATTTATTTATATAATTTAATCGTTATATTTGCAGAATAGGAATGGCAACGAAGTTTCACCAAATTAATTCATTAAATGGAGGGATTGTCATATGAGGAAATATTAAATAAAAATACATTTAATATCCAGAGTTTAGAAGGTGTGAGGCGATCGCATTCAAACAAAATAAAATCTAACAATGTTAGGCAAGGCTGATGCTGGAAGGATTGTTCACCTGGATCGCGAGTCGAGAAACAGGGGAGGCATTATCTCAATTAAGAACAGGCCATTTAGGACAGGTATGAGGAGGCAGTTCTGAAAGGAGAGCGTGGAGAATCTTTAGAATTCTCTGCCCTAGAGGGCTGTGGAGGCTCAGTCAATGCGTATTCAACGGACCGATGTCAATAGGTTTCTAAAGTTAATCAAGGGATACAAGAAAATGCAGGAAAATCGTGTTGAATGCGAATATCACCCACTATTTCATTGGTTGGCGGGAGGTCCCGAAGGTCAGAGTGGCTTACACCTTCTCCTATTTCTTCCTCAGTGCAGATATGACAGCTCAGTACTGGGACATCAATTAGGTTATATAAATCATCACGACAGCAGAATAGTATTCATCCACATTTTTCGAACATGCAGCCTCGAAATCTACTTCACTCTACCAATCGTTCAAAGGAAAATGTTCATGATTCAACGACATGAGTCATGAGCAGCCACATACAACTAAAATGGAGCTGCCAACACGGTGAAGTGACAGCACATGTCTCCTTGTATGCTGAATTGCGGAATCAGCATGAAATGTGCAGAGCTAAGCTATGCCAAAGCCAATGGATCAGCTCAAAACTCTGTAGGCCTGCCACATCTATCGAGAATGGTCGTAGGTAATAAAACAACTAACATTCTGAGGCTCGTCCACGCTGACCAATCCACTTCCAGGATTATTAAATGACAGTGATGAAGCATTTGATCCTATCTTCCTCCAGAAGCCCCCTCGCATCACAAATGCTTGCCTGGAAACAAATATTTTAAATAATTGTCGTAGATACGAGTTCTCCTCTGAAAGCAAGGTACATGCGATGTGATCATTGATTTTGCCAAAAGTTTTCTCTGAATAATTAGCTTCGGACATTCTTTAAATCTCAGTCAAAACATTCAGTCGACGGCGTGGAGTTTGGTGGGATATTTATACGAAGTGAGGCTGTGGGATGGTGTTGCGCACTCTGCACGGGATTTAGTCGCACCTCACACAAAAACCAGCGTCCTTTCTGTTTACGGTGGACAACCCTCTGAACCCCAGGGCAGCGTTTATGTAATTGGACACATTTGTCTCCTAGGCCCAAACATCGTTTGGTCCTTTATAAATATCGTCCCTCCAACACAAAGCTATCAGTCTTGATTTCCGCCGAAGGCTGGACAATATTCAGCAATATTCCTGTCTCAACAGGCTCTGAAGCCATCCATTCCAATATAAAACAATGTCTGGACAACTTTCCCGCTTTGACTGATAGGTGGCAACAGACTATTTCACCATGCCGGTTCCAGGTAATTTCCAACAAAATTAATTCGAAACATCTCCTCTTACATTTCAGTGACATCAACACCAACAAATCTTCTACCTAAAATATGCTAAGGAATGTTAATATGTAGCTCCATAACCGGCGAGCAATATGAATATTGTGCTCGGAAGTCCAGGTAAGTGCTTGAATATACTGTGGCGAGTAATTCATCACCTTCATCCCCAATGCTTGCTCAACCATCAATAAGTAGGAACTGTTCATTTCCATGGACTAATTCCGACTTTCCTAGATCAGCCAAGCTCAAGCAACACATAACAAGCTCGAGAGGATTGGAATCAAAGCGTGCCTTACTCACTACATTAAGCATTCTCATTCTCCACCGCCTGCGTACACTGACAGCAAGGAGTGCCATCCACAGGATGCATGGAGACCCTCGACAATTACCTCAAGGGCAGCAGAAACATGAGTCCACAACTAGCTGCATGTTGCGCTCGAAGGCGCACAGCATCATCACTAGTGTACATATTACCATGTCTTCATTGTCACTGCACCAACATCTTTGAGAATACTCCCTTAAATCACTGAGAGTGCACCATAGTTACACTTAATGGGGTACATCAATGTGGTCAACCTTCGAAATTGCAGTCAGGTGTGGACAAAAAATGGCGGAGTTTCTAGCGAAGCTCAGATCCTTAGAGTTTATACATCCTATTCCTATTGCTACCACTAATTCTACTACTGCTAATACTACTACTAGTTCTACTAATACCACTACTAATGCTACTAATACAATTAATAATAATAATACTAATAGTAATAATTATAACAATGATAATAATAATAACGATGATGATAACAATTATTATCATCATCATCGTAACAGCAATAATACGACTACCGCATCGAATTCTATTTCCACTATTTCTCATACAAATATTAAAAATAATAACATAAAAAGTACATCACAGTCGGGAGTCATTCCAACCATGATTTTTATTGGCCAGAATGGAGCTATGGAACATAATTTAATTTTCAACACTCATCCTTAGCCCCAAGGTTTCGATAGTTCAGATGATTTTTTTTGTTATGCGATGATAAGTTATGCGTCGAGAATAAATCCAGGCAGCGCATTCCGGATACTCACCAACCTGTGGCAGAAAGTAGTTCACCTCAACTAAATTCTAATTCGTTCATTATGTTTTGATTTATTTATACGCCCCCTCGTTATTGACAATGTTTCAATGAGAAATATGGGCTTCCTCTCCACTATATCTGCCACAATAAAACTTCATCATAGTTTGGTAGAGCTCAATTAAACCTTCACATAGTCTGTGATGTTTTAACAGCCCCAACACATGAAATCTTTCCACATAGATATCATTTTATATTTGTGACAAAATCGCCCATTTCCCTCCTCCGTCCGCTTTCTCATTTGATCACGTTCTTCCTGTAACACAGTCACCAGGAATGTGAAAGTACACTAGTAGAATAGATAGGTTTTTCGAATCATTCTAGCTCAATATTCCTGAAGTCATATCCTATACATTGAACAAGAATGGAAAATATGTTGTACGACCCCTGTTGTTGAATATTCTTAGGGAGAATAAAAACCGACAAAGAGCTGGACTGACTGGCTTCCTTACTCTTAAATTCCGCGGAATTTGTTTCCATCGCCTTTTTAGGGTGTACATTACAGATCATCACAACAAATCTATTCATCTCCTTTCGGAAAAGGCCAGACATTCCAGGTTCTAATACTTGTGCTTTCATGAACAGCGTTGTGTTCACTCCATGGTCTGAGCTGACTGAAACTCGAATAGAATAACAGAGGAAAGGAGACTGACCCCTTCCCGCAGAGAAAACTTCGGTTTGGGGAGGAATATTGGTAGAGACAGAGGGAGAGGCGGGCGGTGAAGGGGAGAGTGGTGGGAGAGAGAGAGAGAGAGAGAAACAGAGAGAGAGAGAGAGATAGAGAAGGTAGAGAAACAGGGAAAAATTAGGTGTGAAAAAAATTGCGACGAGAAAGGAGACGGTGGGGGAAGGACGACATCTCTGGGCGGTGCATGGTGGGTAGATTTGTTGCTGCTACAATCAGCATTGACAAAAAAAGCCCACTCTTCATGATTTGGTTTTTGTACTGTTAAAATTGAAGGTGCACGTTTTGCAAATTGATGGTGACTATTACAATGTGAAAGGACACAGTTAGATTGAAAGACACATGTACTGCATGGCATGATCAGCAATCTCAATTATGGAGTTAAATGCAGCAAAGGCAATTGGATTTTCTACAGTTAGACCTGCGTTTTTGTGGAATAATTTGTGATCAGCAAAAGTCCCTGATTGTGACTCGTTTCCAAGGTTCTTGATTATTCACTTCTCAACAGCAATGCTTACAGAGAATTTAATTGCTCTAGTTATAAACCTGCCTGCTTCAGTCTAACTATCTGTCTATCAATGTTCCATTATTTACCTCATCCTTAGTGGAAAGAATATGGAAGAGCCAGAATGTATTGATCATCGCAAATGGCCCACTTATTTAACCGCTACAGTCCAAGTGATCTGGGTATACCATTGGAAATGTTGACGGGAAAGTGAGCTGCCGGGATTTTTTGCCCAGCTTCAATGTTTAAAAGACTGATTAATTTCCAGGTGTAGAAGGTACATGCCTTGGACGGGAGATAGCAGCTATTAGTGTCCGCATACAGCTGCTGTTTTTGTCCTTTTCGGACGTCAACATCTTGGGTTTTTAATTTGCTTTCCAAGTATGTTTGGCATCTTGATGAACATAATTTTGTCGGAGGTACAGGCTGCATTGAAGATGACATGGTTGCGGGGCCACAGCTTTTTTCTAGCAGTGTTTAGCGTAGTGCTGACCCAGGCTGTTTTGTAATTCTTCTTGGGGAAATTCTTGCGTTTCTTTCAAGCTGGACTTAAATAGGATTTGGGGGACAATCCATCACACTCCTGACTTGAGCTTTGCAGATTTTGGAACATTGTTTTTCGGACTCTTTGGGAAGTTATTTTCTGCAGAAACTCTAGGTTCTGAGTTGCTCTTAAACCACGTGATTTATTGGCTGCACCTGTTCCTGGTCAATGTTTATTTCTCAACAATACTCTGACACATTGTTGTACATAAGTTAGATAAGCTGTGTAAAGTAACGAGCCGCAGGTAACCCTCTACAATCAGCCATGCTGAGGGCACTCTGACGATAATTTCTTACGGATCTGTAGTTACAGGTGTTACAGGGGAACAAAGTATTATAATGACAGAAACAGATCATTCTAAAAAGAGGCTGATACCAGTGTGTTTTCAGTACATTCCAGAAAATGTTGATTGTCGTAAACACACACCTGGTTCATTCGTGTCACTTAGGGAAGGAAATCTGCTGTTGCCACTTGCTACGTCCAACATCTGACTCCAGGAGCAAAATTTTATGGCTGACTCTTAAAAATCCCCTCTGAAGAAGGGAGATTTAGAATGGGGGATAATTGCTTGTCCAGCCATTGATGTATACATCCAAGGAACTATATTTTAAAACAGTTCCACATCGCGGTGTTTTACCATTCTTTGATGAGGATGATATAAATAGAAATATACGTTGATGGGGTGATATGCAGAGAGGAAATAATTAGCTGCTGTGAAGAATAAAGATTAGCCTGGGCCTGCTTTGACGAACTGACTGTTACTGTGTCGTAAATGCTTGGTAGCACGTTATGAAAATCTAAACATTAATCTCCAATTTGCTAACACATTCTATTGAACTTGATATGCAGATATAAGGCCCTGAAATACAATGCAAGAGGGAAAAACCTGCTGAATGTAACAAGAAGCTTTAATCAACAACAAAAAAAAAATGTTCACCCAATGATGTCTTAGTTATTCGTGATTTGCCATTGGATTTTGACTGAGGAACCATTCCGGTCTACTGGCTTGGTAGCAAGCGTTCTGCGATATGGACATAAGCTTCAATGGGGTAATGAACGAGGAGAAAGACTATTTGTGCGAGGGAAGGGGAGAAGGAAAATGTGATTCGGGGAGGCATTATGAGACAGAAGGACGACAATCCGCCCAACTTCTGAGATACCATGTCAGAGTGGGTAGGGCACAAAGGGGGAGAAGGGGAAAGAGAGAGTTTGCAGAAGAACGAGGAATGGTGGCTGAAAGGGGCAAGTGGGGAATCGCATAATTGTTAAGCACGCGGCTAATTCCGTGGAGTTAAGATTCATTCATTGCTCGTCAGATGCAAAAGCGTTCGTTGTCCTCATGAAACAAGACCTGAAGAGCATTCAGTTTTGGGCTGATAACTAGCAAGTGATATTAACGCCACATAATTGTCTGCAATGACCATTTACAAAGAAAAAAATATCTAAACAGCTCTCTTTGCTGCTTAACGTTATTACCACTTTCGAAATCCCTAACTTCAGCATCCTGGCTTTGGAAGGATCTTTCCAAATAGCCCAGGCGATTTGATGCAGAGCATCCTTAGGGGGAAAACAGTGATATCAATGTGCTCCTGTGGTGTGTGGTTGAGCGAGTAAGACTGAACGTCATTGAGGTGCAATATTGAACACAAATCTGTTGTTGCCATTGACTGGCATTTCCTTTTATGCTGAATGATGTTACTGAAAAAAGCAATTATCAGTGAAAATCCTCATAATTTCCTTAGGTTGTCGTGAAGACATTTGATGAAGCATTTGAAGATGGTTTGGCTGGATTTAGTTGACAATAACCTAAGGCGATGTCCTTGGCTGAGATGACCCCCCCCCCACCACCCCCCCACCGCCCTACCTCCAATAGATACAACAAATTTTCTTAGTGTTTAGTTCCAGTGCGAAAATTAATGACTTGAAGAAGGGTCATTCAGATTCGAAACGTTAACTCTGTCTTTTTCTCCACATTTGCTGTCAGGACTGCTGAGTTTTCCCATTTTTTTTGCTTCAGACTTCCACCATCCGCAGCATTTTGGCTGTTAATTGATGATTTCCTCTTCACGTTTCAATCACCTCAATTTTGAGCAGGATAATTGATGCTTTATTCAATGACACGTTTAACTGTAATTCGTTCGTTCCTTTGTTCATTCTTTCATCCACGCATTCATTCAATCTTTCATTCATCCTTTAATTATTGCATCCATCCACTCATTCATTCATTCATTCATTCATGCTTTCATTCATGCATTCCTTCATTCATTGTTACATCCATCCACTCATTCATTCATAGAATTAGTTAGTTAATTAGCTAATTAGATCGTTAGTTAGGTATTAGAAGAGTCATACGAATTTAAAACGTTAACTCTGTTTCTCTATCCGCATATGCTGCTAGAACTGATGAAAATTTCCAGCATTTCCTATTTTTTTTAAAATTTTATGTTTCAAGCACGCACAGTGTTTCACTTTAATCTCAGAACCGAGCGAGATCGCAAAGCCGGTCGTTCAGCACTATGAGTGCTGCATTTCCTGTATCCCATTATTGAGCACGTTCAGCGCTGTCAGAAAGAGATTGTTGGGAGATGTTTGGACTGTTGGATGCTCAATGCTCAATGACCGTTGGATACACTGAGCATCCGGATTGAAAGAGTGTTGAACTGCTGTATTTTATGTACTGAAGTAAGGCGGTGATATCAGAAGATCAGTAAAATGCAGCACAGCACTCTTGCAGTTTTATCTATAGAATAATTATGAAACTGAAACAGAGTTTACGCCGTCAGCTTGACTGAAAGAATCTGCAGCTCTAAACAGAAGAAGAGCAGTCGAGCTCCCCCCAATGATCCTCAGTCTAACATGTATCCATTAACTAGTTGCACGGAAAACAGATGATATCACAATGTCACATTGCTGTTTGAGGGATTTTGTTCATTCCAAATTGGGTTCTGGTTTTCCTACAGTACAATCAAATCAGCACTTTCGATAAATGCCTCATTGCCAGTAAAACTTTTTGAGTTGTCTTGTTGGGTGAAAGGCGCAGGTCAAAGAAGTGTTTTTTTTTATCAGAAAGAATATGACGCCTCTAAGTTGACAAGGAGAAAGTTTCAGTAATTTGGAGGTTATGGAATGCATTGCCGAGAGTTCCAAGCCTGAATTGACATTTGCCAAACCGATATTCGAGTGGTTCAGCTTCACAAATGTTACCCATGGCTGGGCCTCATTCATCTTCTTGCAGAAGAAGGAAGCATACTTACTCGAAAGCGTGTCCCACCCCACAACTCCAGCAATACCCGAGCGATCAATGACATCGGTAATTGTGTAGGTTTGGCCGGATTGAGGGAGGAATGTAGGAGGGTCGGTGTGTGGACAGACAAATGGAGGGGGGAGAGATTGAGTGAGGAAAAGAGGGAGATGGAGAAAGAGAGAGAAAGAGAGAGAGAGAGAGATTAGAGTGAGAGAGACAGCGAGAGAGAGAGAGAGAAAGGGAGACAGACAGAGAGAGATAGAGAGAGAGAGAGAAAGAGAGACAGAGACAGAGAGAAAGAGAGAAAGAGAAAGAGAGAGAAATGGAGACAGACTGTGAGGGAAAGAGAGAGAGAGAGAAAGAAGAGAGACAGAGAGACAATGAGACAGAGAGAGAATGAGAGAGAGAGGGACAGATAGAGAGAGAGGGACAGAGAGAGAGAGAGAGGGGGGTAGACAGAGTGAGAGAGGCAGAGAGAGAGATAGATAGAGTGTAAGAAAGAGAGAGAAAGAGAGAGAGAGAGAGAGAGAGAGAAAGAGAGAAAGAGAGAGAGGGAGAGAAACCTCTTGAGCAATAACAACTGTGAACCTGTACTGGGGATGCAGCGGGGGGCAAAGAGACTGAGAAACACAAGGAGAAGGAGAGAGAACGCAGAAAAGGAGAAAAAAAGGAGAAGAGAGGAGAGGAGCAGAGAATAGAGGAGATGAGATGAGAGAGAAAAGTAGAGGAGAGGAGCGGAGTGGAGACGACAGGGGAGGAGAGGAGATGAGAAACAGGGACAGACGAAAACCGGAGTGAGGGGAAGACAAGGTATGGAAAGGAAATAGAAGCTGAAGTTAATTAGATGTCAGCCACGGTCTGATTGAGTGGCGGAGTAGGGTCGAGGAGCCGAATGCCTCACTCCTACTCCTTGTAAGTGATGAAAAATACAGGTCAAAGGAGAAACAGAGGATGAAGACAGAGGCTAGGGTCGGGGTCGAGATAGACAGTTAGGTGATAAAGGGAGGGAGATGATTGTTGGAGGGAGAGACTGAGCGAGTTGGATGTGTCAGGATAATATCTACAAACAGAGAAGAGAAAAGAGCGGAAGAGTATGTTCGAGCACAAAGTAACAAGTGCGTGTCAAAAAACGAAAGAGAGTGGAAGGGAATGTTGGAGGACAAGTTAAAGGAAAGCAGAGGCACAGCGTCAGGGAGACTGGTAGTGAAATGGGGAAGAGAGAGAAAAGCAGAGAGAATGAAAGCCAAAAGGAAATCGAGAATGCGCTATTATACAACCTAATTTAACTTTCACAGAATCTATGGAGTTTGGAAAATTGAAACCAGTATATCAACTTTCTCACTAGCGACTTCATTCACGGCCTTCGTGTGAATTTAGCAGTGCAGCGGCAGTAACAGTTTGAGGATCTCCCTTGTTTAGAGTGTCTCTATCAATTTTAGTGTTTTCCTCTGTTAGAATACCTGCAATGGTTGCAGGTTCGGCGATGGGTGTCGGGTCTGTTTTAGTTGGAGTGTTTGTATTGTTTTAATCAGCTGTATATGTTGGAGGCTTTGTGACAGCTTCAGGAACTGTTTCTATTCATTGGGATGTGTTACTTCGATGTTCTGTGTAAGCTGGAGGGTCTGTATGAGTTGGAGGATTGTCTCAGTTGCAATTTGTCGATTTGTTGAACGAGGACTATCATTTGAAATTTTTGAGATTTTTGGAGGTTCTTCAATGTTTGATGTTTCTTAGTCTGTTGTCGAGTTTGGATCGGCTGGGGGATAGTTCTTGTTTGGAGAATCTGCGTTGTTTGCAGACTCCATAAATGTTGAAGTGTCAGTGTAGTTAGGGACGCCTGGCGATAGATAGCCTGGAACTCACGGATAGCCTGCAACTCACCTACCGGTCGGAGAATAGGTACCAGTTGGATGATGTGTATCCTTTGAAGGTGCAGCTTTTGTTTCTCTATGTTAGTTACAGTATGGATTGGAGAATCTGTATGGGTTGTGGTATGTATTTATATTTGTATTTATATATACATATATATATATAAATAAATAAATTAGAGAGTATGATCAAATGCAGAGATGCCAAGGTTTTGTTTTTTGAGGCAGACCCGTGATCAGATCAGGCACTGAAGAGAGAGGTTCAAATGGCAGCAAAGAAAGGAAAGTAAACTCTCCCAGTTCATGAGGAAACAAAAATTGCAACTTAGGGTGAAAACAAACCATCCAGGCAAAAGGAAACTGGCTCAGGCTATTATAACTCTCGCACAAACATCCAGTAACATTTGACGAGTTCAGTTCTGCAGCACAGACACGCAGAGGAGGAGGGCAGATCCACAAGCTGATCACTTGTTGCTGCATCTGTTTCCACAAGTTGAAGATAACATTCGTGGATCTGCACCATCCAGAGTTAATTTGCCGAAACTTGTTATCTGTGGTGAAAGCTGTGCTGTGGATCTCTGACTGATTATGTGTTGCGTCTCGGCTGGAGATCAGGCCAAGCACTGGAAGGAGAGGAGCTGTTTCTCTCTCTCCACAGATGTTGGCAGACCTTCTGAATCTCTCCAGAATTTCCTGTTTTTATTCTAATCTAAACATTCCCTGGGCTCTAAGGGAGGAAAATAGGAGGTGCGTGAGCAGTTTGGTTGGTGATTCAGTAAGTATCCTATGACTAGGAATCTGAAGGTAACCCATCAACACAAGGCACAGTCCAATATTCCCTAACCGTTCGGATCTCACTTTACCTAAAGGCCAAAATTGATCATATTTTGCGACCTGCAAATCCCTGACAGATTTGCACTTCATAACTGGATTCCGGATGGCTCAGTGTTAGCATTTGGTTTCAGTATAAATTTCTATTTGATCCCAGGTCATCATCCGGGGAATTATTGTGATGTTCATAACGAAGCCATTGATTGTCAGGTGGTTGCTTTCTGCCGCAAACTGGTCCTTATGACCTCTTCACAGTGCGAGATGCCAATGGTGATCTCCCGACTCTCGATGAGTTCAATTGCTCGCAATCGCGCGGTCCGCACCCTTCTGTGTACTGGCGCTGTTAGGAATTCCATTCCAATCGCCCTTCAAGTGTATTTACAAAAAAAGGTAACAGGAACAATCAAATATATCGGTGTATGCTTGTCAAGAAATAACAGTGTCAAGTGTGGTAGTGGAGAAGAATGTTAATGGCAAGAGATTTCAAGAATATTTTGGCTTTCAATGAACCCCATGTCCATTGCACAATGGGTGATGTTACCTATTGAAGTCTCGGCAAATCCACGAGCTATTACTTTAAAAAACTTTGCGTGAAGCAGATAAAATAGGTGAACTTACACTAATCTAATTAATGGAAGGTCTAACAATTTGCTGCTTCGCTGGATCAGAAAGTCCCTGGAGAATGAATAAATGACTTGGTTTGTTTCTACCAGAATCCTAAACTGTCGTAATTATTGTTACTTGCTGGAAAGACGATGAGCAGTTCAAAGTGCCTTCTGAGCGTTGCCAATATTAGTACATTTCTTGCACGTAACAGTAACATTAACATTCCCTTTGTCCTTTTGTTCATGACATCATTATCAGTCTCTCCTTTGCCCTCACCTATCGCTGGCCTTCTATCCAGCTTTACCTGCTCCACCCACTTTGAACAATCTAAATGGCCTGATATTTCTACTTCGCTTTAGCTCCGAACAAGAGAGATGCAAACTCGAAACTTCAGCTTTCACCGCCCCCCCCCCCCCCCACCCCCCCGCCACCCCCACCCCCCACAGATGCTCTAAGTTCGGCTGCGTTTTTCCAGTCTGTTCTGTTTTTGTTTCAGATTTCAAGCACCCGCAGTGATTTGCTTAGGACTCAGTGTTTAAATCACTAGCAATGCTTTTCCAGAAATGCCTTCCTTAACGAAGTGCTGATCTTCCCTCCGACAGGCCTCCTGTTTGTCAAATTTTCTCTGATCTCCTCCAATGATTTCTATTTCCCTCCTTTTGTTTGATAAGTTGTTTAACAAATGTCGCCTTCACAGCCACATTTCCTTCTTCAGCAAGCGTGTCTACCTCCATCTTTCTCCATGTGTATTCCACCTGGACTTTCATTCCTCATGTTCCGAAACCACTCAGTATTACAGGTATATCCAGGACATACAACGCTGCCCGGAATGCACTTCTGTCCGCATCCAAAGCTCAACAATCAGTGTCCTGTGCTGCCATATCTATACACGTGCTCTCCCGCCCCATCAGCATCGACTCATCCTAACTCAAAACTGCCCTGGCCCCTGATTGATTTTATTTTTCGTCTGATCTGACAAGTTAAGAGGAATATTTTTAGCTTCTTTTCAGGTGTTAAGGAACACAAGCTCCAACAAGTACTTGATAACCAGAAACCACACCCGTCCTGTCCCTCTGACCCCATCCCGTCTCATAATCCCAGCCCTTGCCATGCATTCACAATATTCTCTGGCTTTCCCCTCTGTGACACTGAACTTTCAGTACCCAGCAAATGACTCAGTTGCATGACCTAACCTACTTACCACAATTTATTTTGGGCTCGGCCCCATGCTGAACTCTTCTTCTTCTACCTTCGACTCTGTGTTCACTTCTTTGGGCAAGGAGTACGCCACCCATTGCATGGACACCTTCTACCGCCTCGAGTATCCTCCCTTCACCATGTGAACTGTCTCTGGTATATTACCTGCTCTTGATCTTTTCATTGAGATCATCAGTGCGAAATCAGCCAACTCAATTTATCTGGTCCTTTCATACACACTAGGCTGTCTCCTTCTGAACTTGCTACTTTCCGTTGTTTTACGTCCAAGCCTAACTGTGTTCGCAAACCTGCCAGCAAGGGTGGTATATTGTTATCAGGCACACTGGCCACTACCTCACAGAAGCTGAGCGCCAACTCGGAGAAAATGCTACCTATCTCCGCTTGTAGCATGGTCCCACCACGGAACATGAAGCCGTTGATTCCAGGACTGTCACTTACCTTTTATCCTCTTGAGATCTTCACTCCACTGCTTCCACTCATCGTCTCCCATGCTCCATCTCCGGCATTCCCGACCCTTATTTAACTCCTCTGTCTTCATTTTTGTTGATAGAATGCTCACCAATATTCATGACAAGCCCAACGACTCTCAAAGAATCCTCCACACATTCTAAACCGCACCCTGCTTCGTGTAATGTCTGCATCCCATTCTCCCAGTTTTTTCGACTATTTCACACCTGTTCCCTTGATTCCACAATAAAAATCGGAAGTTCGGGCACGTGCCCCTTCTTCTTTAACCGAAGTGCCTCAGGCACTGTGGTTGACTGGGCCTTTAACCAGGCCCTCACCACCTCCCGTGCTTCTGCCCTCACTCCATCCTCTCCCTGCCAGAGCCATGATGGAACTCCCTTGGTCCTCAATTTTCACCATACTCTCTTCACATTCAAATAATCTTTCAGCGCCATTTCTGCCAGCTCCAGCATGATGAACACACCTGACACAGTTACCATGCATCCCCTTGTCAACATCACATCGGAATAATTCATTCTGCGATACTCTTGTAAACTCCTCCATCACCCTAAACACTTCGTCCCGCTCCCACAGCACTTTCCATTGCATTTCAGAAGTTGCAACATCTGACACTTTCCCTTCTCCCTCACCACCATCCAAGCGCCCAAACAATGCTTGCAGGTGAAACAGCGTTTCCATTGCACCTCCTTCAATTTGGTCTGCTGCATTCATTGCTCCAAATGTGATCTCCTTTACACAACGTATACCAAATCCAGGCTGGATGACCGCTTTGAAATACACCTCCATTCTGTCTACAAGCATAACGCAGCCACTTGCCATTTCAACACCCCATTCTGCTCTCATGCCCACAAGTCCGTTCTTTGCCTCCTGCAATGCTTCACTGAAACCCATAGCAAACTGGAGGAACAGTACCTCATCTCCTGACTAGGCACCTTATGCTGTTTGAACTTCAGATTAAGTTCACAACTTCTGCCCATTAAATTTACCCACATGTATAATCCCCTTTTTTTACACTCACTTTTATTTCTTCTACTTATTTTCGTCATTTGGCCATGGTTGTAAAACTTTTTTTATCACCCTTCTTTCCCATTATCTATCCCTTTCCCGCACCACTGCCCCTTCCCCCAACACCATCCCCAAAGGCGTCATTTGTTACTTGTTACATGTTGTTCTTTCACTCAATGCTACTCTTTCCCTGCTATTATCACATTCTGATTTCTTATATTTTTGCTACAATGAGCACCGCTGTTTGCTGTACTACTACAATTAAGATGCCTTGTGTCCTTGTAGCTCTGACACTGTTGTCAATCTGTCCTTTGACCCCACCTATCGCTGGCCTTCTATCCCGATTCACGTGCCAAAATCCCCTTAAACAGCTTTAATTTCATCATGGTCCCACTTCTCTTCAGCTCTGAAGAAGAGTCATACGGGCTCGAAGCGATGACTCTGTTTCTCTCTCCACAGATGCTGCTAGGCGTGCTGAACTTTTCCAGCATTGCCTGTTTTTTTCTCATAACTTTACATCATTCCCGAGTAACGGAAACTGGAAGTGAATTTCCAAATCAGAATACTAGATGTACCCTAACAACTATTAGCTGAATATGAGGTCGACCCGAGAGCCTCAACATCCACCAATATGCATGATTTACCCAGAATGCTGAAGAAATCCAGCACACCACCGCACAACTTTGTATATTAAGGGAATAACATCCAGCCTCCTAAAGCTTTTCCGACAGTTACAAAACTCTGTTGAGTTTTCACACAGGTAGAGCTTTTCGTGCACTTTTTCAAGTTATGGGGAATGGAGATTTGGAAAGAGATAAAAATGGACTGGGTTCAATAGGCAGGTAGCAGTTAAGCAAAGGGAGGTTCAAACAAGGGAGGCGGAATTTAAATTATACCACTTGGCTCGGAGGCTGGGAGTTGGGAGTAGCGAACATTAGGGGCGGTCCCCGCAGGAAGCCAAGGCCGTGAATGCAGAGTGAGTGAAACTTTACTTTTTGGGAGGGGAGCGAATTTTGTTTGTGTGTGTGTTTGCGTCTGTATGTGTGTGTGTGTGCGTGTGTGTGTTTTATTTTGTGTAGGGGGGAAGAGCGGGGGGGTTTGAGTTGGGCGGCAGGCTAAGGAGGTAATCAGTTCTTGATGACAACCTGTGAACTGCAGGGCTCAACCTGCCAGAGACGCTGACGCCACAGGACATAATGTTCATTAAACCCCACCCAAATAATGCATTGTTCTGTTTTTTGGAGAGATCAAAGCAGGTTTGCCACAGGCTTAGGAACGAGGGTCAAGGTGGGGAAAGGCGAAACCCTTCTTGGGATTGTAGCCCTAGTCCAGTATGGCAGTGGAAATTACAAAGATTGGGTGATTGAGAGGAAGGGTCGTGAGGGAGCGGAACCTCGTTGGTGCGGGACCTGTTGACAGAAGATAAAGTTTGGATGGTTGGTCATTGGTAAAAAGGACACTTCTAATTTTGCTTGGATAATTTTCTGATCAAGGAGAAGAAGAAAAACTCTGCAGCGAAGCAGCAAGAAAGGGTATGTCACTGGGACAATGTCATTGCCTGCGCATAATATCTTTCAAAACAAACTCTTGGTTGGGATCCTAAATATTATATTTACATGTCCCCGTGTCAGGGACACACAGTTATTGGTTCCACTGCTCTATGACTTAGTGTAATACAGCGATACCAGTCATATTTATAATTAGTACTGAAGGAGCGAAAAGGATCCAAAAATGAAACAAAATTCTAAGTGCCTGTTCCTTTTTTGGGATCAGCCCTTAATGTGCAGACTTATGAATTTCTTGCCAGGATAGTTCTGAATTAGGTAGTGTCCTGTATTTCGAAATGTCTGCCTTGAATGAAATAATTCAAAGCTGCTGAATGAATGTGTTTGTTTAAGTGAATGTGACTTCGAGCAACAATCAAACATATTTCTCTTGGTGGGAACTCATCCCGCGTATTAATCGGGGGCCACTTGAATAGTTTCCTTCAGAGTTCCTTCTTGAGGTGCCGTTTCCAGACCAGCAGAAATCGAGAAGAGGCCATTCGGCCCATCGAGGCGGCACCGACAGGTGAGAAACTGCTGACCTACCTATCTAATTCCATTTACCAGCATTTGGCCCATAGACTTTTAAGTTATGGTCTGCCAAGTGCTCATCCAGATACTTTGTAATGGCAATGCATTCCAGACCGTCACCTGGTTAAAAATAGTTTTTTCCTCATTACCCCCTAAACCAGCTGCCCCTCACGTTGAACAGAGGCCCCTTTGTGAATTACCCTACAACTATGGGGAACAGTTGCTCACTATCTACCATGTCCATGCCCATCATAATATTGTACACTTCGATCTTGTCGCCCCTCAGTCTTCTTTGCTCCAAGGAAAAATACCTAAGACTGCCCAACCTCTGTTCATAACCTGAATATTTATTCCAAGGCAACATCGCGGTGAATCTCCTTTGCCCCCACTCCAGTATAATCACATCTTTCCTATAATGTGGCAACCAGAACTGCAGACAATGCCAAAGCTGTGGCCCACATACGGTTCGATAGAACTCCAGCATGTGCTCCCGGCATTTGCATTCTATTCATCGATTGATAAGGGCAAGTGTTTTGTATGCATTTTTCATTACTCCACTAATATGACCCTCTGCCTTCAGAGATCTATGGAAACGCCCGCCAAGGTCCCTTTGTTGCTCATATATTTAAACTATTTTAAAAAGCACCTGGATCTGCATGTAAAGTGCTGTTAGTTGCAGGGCTATGCGACTCGTGGCGTGAGGTGGGTTTAGAAAGAGAACGTGGATGTCCTCGCGCTGGCATGGACAAGATGGGCCGAATGGCCTCCTTCTGTGCATCAACTTTTCTCCTGTTCCATCGTTGAAATCTAGGAATGTTGAAATCACCTAATGTAATTAACCTTTTCTTATTGCTTTTACACATCTCTGCAAATTTTGCACATATTTGCTCCTCAATTTCGCGCTGAATATCTCGGAGTCTATAATAAACACCTAACAATGTGGCTGCCCATTTTTTATTCCTCAGCTCTAACTGCAAAGCTTCACTCGATGCCCCCTCCAAGATATCATATCTCCTTACTGCAGTAACTGACTCCTTACCTAATAATGCAATACCTCCTCCTCAATTAAACCCTCCCCTGTCTCGCCTGAACATTCCATATCCCTGAATGTTGAACTGGAAAACCTGCCCTTCCCTCAACTACGTTTCAATGATGGCTACTATATCACAATTGCACTTTTCAATCCTCACCCTTCACTCATCCGTTTTACCTGTAATACTCCTGGCATTAAAGTAGAGGCCATCTAGCCTTGCCTTACTCCCTTGAAAGCTTAATGCATCTGTATTTCCTCTGACTTTATTTCTGTACTGTATTATGATGTGTCCTTATCCTGATAACGCTGTGTCCCATCCCCCTGCCGAATTAGTTTGAAATCCTGACAACAGCACTAGGAAACCCACCCGTAAAGTTGTTATTCCCGCTCTGGTTCAGATGTAGTCTGTCCCGTTGTACAGATTCCAAGTTCCCTAGAAAGGGTTGCAGTGTTCCCAGAATCTAAAAACTCCCTCCTGCGCAAACGCTAAAGCCACGTATTCATCTGCGTTATTCTCCTTATCTGAGCTCGATAGCACGTGGCACTGGTAGCCAACTTGAGATTACAACCCGAGAAGTCTTGCTTTTTAGTCTACTGCCTTATTCCCTGAATTCTTGATGCAAGACCTCATCCCTCTTTCTACCTATGTGATTGTTACCAAATTGTACCAAAAACACTGCCTTTTCACTCCCCCTCTTCAGGATTCCCTGCAGCCGTTCATTGACATCCCGGACCCTGGCACCGTCCTGGAGCCACCTTGACGGCCACAGTAGCGCCTATCTGTTGCCCTGACATAAGAATCGCCTATTAAAATGTTACTTCCTCCCTTCCCCCCTCCTGTTCAGACAGGCTGCCTGTGGCGCCAGAAGCTTGGCTCTGTCTGCACGCCCTGGGCGACCCAGCGACCTTTTCAGCCTCCAAAATGGAATACCGATTTGCGAGCGGGACCCCAGGGGATCCTTAACTACCTGCCTGCTTCTCTTGGACTGCCTGGCGGTCACCCATCCCTTCCATCCTCAAGTCCTTTCATCTTCGGTGTGACGACCACTCTAACCGTGCTGTCGATGATGCTCTCATCCTCGCGGATGCTCCTCAGTGGCTCCAGACAAAGTTCCAGCTATGAAACCCGCACTTCCTGGAGCTGCAGGAGGACTCACCTCCTTCACATATGCTGCTCCCGGGCACTGTAAATATCCCCGGCTTCCCACATGGAGCACGAGGACGGCACCACGGCTCCTGCCATGCCTAATCCTTTTAATTTAAACATTTTAAGTCAATTACTCTTGGGCCCTTCTTTCCTGATCTTCGTTACTACAGAATATACAAACTAAAAACAACAAAAACACCTTAAACTATCAGAGGTTAAAATAGTAAATAACTTACCCACTACTTACCACTGATTTCTTTCCATGATAGTCTCTACTGATGCAGTATGGCAAAACCCTCCCTCTGAAAATTTAAGAATTTGGCAAAAAATACAAAGAACAGGCCGCCCCCTACACATCGAATTCCCACTGTGCACCAAATTGCCAATACCCAAGCTGGATTTGCCCCACTGTGGATTTGATCTCTCCTTGTTCGTGTGCAAGCAGGGGTTTCACTGCATTCATAATTGAAAATGCTTTGAAAAGTTATGAATGCTGATTAATTTTTGTATCATTGTATGGGGAACGTGCTTCTGGGCTAACAGCACGAATGAGGCCACGGGGAGGTGTGAACAATGTCTTATTATGGGGCTACATGTCTTGGGTTATATTGATAAGCGTTTTTCCAGTGCTTTAGAATTAGGCTGATCACAGTTTCCATTTCTAAAACAAGCAGCTGAAATTCCTCTATCTCCAATTGCATTCTTCCGTTTTAGCTTTGATTCCAATGTTTTTCTTTTGTTTATTTTCTCACTGTTGAATGTTGTTTCATTACGGCACAGCTTCAGGTTTACGATTGAACTCTCTGCTCGCTCTTTCATATTTTCTCGCAAATGCATTTCGGATGATTTCACTGTAACGGGACCATGCTGAAAAGTGATGCACTTTGATGGGGCGTTGTATAATGTTCACTGTTTTTGTAGGGATGTTCGCGGCTTCTGTCCGGCGATGGTTCCTTCCAGTTAAGTGTGAACTTATCGGGAGCATAGATGAAATTGACTTCCGGCTAATTGAATCGTGGAACAATCCAGCATTGTACTTTACAATTGCAAGATAATGCTTTTATTTAGTTTTTTGTGAGGTCTGCTTGGAACGTTCATGAATTATTTTTCTGTGCATTGTATATGATATAAACAGTTGGAGACATGCGTTGTTGCTCAAAATGTTAAACTGCTCACCGCGGCTGAACAGCACAGATTGTGAATACTAACGTTTGAAATCTGGCTGGCTAATAGAATGGAGAAGCAGGATGTAATGGCTAAATTCATCGTTGAAAAAAGAGAGGAGAGGGTTGGAGAGAGAGAGAGGACAAAATAACTTAAAGCTATCATCAGTGTGAAACATGCACAAGGTTGGACGGCTGATATGCTCACAACAATTATTGAGACAAAACTGATTTTAAGTTGCACAAATGATGGTGCCACATATAGTGAGGATTCATGGTGGATCTGCTCGGTGTGAGGTAAAACTGTCAAGCCTTCAAGAGAGTTTTTTTTTGAAGCTTCATTTTCCTTCCTTACTGCAGGCTAGGCATAATAGGGTCATGTTTTCATTTCCATGATGACAATTGACAGCTTCACCATCGTGATTTAAATACCATCTGACAATTTGGTTGAAAAAAACATGATTTCAAAAACATAATTAAATTTAGTGCTCAAGAAAATGTGCTGAGGGAATTGATCACAAAATTATTGTTCCCAGCTTACTGGTTCCATAACACAAATGGGCACAGGTAATGATGCTTTATTGCGCTAACTGAACTGTTAAAGATATGTTTGCACTATTATTCTGCTGAAAGATATCCCTTTTTATCTCATCCTACTCTGATTTTAATCAGTTTATCCAACTGCCAAATCCATCAGCTCCAGTCTTCCTTCCAGCTCGGACATGACATTTCCTCTCTCTTCCTAAATATATCATTCACAGTCTAGGCCTCCAAATCACTCTTCCAATGGTATCCAGAACCTTCAACTCACTCTGGTGTGAGTTTATTTATTTTATTTTAAAGACTGTTTGAGCAAAGCACTGATTGATTCGCTTGTACCAGTAGAACAAACCAGCTGTAATAAACGTTGTCGCAAGGAATTCCGTCCCGTTCGAACCCAGCACAAATGACAATTTCAGACGTTGGATTCCGCCTGTGTAAAATGCCTTCCGCCTCTCGGCTGGCACTGCACTGCAGAGTCACTCTGTCCTTTCTGGGGAATCGATAACATTGATACAAATTTTATCAAGATTTCATGAATCATTGTTGTTTTTAAAAATAAAACCCAATCAAAGGTTCAAAAAAACAGTGTGAATCGGATGATGCTGCGATAAAGTATTAACTACCACCACAGATGGTGCCACCTCCTGCTGTGGCCCCACATCTTAACAATAACTGCTATGCTTTATCTTTCCCCCTCTCCGAGTTAACTTGGCGGCGATTGAGATCCTTTCCCGGGGAAAATGCGTTCTGCCCAAATGTCTCACTGGGCACCAGCTGGGAAAGGCTGTGACCGATCTCCCTATCGTTCTACCTGAAGAGATATTGCGATGGAAAGGGGCGCTTTATTTCCTATATTACTTCCTGAAAATTACTCCTGTGTGCTACCTCATAATCACCTTGTCCTTTGAAGCAACAGACTTTCCATATGGTTCACAGTCGCTTTCAACTTTGACCGATTTGTGGCCATTTGTTGTGAAAAAGTGAGAACAAAGTATTGGACCGAGAAAACTGAAGCTGTGGTTTTTGGAACAGTGAGCGTGGTGGCTGCTTTAAAATGGTCTCATGGGACTTTATACGGGAACCAATATGTAAACTTGATAATGTATTGTTACTTCACCCACATCATCCTTATATTTGATGTTCTTCCGATTTTGCTTCTCAATCTCCCAATGATCAGACATATTGTGGTTTCCAGTAGAATCCAACGAAGCCTCCAGAGCTGCAATAAGAAAGAGGATCGCTAGGAACTAGAGCTGGTGAGCCGAAGGAATTCCATCATTTTAATTTTCCGAATTTCTGGCAGTTTAATTCTGTTAACGGCATTCTACCTTCTTTATAGCAATTATCCGAATTTCCACAAACTGTTAATATAACAGAAATCAGAGCAGTAATTCTGCAGCGTCACAATAATTGCACCAACACGTGTATTCACATTCTTACCCGGATTAAATCAGAGAGGAGTTGTTGAACGATGTAAAACGCCCCCTCAACCTTAATCCAAAAAGGGCGAAAATTCGATTCGAACGATGGCCATCCAGCAGTGTGAGATCCTCGCCCAACTACACTGGAGCCTGGTGATGGTGATGGTGGTGACTGACTGAATCATCATCACAGAAGAGCAAACTCAGCAAGGTGGATCGGAGTGTTGGGGAGGAGGTTTGGGGGGCGGTGGGTAAAGCTTGAGCTGCTACTTGATCCTCTAACACTAGTCAGTGGTGGGCGGGTCGTGTGAAAGTGGGGTTGTTCTGTGAGTGGACTGTTCCATTTATGTTAATGGTGATGCTGTGAAGTAGGGGTTTTTGTGTCCACAGTGCTCTCTGTTAACCATTTATTCATCCATAGGCTTTGTGTGTCGCTGGCAACGCCAACAGTTACTGCATATTCCTAATTGTCCTTGAGACGTTTGTGCTGAGCTGCCTTCTACAACCGCTGAATTCCATGTTGTGTAGTTACATCTACAGTGCGGTGAGGGAGAATTCCAGGAATTTGACGCAGCGAAAGTCATTAAATGGCGGTTTATTTCCATGTCATTATGGTGTGTCGTGCTGGGGAAAATGGAGGTGGCGGTCTTCCAATCTGCCTGCTACCCTTGCACTTGTAGGCGGTAGTGGGCATGAGATTCTAAGGTGCTGTGCAAGGAGGTTTGTGGAGCCTGCAGTCCTTCCTGTTGATGGTACACACGGCTGCCAATTTGCGTCGATGGTGGATGTAATGAATGTTCGTGGAAAAGGCAAACAAAGAGCTGCCTGCTTTGTCCTGTATGTTGCCAAGTTTCTCGAATTTTGTTAGACTTACACTGACACAGGCAAATGTAGAGTACACCATCACACTCCGGACTGGTTACTTGGAGATGATTGAATCTCAGGGATTGTGTTGCAGATCAGAAGTGCTCGCCCTTGCTTTATTCCCAGTGTCTATAAACTTAACGAAGGAGAACACTTTCTTCCTGTACAGCCTGCACAGGATCCACATTGTTATGAACACCAATATCATAACTCCAATTAATCGCCTCCTCTTCAAGGAGAGCAGATCAAATTTCACCCACCTAATCAGGTAATTGAATTCTTCCACTTTGAACCACCGTCTGTGCTTCCTCTGTAATACCTTCATGTCATTCCTATCGTGTTCTGTTCAACACTGTGCAAAGCACTGCAGCTGATGCTGAATTATTGCTGCTCACGTGTTTGTCATGACTGTTTTGCCCTTAAGCTTCACCTCTCTTGCTATAAAACAGAAGGACTGTATGCTTTAACATCATAGTCTGTCAGCTTCACATATTTATGGGAACAAAGCAGCCCTCTCTGCCTCGGACCCTCTTTAAAATATACACATGATTCTCAATAAACTGACCTCAATCGTTTTAACAAAGTAATCACTTCAAACCTTTATGTCATTGTCAAATTTTGAAATGATGTGTTGTGCACCCAATTTTCTGCCATTACCGCACACTTTGAAAAGAAGGCAACTAACATTGATACGTTAATTGTTTTTTGAGGGAATGGGGAAATGCAAGTTATCTTACGTAGAAAGTTTGCACAGTCTTGGGCAGGATCCAATTTCGAAGAACGAGAGATGAGTGGACATACACATATAAGATCCTGACAGGACTTGACAGGGTGAATGGTGAATGGACGTCTCTCCTCTTCGGAGAGTCTAGAACTTGGTGTATCAGTAAAAAAACATGGATTCTCACATTTAAGACGCAGGTGTGACGAATGTTTCTCTCAGATCTTCGTGAACGTTTCGCTCTCTCTTGTCCAACGAGCAGTGGCATCAGGGCCTGTGTAATTTATTTTTAAGGCAGGTGTAAATGCATACATAACTAACAAGGGAGCCGAAGTTGATCGGGGGTAGGTCAAATGTGGAGTAGAGTCCACAGTAACATCAGCGATGATCTAGATTGTCCGATGACATATTCTTGCTTCGAATTTGCATGTGTGCGGAGTCTGTTATTGCTGAAGAAACTCAGCCTGTGGCTGTTTCTGTGTAAGAGTGGGAGAGGTGGCTGATCTGTGTGGAGAGATATCTCTGTGTTGGTAATATTTAACTGTGTGAGTGCTGCCGGAGGTGGGCGCTTGTTTCCATGAATGAGGAGAAGTCCTCCCTGTGGAGGAAGGCTGCATCAGAAAGACTGAAAAATAGCCATCTACGCCACTGCCTCCTTCTCCTTCTGTCTATTCTCTCTTCTATACAGGTCTTTCTCTGAATGAAGCTGTTTCCTACATGTGGCCTTATTTCATTTTGGCCGCCACCTGCTACAAAAAAAAAACATTGGCAGAGATCTCTCGACTCCTCAAATATTGCTCGCTTGTCCATCTCAGATTTTCATCACTTCACCATTGCCGAGCGAGTGTTACATCAGAGCGACAATTCGATCTACTCCTGCTATCATGCGATCAACATAACTTCAGAAAGCATCTTTCAAAATATGACCCAACCACTGTTATCACAGATGAAACAGATAAGCTACTTCGTTTTATGGTTAACTTATATCTCGTCATCTGTGAAAATAATGAAGAGTATATCATATTGCAATTTTAATAAAAACTGAAAATACGTGAAAAGATACCTGATGGTTGGTCAGCATCTGTGAAGGGGGAAACATAGATAAAATTAGGAGTCCAATATTACTTATTTCGTAGGAACAGGAGAGATGTGGAAATCTGATCAGTTTAATGTTGTTTTAATAAAACAAAGAAGGGACAGGAGCGCAAATTGAGAGTTCAGGGACATGTGAGAGGGCAGGAGAAATATCATTAGAAAGATGTACTGAAACACAAGACAAAGGGAACGACAAGGAAATGCTGAAGTTTAATAATTAGTTCTAGACCAGGTGCCGATAGCACATGAGCCAGAGTAACGAATTAGCAGGAAATGGCGGAACAAACGCGCTAGCTCTGTCTGAAAGCAACACCAACAACAACAACAACAACAAAACAAGTTACAGACTTGCACGTGTGTAGAATTAAATCAGAAAAAATGAACAAAATTCATTGCCTGAAGATGTTAAATTCAATGCTGAGTTCAACAGGCTTTCAGCTGCCTAACTGCAACTGAAGATGTTGTCCTTCCAGCCTGCATTGGCCTTCATTAAAACATTCCCAGAAACTGAGGATGGAAGTTTGAGCATGAGAGCAAAGCTGGTGAAGTGACATAGCAAGCGTCAGGAAGGTAAGGTTCATGTCTGACATAGAACATTGATTTATTTTCGCAAAGAGTACACTCACTCTGATTTCGGCCTTCCCAATGTAGACACAGCGTTGTGTGCAGTGAATATAGTAGACTACATTGAAAGAAGTACAAGTAAATCACGGCTTCACCTGGAGGGATTACTTGAGGCTTTAATGGTAAAGAGGTAAGACGTAAAGTTGTAGGTATTACACCTCCAGCTATTGAAAGTGAGAGTGCGGTTGAACGGCAATGCTGGTTTAGCGGTGTTTGCGGGTTGGTCCAAGTGGTCACAGAGAGAAATGTTCCTTTGGAATGATGCCAGATTAGAGAAGGGATGATAAGTTTGCTCCTGACCTCAAGCTACATTTCGTGTAAGTGACGCAGGCTGCTAACGTGGAGAAGGAGGGCGAGGGGAACCACATCCTGGCTTCAGGATGGGAGGGGAAATAATGAATGCAGAAGTTCTGGATATGCATCGGACACGGTCGAGGGGCCAAAAGGTGGGAGCTTGCTTGGCTGGGGAAGAAGGAAGTTATTTTGGGATTTTAAATGTGAAAACTAATATCATGACATATATTAGAGGCAGGAATGTTGGATATTGGAATATAGTCCTTACGGAAAGCAGGATGTGAGGATGTGCAGCCGAGGCAGCTGTGGAAATCGGTGGGTTTGCATATAATATTAGTACACAGCCGATCGCCAGCAATTGAGACAGAGAAGCCACGGAAGGGAAGAATCGGAGTTGGATCATGTGAAGGTGAGAAAGCTCCGCAATTGGAAGCACTTTTGATTGTTTTTATTTTAACCATGGGAAAGCATGAAGTCGCAGCAAAACGGTCATCAATGTTCCGGAAAAAAGAATCAAGCCTGGGATAGGGACTGATTAGAACTTTATTTAGAAACGTCTAACATGACCCCCCACCACCCCCCCCACGAAAAAGTCAGATGTAATTCTGGTCCATGCTGCCACCTATACCCCCACCTATGTGAGTGCAAATGTGTGGTGAGAAAAAAAGCTTTTTAAAATAGTGAAAAGTTAGGGTTTTGAATGCACTGCTTGGAAGTTTTGTGTAGGAAGCTTCCGTTGAGGCGTTCAAGACGTTATTGGATGTTTATTTCAATTGAAACCGCAAAGAACAAAAAAAAAGAAAAGCGCCACAGAGAACAGGCCCTTCGTCCTTCCAACCTTGCGTCCGTCATATTGCCTGTCAAACTAAAACATTTAGCATTTCTGGTTTCTGTATCCCTCTATTTCCATCCTATTCGTGTATTTTCCAAGCTGCCTCTTAAACACCACTTGCGTACCTGCTTCCACCACCTGCTCTGGCAGTGCATTCCAGACATTCACTACCCTCTGCGTAAAAAAAACTTGCCTCGCACGTATCCTCTATAGTATCCTCCTCTCCCCCTAAACCCATGTGCCCTATTAATTGAATCATTCACGCTGGGAAAAAGCTTCTGACTATCTGCTCTGTCCATGCCACTCAGAGTTGTATAAACTTCCATCAAGTCGCCCCTCAATCTCCGTCGCTCTAGTGAGAACAATCCGAGTTTCTACAACCTCTCCTCATAGTTAGTAATCCCCAGGCCAGCATCATCCTGGCAAACCTACTATGCAGCTTCTCCAACGCCTCCATATCTTTCTGGTAATGTGGCGACCAGAATTGCGCGCATTATGCCAAGAGTGGCCTGATCAAGGTTCTATACATCTGCAGCATGACTTTCCAGCCTTAATACTCAATACCCCTGCCAATGAAGGTAAGAATGGCATATGCCTTCCGAACTAACTTGTGGACCTGCGTTGCCACTTTCAGTGACCTGTGGACCAGTAAAACCAGATCCCTCTGCCCGTCGATGCACTCAAGTTTTCTGCCATTTGCTTTATAATTCCTAGCCGTATCAGTCCTTCCAAAATGCATCACCTCACAATTGCACGGACTAAACTCCATCTGCCTTTTCTCTGCCCATGTCTCCAACCGATCTATATCCTGCAGAATCCTTTGACAAACCTCTTCACTATCTGCAATTCCTCCAAACTTAGTGTCGTCGCAACCTTACTAATTAGCCCAGTTACAGTTTCCTTCAAATCATTTACGTATACTGCAAAAAGCATAGGTCCCAGAAACAATTCCTTCGGAACACCACTAGTCACCGTTCTCCATTCATATAAGCACCCTTCCACTGCTACAGTCTGCCTTCTATGACCGACCCAATTCTGTATCCATCTTGCCAGCTGAACTCTGATCCTGTGCGACGTTACCTTCACTACTGGTCTTCCCTGAGGGACCTTCTCAAACGTGAAGGTTTACGGGGAATAGACAGCAGGTTTACGCTAAAATAAAATGCCCAGAGTGCCGAAGCAGTCAAGATGGGCCGAATGTTCTTCAATGCAATGTTTCAGCTGTGTGGCTCTGTGATTCTTATTTGACGAAAGGAAAGTAAAAACAATTTAACGTTTGTTTTCTCAATGAGAGATAAACTTCAGCCAGGCTGTGATGGACGTGGGTGGATGTGGACTGATCGGCCCTCTGTTCATTGAAGAAATTGAGAGCCTTCAAAGCGCCAGTGTGGCGGATGGAGGTCTGGAGAGATAGGATGTACATTGTGAAGTGTGACGATTAGGGCCAGGCAACTGGAAATTAATGACGAGATTGAGGGCGACAGAGTTATCACGAAGCTGGGTAGGAGGCTTCTACACCATGGGGAGAAAGATCAAGACAAATATGAAGAAATAATTTCACCGGGGGAGGCAAAGGTGGAGTTAGTGGGTATAACAGGACAGTCCTTTTTGAGAGGATTATATTAAGAAGCGAAATGTGGGCTGTACAGAGTTGGGGCACCATAAGTTTGGAGGCTGTAGGGGGAAGGTCTTCTTTGGATTTGAGTTCGGTGGAAGGCCTGGAATCTACGACTTGATTGTACCTCTTGATGTGGTTATGGTCCAGATGGGGTGTATAAGAAATGTCTGAGAGTTGGTGCTCAGATTCTGCAAGGTTGATGCCTATGCCAGACACGTACGCCATATTGAGTGCGTCAACTTTGTCATTTTATGGATAATGTGTTATTGTAAATGACTGAACACAAAAAAAACCTACAAGTTGATTTAGTTTGTGATTATAATCCAAGCTCATAGAAAAGCCAAAACTCAATTAACTGCCGGTTTGACTATACAGTAACACTCGGCCATAAGCTGGCATCATGATGTATAAAGTAACATTGTGATTAGAAAGTAACCGGACACTTGGCAAATAAGTAATCATCCCCCAAAGTGATCCAAAACCTTCACACCTGCGCAATACTAACGTTTTGGTCATGTTTTTGCAAAGCAAACAAAAACAAAAAGATTATCCACGTCGCAAGATGATTGAAGAGCCAGAAATGGTCGGACTGCTGATGCGCTGCCCCATTTTAAGAACTGCATTTAAACTTTTCGATCACCTCCAAACTAACACAGAGACATTTGCTACCCGACTGCCATTGAACTAACCCGCTGACAATTAACTGCCTCACTCGGCAAATAGAGAAAATTCCCCACAAACGAGCCCTCTTTAAACCAATAAAACAACATTAATTTCGAGCAATCTAAAAAGTGTAAATCTCGTTCTTCCAGCACAAAATAATCCATAAAGGCACATTCTTATCTGTTGAAATAAAAAAATTAAGCACTACTATTAAAATCAAGCTGCACTGGCTCAACTCACATATTGTGAACCTGCAATATGAACCAGTGACGTTACGGAACACCCGTAAACTGACACTGTTCCAGGTAACTTGTTAGCGCCTTAAGCCTATGAACAATGGCAAACTGAACCAAAAACAACAAAGTGGCTCAAGAATATCAACCCGACCCCCTGCCAATGTACTTAATCTTGTACTCATTTAAAAATGAAATTTAAAAAATCCTGCTGAGTGATGTGATCAATTAACTGAACTATTCCAATATAGCGAATAATCACTTAATACAAACTTAGGGTTCATTATATGACTCATTGAGCTGAAAAAAATAATAAAGACCCTCTAAAATATCCGGTAACATTGAGTACTCAAATAGCACTCAGATCTATGTATCAGTAATATAATAAATCAATCCATGGGTTTGATATGAACCCAGTAACTGAATAAGCTCTCTCATTAATCTTACTCATTTTCTACAGACTGACTCACACCAATGAGACGGACGTATGAATGCTCTGCGTCAGCATTTTGAATCATCAACCGCCAATTCAAAAAACAAGCTAAAACTGTGTCAACAAAGGCAAGGTTGTTGCATAGCCTTCGAAGGAAAGCCGGGGACAATTGTGGACCAATTAGAAAACGGTATGCACATCAGGCAAAGTCATTGCGTGTCTTCAACCGAAAGTTCGGGACTATTGAGGAGTAAGGAGAAAGTGGTTTGATCATTAGTCACATTCATTTAATGGCCTTTGAAGTGTGGTTCAAGATGTTTCGGGACTAATAAAGAGACATTCCATTGTCGGCAGAGGGCATCATTGTTGTACTAAACTGGTACTTTGCATGTGGCTGTATTGAGGAACAGATGTTTGCTAAAGTGGGATTAAATGAGTAGCAATTGGCGACATTGATTATGAAACAACATTGATAAATTGGGTCTCTAAACGCCACATAGTCCTCAAAGTAGCAATATCACCTGATCTAAAATCCACCAGGGGTACAGAAGGCAGGGAGTGATAATGATTGGTGGTTGATTTTTAGGGGAAGCAGCAATACATTACTGCTCCGAATGTGTGTGTGACTGGGGAACTTTCTCATATTTCGGAATTACAGCCGTCATCAGAAGTGAAACATTAAATCCTTCAGCATTATGTAGGAACACTGATCAAGCAAAACAAAAAATAGCAAATGTAATCTTGCTTGGGGGTATTCTATGTGATACATTTTGATGCTATATTCATAGGTGCCAAACAGGAAGATACAGAAACTCGCAGACGTTTCCTCCTACCTCTCCCTGGACCATGACCCCACGACAGAACATCAAGCCATTGTTTCCAGGACTGTCACTGACCTCATCTCCTCTGGAGATCTTCCTCCCACAGCTTCCAACTTGATAGTCGCCCAACCTCGGACGGCCCGCTTCTACCTCCTACCCAAAATCCACAAACAGAATTGTCCTGGCAGACCGATCGTGTCAGCCTGTTCCTGCCCCACGGAACTCATTTCTCGTTATCCTGACTCCCTTCTCTCTCCCCTTGTCCAGTCCCTTCCCACCTACATCCGTGATTCCTCTGACACCTTACGTCACATCAACAATTTCCAGTTCCCTGGCCCCAACCGCTTCCTCTTCACCATGGATGTCCAATCCCTCTACACCTCCATCCCCCACCAGGATGGTCTGAGGGCCCTTAGCTTCTTCCTTGAACAGAGGCCCCAACAATCCCCATCCACCACTACTCTCCTCCGTCTGGCTGAACTTGTTCTCACACTGAACAATTTCTCCTTTAACTCCTCTCACTTCCTCCAAATAAAAGGTGTGGCTATGGGTACCCGCATGGGCCCCAGCTATGCCTGTCTCTTTATGAGGTATGTGGAACATTCCTTGTTCCAGTCCTACTCCGGCCCCCTCCCACAACTCTTTCTCCGGTACATCGATGATTACTTCGGTACTGCTTCATGCTCTCGTCGGGACCTGGAAAAATTTATTAATTTTGCTTCCAATCTCCACCCCTCCATCATTTTCACATGGTCCATCTCTGACACTTCTCTTCCCTTCCTTGACCTCTCTGTCGAAATTTCTGATGATAGACTGTCCACCAATATCCATTACAAGCCTACCGACTCCCACAGCTACCTCGACTACAGCTCCTCACACCCCGCTTCCTGTAAAGACTCCATCCCATTCTCTCAATTCCTTCGCCTCCGTCGCATCTGTTCTGATGACGCTACCTTCGAAAACAGCTCCCCTGACATGTCCTCCTTCTTCCTTAAGCGGGGTTTTCCATCCACGGTCGTTGACAGGGCCCTCAACCGTGTCCGGCCCATATCCCGCGCATCCTCCCTCACGCCTTCTCCTCCTTCCCAGAAACATGATAGGGTCCCCCTTGTCCTCACATCACCCCACCAGCCTCCGCATTCAAAGGATCATCCTCCGCCATTTCCGCCAACTCCAGCATGATGCCATCATCAAACACATCTTCCCTTCACCCCCCTTGACGGCATTCCGTAGGGATCATTCCCTCCGGGACACCCTGGTCCACTCCTCCATCACCCCCTACTCCTCAACCCCCACTTATGGCACCTCCCAATGCCCACGCAGAAGATGCAACACCTGCCCCTTCACTTCCTCTCTCCTCACCGTCCAATGGCCCAAACACTCCTTTCAAGTGAAGCAGCATTTCACTTGCATTTCCCCTAACTTAGTCTACTGCATTCGTTGCTCCCAATGCGGTCTCCTCTACATTGGAGAGACCAAACGCAAACTGGGCGACCGTTTTGCGGAACACCTGCGGTCTGTCCGCAAGAAAGACCCAAACCTCCCTGTCGCTTGCCATTTTAACACTCCACCATGTTCTCTTGCCAACATGTCTGTCCTTGGCTTGCTGCATTGTTCCAGTGAAGCCCAACGCAAACTGGAGGAACAGCACCTCATCTTCCGACTAGGCACTTTACAGCCCTCTGAATATTGAATTCAACAACTTTAGATCTTAAACTCCCCCTCCCCCCATTCCCACCCCGTTTCTTTTCCCCCCCACCCCCTTTTTTTTCAATAATTTATATAGATTCTTCTTTCCCCACCTATTTCCATTATTTTTAAATCTAAAACTAAAACCTTTAGTCTTTCCACCCCACCCCCACTAGAGCTGTACTTTGAATATCCTGTCTTGCATTCTTAATTAGCACTTTTCTCAGACAAAGACCACCACCTTCAACACCTCTTTGACCCTTTTGTCTGTGACATCTTTTGATTATCTGCTCACACCACACCCTCAATGTGTCTCTTCCCCCCCCACCCCCCACCCACCTTAAACCAATTTATATTTCTCCCTTGTTGAAACTATGCTGCAGTTCTGCCGAAGGGCCATGAAGGCTCGAAACGTTAACTGATTTCTTCTCCACCGATGCTGCCAGACTTGCTGAGTTTTTCCAGGTAATTCTGTTTTTGTTTAGAAAGATACACCAACCGGGATATGCAAATAACATATAATAACAATGAATCATTGCCGAATCAACATCCATAAAATGACTCGACGCACACACGACTGCTACAATAACCAGCATATAAGATATTAATAATACCTCACACGCCACAAAAATTCAGCTCAGTATTCAAATCTTCAATTTTCTGAGCACCCAGGAACTGATTTAGAATTCATCACTTAACAAAGTGACCAGGTTCCATCAACTCACCCCTCACTAATATATGAATACAATGTAGATAAAGCTAACCTAGTGCTCTGAAACTGACCTAACATCTCAGAAATACCCCAGTTTTTTTCACTTGTCATCATATCTAGCCATCTATTAGAATTAAAACTGACAGAACACATATACGCTGAGCCACAATCATTAAAAATATCCAGCATCAAAACAAAATAGACATGCTCATTATCCGAGGTGTTTTTAGCCCGGATCCAAATACTCTTTGTAAAGGGGTGCCCAGGACTGCTCTGTGGAGTCTGCCTTTACTGGAAAATTTCTGTATTTCAACAGGATCCTAAACGGTCAGTGGTTCGAGGGCGGTGGGGCGTGGAGGCTGGTGTGAGGGGTTTGGTGTTGTGGGTGGTGGAGTTGGAAACTTCCCATGTTATGGCTGTAGATTTCCACATCCTCAGAAAATACAATAGTTTGTTAAACCCACCAAGGTAGACGTGATGTGTGTTTCACACGTCGGATTCTCTCGACAGATTACCGACATTTTGGTCCCTGACCAACTATTTATGATACTGGTTACGATTATTTGCTGGCGACATTCTGTTATGTTGGTTTTCTTCGCGTGAATTAGTGATGTTACGCAGATGTACTGGCCCGATTCAATGGCTTGGACATGTTCAATGCCCAGTAGCATTAAGTCAACATTAGAAGCGAGCAGCTACTAAGATGCGTGTGCAGGCATAACCAGAACGACAGGTGTGTCCTGTCTGCTCAGCAGAACAGCAAAACAAACAGCGAGCGCTCTGTGATTCTACAGGCTGCGAGCTGCTTTGAGTTTGCACACAGCCATCTTCAATACTAATTGCTCATCTTTAGAAAACACATATTTTTACAACAAACATTTCTGTGGGCTCTACTTCTCTCCAAGAATCGCGCTGAATGATGGCAACATTATTCAATTCAAATGATTGGCAATGTTTACTGAAACAGGTGCAAGTGCATTTCTGCTGTATTTAGGGAATGATTCCTGAGCGGCCTTTTTCCGAGATGCACGTTCGGGGAAAATTGCACAAGTAATAATGGTGGTCTCTGTTATTGGTGATATTGGTAATCAAGCAACTGACTCTTAAATTAAGCATTTGACAAAGTGTGACAATAATGAACCCCAATAAATTTAGCCAATGAAGATTCACAATATGCTTAGATTTAGGGTTATTTCAATATCAATAGTTTGCTTTATCCCTCAGTTCAGCTGTTTGAATCTTAAATGTTTCCAAAATTTCCTTACATAGAGTCATCTTCAAATTCCCCTCGACATCGTTGACAAATTATTCTGGTTTTGGGACTACAGACAGTGCAATAATTCATATACTATGTAGCCACAAAAAAAAAGAGTACAAACACACAGCGCCAAAAATGCACGCAGAGTTATTTACCTGAGAACCTTTTAAACTGGGTCCTTCTGCCTTGCACCTTGGAAAGAGAAGTTGGAAATATATGTTTGAGTGGATTGTGCCTATCGCTTTCCCCAGGTGACAAGGCCTCTAGAGAAAATGTACCGGTGTGACAAGTATTTTTTTATTGTTCCATCTGTTTATTAAATTGTTGAACATACGGCACAAGTTCCTGCACGCTCTTCTCGCTCAAACATAGATTAAAGTGAGATTGCAGAGAGTACATCACACTAAGTTTAATATATAAAACCTTACAACAATCAAACAAAACCGAATATCAATCATGAGAATAATGAGCTGCTCACCTTGATTCTGATATTTAGAATGATGAAGAAAATTTACCCCGTTTAATTCATGGTGTTCATTCTTTCCATGTATTATTGCCTGCAGGCATTTTCTTCTCCATTTTAAAACCCACTTCCAGCTGGATACGATAATCCTCTTTGTCTTACAATGTCTGTTAATTTTCAAGTGAATTTTCTTTATCATCCGAAAGCCCTCAGTAACCAATTTGTTAACGTTTGAGGTCGCAGTGACCTGACATGTGTCCCAGAACTGATTTTGTTGAAAGGTCATGTCGACATGAAACGTGACTCGATTCCTGCCAAAGATAATGAAATGATTGCAAATTATTCTGGCTTTTTTAATTCACATCTCCAGCCGCACATTTTTTGTTTCTTTTCTACTATTGCACGAGAAAGTCCTGAAAACAAGCAAATAGTTGGAGAGAACGTCGGAGAGAAATACAGACAATGAATCACAGAGAGTAAGCCAGGAGCAAGGCAGGCTGAGCGAAACACAGAAAAACATACATCAACACACACACGCAGATAAAGAGGTTGGTGGAAATCGTTTATATTCTTGAACTTTATAGATGGACGAGTAGGAATAAGTATTCCAACTGGCTGTGTGTCATTAGCTAGATGGTATGAACATAAAATAATTGTCAACATGGTTGCTGAACAGAAAGCTCTTCAAACAGCAACTTTTTTAAGATCTGGAATGCACTATTAGAAATAAGGGTGTAATCATATTCCTTGGATTTTTGGAGGGCAATTGGGCACGTACTACAAGACGGCTCATTTTCAGACTTATGGAGGAAAAACAACAGTTGTGACGCAGCAGGTGTAAGAGCCCATTGCTTTTGTAAGCTTCTGCTGTAAGTGTCAATGATTCAATGATCCCGTACAGTTTGGTGACTCATTTCCTTTCCTTCCTCACAGGAAAGAAGCGTAGGAATGGTACATGGATAGATTGTATCCATTAATGGGCCGTTTCAATCGCATTACTGTGATTTGCTAGGCGGCATTTTAGAGCTCTTACATGACAACATCTATCGGTTAATTGGAAGAAAGAAGTCACCTCTGTACAAACTGTTTTCAAGAAATTAACTGCCGCCTCAGCCGAGTTTTCGGAAGGTGTTGGAAGGAGAGCCAAGCATCAGTGCACCGCATTCGGTTAATGCTCAATTCCCATCGCCGGAACGCACTGCCGGGAGGCTGCTGCGGTCCTTCCTGACTCACGTTGAGTGATTACCAATGATCAGTATTATGTTCTCTGTTAAGGCTTCCAATAATATTAAACAATTAACAATATCAAGACAGGGATTGGTATTTACTACTTAAAATATTGGGATGTTATCGAAGGCAGTTGTGGACTTGTTTTCAATATTCGCTCTTCTGCCTGGTGTCTCGTGGAATATTGATGGATAATAATATAGAGTGAGAGGATGGGAGCTCAGCACATTTATAACATGTTCGGTTGCGCATTGAAAGTGCAGCAGCTCACAAGGCAAGGAGTCAAAACTGGGAAGTGGGATTAGGCGGAAGCTATTTTTCGACCCTCGCAGGCTCGTTTGATCAGAGGCCCTCATTCTGTGCTGTAAATTGCGATGGCTTCGCCCGTGAACTAAGGTCCACATTCTCTATCGGCAGCGACCTGATATTCCTGTGCCGGCTGGTTCGACAGGAGTTGAAAGTCATCCCGGCTGAGGAAACTACGTTCAGAGGGCTTCCCCGCCAGATAGTATTGGAGTCGGGGCGTTATTTATTGAAAACGGGAGTTATACATTTAGTTACGTCCTTTATTCATATCGTATGAATTGAAGATTGAACTGGCAAGTTTACTGAGCTGAAATCTTGTTTTATGACTCTATTAGGCAGTTCAATATCTTTCGAAATCGATCATTTTGAATTATATATAGAACATATTACATCTTATTATGATAGTTTCAATGTCCACTTGATATTTACATCAGAGACATTAAAATCCGAAATTGAACATAATTCCCACAGCAGATGAATTTATTGAGGACCCTGCTTCTCTTCCTCAAGCACAGTTTCGTCGAACTTCCGTCTGAATTTCATCTAATATAGAGACAGGCACGAAAGCATTAATAACATCTTTCTCTGCCTGAGTGTTTTGCAAGTTCGTTAAATTGTGTACATTAACGTTAAGAATAAAGAACACAATTAATATTATAATGTTTTGTTATGATTAAGTGCATTCTCCAAATATATTGGCATTTCAATTTATTTAATCTTTGGGGAATTTTCTTTATCAATGTTATTCCATAATTTGCGTACATATTGCATTAAATTATTTGCTTTTGAAGAATCATGTCATCAGTTAATTGGCTGAAATTTATTCCATATTCTAACTTCTTTCACGCTCCAATGAGGTGGTAATTGAGATATCGAAACTTATTCCTGCATTTCCTTGCAGCTGCCCAATATTATTTGCTGAGTTTCATGTCGATGCCTTGGTTCAGCTTTTTTGCTGCTTCCAGCATGTGTTTTTCCATTGCTGTATAAATATCTAATTTGCAATCACATATGTTGGTTTACTGACTGGGAAAACCTCGCTGCAAAGTTGCCAGGTACAAGGTAAAGTGCATATGGTTCCATCAATCTGTTTACTTTTTAAAAAGTAATGAATGCATAGTAATCGCCTGGTATTGCCGCTGATATAAGGAAAATATCTTGTAAATCAAAGAACTGCTGGAGGCACATAATGTAAATTGGTCCACAAATTATTATCAGAAATCCAGGAGTAAACATAATGTTTTTGCGGAAAACTGGAATATTCTTTCCATAAATTTGCTACTAATTGGGATTGCGTGAAGTGCGTTTTGAAATAGTTAGTTTAATTGTGTGGAATTCTGAGTTAGCAGATGCTTTGCACATTTGTTTAATTTTAAATTCATCAAGTACAAACCGCTAAATTTTCTCCAGTGAATTTGTTGTCCGTAAACTGGGATTTATTTATTTTTTACAGCTGTTTAATGTATTTCCAATTGCAACTGAGACGTGGTGACGTAAGGTCGAAAGTGAGCACACTCCCAGCAGTTTTTTTTTCTTGACCTCTGCGCCTCTTGTCCATGAACAGAAGGGTGAACATTGCATTCTAAACTGGTTAATTAAATTCAGCAAATAAGGAGCCGAGCCCATCGCTGTTATAATGGAGAGTATCAGATCTGGGGGATAATTAACTCACGGAGTACAGAATATTAGTCAGAGCTGCAGAATGAACCAATGCAGATGTTTCTATCAGTCAGATGTCTCAATGGAAATGTTGTCAACCCTCCTGATGATACAGCGAAACAAAGAAACAATTAAATAATTTATTCTGCATTAGAGGGCGGGCTAGAATTTTGGAATATAGTATGATAAAATATTAAGCATTCTCAGCATCAATATGGTTTGCAATAATATTTATCATCAGTAAAATTACTGACTGCAATCCCAAAATATTAACACAGGTAAATTAGTTCTTTTTGTTTATATTTATTTGCTCTGAGTTTGGATTAGCTTCAATTTTCTTCATAACTAGGACAATTTGATATGAAGTTGGTGCTTTGACTTCATTGATTTTACATGTACAGATTCAAGGAAATGATCATGATTTCTCCTCCTCCTTCCACATTGCCGATAACTTTTACACAGAGTCGTGTGGTGTTAAGGGGATCAAGGGGATTATGATTTTTTTCGATCTCCTTGCAGCGGGACGTGCAATTTTTTTTTGCTGCTTTCTAGTTCGAAGATTCAAAAATCAATTTTGTTTCACTGACAGGGAATACGTTCCAGCTCTGTTATCAGATAACTATTTTATTTACCGGAAATCATTTACATTGGCTATTTCCTTTAATGAGAAAAGATACAGAAAAAAATGTCTAAATTCGGAAACCCTGATTGTATCGGTAATTTAATGACCATTTTCTGCACAGGGTAGAAAGGAGACTGATGTTAGCCAGACGGATTTTCACAGACCCAACGCAGATTAAGTTCAAATTACACAAGCAGGCCTGTTCTGTTCAAATTTGGAACAGGTTGTCTCAGGCGGAGCGAAATTTGAAAGGGCTTATTTAATTTCTAGACATTTCATTGAAGACATATTATGGTCTGTTTTATTTTCGGTTCATTTGGCTTTTAATAGAACAATTATTTTATCCAATTCGATTTACAATTGTGACGTGTATTGTGCAGCTTCCATCTGCTGAACAAAAAGTTTGACATCACGACAATATTCATATCAAATTTAAATTTCATCCAGAATCCAACTCAATAAACGAGAGGGTTAGTTTAATTTCACCCCTGCGGCTCTTGTAGACAGAGCAGAGTGTAATTGCAAATCTTGTTAAGGCCAACCTGCTCGAAGCAGAGCGCCGTCACTCTTAGAATAGCATGTATCACATTCTGGGATGGAAGTTCACTCACTGACTGTAGAAACCCAGTAAAACCTGCAGTTGCTGCCGACTGAAATAACGCGCACATTTTTCAAAACTGTATTCGTCAGCGGTAGTGCTGTGTGACTGATGTGAGTTGTAATGAGCGGAAAGATTTTAAATCGTGTTTTCAGCTTTGGACTTCTGGGAATTCCTGTAAATTTTGCAAATAGTAAACTTAAATCGAGATAGATCAATATTGGCTTTGAGATTATAATTATGGTTATAATAAGTATCAACTGCACGCTGAAAAATGAGGAGAATAAAAGATCTCACATCTCCCCGGGAATTAACCGATGAAAGTTATTTGATTTTTTTTTTTACGGAGATTTTGAAATTAATATCAAGTTTCCTTAGACACGCAATTAATGCATGTTATGTACGTGAACATGAATATTTGTCAGCCTCTTCCTTATACCCAACATTTTTTACATAGGATCATCTTGTATTTAATGAGATATCAGGACTCAAGTCTCAATCTCGTTATGCTCCATGTCACTTTGTATCAGGATTTTCAACTCATTTGTATCTAGGACGCAGGACGTTCCATCCGAGGGAAACGTTACTCAGTTTTGTAAGTATTGGATAAATGGTTAGTAGTTTTCTAACTTTAGTAACTATTAATCCAACACTAATTCATTGGGTAGGAAATATATATTTTTTTTAAATTTGCAATAGTAGATTGCGAGCCTCATCAGTCCTGAGCTTAATGGAGAACTTAACACGGATAATGTTTTTTTTTAAATTCATTTTGCTCGCAACTCTACCGTGTGGGGTGTCTGTGTGGGTGGGAGTTGCCTGTGGGGATTTGGGGGATTGGGGGTGTCTGGGTGGGTGGGAGTTGCCTGTGGGATTTGGGGGATTGGGGGTGTCTGTGTGGGTGGTGTTTGCCTGTGGGGATTTGGGGGATTGGAGGTGTCTGGGTAGGTGGGTGTTGCCTGTGGGGATTTGGGGGATTGGGGGTGTCTGGGTGGGTGGGAGTTGCTTGTGGGGATTTGGGGGATTGGAGATGTCTGTGTGGGTGGGTGTTGCCTGTGGGATTTGGGGTATTGGGGGTGTCTGGGTGGATGGGGGTTGCCTGAGGGGAATTGGGGGATTTGGGGTGCCTGGGTGGATGGGGGTTATCTGTGGGGACTTGGGGGATTGGGGGTGTCTGTGTGGGTGGGGGGTGTCTGTGGGGATTTGGGGGAATGGGGGTGGCTGGGTGGGTGGGTGTTGCCTGTGCGGATTTGGGGGTTTGTGGGTGTCTGGGTCGGTCGGGGTTCCCTGTGGGGATTTGGGGGATTGGGTGTGTCTGTGTGGGTGGGGGTTGCCTGAAAGGATTTGGGGAATTGGGGGTGTCTGGGTAAGTGGGTGTGCCTGTGGGGACTTGGGGGATTGGGGTGTCTGGAGGTTGAGGGGTCGGGCATTACGGTGTCCGAGGTGAGGTTGGGAATTTCGGGTCTCCGTGGGAGGCTGGGTGTTGGGGGTGTCCGGATTCTGGGGGTGGGGTTCAGCCGTGTCTGGGGTTGGGGGTTCAGGGTATCTGGGGGTGGTTGGGGTTGAGGTCGTCTGGAGGTTGGTTGTAGTGGTTGAGTCATGGGGGTGCCTGGTGTGGGTTTTGGTGGTGTCTGAGGGGGGTTTGAGGGTGTCTGAGGGGGGTGCAGGTTGGCAGTGCCCGGGTGTAGTAGGGTTTGGAATTGTCCAGGGGGTGGGGGGCGGGGGTACGCAGAGGTCGGGGAGTGGTGGTGAGGCATCAGGATGCCGGGGGTGTGGGTGCGTGTGGGGGGGGAGTGCGGTGGGTGGAGGTTTCCGGTGTTGGTGGGGTGGGGAGCTTTGGGGTTTGGGGTGTCCGACGTCGTGGGGTGTGTGGCTGGGGGGGGGGGTTCTGGACGACTGACGGGTCTTATTTTTGGGGGAGGGACCAGAGTCGTGGAGGGTGGAGGGCGTCCAAAGGCTGGTTCTGGGTCTTGGGAGGTCAGGGAGGGTATCGGAGGTTGGAGGGGATTCCAGGCGTTGGTCGGTCAGAGTTGTGATACGTACGGGGGTGGGTGAGGAGGGGGAAGGGGAGGGGGGGAGGGGGGACGGTGTTCCGTAGGTCGGGATGGGTGGGGGTGTCTGAAGATCAGGGGGTGGGGATTGACATTTGTGGCATGCAGAGATCGGGGGGTGAAGTCCGATGTTTGGGGCGGGGGTGTGTCCAATGGTCGAGATGGATCCTGAGGTCGCGGTGGGTCCTGAGGTCGAGGTGGGTCCTGAGGTGGAGGTGGGTTCTCAGGTCGAGGTGGGTCCTGAGGTCAAGGTGGGTCCGGGAAAGTGGGGGGGAGAGGGGGGTTCTGAAGTCGAGGTGGGTCCGGGGCTGTGGAGGGGGGGTGTCCTGAGGTCGAGGTGGGTCCTGAGGTCGAGGTGGGTCCTGAGGTCGAGGTGAGTCCTCTCTTCCATTATTTCTAGGGCCATTTCCTTAAGTACTCTGGGATATAGATTATCAGGCCCTAGGGATTTATCGGCCTTCAATCCCATCAATTTCTCCAACACCATTTCCCTACTCACACTGATTTATTTCAGTTCCACCCTCTCACTAAACCCTGTGTTCCCCAACATTTCTGGTATGTTATTTGTGTCCTCCTTTGTGAAGACAGCCAAAGTATGTATTTAGTTGGTCAGCCATTTCTTTGTTACCTATTCTAAATTCCGGTGTTTTTGACTGTCGGGGACCTACATTTGTCTTCACCAATCTTTTTCTCTTCACATACCTATAGAAAGTTGTACAGTCAGTTTTTATGTTCCCCGCAAGTTTACTCTCGTACTCCATTTTTCTCTTCTTAATCAATCCTTTGGTCCTCCTTTGCTGAATTCTAAACTGCTCCCAAACCTAAAGTCTGTTGTTTATTCTGCCCAATTTGTATGCCTGTTCCTTGGATCTAATGCTATCTCTAATTTCCCTTGTAAGCCATGGATTGGCCAACTTTACTATTTTACATTTGCGCCAGACAGGAAAAACCAATTGTTGAAGTTCACCCATGCGATCTTTGAACGTTTGCCATTGCCTATCCACCGTCATCCCTTTAAGTAACGTTTCCCAATCCATCATAGCCAACTCGCATCTCATACCATCGTAGTTTCCTTTATTAAGATTCAAGACCCGAGTTTCAGAATCAACTACGTCGCTCTCCATCTTGATGAAGAATTCTATCATATTATGGTCGCTCGTCACCAAGGGGCCTCGCACAACTTGATTGCCAATTATTCCTTTCTCATTACACAATACCCAGTCGAGGATGGCCTGTTCTCTAAAATTGGCATAGGACAAATAAGATTAAAGAAACTAATGTGTGGTTCAAAGACTGGTGTGGGAGAAGTGGGGATTGTGGGGCACTGACAACAGTATTTGGGAAAGTAGGAACAGTACCGTTGGGGTGGTCTACACCTGAACTGTGCTGGGGCAGGTGTCCTTGTGAGCTGCCTAACTAAGGAAGTAGAGAGGATTTAATACTGAATAGTAGAGGCAAGGGATCAAATTTCAGAAGATGTGGTGAATTAAAGAGTAGAGACAAGACAAGAGAGACAGCTATTAATATGGGAAATAATACACAGGCTGAAACAGGAAGGGACAGAGAGTCCAATTCTCAGGAGTAAATCGGCAGAAAAGGTTATATTCGTTCACGGGATGTGGGCATTGCTGGCTAGGCCAGCATTTATTGCCGATCGCTAATTGCCCTTGAGAATGTGGTGGTGAGCTGCTTTCCTGAATCACTGCAGTCCATGTGGTATCGGTCTGTGGTGATCTGTCTTACTCTCTGTCTCCCACATGTACATGTGGTGCTGTCTCCTCGTCAGCCTCCCACACTGTCTGCATCTCTCTCTCTCCTCCTGTATCTCACCCCACGTTATCCTCACTTGCAGCTCATACCCTATATCACCCATCTGTCTACACCTGTGTGTCCATGATATGATTTACTTTCCTTCTTTGTCCCATCTTTCCCACCCTATCAGTTTGCACCATTAACCACTTTCTCCAGCTGCCCACGTCTGCCTCTCTCTCTCTTTTTCTCTCTCCCCTGCCCGTCACTTTCGCTCAGTCCCCTCATCTCTCTCCTCACATCTGTATCTCTCCATCTACCCTTTTATTCTCTTGCTGTCTTTTTCCTGCCTGGTGCCCCATCTCTCTGTCTCTCTCTAAACCAGCCCCTTGGTTCGCTGTCTCCCCAATTCGCCTCTCTGTCCGTCTACCTCATCTGTCTCTCTCTCTGTCTCCCATGTCCATGTCTGTCTTACCTCAGCCATGTCTCTCTCCCCATCTGTCTCTATCACCGTCTCATCCTTTGTCTATCTCACATGTCTGTGCCTTACCCTCCCCACATGTGCCTCCCTATTTCTCTGTCTCTCCCTGTACCTCTGCACCTCTCTCTGCCCTTTGCTCATCTGTATATCCCTCTTTCACTCCCATGCACCTCTCTCCCTATCCTTTCCTTGTCTGTCTCTCCATCTTTCAACCATCTTCCCTGGCGATGTATATCCTCCATCTGTCTCCCCATCATATGGCCCCCAAATACTTATCTCTCCATTCATGCTTCTCTTTATCTTTGACTCCACCCATCCCTCTCACTCACTCTGCCCCCATACCCCCAGTATATCTCACATCTCTCTCTCCACGTCCCCCCATCCAGCTCCTCCATCTGCTTTCGCTTCCAGTCTGCCTCTCCCCAGTTGACTCCCAGTCTGCTTCTCTCTTTCTCCCCCATCTATCTTCCCACAATCTGTATCCACAGGTCTCTCTTTCTATCCCTCTGGCTGTTTCTTATGTATGTCTAGCCAGGTTGTCTTCACATTTCTGTCTCTCTTTCCCACCTGTCTGATTAAATCTTATTTAATAGTTGCTGCTTGACTAATCAAATTGATTCTTTTGGTTGCATAGCAGAGAGGATTGATGAAGGGAATGCAGTGGATGTTGCCTATATGGATTTTAAGAAAGCCTTTGACAACGTAGCACATAAAAGGCTGGTTAAATATTGAGGCTCATGGAGTAGGAGGGTCATTGTAAGCTTGGATAAAAAATTGGTTTAAGGATAGTAAACAAAACAGGTCTTGGTAAATGGTTGTTTTTCAGAATGGAGGAGGGTAGTGTTGTTCCCCAAGGATCAGTGCGAGTACTGCTGCTTTTTAGATATAGAATATATATATATATATGTATAAATAACGTGGATATTGGAATATAGGGTAAAATTGCAAAAATGTGCAAATATTACCAAACTTTGAGGATGTGGCAAACAGTGAGGATGATACCAATTGACTGCAACAGGATATAGAAAGGTTAGCAGAATGGGCAGGCAAGAGGCATTTGGAATTTAATACAGAGAAGTGTGAGGTGATGCATTTTTCCAGAAGGGAAAGGGAGAGGAAGTATAGACTAAATGTCACAGTTCAAAAGAGTGTTCAGGGACAGAGGGACCTAGGGGTTCACCAGCAGAGATCTTCAAAGCTGGAAGGATATATTGGGAGAGCAGTTAGAAAAGCATATGGGATCTTTGCCTTCATCATCAAGGTATTGAGTAAAAAAGCAGGGATGTATTGCTGAACTGGTTAGGTCACAATGAGTGTATTGTGTTCCAGTTCTGGTCACCACACTTTAGGAAGGATGTAAAGGTCCTTGGGAGGATGCGGTGGAGATTTACCAGAATGGTTCCAGGGATTTAGGTTAGGTGAGAGAATCTGTTTTTTTTTTCGTTGGACCAAAGGAGGTTGAGGGGAGATCTGGCAGAGATGTGAAAGATTGTGACATACATAGATAAGGTAGACAAAGAAAAGCTGTTACCCTTAACTGATGGCACAAGGACTTGGAGATACAGGTTTAAGGTTTTGGGCAAGAGATGCAAGGGAATGTGAGGAAAAAGATTCTTTATGCAGCCTATGGTAATAACCAAATTTAGCCAAAATTAGATGACAGAGCAAGTGAATCTGGAAGGCATAGAAATGGTAGGCCAGTTAAGGCACAAGGGATTTTGGCAAGGTTGGGTGGTGTTTATTTTAATGCATGGAGTCTGACGAATAAGGCTGATGAGTTGAGGGCACAAATTAACACATGGAAGCATGATGTCATTGCTGTCACAGAAACATGGTTGAGAAAGGGGCAGGATTGGCAGCTCAATATTCTAGGATATGGAGAATTCCGGCAAGACAGGGAAGGAGGTAAAAGAGGAAAGGGTATCACAATATTGATCAAGGGATCAATTACAGCAGTAAGGAGGGATGACATTTTAGAAGGCTCCTCAAATGGAGGAATGTGGGTAGAACAGAAAATCAAAAAAGGAGCAATCACCTTGTTGGGAATGTACTATAGGCCCCCAAACAGTCAGAGAGAAATAGAAGAGCAGATATGTAGGCAAATTTCAGAGAAATGTAAAAATAATAGAGTAGTAATAGTGTGGGATATCAACTTCCCCAACATGAACTGGATTAGTCAGACTGTGATAGGTTTAGAGGAAATGAATTTTTAAAAATGCATCCAGGAGAGCTTTTTAAGCCAGTACGTAGAAGGTCCTAAAGAGAGGGGGTGGTCCTGGACTTAATTTTAGGGAATGAAGCCGGGCAAGTCGTAGAGGTATCAGTGGGGGGAGCATTTTGCAGATAGTGATTGCAGATAGATTCAAGGTTGTTATGGAAAAGGACAAAGATGTGCCAGAAATCAGAGTTCTAAATTGGGGGAAGGCCGATTTTAATAAGATCAGATATGATTTGGCCAGAGTGGAATGGGAGCAGCTACTTTTAGGTAAATCTGCGTCAGAGCAGTGGGACTCATTCAAGAAGGAAATGGGGAGAGTACAGGGCCAACATATTCCAATAAAGATAAAGGGTGGGACCAAGAAATTCAGGGAACCCTGAACAGGGATATACAGGATCAGATAAAGAGAAAAAGGAAAGCTTATGGCAGATACCGAGGGTGCAAAACTGCGGAAGCCCTAGAGGAGTATTGAATGTGTAGAGGGGAACTTGAAAAGGAAACTAGGAGAGCAAAAAGGGGGCATGAAAAAAACATTGGCAGGTAAAATAAAGGAAAATCCAAAGTTTTTTTTACAAGTACATTACGAATAAGAGGATAACTGGGGAAAAAGTAGGGCCAATTAAGGACCATAGTGGTAACTTGTGTGTGGAACCGGAAGACATTGGATTAAAAGTAGATAAGTCTCTAAGCCTGGATGAAATGTATCCCAGGCTGTTGAATGAGGCATCCATCTGCCTCTGTCTGTCTCCACAAGTCTGCCTGTCCCCTTCCCTCAGGATTTCCCTCCACCAGTTGCTGTTCCCACCATCTGCCTCTTGTACTGAATCTGTCAGATTGTTACTCTGGAAATAGAGGAAATGGCTCAGCAAAAATAACTGAAAATAGAAATAACAAAAGCACCATCACGTGTGCAGAGCTCAGTAAGAGAGAGGTTAACCCTGAATATCCAGACAGGTGTTTTTAATTTAACAATGAAGTTGTGATGCCAGTAATGAGATCCCTCCACAGACACAGCTGGACGAGCTTTGTTTTTCCAGGAGTTTCTATGTTTATTATAAACAAACCGCTCACTGCAAATCCCCCAACTGATAGCAGGAAGCAGCAACACAAGTGCGCGGGAGACAGATACACGCCCCACGCATGCGCATCAATGTTTCTGCACCGCCCCCTTTTCAGTGAATATTGAATGGCTACCAGCGCTGGGCATGCGCAGTCAGTTCTGTTACTCCTTCCTCAGCTGCACATTGAATATCACAGTCACCAAAACAGCAGAGAGAGAAACAGAGTGAATCCCACTTTGACACAGATTAGAGAGTCTGACAGTAACAGAGATGGACAGACGTTGAAATGTTCCAGCTCACAGGCAGTACCAAACACTGAAAGATTCAATCATATAAAAGCAAAATATTACAGGTGCTGGAAATGTGAAATTGAAATAGAAAATACTGAAAGACTCAGCAGGTCTGGCAGCATCTGTGGAGAGAGAAACAGTTAACGTTTCGAGTCCGTGTGACTCAGAATGAATTTCACACTTGGACATAGTGCAGAGATTGACAATTTACACTAAATCGGAGTCATGTACCATATACAAGACAATCTCTACAAACATCATTCCACGACCATTGAAATATTAATGTCTGAGACACTCAGTTTTTGTTGTACAAAACTGGTAAAATATCAGAGGAAAATACTGTAAAGTACATAGAAAAGTTTAAATGATATTACAACTGTTTGATCTAACAAAATGCACTTAGATTTCATCTACATCCCCATAATTCCCAATTTTCCCCAGTCCTATTAAATGTGAACAATTATTGTATGTTGTACCCTTCTTGGATCAGTTCTTCAGTCACAGTTTGTAGGTTGCTTGTTGTTTTTGAAGCTGCACAGAGACACTAAACAGAAAAAAACATCCTAAATGAATTGTGAATAGCGATGTCTCTGCACAATGTTTGGGACTTCAAAATTAACAGTTATTGATATGGAGTATATAGATGTTACTTTCCAGCTAGCAGCTGCTGTTTAACACTCAATAAACCAACAGTCATCAAATCAGAATTGCTAATCTTTCACAAAGAGTGCCGATATCCAAAATCACACCATTCCCAGAAATCTAACCTGTAAAGTTCATTATTCCGAAGTGTGGGGACATGTACTGGCAGGAACTGAGGTGCAAGGGTAGTGGGAAATGATTTTTAAAAAGGGGGTTAAAAAAGGTTAAAACAATGAATGAATGAAAATCAAAATAAGTAAATAAAATACTTTTTTTTAAAAAAAAGATTTAAAAAGGGGTGAAGTTTGAGGACAGGGTTCACGGCCTGATGTTGTGGAAGTCAATATTAAGTCCAGAGGCTGTAAAGTGCCTGTCGGAAGATCAGATGCTGTTCTTACAGTTTACGTTGGGCTTCACTGGAACATTGCAGCAGGCCAAGGATGGACATGTGGGCATGAGAGCAGGATGGCATGTTGAAATGGCAATTGACAGGAAAGTCAAGATGATGCTTGCGGACAGACCAAAGGTGTTCCGCAAAGCAGTCACCCAGCCTGCGTTTGGTTCAGTGTAGAGGAGACTGCATTGGGAGCAGCAAAAACAGTAGACTAAATTGAAGAAGGTGCAAGTGATGCATTGCTCCAGCTGAAAGGAGTATTTATGCCCTTGGACGGTGAGGAAGGAGGAGGTAAAGGAGCAGGTGTTGCATCTTCTGCGATTGCATGGGAAGGTGTTGTGGGAAGGGTAGGAGGTGTTAGGGAATAGTGATGGAAGAGTGGACCAGGGTCTCATGGAGGGAATAGTCCCTACAGAATGCTGACTAGGTGGTTGACAGGAAGGTGTTTTTGGTGTTGGCATTGTTGTGGTCACTTTGACAAACGGATCACAGTAGTCTAAGGTACAGGTCATGTTCATTTTTCGAGCAATTGCAAGGAGAGAGCCATCTCAATGCAGCTTGAGACAGTACACTGCTAAATTACAAGTGTTCAACATATTTATACATTATTGGTGGCATACAAGTACAGTTTCCAGATTACAATCTAGTCAACATATAGGTTTACATTAAACAGACATCTCTGGTACATGCATCGTCTGTCGATATTTTCACCCAGGCAGAGACCTTCCCTCCCATCTAAGCTGGGACCATCTGTCCTTCCCCTATCTGTTGAAGAGCACACTTAATCTTGGTTGTTTTCCAACCTAAGTCACCAGTCTAACTCCCAGGACCTTGCTGGTGATTGCAAACCCTGAGGGTGCACAAAGTTTGAGGGTGTATAAGGTTCATATGTTTTAACTGTTTAATTGTTGATTTACTGATTTTCACTGGCCTGCCTATAGATTCTAATTTAAGAAATTCATTCCCTTATAATGAATTCTCCCTTACCATAAATTCTCATTTACTCTCTTCCCCCTAACGGTCCACTCTTTTGGCCATTGGCCTAGCCCAAGGTAGCCAACGACAGTGGTACTGTCTGTCCCTTTACACACCGCCGCCCATTGATGGTGGCCAGCCATTCAGCTTTGGGTTGTAAAAGGTATCGTCAGACCATCTGTATCATGTGGCTCTTCAATTCAGGCCCCTGGCTTGTAAAACTCCCCCAGCACCACCTCTTTTGCCACCTTTGGGTACAATGAATCAAGCATGTTAAATATATAACTAGTATCAGCTGAATCACCACCTGGGCATAGGAGATCATTTGAATGCACGGGTGTATTTGTAGATTTGAGCCTCAGTTCCACCACCACCATGTGGAGGAAATTATTTGCTCGATATCCTCTTTTAAGGCTCTAACCTGTTGCTGCAGTGTATAGTAAGTTCAGTATATCTGCTGAGCCTGTCTCCGAATCGTGGTTAGGTGCTTAGGTAATAAGGGAATTTTATAGGACAACTGGTTCAAATACTGTGTCAGGTTATCCTTAAGACTTTCCTTGACCTAAATAGTAGTCGTTCCTCTCCTGGGTATCTCGACCAGTTCCACTTTCCCTACCCTTGCCATCACCTGTGGGTGTAGGCACACTGAATGATTGTGGATTCGGCACATGCGGTTGCTCCCGTACTGGACCTTTTCCTGCCACGTGGTAATACAATTTCTCCCATTCCCTGTATATGCAACATGGGTCTGTTCTTGGCAGCCCATATACTTTCCATTGTACAACTTGTTGCTGTTTTAAACTGGCACTTAGCTCATTCTGTCTCATATATTGGGTGCGCCTACTACTGCGGTGGTCTCTATCCTACGCCCTTATAATATGGTACGAACTATATTTCCTTCTACGTCTACTGCGTATGGTGGAATGTCATGATACCTAATATAATAATGCCCCCTTCTAACCCCAATATTTTCTACTGTATATAATGTCCTGCCGGTTGTTGACATAGGTATGACAGGTGTTACTAATACAATGCCTATCAGCATATTACTATTGACTATACATTCAACATTCATTCTATATATGCGTGCTAAACCTCAGAGCTGGCAACCGGTCAAGTCATGATCCTTATGTCGTGAAAAATTAAATACATGCTCATTAGTAACCCATAAAGGAACTACCCCTTCATTAATCTGTCTTAAATTCTCTCAGGCTTGTTGCAGTGCCCAGGATCCACATGTGTTGCAATCATCATTTCTGCTTGCTTTGTCTGAAATATTTTCCCCAATGTTAAACAGTTTATTGATAATCCCTGCATGACTTTCGAGCATGGCAGCCAGGTTTTGGATTAACGATGTCATGTCCTGGTCTGTGTTTAATTGGGTGTTATGAATTCTCTGTCCCCGCTCTAAAATTTCCTTAAGCTTAAAGCTCAAGGTCCGGACCTTCTGGTCAACAGTTGCCAGTTTCTGAATTAACCACTGATGTCCGTGTATTGAATATCGTAGCGGCAACATTTATCAGGCTGTGCTTAACGCAGTTCCCTCCCAAGCCTGATCGCATCCCGCTGTTGAACTGAGATGCTTCAGTCATCAGCTGGCCCATCAGAGCCGTATATAGTTTTCGAATATGAGTTGAGCACCACTGGGGCGTGGCAATTCCGGATATGTTCAAGACCACGGGTACCAGCTCGTGGTGTACATTGTCCATACAAAACTTCTGATTAACCAGTACCAAACCATTCGTCGGTCCTGGATGCATAGTTGGACAAGGTGGATCAGTCAGTGTGGTGTGAGAAGTTTAATTATCTCTACTCGGACTGTGGAAGTAGAGGTGGGAGGTGGCTAGATAGTGGCTCTTTTGGGCGGACCACCCACGCCCGATCTAAAGCAAACCCTTACTACAATTCGAAAGCATTTGTTCTCCTACTGTTACATTTATTATTCCCCGTTGCGTGTCACATTCGGCACTGTCCGTGCTGTACCAAAGTTCCTCCTGCGGTGCAGGATGAGCAGTGATGATCCCCGACCTTGTTGCCAGTACTGATACGCCCAAGACCAGGATTGTAGGTCTTTAGATACATTAACATCGGCTCCCGTTCTCCGGGTTACCGCTTGGTCAATTGTCATGTATCTTTAACTGTGCGTAATGCCTTCATTTACTTCCGATTCTCATATCTACAAGTGTGCATGTATCACCTGTCATAATTTCCTCGAATGGTCCATGCCTGTTCGCTCCGGGCTCACCTTGACGATCAGCTCATCCTCCACTTGGTCCATTGTTGCTCTTTAGATTTACCTGTTTCCATATCCTTAATCACCTGTCGGTCTTTGACTTCCTTCCTTAACTCATGCAATTGCTTACTTATTTCCCTCACATAGTCTCGCATCCTTCCTTTTAGTGGTCCTACATCTCCCATTCCTACTACGATTCCCTTGGGTAACTGCATTGCTCTCCTTGTCATTATTTCAAATGGGGTGAACCTGGTGGTCCTGCTTGGGGCAGCCCTAAGGCGCATTAGAATATTGGGCTATTCCCTGTCTCTTGAATTGCTTTTACTATTGATGTTTTTTTTAAGTAAGGTTCATCCTTTCCAACAGCCCCGAGCTTTGTGGCTGGTAGGGAATGTGGAATTTCTGTTTAAATTTAAATTTATACATTTCTTTAATGACTCTTCCTGTGAGATGAGTTCCCTGATCTGAACCCATCTGGATAGGCACCCACACTCCTTCCAATCTACTGTCTCCTGCTGCTGTCCCACGTTGGACCTCAATTCCTTAAACTGCCAACACAACTCTACAATTCACATTCTTATCCTATCTTTCAATGGCTCAGTATCTTCACTTCCAGTGATGGTTCTCTCTGGGAGCCGCTTAACTCTGCCTGTCATCATAGTGTTAAACCTGTGATCTTACTTTTTGCAGCTCACAGGCACATTAATACAATCAGTGATACATCTATTTAGCCTTTTTCCAGCTTTCCCTTTACCTATCTTGTGGTAAATTGTTGTTAAGTATTATTTCATCTTACATTTCAATTCCTGAACTACAGATTCCACATAGTTACAACTCTAAGTTTTTTTCCCCTGACCATGATCATCCTAAGATTCTCTTGGTGTCAGTTTCTCTATTGCCTTGATGGTTTATAATGTTTCCTTGCTCTTTAGGCCATATTAACTATTCTATGTCAATGAGGATCTCTGTATCTAGATCCTTGCTTATCTCCCCCTGTGCGTTTCCAATGTGTCAGTTGATGGCCAGATTATCAAATTCACTTCCCTTGAAACAGTTTGTATATTGTGTCCCCTTGCCCTAACTCTTTCTCCTATTTGCCTCATAAGATTTTACACATGCAACAGCTACCATCTTATCTTGTTCAGGTTACCTGGAGAGACTTTAAATTAAATAAAATATTCTCATAACAGTTTTAAAGACAGAAATCAGGCATTGACATGCTCCTTATCTTCTTCTTAAACAACATTTTATGGTCTCAAAGTTAACCCACTAAACTGTGTCTGACCCATTTCTTTTAGAATTATCCCAGATTCATTAACTCGGCCAAAAATTGGATTTCTGCCAAACTTTGTCAAGGTCTTGAGCTTAGCTTCATATTTTGGGAACAGACTTACAAATACAAAAGCTTGTAGCATTTGAATTAATGCCAATTGTTGTGAAAAACCCTTTAATATGTAAAATTCCTTTTGAGAACTTTATCACGAACCAAACCTCAAAATTGTTAACTTTGAAAGAAATGTAATTTATGCTATCAAAATTAAAACTACCTCTTTCTTATGTGTATTGATTTGTATCCAAGTTATAATTCCCATATGTTTATCGACACATTCTCTATTGTTGGATAACATCCTCGTTATTCAAAGTAATCTTCTAAACTACATTGCACTTTACACCTCAAGCCTTGTCCCAACTTCAAATAACAGTGCTGTTGAAGGGTCATGAGGACTCAAAACGTCAACTCTTTTCTTCTCCACCGATGCTGCCAGACCTGCTGAGTTTTTCCAGGTAATTCTGTTTTTGTTTTGGATTTCCAGCATCTGCAGTAGTTTTTTGATTTTATATTCAAATAACAGTGCTGTTGGGATGCAGATTTCCTTTCATATTTAATTCATCTCTTCAAAAGAAACCCCTTTTTATCCATTGGAACCACCTAGGCCGTGTGTTTATGCCTTTTGGTTTTCCTAGAATCCCTTGAGCCTCAGGTAATTTTTCTCCTCAGAAATTTAGAAAACTAACTCGTCTGAGTTAATGTAACTCGTATGTATCAATCCCAATCCGTTGGAAACTGGTAATACTAGTCTGCAAGGGGGTGGCACAAAGGTTGGTTCATCTAACCCTGTTTAGCTTTATGATACCTTCAAATTGTGATTTTTTTACGCCAGAAATCTCAACTCAAACCTTGTACTCAAAACTTTGGAATGTTTCAGTATACTTTTCCTTTAATCTAACATGGGGCTTTCAACCCTAAAGTGCTGAACTACACACATAAATAACAAGTTACGTAAGAAAACACAATAAAACTCACATACAAATGCTACCTTGCACACAAATAAACTTATATTTAGAGGTATGTATTTTTATTCCTGTATCCTTAACTTAATGACATAAAATTCTCATATTCTAAACGAAACTTCAAATAGCAGTGGGGGAAATAAAGTGATCTTGAAGGCTCCACCTTTAGGGACCATCAAACTGACGAAAGCTCACATTTCCCTGCTCCTGCCTGTCAGTGCTTATTAACTCCCTTTTTTCTCTCTCTCTGCTCAGCTCAAGCTCTTGTAACTTAGATCACTTATACAAGGTAATAATATCCATCACCCCTTTCTTTTCCTTATCCTTTTAGTTCTTAGTTCTACCCACCACTGTTTTAGTTCTCCGGGGGTTGCCTGTGGATTCCACCCCTCCTTCTGCATTTTTGTGATTAGTCTTGACTGTTTTTCCGCTATGAACCTCGTAATGGAGTCCGTGGGTCCCCAGTCGAGTTCCATAGCATGATTCTGTTTCCCTGACCGCCCTCTGTTCTTATTCCTGTCTATCTCTGCGCGGTACGTTCGCACAGCCCTAACAACTTTGTTACTTGCGGTATGTGCGGTTTCACTTATTTCACTGGGGTCTGGCCTTCCTGCGCGGCTTCGGTTATGGTTATATTTCAAACCGTAACCCCCCCAGCACGGCTCCCCCTCCTCTTAACTGGGGTCTGGCCTTTCTGCGCGGCTTCGGTTATGGTTATATTTCAAACCGTAACCCCCCAGCACGGCTCCCCCTCCTCTTAACTGGGGTCTGGCCTTTCTGCGCGGCTTCGGTTATGGTTATATTTCAAACCGTAACCCGCCAGCACGGCTCCGCCTCCTATTTTGGGTAGTGCTCTGGTCTCCCTGCGCGGCTTTGGCCCCGCTAGCCGCCTGCGTGTCTCCCCCTCCTCTCAGCGCCTCCTATCTCTGTCCTGCCCCGAGTCCTCCCCCTGATTATTTGATACTCGGCCGGACTATACTCGGGTAGGCTTAATGCACTAACTACAGGTGGTAAATGAAATATACTCACCTACTTTGCAGAGCCGTCCTGAGTGTCCAATCCGAGTATCTTGCCGACTACGCCAAACTGATGTGGTCACTTTGACAAACGGACAACAGGAGTCTCAGGTACAGGTCACGATCGTTTATTTGAGCAATTGCAAGGAGAGAGCCATCTCAATGCAGCTTGAGATAGCACTCTGCTAAATTACAAGTGTTCAACATATTTACACTATTGATCACGTACAAGAACAGTTTCCAGATTCTGATCACATCAACATAAAGGTTTACATTAAACAGACATTTCTTGGAAACGCATGTTCCTATTTTCACCCAGGCAGAGACCTTCCCTCCCATCTAAGCTGGGACCATCTGTCCTTCCCCTGTCTGTTGAAGAGCACATTTAATCTTGGTTCTTTTCCAACCGAAGTCTCCAGTCTAACTCCCAGGACCTTGCTAGTGATTGCAAACCCTGAGGGTGTACAAAGTTTGAGGTGTATAAAGTTCATCTGGTTTAACTGTTTAATTGTTGATTTACTGATTTGCGCTGGTTTGCGCTGTCCTGACTATAGATTCTAATTTAAGCAATTTATTCCCTTATAATGAATTCTCCCTTACCATAAATTCTTATTTACTTTCTTTCCCCTAACAGCATCATGCTGCAATTGGCAGAAATGGTGGAGGATGATCATTTGAATGCGGATGCTGGTGGAGAGAAAAGTGAGGACAAGGGGGACCCTATCATGGTTCTGGGAGAGAGGGGAAGGTGTGAAGGCAGAAGCGCGGGAGATGGGTCAGACACGGTTGAGGACCCTGTCAACACAGTGAGAGATAAACCTCAGATAAGCAAGAAGGGAGACATGTCAGGAACCCCATTTTGGAAGGTGGCATCATCAGAACAGATGCGACGGAGGTGAGGGAACTGAGAGAATGGGATGGAGTCCTTACAGGAAGCGGGGTGTGAGGAGCTGTAGTCGATGTAGCTGTGGGAGTCAGTGGGCTTGGAATGGATATTGGTGGACAGTCTAACATCACAGCAGCTTTCAGCTTCCTTGGAGCTGAAAGTTTCATCTGATCTTCCTGTCCACTGACATATTTGCATTTTCCCCCTTTATTTTTGTAAATTTCTCATTTGAATTCAGAGTTGCAGATTTTGTGTTGAAAGCTCACTGGGGACCCACAGCAGCTCCTTTGATTGACAGCTCACTCTCTCTCTCTCTCTCTCTCTCTCCCCCCCCCCCCCCCCCACCACGTGACCCGCCGCAGCGTCACACCCTCTTTCCGAGCTGAGACGCCGCGCCTGCGCCCTGCCGCCACTGAGCCGCGTTCCCTTAGCAACGGGCCGGGCCCGGCTGATGAGCCGCCTTGTTTTCAGTGTCGGGGGAGCCGGGAGCCCCGTTACTGAGAGTGTCCGCGCTCGGTGGAGGGGGAACCAGCAACACGGTCCGGGGCTGAGTCTCTGTGAACCTGGGCATTGTTCCTGACCCTAAAATAAAAATAACAGACATAAAGGTAACCGACATCAGACAAGGGGTAAAGTATCTGAAAGGTGGGCTGTCCCGGATCAAAGCGGCCGAATGGCCACCCCCAGCTCCAGGACCCGGCAATGTACCCCCCGCCCGCCGGCCCGGCCCGGCCCCGGGCCCGGAGGTAAAGCGGGCTCTGAGCTCTGGCAGCGGGAACAGGAGGAGCCATTCAGCCCCTCCAGCCTGAGCCGCCCATTCACTCAGATCATGACTGATCCGGGAGACAAACTCCATCCGGCCGCCTGGACTTCATATCCACAGCCTCGGGCAGCAACAATATCCCCATCTCAGGCTGAACATGATTCACTCAGCTAATGTCTGCTGCTTTATGTGGGAGAGACTTCCCCACTTCCACCAGCCTTTGTGTGAGGAAGCGTTTCCTGACTTTCTCTCCTCAATATCCTGACTCTGATATTAAGATATTTGTCCCCTTGTCCTGGGCTCCCCCACCAGTGAGTAAAGTTTCTGTCTCCTGACCAATCCCTTTAAACACACTAAAACCCTTTGTCAGAGCTGGCAGTTGGAGAGGGGACAGGATGGGGAGTTACTTGTGCCCTCACTCCTTCAGATAATTCCTTCCAGATCATCATAACTCAATGTTTAAAATAAAAACTCACCTCCCTCTGCTTCTTTTACCACAATTACAGAATACCATAAACCTGTCGTCCTCTGCCTCCCACCCTCTGTCATTCGAAACACTTATGTCAGTGGAAATCCTTTCTCGCTCACTATCAAAACATTGTGCATTTTAAACTTCTCTGTTCAATCTCCCTTCTATGCTCTAAGGAGAACAGCATTAGTTTCCCCAGGGTCTTCACATAACTGAAGTTTTTTCTCTTTTATGAGATGTGACTGGCAAGGTCAGCATTTGTTGCCCATCCCGAATTTCCCTTGAGAAGGTGGTGCTGAACCAGCTTCTTGAACCGCTGCAGTTCATTTGGTAATGTTTCTGATTCCTGGTACTGTTGTGAGAATCCGGTCCAGGGACCCAGAATTGGACGCAGCTGAGGCGGAACCGATGACTGATAACATAACTTTTAACATAACTTCCTCGTGTTTGTAATTTATAGATTTGTTTATGAAGCTGAAGATTCCTAGCTTTTAAAACACTTGTCTCAACTTGTCGTGTTATCTTTAAACATCTGTGTTTGTTATCCCCGAGGTGTCGCTGTTCCTGCAATACCATTAACATTGTACCACAAATTAACATTATTTTTAATTTGAAGGGTTCAGTTGCATATCTGGAATCTTTAACTAAATAAGTAGAAAGCAGAGGCAGGATAAGTTTGCAGATTGATTTTGGGAAATGGAGAAGGTGGTGATTGTAAATTCAGACAAGGAAGGGAGGTGGTTTTTGAGACTGTTCGCGCTCCATTATAAGATCTTTCTCTCTCTCTCTCTCTGTCTTGTCCCAGCTGTTCCGATTTGCACCTGTAATCTGACTGACCCAGTGTGCGAACTCAATTACTGCTGTGACACTGACTGCTCCTCCACAGACATCAATGCCTTCCCTTTCTGTTTGCCAGGCAGTGAATTGTAAGTGTCTATTAGAGTGTTACTATATTGGCTCTGAATCAGGAGATGCCTGGATTTTAACTTAAGAATGTAAAAAATAGGAGCAGGAGTCGACTATATGGCCCCTTGAGTCTGCTCTGCCATTCAATATGATCAGGGCTGCTCCTTTGTCTCAACTCCACTTTCCAGCCCGAACCTCATTTCGCTTGATTTCATGAGAGATCAAACATCTCAATCTCAGTCTTGAATATACTCAACAATGCAGCATCCACCACCTCTCGCGTAGAGAATTCCAAGGATTCACAACATTTGTGTCTCCTTATCTCAGTCTTAAAAGATCCACTCCTTGTTTTGACACTGTGCCCCCATGTTCTAGATTCCCAAAGTAGGGGAAAGAACCTCTCAGTGTCTACACTGTCAAGCCCCTTCAGACTCTTGTATCTTTCAATGAGATCACCTCTCATTGTTCTCAACTCAGAATAGGCCCAATTTTCTCAACCTGCCATCATAAGACAACCCTCTCATCATCCTGTTGACATTCCTACAAAGCCCCTCTTTTCCCTATCCCTGTAACCTCTTCCAGCCCGACAATTCTCATCCTCCTAATCGCGTAACTCCATGGCAATCACATCTGCAGTAAATGTTTGCGGCTTGCACAACTTTAGCTCAGAGTCATTGAGCTGCAGGCCGCACTGCAGACAGTGTAACACATTAGGGAGGGGGTGAGTTACCTGGATACTTTGTACCTGGAGGCAGTCACATCTCTTAGGACAGGGTCTTCAGATTTGGGCAGTGGTCAGGGACAGGAGAGTGTGACTGCGAATGAGGAAGGTAAGGGAACCCTGAACGCAGGGGCTCAGCCTTTGCAATTGTCCAGCAGCTTTGAGGTTCCCTCAGCTTGTTTGGATGAGAGTGGGGGCTGCAGGGTTGATGCCCTGACTGCGCATGGCACCTATATACCAAATTAAGAAGCAGAATCTCAAAGGTAATAATCTCTGGATTATAACCTGCACCACATGAAAATTGGCATAGGGCAAATAAGATTAGAAAAATCAATATGTGGCTCAAAGACTGGTGCTGGTTCGTGAGCCACTAGCACCAGTATTGGGGAAAGTAGGATCTGTACCGTTGGGAAGGTCTAGACCTGAACCATGCTGTCAAGCCATTGTTTCCAGGACTGTTACTGACCTCATCTCCTCTGGAGATCTTCCTTCCACAGCTTCCAACCTAATAGTCTGCCAACCTCGGACAGCCCGCTTCTACCACCTACCCAAAATCCACAAACAAGACTGTCCTGGCAGACCGGTCATGTCAGCCTGTTCCTGCCCCACGGAACTCATATCTTGCTATCTTGACTCCATTCTCTCTCCTCTTGTCCAGTCCCTTCCCACCTACATCCGTGATTCCTCTGACACCCTACATCATATCAACAATTTTGAGTTCCCTGGCCCCAACCGCCTCTTCTTCACCATGGACCATCAATCCCTCTACACCTCCATCTCCCACTGGGATGGTCTGATGGCTCTCCGCTTCTTCCTCGAAAAGAGGCCCAAACAATCCCCATCCACCACTACTCTCCTCCGTCTGGCTGAACTTGTTCTCACACTGAACAATTTCTCCTTAAACTGCTCTCACTTCCTCCAAATAAAAGATGTGGCTATGGGTACCCGCATGGGCCCCAGTTATGCCTGTCTCTTTATGGGGTATGTGAAACATTCCTTGTTCCAGTCCTACTCCGGCCCCCTCCCACAACTCTTTCTCCGGTACATTGAAGATTACTTCGGTGCTGCTCCATTCTCTCGTCTGGACCTGGAAAAATGTATTAATTTTGCTTCCAATTTCCACCCCATTTTCACATGGTCCATCTCTGACACTTCCCTTCCCTTCCTTGACCTCTCTGTCTCAATTTCTGGTGATAGACTGTCCACCAATATCCATTACAAGCCAACCGACTCCCACAGCTACCTCGACTACAGCTCCTCACACCCCGTTTACTGTAAGGACTCCATCCCATTCTCTCAGTTCCTTTTCCTCCGTCGCATCTGTTCTGATGATGCCACTTTCAAAAACAGTTCCTCTGACATGTCTTCCTTCTTCCTTAACCGAGGTTTTCCACCCACGGTGGTTGTCAGGGCCCTCAACCATATCCGGCCCATCTCCCGCGCATCTGCCCTCACACCTTCCTCTCCCAGAAACATGATAGGGTCCCCCTTGTCCTCACTTATCACCCCACCAGCCTCAGCATTCAAAGGATCATCCTCCGCCATTTCCGCCAACTCCAGCATGATGCCACCACCAAACACATCTTCCCTTCACCCCCCTGACGGCATTCCGCAGGGATCGTTCCCTCCGGGACACCCTGGTCCACTCCTCCATCACCCCCTACACCTCAACCCCCTCCCACGGTACATTCCCATGCAACTGCAGAAGGTGCAACACCTGCCTCTTAACTTCCCCTCTCCTCACCGTCCAAGGGCCCAAACACTCCTTTCATGCGAAGCAGCATTTCACTTGCACTTCCCTCAATTTAGTCTACTGCATTCGCTGCTCCCAATGTGGTTTCCTCTACATTGGAGAATCCAAACGCAGACTGGCTGACCGCTTTGCGGAACACCTTCGGTCTGTCCGCAGGCATGACCCAGACTTCCCTGTTGCTTGCCATTTCAACACTCCACCCTGCTCTCATGCTCACATGTCCATCTTTGGCCTGCTGCATTGTTCCAGTGAAGCTCAACACAAACTGGAGGAATAGCACATCATCTTCCGAATAGGCACTTTACAGCCTTCCAGACTGAATATTGAGTTCAACAATTTTAGATCATGAACTCTTTCCTCCATCCTCACCCCCTTTCCAATCCCCTTTTTTTTCAAATAATTTATATAGATTTTTCTCTTCCCACCTATTTCCATTATTTTAAAATATATTTCCATCCATTGTTTTATCTCTGCCTTTTAGCCTATTTTGATTCCTTCACCCCACCTCCACTAGAGCTACCTTGCTTGTCCTTTCTACCCTTAATTAGCACATTCCTTAGATAATATCACCACCTTCAACACCTCTTTGTCCTTTTATCTGTGACATCTTTTGCTTACCTCCACCTATCACTGGCCCTTTATCCAGCTCTACCTGTCCGACCACCACCCCCCCTTACACCAGCTTATATTTCACCTCTCTTCTATTTTTACTTAGTTCTGTTGAAGAGTCATATGGACTTGAAACGTTAACTGTGTTCCTCTCCGCAGATGATGCCAGACCTGCTGAGTTTTTCCAGGTATTTTTATTTTTGTTTTGGATTCCAGCATCCGCAGTTTTTTGCTTTTACCTGCTTTTATATTCTAGTCCTCTCGAATTAAATGCCAACATTGCATTTGCCTTCCTAACTACCAACTCAACCTGCAAGTTAACCTTAAGAGAATCCTGGACTAGGTCTCGCAAGTCCCTTTGCACTCCAGATTTCTGAATTCTCTCCCCATTTAGAAAATAGTTTGTGCCTCTATTCTTCCTACCAAAGTGCATGACCTCACACTACCCCAAGTTGTATTCCATCTGCCACTTCTTTGCCCATTCTCCTAACCTGTCCAAATCCTTCTGCAGCCTCCTCAATACTACCTGTCCCTCCACTTATCTTTGTATCATCTGCAAACTTAGCCAGGATGCCCTCATCTAGATCATTCATGTATAAAGTGAAAAGTTGTGGTCCCAACACTGACCCCTGCGGAAATCCACTAGTCACCGGCCGCCATCCTGAGAAGGATCCCCTTATCCCCACTCTCTGCCTTCTGCCAGACAGCCAATCTTCTATCCATGCTAGTACCTTGCCTCCAACACCATGGGCTCTTATCTATGAGCAGCCTCCTGTGCGGCACCTTGTCAAAGGCCTTCTGGAAGTCCAAATGGATAACATCCATTGGCTCTCCTTTGTCTAACCTACTCGTTACCTCCTCAAAGAATTCTAACAGATTTGTCAGGCATGACCTCCCCTTGATGAAACCATGCTGACTTTGCCCGATTTTACCATGCATTTCCAAGTATTCTGAAATATCATCCTTAATAATGGACTCTAAAATCTTAACAACAACCGAGGTCAGGCTAATCGGCCTGTAATTTCCTGTCTTTTGCCTCACTCCCTTCTTAAAGGAATTGTCAATCTCTGCACTATGTCCAATTGTGAAATTCATTCTGAGTCACACGGGCTCGAAACATTAACTTTTTCTCTCTCCACAGATGCTGCCAGACCTGCTGAGTCTTTCAGGATTTTCTTTTACAATTTCACATTTCCAGCACCTGTAATATTTTGCTTTTATATGATTGAATGTTTCAGTGTCTGGTACTGCCTGTGAGCTGGAACATTTCAATGTCTGTCCATCTCTGTTACTGTCAGACTCACTAATCTGAGTCAATGTGGGATTCACTCTGTTTCTCTCTCTGCTGTTTTGGTGACTGTGATATTCAATGTGCAGCTGAGGAAGGAGCAACAGAACCGACTGCGCATGCCCGGCGCTTTAGCCAATCAATATTCACTGGGAAGGGGGCGGGGCCGAAACATTGATACGCACACGCTGGTGTATCAGTCTCCTGCGCACTTGTGTTGCTGCTTCCTGCCATCAATTGGGGGATTTCCAGTGAGCGGTTTGTTTATAATAAACATAGAAACTACTGGAAAAACAAAGCTCGTCCAGCTGTGTCTGTGGAGGGATCCCATTACTGGAATCACAACTTCATTGTTAAATAAAAACACCTGTCTGGATGTTCAGGGTTAACCTCCCTCTTACTGAGCTCTGCACACGTGATGGCGCTTTTGTTATTTCCATTTTCAGTTATTTTTGCTGAGCCATTTCCTCTATTTCCAGAGTAACAATCTGACAGATTCAGTACAAGAGGCAGATGGTGGGGACAGCAACTGGTGGAGGGAAATCCTGAGGGAAGGGGACAGGCAGACTTGTGGAGACAGACAGAGGCAGACGGATGTGGGAGGCACAAAGTGACAGGTCAGGGGCAAACTGATGGGCTGAAGCAGAGAAGAGGAAATAGAGAGAGAGAGAGACAGTGAGGGAGTCAGGCAAGGGACACAGAAAGAGACCAATGGGGGGAGGCATCCGGGATGGGGGGTGGGTGTGGGAGAGATGAGAGGCAGGCATAGAGGTCGACAGCACAGAAAAAGGCCCTTCGGCATCGAGTCTGTGCTGGTCAAACAAGTTCCTAACTATTCTAATCCCATTTTCCAGCATCAGGCCCATAGCCTTGTATGCCATGGCGTCGCAAGTGCACATCCAAATGCTTTTTAAATGTTTTGAGGGTTTCTGCCTCTACTACCCTTTCAGGCAGTGAGTTCCTGATTCCCAACACCCTCTGGGTGAAAAAATTCTTCCTCACATCCCCTCTAAACCTCCTGCCCCTTACCTTAAATCTATGCCCCTTGGTTATTGATCCCTCCACCAAGGGGAAATGTTCCTTCCTGTCTACCCTATCTCTGCCCCTCATATTTTTTTAAAATCTCAATCATGTCTCCCCTCAATTTCCTCTGCTCCTGGGAAAATAACCCCAGTCTATCCAATCTCTCCTCATAACTAAAATTCTCCAGCCCAGGCAATATCCTGGTAAATCTCCTCTGCACTCTCTCTAGTGCAATCACATCCTTCCTATAATGCAGATTCTGGAACTGCGCGCAATGCTCTAGCTGTGGCCAAACCAGCGTTTTATACAGTTCCAGCATAATCTCCCTGCTCTTATATTCTATGCCTCAGCTAATAAAGGCAAGTATCCCATATGCCTTCTCAATCACCTTATCTACCTGTCATGCTACCTTAAGGGACTGGTGGACCTGCACGCCAAGGTCCCTCTGATCCTCGGTACTTCCCAGGTTCCTTCTATTCATCGTGTATTCCCGTGCCTTGTTTGTGCTGCCCAAGTGCATCACCACACACTTACGGGATTGTATAAAGATATTCAGGATTAAATTCCATTTGCCACTGATCAGCCCATCTGACCAGCCCATCTATATCCTTCTGTAATCTAAGGCTATCCTCCTCACTATTTACCACCCCAACAATTTTCATGTCATCCGCGAATTTGCTGATCAACCCTCCTACATTCAAGTCTAACTTGTTTATATATAACACAAACAGCAAGGGACCCAACACTGATCCCTGTAGAATCCCACTGGACACAAGCATTCTAGTCACAAAAACACCCCTCGACCATCACCTTCTGCTTCCTGCCACTCAGCCAATTCTAGATCCAATTTGCCAATTTGCCTTGGATCACATAGGCTCTTACCTTCGTTATCAGTCTCCCATATGGGAGCTTATCAAAAGCCTTGTTGAAGTCCAAGTAGACTATGTCAAATGCATTGCCCTCATCTACACATCTGGTCACCTCTTCGAAAAATTCAATCAAATTGGTCAGACATGACGTCCCCTTAACAAAACCCTGCTGACTGTCCTTGATTAATCCCTGCCTCTCCAAGTGTAGATTAATTCTGTCCCTCAGGATTGCTTCCAATAGTTTCCCCACCACTGAGGTTAGACTGACTGGCCTGTAGTTCCCTGTTTTAACCCTTCCTCCCTTCTTGAATAACGGTACCACATTAGCTGTCCTGCAGTCCTCTGGCACCTCTCCTGTGGCCAGACAGGTATTGAAAATTATTGCCAGCACCCTTGCTATTTCCTTCCTTACCTCATTCAACAGCCTGGGATACATTTCATCCAGGCTTAGAGACTAATCTACTTTTAAGCCTGCCAGACCACTTAGAACCTCTTCCCTTTCTATGCTAATTTCTTTAATTATATCCCAGTCCTTCTGCCTGATTTCCATACCTACGTCGACCCTCTCACTTGTCAACACCGACACAAAGTATTCAGTTAGAACCCTACCTATGTCTTCCGGTTCCACACACAAATTACCACTATGGTCCTTAATTGGCCCTACTCTTTCCCCAGTTATCCTCTTATTCTTAATGTACTTGTAAAATAACTTCGGATTTTCCGTTATTTTACCTGCCAATGTTTTTTCATGCCCCCTTTTTGCTCTCCTAGTTTCCTTTTCAAGTTCCCCTCTACAGATTCTATACTCCTCTAGGGCTTCCGCAGTTTTGCGCCCTTGGTATCTGCCATAAGCCTTTCTTTTTCTCTTTATCCAATCCTGTATATCCCTCGACATCCAGGGTTCCCTGAATTTGTTGGTCCCACCCTTTATCTTTATTGGAATATGTTGGCCCTGTACTCTCCCCATTTCCTTCTTGAATGAGTCCCACTGCTCTGACGCAGATTTACCTAAAAGTAGCTGCTCCCAGTCCACTCTGGCCAAATTAAATCTGATCTTTTTAAAATCGGCGTTCCCCCAATTTAGAACTCTGATTTCTGGCCCATCTTTGTCCTTTTCCATAACAACCTTGAATCTATCTGCAATCACTATCTGCAAAATGCTCCCCCACTGATACCTCTACCACTTGCCCAGCTTCATTCCCTAAAATTAAGTCCAGGACCACCCCCTCTCTTTAGGACCTTCTACGTACTGGCTTAAAAACTCTCCTGGATGCATTTAAAAAATTTCACTTCCTCTAAACCTATAACAGTCTGACTAACCCAGTTCATGTTGGGGAAGTTGATATCCCACACTATTACTACTCTATTAAATTTACATTTCTCTGAATTTTTCCTACATATCTGCTCTTCTATTTCTCTCTGACTGTTTGGGGGCCTATAGTACACTCCCAGCAATGTGATTGCAACTTTTTTCATTTTCCGTTCTACCCATATGGCTCCTTTTGAGGAGCCTTCTAAGGTGTCATCCCTCCTTACTGCTGTAATTGATTCCCTAATCAATATTGTGATACCTTTCCTCTTTAACCTCCTTCCCTGTCTTGCCTGAAGACCCTATATTCTAGAATATTGAGCTGCCAATCCTGCCCCTTTCTCAACCATGTTTCTGTGACAGCAATGACATCATACTTCCATGTGTTAATTTGTGCCCTCAACTCATCAGCCTTATTCGTCAGACTCCTTGCATTAAAATAAACACCATCCAACTTTGCCAAACTCCCTTGTGCCTTAACTGGCCTACAATTTCTTTGCCTTCCAGACTCACTTGCTCTGTCATCTAATTTTGGCTAAATTTGGTTATTACCATAGGCTGCATAAAGAATCTTTTTCCTCACATTCCCTTGATCTCTTGCCCAAAACCTTAAACCTGTATCTCCAAGTCCTTGTGCCATCAGTTAAGGGTAACAGCTTTTCTTTGTCTACCTTATTTAAGTCTGTCACAATCTTTCACACCTCTACCAGATCTCCCCTCAGCCTCCTTTGGTCCAAGGAAGAAACGCCAGATTCTCTCACCTAACCTAAATCCCTGGAACCATTCTGGTAAATCTCCACCGCATCCTCCCAAGGACCTTTACATCCTTCCTAAAGTGTGGTGACCAGAACTGGAACACAATACACTCATTGTGACCTAACCAGTTCAGCAATACATCCCTGCTTTTTTACTCAATACCTTGATGATGAAGGCAAAGATCCCATATGCTTTGCTAACTGCTCTCCCATTATATCCTTCCAGCTTTGAAGATCTCTGCTGGTGAACCCCTAGGTCCCTCTGTCCCTGAACACTCTTTTGAACTGTGACATTTAGTCTATACTTCCTCTCCCTTTCCCTTCTGGAAAAATGCATCACCTCACACTTCTCTGTATTAAATTCCAAATGCCTCTTGCCTGCCCATTCTGCTAACCTATCTATATCCTGTTGCCGTCAATTGGTATCATTCTCACTGTTTGCCACATCCTCAAAGTTTGGTAACATTTGAAAATTTTTGGAATTTTACCCTATATTCCAATACCCAAGTTATTTATGTACATATATATATATCTAAAAAAAAAGCAGTCCTCGCAATAATCCTTGGGGAACAACACTACCACCCTCCATTCTGAAAAACAACCATTTACCATGACCTTTTTTTTTACTATCCTTAAACCAATTTTTTATCCAAGCTTACAATGACCCTCCTACTCCATGAGCCTCAATTTTTAACCAACCTTTTATATGGTACATTGTCAAAGGCTTTCTTAAAATCCATATAGGCAACATCCACTGCATTCCCATTGTCAACCTTCTCTGCTATGCCATCAAAAAGAATCAATTTGATTAGTCAAGCAGCAACTATTAAATAAGATTTAATCAGACAGGTGGGAAAGAGAGACAGAAATGTGAAGACAACCTGGCTAGACATACATAAGAAACAGCCAGAGGGATAGAAAGAGAGACCTGTGGATACAGATTGTGGGAAGATAGATGGGGGAGAAAGAGAGAAGCAGACTGGGAGTCAACTGGGGAGAGGCAGACTGGAAGCGAAAGCAGATGGAGGAGCTGGATGGGGGGACATGGAGAGAGAGATGTGAGATATACTGGGGGTATGGGGGCAGAGTGAGTGAGAGGGATGGGTGGAGTCAAAGAGAAAGAGAAGCATGAATGGAGAGATAAGTATTTGGGGGCCATATGATGGGGAGACAGATGGAGGATATACAGCGCCAGGGAAGATGGTTGAAAGATGGAGAGACAGACAAGGAAAGGATAGAGAGAGAAGTGCATGGGAGTGAAAGAGGGATGTACAGAAGAGCAACGGGCAGAGAGAGGTGCAGAGGTACAGGGAGAGACTGAGAAATAGGGAGGCAGATGTGGGGAGGGTAAGGCACAGACATGGGAGATAGACAAAGGATGAGACAGTGATAGAGACAGATGGGGGAGATAGACATGGCTGAGGTAAGACAGACATGGATATGGGAGACAGTGAGAGAGACAGATGAGGTAGACGGACAGAGAGGCGAATTGGGGAGACAGAGAAACAAGGAGATAAAAACAAAAAACTACTGCGGATGCTGGAAATACAAAACAAAAAAAGAATTACCTGGAAAAACTCAGCAGGTCTGGCAGCATCGGCGGAGAAGAAAAGAGTTCACATTTCGAGTCCTCATGACCCTTCAACAGAACTAAGTAAAGTTAGGAGCGGGTTGAAATATAAGCTGGTTTAAGGTGGGGGGTGGGTGGGGGGGGTGGGGGCAGAGAAGTTTGGCGTGAGTTTGGTTGTAGCGACAAGCAAGCAGTGATAGGAGCAGATAATCAAAAGATGGCACAGACAAAGGAGCAAAGATGTTAAAGATGGTGATATTATCTAAGAGAATGTGCTAATTAAGAATGGTTGGCAGCACACTCAAGGTACAGCTCTAGTGGAGGTGGAGTGGAAAGACTGACAGGGCATTACAGGTATAGATTTAAAAATAATGGAAATAGGTGGGAAAAGAAAAATCTATATAAATTATTGGGAAAAACAAAAGTTGGGGGAAGAAACCGAAAGGGGGTGGGGATGGAGGAGGGAGTTCAAGATCTAAAGTTGTTGAATTCAATATTCAGTCCGGAAGGCTGTAAAGTGCCTAGTCGGAAGATGAGGTGCTGTTCCTCGAGTTTGCGTTGGGCTTCACTGGAACAATGCAGCAAGCCACGGACAGACGTGGGCAAGAGAGCAGGGTGGAGTTTTAAAATGGCAAGCGACAGGGAGGTTTGGGTCTTACTTGCGGACAGACCGCAGGTGTTCTGCAAAGCGGTCGCCCAGTTTGCGTTTGGACTCTCCAATGTAGAGGAGACCACATTGGGAGCAACGAATGCAGTAGACTAAGTTAGGGGAAATGCAAGTGAAATGCTGCTTCACTTGAAAGGATTGTTTGGGCCCTTGGACGGTGAGGAGAGAGGAAGTGAAGGGGCAGGTGTTGCATCTTCTGCGTGGGCAAGGGGAGGTGCCATAGGTGGGGTTGAGGTGTAGGGGGTGATGGAGGAGTGGACCAGGGTGGCCCGGAGGGAACGATCCCTACGGAATGCTGCCGGGGTGGGTGAAGGGAAGATGTGTTTGATGGTGGCATCATGCTGGAGTTGGCAGAAATGGCGGAGGATGATTTTTGAATGCGGAGGCTGGTGGGGTGATAAGTAAGGACAAGGAGGACCCTATCATGTTTCTGGGAGGGAGTAGAAGGCGTGAGGGCGGATGCGCGGGAGATGGGCCGGACACGGTTGAGGGCCCTGTCAACGACCGTGGGTGGAAAACCTCGGTTAAGGATGAAGGAGGAAATGTCAGAGGAACTGTTTTTGAAGGTAGCATCATCAGAACAGATGCGATGGAGGCGATGGAACTGAGAGAATGGGGTGGAGTCCTTACAGGAAGCAGGGTGTGAGGAGCTGTAGTCGAGGTAGCTGTGGGAGTTGGTAGGCTTTTAATGGATATTGGTGGACAGTCTATCACCAGAAATTTCGACAGAGAGGTCAAGGAAGGGAAGGGAAGTGTCAGAGATGGACCATGTGAAGATGATGGAGGGGTGGAGATTGGAAGCAAAATTAATAAATTTTTCCAGGTCCCGACAAGAGCATGAAGCAGCACCGAAGTAATCATCGATGTACCGGAGAAAGATTTGTGGGAGGGGGCCGGAGTAGGACTGGAACAAGGAATGTTCCACATACCCCATAAAGAGACAGGCATAGCTGGGGCCCATGCGGGTACCCATAGCCACACCTTTTATTTGGAGGAAGCGAAAGGAGTTAAAGGAGAAATTGTTCAGTGTGAGAACAAGTTCAGCCAGACGGAGGAGAGTTGTGGTGGATGGGGATTGTTACAAGCTTACCGACTCCCACAGTTACCTCGACTACAGCTCCTCACACCCCGCTTCCTGTAAGGACTCCATCCCATTCTCTCAGTTCCTAAGCCTCCGTCGCATCTGTTCCGATGATGCTACCTTCAAAAATACTTCCTCTGACATGTCTTCCTTCTTCCTTAACCGAGGTTTCCCACCCACGGTCGTTGATAGGGCCCTCAACCGTGTCCGGCCCATCTCCCACACATCCGCCTTCTCCTCCCTCCCAGAAACATGATAGGGTCCCCCTTGTCCTCACTTATCACCCCACCAGCCTCCGCATTCAAAGGATCATCCTCCGCCATTTCCGCCAACTCCAGCATGATGCCACCACCAAACACATCTTCCGTTCACCGCCCCTAGCAGCATTCCGTAGGGATCGTTCCCTCCGGGACACCTTGGTCCACTCCTCCATTACCCCCTACTCCTCAACCCCCACCTATGGCACCTCCCCTTGCCCACGCAGAAGATGCAACACCTGCTCCTTCACTACCTCTCTCCTCACCGTCCAAGGGCCCAAACACTCCTTTCAAGTGAAGCAGCATTTCACTTGCATTTCCCCTAACTTAGTCTACTGCATTCGTTGCTCCCAATGTGGTCTCCTCTACATTGGATAGACCAAACGCAAACTGGGCGACCGCTTTGCAGAACACCTGCGGTCTGTCCGCAAGAAAGACCCAAACCTCCCTGTCGCTTGCCATTTTAACACTCCACCCTGCTCTCTTGCCCACATGTCTGTCCTTGGCTTGCTGCATTGTTCCAGTGAAGCCCAACGCAAACTGGAGGAACAGCGCCTCATCTTCCAACTAGGCACTTTACAGCCTTCCGGGCTGAATATTGAATTCAACAACTTTAGATCTTGAACTCCCTCCTCCATCCCCACCCCCTTTCCGTTTCTTCCCCCTCCCTTTTGTTTTTTCCAATAATTTATATAGATTTTTCTTTTCCCACCTATTTCCATTATTTTAAAATCTTTCCCTGTAATGCCTTGTCAGTCTTTCCACCCCACCCCCACTAGAGCTGTCCCTTGAGTATCCTGCCATCCATTCTTAATTAGCACATTCTCTTAGATAATATCACCACCTTTAACACCTTTTTGACTTTTGTCTGTGACATCTTTTGATTATCTGCTCCTATCACTGCTTGCTTGTCCCTACAACCACCCATCCCCCTCAACTTCTCTCCCCCACCTTAAAGCAGCTTATATTTCACCCCTCTCCTAACTTTACTCAGTTCTGCTGAAGGGTCATGAGGACTCGAGATGTCAACTCTTTTCTTCTCCGCCGATGCTGCCAGACCTGTTGAGTTTTTCCAGGTAATTCTGTTTTTGTCAGAGAAACAAGGGGCAGGTTCAGGGAGAGACAGAGAGATGGGGCACCAGGCGGAAGAAAGACAGCAAGAGAATAAAAGGGCAGATGGAGAGATACAGATGTGAGGAGATATATAAGGGGACTGAGCGAAAGTGACGGGCAGGGGAGACAGAAAAAGAGAGAGGTCGACGTGGGCAGCTGGAGAAAGTGGTTAATGGTGCAAACTGATAGAGTGGGAAAGATGGGACAAAGGAAGATAGTAAATCAGATCGTGGACACAAAGGTGTAGACAGATTGGGTGATATAGGGTATGAGCTGCAATTGGGGATAACGTGGGGTGAGATACAGGAAGAGAGAGAGAGAGATGCAGACAGTTGGGGAGGCTGATGAGGAGACATTACCACATGCACATGTGGGAGACAGAGAGTAAGACAGATCACCACAGACCGAAACCACATGGACTGCAGTGATTCAGGAAAGCAGCTCACCACCACATTCTCAAGGGCGATTAGGGATGGGCAATAAATGTTGGCCTAGCCAGCAATGCCCACATCGCGTGAACGAATATAAAAAAAAGATCAGAGGTTGACAGATGTGAGGAGGTGGCGGGAGGCCAGTGGCGGGACAGTAATCAAAACATTTTCACCCAAATTCTAGCTATTTGCTGTAAGCCCAGGAGGACAGGCCAGGGATCTGGGGAAAGTGACATTCTACTTCACATTGTCAATTGTCATCACATTTTATATCCCGTTATAATTAGATCTTCCAATGAATGATGGAGTGAAGGACACAGCTGGAAGTAAACAGGGATTGTAGACTGAGGAGCAACAGGTGAACCAGCACAGGATTGAGAGAGAACCAACTGGAGAGAACCTTTCCAATTCAAAGAGTTGTCACAGACTGACTTGGGGAGAAAGGTGAGAGGAAGCCCTATTTACTCTGATAAACATTGGTCCTGTAGACATTATACAAAGATTACAAGGTAAGGCAGGAATTGGCGAGAATTAGACTGAGAGAGTCTGACCACCCAGCACAATTATCCAGAATGAGGCCGTACAATGGAACCTGAACTGAGATCATTTTCTGTCACAAAACACAGTCACAAGTGAATTTTAGACACCCTACTGACCCAGCCCACACCCCACTGACCCAGCCCACACCTGTGCCCCACTGACCCAGCCCACACCCCACTGACCCAGCCCACACCCCACTGACCCAGGCCCACACCTCACTGACCCAGGCCCACACCTGTGCCCCCCTGACCCAGCCCACACCCCACTGACCCAGGCCCACATCCCACTGACCCAGCCCACACCCCACTGACCCAGCCCACACCTGTGCCCCCCTGACCCAGCCCACACCCCACTGACCCAGCCCACACTTCACTGACCCAGCCCACACCCCACTGACCCAGCCCACACCTGTACCCCACTGACCTGGCCACTTGAAATTTCTCTGAAATCTGCTTCCATTACTCCTTCATGTTGTGCACCCAGATTTTAAACAACCCACTGATTTTTTTTCAATTCTCCTCCCGTTCTTTTGCCAATTACTTTAAATCGTTGCCTACACTTGCCATTCGCTTGATTCTTCTCTTCTTCCATTAAAACCCCTCCACTTTGAATCTCTCTGCCCTGCCTGCTCTTCACCTTCCCTGTTCTAAAGAGAACAATCCAAGTTTCTCCAATCTCTCCATGTAAAAGGTGACCCTCATTCCTGGCATCATCCTGGTAAATTTCCTCTGAATCCAATCCAAGGCCTTGATATTGTTCCTGAAATGTAGTTCTGAGAATTGTAGTGTTATTGACAGGAGGGGATTGCATTTAAACAGCCCTGATTTCTCCTCTCACCACCCGTCCATGAACAGAAAGCTGTTTTGATTTTGATTTTCTCCTTTATAAGCAGTGGTGTATTTCCCAACCCCTCAGCTTTGGTGTGATGCAGTTTCTATTAATAACCCCAGAGGAAGGGTGAACTCAGAGCTTTAGTTTATTTACATACACTCAAAACGCTTCAGGGGGGTGTCGCTATGTAGCTCCCTGTGCATTCATACAATAAATGAGGGATAGAGAAAGATTGATTTACTGGGCAAAGACCACAGAGCAAAGTATTATTGTTTCACATGAGTCCAGAATCAAAAGCTCAGTGATGAATTCCTTCACAGAGGTCGGCAGGCTGAGCTGATGCTGGATAATTCATGTTTCCAGTAGAGTTGACTTCTACAATGAGACAGGTTTGCAGAGATGAATTAGCCTTGTCGGCGATGGTATTGAAGTTCGGAAGTTCCAGTAGAAACAGTGTCGATGGGGGCAGGCATTCAAACCTGGACAGATGAAAGGAAAATAAAAGATGTAAAGAAATGAAATGAGGACAAAAAAATAAGAAATACGTAAGAACAGAAGTGCTGGTTAGTGTGTAGAAATCACAGAGTATAAAGTACAAATTCAATTAGTTGCAGGTGCATATTTAACTTGGAGGTTATGGCACACTACCCATTATGGAGACATGGCCGCAAGATGGTCAGGACTAGGAATTAAATATACCCAGTTTTAAGGTCTACAGGAAAGGTAGAGTAAATGGAAGGTAAACAGGAGATGCCACATCCTCCTTATTTCTCACTGTCCAGGATCCTAAACAATTCCTCCCAGATGATAAAGTGATGTCCTTGTATTTCTTTCAGTTTAGCAACTGTATTTGCTACTTTCAGCACTGTCTCCTTTACATTGGGGAAGAACAAATGCAGATTGGATGCCCACTTTGCAAACTCCTCCAAATCAGTTTGTGGGCATGACCCTGAGCTCCCAATCTCGTGTCATTTTAATTCTGGTCTCCCCTCCAACTGTGTCCTGGGCCTCCTGCTCTGACCCACTGAAGCTCAGCGTAATATCAGGGAGCAACAGATCATCTTTCAATGGGGGAGGTGGTGGCATAGTGGTATTGTCACTGGGCTAGTATTCCAGTAAGACCCAGGATAATTCTCTGAGGGACCCAGGTTCAAATCCCACCATGAAAAATGGTGAAATTTAAATTGAACAAAAATATGGAGTTAAAAGTCTGATGATGACCACAAAGCTATTGCCAATTGTTGTAAAAACCCATCTGGTTCGCCAATATCCTATGTTCCATTCTATTGGGACAGAAATCTGCTGCCCTTACCTGGCCTACACATGACTCCAGACCCACAGCAATGCAGTTGACTCTTAAATGCCTTCTTTAAATCTTAGTACAGGACATCCACCTGCTCCTTTTATCCACAGCACATGTGATTCCTTCAAAAAACTCCAATAAGTTGGTTAAACATGATTTGCATTTTACAAAACCATGTTGACTCTGTCTGATTGCCTTGATTTTTTCCAAGTGCCCTGCTATGACATCTTTAACAATAGTGTATAACATTTTCCCTATGACAGATGTTAGGCTGACTGGTTATAGTTTCCTGCTTTCTGTCTCCCTGTCTTTTTGAATAAAGGAGATATATTTGCTATTTTCAAATATAATGGAACCTTCCCTGAACCTAGGGAACTTTGGAAAATTAAAATTAGTGCATCAACTATCTCACTAGCCACTTCTTTCAAGACCTTAGGGTGAAGTCCATTTGGACCTGGGGATTTGTCAGCCCGCAGCCCCAACAATTTGCTCAATACCACTTCCTTTGTGATTATAATTTTCCCGAGTTCCTCCCTCCCTTCCACTTCCTGATTTTCAGCTACTTCCAGGATGTTACTTGTGTTCTTTATAGTGAAGAACGAAGCAAAATACCTGTTTAATTTGTCCGCCATCTCCCTCCTTTCCGCTATCAATTCCCCAGACCCACTTTGTATAGGACCAATGCTCACTTTATTACTTTATAACTCTTTTCCTATTTAAATATCTATAGAAACTCTTACTATCCATCTTTATATTACTAAATAGCTTTCTCTCATACTCTAATATTTCTCTACTTATAAACCTTTGTCATCATTTGCTGTTCTGTGTATTCTTTCCAATCTGCTGACCTACCGCCCATCTTTGCATAACTATATGGTTTTTCTTTAAGTTTGAAACTGTCTTTAACTTTTTTTACTTAACCTCAGATGGTGGGCCCTCCCTTTGGAATTTTCCTTTCCCATTGGAATGTATATATTCCTAAATATTCCTTTAAACGTCTGCCACTGAACGTCTATTGACCTATTCCTTAACCTCATTTTCCAGTTTACTTTAGCCAGCTCTGCTTTTGTGCCCTCATAATTGCCCTTATTTAAGTTTAAAATACTAGTCTTGGATGCACTCATTTCTCCCTCAAAATGAATGTAAAATTCAATCAAACGATGATCGCTGCTAGCTAGGGGTGCCTTCACTAGGAGGTTATCAATTAATCCTATCTCATTGTTCAATACCAGGTCTGGTATACCCTGCTCTCTGGTTGACACCAGAATGTGCTGCTCTAAGAAACTATCCTGAAAACATTCTATGAACTCTTCATCTACGCTACCTTTGCCCATGATTTTTCCAGTCCATATGTAGATAAAAATCCCCCGTGAGTATTGTTGTATCTTTCTGGCAAACTCCCATTATTTCCTTTTTTATACTCTGTCCTACAGTGTATTTACAATTAGAGGGCATGTGCACCACTAGCACAAGTGACTTCCTGCCTTTATCATTCCTCATCTCAACCCAAACCATTTCAAATCCTGGGCTTCTGAACTTAGGTCATCTCTCTCTAATGTGCTGATACCATCATTAATTAACAGAACCACTCCTCAACCTTTTCCTAATTTTCTGTCCTCCCTCTATGTCACATACACTTCAATATTCAGGTGCCAATCTATGTCATCCTGTAGCATGTCTTTGTAATTTCTATCAGATCATACTTATTATTTCTATTTGCACTGTCAGTTCATCTGTTTTGTTTCGAATGCTATGCGTGTTTAGATACGGAGCCTTTAGTTTTGATTATTTTTGCAGCACTTAGCTTTTCCTGCCGATTTACTCCTGAGAATTGTACTCTGTGTCCCTTCCTGTTTCAGCCTGTGTATTATTTCGCATATTAATAGCTGTCTCACTTGCCTTGTCTCTACTCTTTAGTTTACCACATCTTCCCAAAGTTGATCCCTTGCCTCTACTATTCAGTTTAAAATCCTCTCTACTTCCTTAGTTAGGCAGCTCGCAAGGACACCTGCCCCAGCACAGTTCAGGTGTAGACCACCCCAACGGAACTGTTTCTGCTTTCCCAAATACTGGTGCCAGTGCCCCACAAACCCCACTTCTCCCACACCAGTCTTTGAAACACGCATTAGTTTCTTTAAACTTATTTGCCCTATGCCTATTTTAGAGAACAGGCCACCCTAGACTGGGTATTGAGTAATGAGAAAGGAATAATTGGCAGTCTAGTTGTGCGAGGCCCCTTGGGGATGAGCGACCGTAACATGATAGAATTCTTCATCAAGATGGAGAGTGACGTAGTTGATTCTGAGACTAGGGTCCTAATCTTAATAAAGGAAACTACGATGGTATGAGACGTGAGTTGGTTATGATGGATTGGGAAACGTTACTTATAGGGAGGACGGTGGATAGGCAATGGCAAACGTTCATAGAGCACATGGGTGAACTTCAACAACTGACTTTTCCTGTCTGGCGCAAACGTAAAATAGGAAAGGTGGAAAATCCATGGCTTACAAGGGATATTAGAGATAGTATTAGATCCAAGGAACAGGCATGCAGATTGGCCAGAAAAAAAACGACAGACCTCTGGTTTGGGAGCAGTTTAGAATTCAGCAAAGGAGGACCAAGGGATTGATTAAGAAGAGAAAAATAGAGTACGAGAGTAAGCTTGCGGGGAACATAAAAACTGACTGTGAAACTTTCTATTGGTATGTGAAGAGAAAAAGATTGGTGAAGACAAATGTAGGTCCCCGACAGTCAAAAACAGCGGAATTTATAATGGGGAACAAAGAAATGGCTGACCAACTAAATACATACTTTGGCTGTCTTCACAAAGGAGGACACTAATAACATACCAGAAATGTTGGGGAACACAGGGTTTAGTGAGAGGGAGGAATTGAAAGAAATTAGTATTAGTAGGGAAATGGTGATGGAGAAATTGATGGGATTGAAGGCCGATAAATCCCTAGGGCTGATAATCTAAATCCTAGAGTACTTAAGGGGGTGGCCCTAGAAATAGTGGATGCATTGGATTGAATCTTCCGAGATTCTATAGACACCTGAACAGTTCCTACAGATCGGAGGGTAGCTAATGTAACCCCACTATCTAAAAAGGGAGGTAGAGAGAAACCAGGGAATTATAGACCAGTCAGCCTGACGTCGGTAGTGGGGAAAATTCTAGAGTCCATTTTATAAGATTTAATAGCTGAGCACTTGGAAAACAGTGGCAGAATCGGACAGAGTCAGCATGGATTTACGAAAGGGAAATCATGCTTGACAAATCTACTGGAATTTTTCGAGAATGTAACTAGTAGAGTTGATGAGGAGGATCCAGTGGATGTGGTTTATTTGGACTTCCAGGAGGCTTTCGACAAAGTCCCACATAAGAAATTAGCGTGTAAAATGAAAGCACATGGGATTGGTGGTAGTGTATTGAGATGGATAGAAAACAGTTTGACAGACAGGAAACAAAGAGTAGGAATAAACAGGTTTTTTTTTCGAATGGCAGGCAGTGACAAGTGGGGTACCGCAGGGATCGGTGCTGGGAAACCAACTATTCGCAATATATATTACTGATTTAGATGTGGGAGCTAAATATAATATCTCCAAATTTGCAGATGACACAAAGCTGGGTGGGAGGGTGAGCTGTGAGGAGGATGCAGAGCAGATTCAGTGTGATCTGGAGAAGCTGAGTGAGTGGGCAAATGCATGGCAGATGCAATATAATGTGGATAAATGTGAGGTTATCCACTTTGGTAGCAAAAATAGGAAGGCAAATTATTATCTGAATGGCTATAAATTGAGAGAGGGGAATGTGCAATGAGATCTAGGTGTTCTCGTACACCAGTCACGGAAGGTAAGCATCCAGGTGCAGCAGGCGTTAAAGAAGGAATAAGCTAAAAGCAAATAACTGTGGATACTGGAAATCTAAAATAAAAGCAAAAGTAAAAATACCTGGAAAAACTCAGCAGGTCTGACAGCATCTGCGGAGAGGAACAGAGCTAACATTTCGACTCAGTGTGACTCTTCAACAGAACTAAGGAAAATAGAAAAGAGGTGAAATATAAGCTGGTTTAAGGGGGGTGTGGGTGGGACAAGTAGAGCTGGATAGAAGACCAGTGATAAGTGGAGTTTGCCAAAAGATGTCATAGACAAAAGGACAAAGAGATGTTGACGGTGCTGATATTATCTAAGAAATGTGCTAATAGGTGATATTAAGGGTAGAAAGCAGGAGGAGCAAGGTACAGATAGACCTAGTGGAGGTGGGCTGGGGGGGAAGGGATCCAAATAGGCTAAAAGGTAGAGATAAAACAATGGATGGAAATACATCTAAAAATAATGGAAATAGGTGGGAAAAGAAAAATCTATATAACTTATTGGAAAAAAGGGGGATCGGAAAGGGGGTTGGGATGGAGCAGAGAGTTCATGATCTAAAATAGTTGAACTCAATATTCAGTCCAGAAGGCTGTAAAGTGCATAGTCAGAAGATGAGGTGCTGTCCCTCCAGTTTGCGTTGAGCTTCACTGGAACATTGCAGCAGGCCAAGGAGAGACATGTGGGCATGAGAGTAGGGTGGAGTGTTGAAAAGACAAGTGACAGGAAGGTCTGGGTCATGCTTGTTGACAGACCGAAGATGTTCTGCAAAACGGTCACCCAGTCTGCGTTTGGTCTCTCCAATGTAGGGGAAACTGCATTGGGAGCAGCGAATGCAGTAGACTAAATTGAGGGAAGTGCAAGTGAAATGCTGCTTCACTTGAAAGGAGTGTTTGGGCCCTTGGACGGTGAGGAGAGGGGAAGTGAAGGGGGAGGTTTTGCACCTTCTGCGGTTGCATGGGAAGGTGCCATGGGAGAGGGTTGAGGTGTAGGGGGTGATGGAGGAGTGGACCAGGGTGTCACGGAGGGAACGATCCCTGCGGAATGCCGCAGTGGGTGTGAAGGGAAGATGTGTTTGGTGGTGGCATCATGCTGGAGTTGGCGGAAATGGCGGAGGATGATGCTTTGAATGCGGAGGCTGGTGGGGTGATAAGTGATCAGAGGAACTGTTTTTGAAAGTGGCAACAATCATTGGCATCACTGTTCACCAATATCCATTACAAGCCCACCAACTCCCACAGCTACCTCGACTACAGCTCCTCACACCCTGCTTCCTGTAAGGACTCCATCCCATTCTCTCAGTTCCTTCGCCTCCGTCGCATCTGTTCTGATGATGCTACCTTCAAAAACAGTTCCTCTGACATGTCCTCCTTCTTCCTTAACCGAGGTTTTCCACCCACGGTGGTTGACAGGGCCCTCAACCGTGTCCGGCCCATCTCTCGCACATCCACCCTCACACCTTCCTCTCCCTCCCAGAAACATGATAGGGTCCCCCTTGTCCTCACTTATCACCCCACCAGCCTCCGCATTCAAAGGATCATCCTCCGCCATTTCCGCCAACTCCAGCATGATGTCCACCTCGACCTCAGGACCCACCTCGAGCTCAGGACCCACCTCGACCTCAGGACTCCCACCACAGCCCCGGACCCACCTTGACCTCAGGACCCCCCCACCGCCCCAGACCCACCTCGACCTCAGAACCCTCCTGCCGTCCTGGTCCCAGCTCGACCTCAGGACACCCCCAGCACCCTGGACCCACCTTGACCTCAGGAGCCCCCCAGCACCCTGGAACCACCTCTTCCTCAGGACCCCCTCACTACCCCAGACCCACCTCGACCTCAGGACCCCCCACCGCACCGAACACACCTTGACATCAGGACCCTCCCACTGCCCCGCCCCCTTTGATCTCCGTACCTCCCTACCACCCGGGTTCACCCTCGGATCTTTGGACAACCCTGAAACTTGGACCTCACTCCCTGATCTCCGAAAGCCCCAAACATCAACACCCGCCCGCTGATCTCCAGGCATCCTCACCCATCCTGACCAACGGAACACCGCCCCACCTCCCCACCTCTCCCTCCATATCACAACAGCGACCTGCTGACCACTGGAATCCCCTCCAACCTCCGAAACCCCCCCTGACCTCCCAAGACCCAGAACCAGCCTTCGGATGCCCTCCAGCCTCCACGGCTCTGCAACCTCCCCCAAACTCAGGCCCCTCAGACGTCCAGAACACACACCCCCCAATCCAACCACAACCCCGCGACGTCGGACACCCCGAATCCCAAAGCTCCCCACCCCGCCAACAACGGACACCTCCACCCACTTACTCCCTCTAGACCTACCCCCATCCCCGGCATCCTCAAGCCTCACCACCACTCCCCGAACTCTGGGTACCCCGAGCCCCCACTCCCCGAAGAACCCCAAAACGTACTACACCCGGCACTGCCAACCTGCACCCCCCCCTTAGACACCACCAAAACCCACACCAGGCACGCCCATGACTCAGCACTACACCCGACCTCCAGTCAACGCCAACCTCCCCCAGATACCCTGAACCACCAGCCAGAAACTGCTGAACCCCACCCCAAGAATCTGGACACCCCCAACACCCAGCCTCCCACGGAGACCCCAAAACCCCAACCTCACCTCGGACACATTCAACCCTGACCCCTCAACCTCAAGACACCCCAATCCCCCAAATCCCCACAGTCAACCCCCACCCACACAGACACCCCCAATCCCCCAAATCCCCTCAGGCAACACCCACCCACACAGACACCCCCAATCCCCCAAATCCCCACAGGCAACCCCCACCCACCCAGACAACCCCAATCTCCACCCCTGGGCACACCCAATTCCCAGCCCCAGACACACCAAGCCCAGAAAACAAACCCCACGCATAAACACACAGTCCCAAACACCCTCCCCCGGGTCCCAACCCTCACACCTCCAGACACTGCCAATCCCCCAAACCCCAGACACCCCTAATACCCCCCAGACAACTTCACCTCCAATACCCACCCGGACACCCCCAACCCCCTCCACCCAGACACCACCAACCCAGACAACGATCACCACGTGGAAACAGCCCCCCCCGGGTCCCAACCATCACCCCTCCAGACACTGCCAACCCCCCAATCCCCCAGACACCCCCAATACCCCCCAGACACCTTCACCTCCAATACCCACCCGGACACCCCCAACCCCCTCCACCCAGACACCACCAACCCAGACAACGATCACCACGTGGAAACAGCCCCCCGGGGACCAACCCTCATCCCTTGAGACACCCAATCCCAGCCCCCTTCCCCGCCCAGACGCCCCCGACACCCGCCCCCCGACAGACCCCCAACCACCGCACACCCTGGACACCCCCAACACCCGCACCCCCTCCAGACACCCCCGACTCACATGCAAACAACCCAACCCCCATAGCAACCGAGACGCCCCCCAACACCTCCTACCTCCCGAGACATCCAACCCCTGACCTCTGGACACACCCAAACCCCATCACCAGCCGACCACCAAACCCTACCCCCCCAAACTCTGGACCTCACAACCCCCTCCTGATCTCCAGAACCACACCCCCTGACAATTCCCTCACTATATCCGGATCGCCTCAACCACCAGCTGCGCCTCCCCTCTCCAGACATTGCCTGCTGCTAAGCACCACCCCTGATCTCCAGCTACCCCAACCAATATCCACATTCCCTGACCTCTGGACACCACCAACAACTACTCCACGACCTCTGGGCACCCTAACTCCTAGCCCCCAACAACCGGACAACGTCAATTCCCATTGCCCCGAACTCCAGGTACCCACAAACCCACCGCCTCTGCCCCTCGACCTCCAAACACCGCCAACCCCACCCTCCAGTCCCCAGGACACCCCCAACCCTCTATTCGCACCCCCGGCCTCCGGACACCCCAAACGCCACACCCTTGACTTCCAGACACCCCCCACGCCCACCCGGACACATCCAACTCCTCACTCTTGCCCAACGCCGAGACCCCCCCAAATCCCCACTCTTCCCCCCGCCCTTTAGGCACCCCAACACCCACCCACCGGGACACCTCAAGCCCCACCGACCAGGACACCCACAAATCCACACCCAACCTCCGGGAGCCCCCAGCCTCCAGGCCCCCTCAAACTCCACCTCCCCCAACCTCCGGACAGCCGCAAAAACCCCCCTTAACCTCCGGTCACCCCAAACACCTAGCTCAGCCAGAGACTCCCACACCTGAACCCCCACCCCGTGGACTCTCCCACAACCACACCACCCGGGACTCTCCTGCACCCCCACACTCCGGACTCACCCGCACCACCACCCACCCGAATTTCCCGCACCCCAACACCCTGGTCTCTCCCCCACACCCCCCCACCCCCCCACGCCACCACCTCCGTAACCACCCACACTCCACCCCCCCGGACTCTCCCTCTCATCAACACCCCACCGGAACAACCCACAACCCACACCCCGGACTCACCCACACCGCCTTGCTCACCCATGGACAGCACCCTGCCAAACTCCAGACATGAGCATGGACCCCCCCCAAACTCCGGACTTGACGATCCCCCCCGCCCCAAACTCCAGACATGACCATCCCCCCCGCCACAAACTCCAGACATGACCATCCCCCCCGCCCCAAACTCCAGACATGACCATCCCCCCCGCCCCAAACTCCAGACATGAGCATCCCCCCTCAAACTCCAGACAAGAGCATCCCCCCCAACACCAATCTCCAGAAATGAGCATCCCCCACCACCCCCAAACTCCAGACATGAGCATCCCCCTCAACTCCAAACTCCAGACAAGAGCATCCCCCCCAACTCCAATCTCCAGACATGAGCATCCCCCACCACCCCCAAACTCCAGACATGAGCATCCCCCTCAACTCCAAACTCCAGACATGAGCATCCCCCACCCCCAAACTCCAGACATGAGCATCCCCCACCCCCAAACTCCAGACATGAGCACCCCCCACAAACTCCAGACATGAGCATCCCCCATGCAAACTCCAGACATGAGCATACCGCCCAGCTCCAAACTCCAGACATGAGCACTCCCCACAAAGTCCAGACATGAGCACCCCCCACCCCCAAAACTGCAGACATGAGCATTCCCCCCTCCCACAAACTCCAGACATGGGCATTCCCCCCCAACTCCAGACGTGAGCATCCCACCCACCCCCAAACTCCAGACATGAGCACCCCCTCCAAACTCCAGACATAAGCATGCCCCCCACCCCCAAACTCCAGACATGAGCACCCCCTCACACCCAAAACTCCAGTCATGAGCATCCCCCCACCCCCAAACGCCAGACATGAGCATTCCCCCCCAACCCAAACTCCAGACATGAGCATCCCCCCCACCCCCAAACTCCAGACATGAGCATCCCCCCCCACCCCCAAACTCCACACATGACCGTCCCCCCCACCCACAAACTCCAGACATGACCACACCCCTCCACCCCCAAACTCCAGACATGAGCACCCTCCCACCCCCAAACTCCAGACATGACCACCCCCAAACTCCAGACATGACCACCCCCCCACCCCCAAACTGCAGACATGAGCATCCCCCCCACCCCCAAACTCCAGACATGACAACACCCCCCACCCTCAAACTCCAGACATGAGCATCCCCCCCACCCCCAAACTCCAGGCATGACCATCCCCCCCACCCCCAAACTCCAGACATGAGCATCCCAACCACCACCAAACTCCAGACATGCCCATCACCCCCACCCCCAAACTCCAGACTTGAGCAAACCCCCCACCCCCAAACTCCAGACATGAGCATCCCCCCCACCCCCAAACTCCAGACATGAGCATCCCCCCCACCCCCAAACTCCAGACATGGGCAACCCCCCACCCCCAAACTCCAGACATGAGCACCCCCCACCCCCAAACTCCAGACATGAGCATCGCCCCCTCCCCCAAACTCCAGACATGAGCATCCCCCCCCCAAACTCCAGACATGAGCATCACCCTCACCCCAAACTCCAGACATGAGCATCCCCCCCACCCCCAAACTCCAGACATGAGCATCCCCCCCCACCCCCCAAACTCCAGACATGAGCATCCCCCCCAACTCCAATCTCCAGACATGAGCATCCCCCTCAAACTCCAGACATGAGCACCCCCCCCAAACTCCAGACATGAGCACCCCCCCAAGCTCCAGACTTGAGCATCCCCCCCACCCCAAAACTCCAGACGTGAACATCCCCCCCCACCCCCAAACTCCACACATGACCGTCCGCCCCACCCACAAACTCCAGACATGACCACACCCCTCCACCCCCAAACTCCAGACATGAGCACCCTCCCACCCCCAAACTCCAGACATGACCACCCCCAAACTCCAGACATGACCACCCCCCAACCCCCAAACTGCAGACATGAGCATCCCCCCCACCCCCAAACTCCAGACATGACAACACCCCCCACCCTCAAACTCCAGACATGAGCATCCCCCCCACCCCCAAACTCCAGACATGACCATCCCCCCCACCCCCAAACTCCAGACATGAGCATCCCAACCACCACCAAACTCCAGACATGCCCATCACCCCCACCCCCAAACTCCAGACTTGAGCATCCCCCCCACCCCAAAACTCCAGACGTGAACATCCCCCCCCACCCCCAAACTCCACACATGACCGTCCGCCCCACCCACAAACTCCAGACATGACCACACCCCTCCACCCCCAAACTCCAGACATGAGCACCCTCCCACCCCCAAACTCCAGACATGACCACCCCCAAACTCCAGACATGACCACCCCCCAACCCCCAAACTGCAGACATGAGCATCCCCCCCACCCCCAAACTCCAGACATGACAACACCCCCCACCCTCAAACTCCAGACATGAGCATCCCCCCCACCCCCAAACTCCAGACATGACCATCCCCCCCACCCCCAAACTCCAGACATGAGCATCCCAACCACCACCAAACTCCAGACATGCCCATCACCCCCACCCCCAAACTCCAGACTTGAGCAAACCCCCCACCCCCAAACTCCAGACGTAAGCATCCCACCCACCCCCAAACTCCAGACATGAGCACCCCCTCCAAACTCCAGACATAAGCATCCCCCCCACCCCCAAACTCCAGACATGAGCACCCCCTCACACCCAAAACTCCAGTCATGAGCATCCCCCCACCCCCAAACGCCAGACATGAGCATTCCCCCCCAACCCAAACTCCAGACATGAGCATCCCCCCCACCCCCAAACTCCAGACATGAGCATCCCCCCCCACCCCCAAACTCCACACATGACCGTCCCCCCCACCCACAAACTCCAGACATGACCACACCCCTCCACCCCCAAACTCCAGACATGAGCACCCTCCCACCCCCAAACTCCAGACATGACCACCCCCAAACTCCAGACATGACCACCCCCCCACCCCCAAACTGCAGACATGAGCATCCCCCCCACCCCCAAACTCCAGACATGACAACACCCCCCACCCTCAAACTCCAGACATGAGCATCCCCCCCACCCCCAAACTCCAGGCATGACCATCCCCCCCACCCCCAAACTCCAGACATGAGCATCCCAACCACCACCAAATTCCAGACATGCCCATCACCCCCACCCCCAAACTCCAGACTTGAGCAAACCCCCCACCCCCAAACTCCAGACATGAGCATCCCCCCCACCCCCAAACTCCAGACATGAGCATCCCCCCCACCCCCAAACTCCAGACATGGGCAACCCCCCACCCCCAAACTCCAGACATGAGCACCCCCCACCCCCAAACTCCAGACATGAGCATCGCCCCCTCCCCCAAACTCCAGACATGAGCATCCCCCCCCCAAACTCCAGACATGAGCATCACCCTCACCCCAAACTCCAGACATGAGCATCCCCCCCACCCCCAAACTCCAGACATGAGCATCCCCCCCCACCCCCCAAACTCCAGACATGAGCATCCCCCCCAACTCCAATCTCCAGACATGAGCATCCCCCTCAAACTCCAGACATGAGCACCCCCCCCAAACTCCAGACATGAGCACCCCCCCAAGCTCCAGACTTGAGCATCCCCCCCACCCCAAAACTCCAGACGTGAACATCCCCCCCCACCCCCAAACTCCACACATGACCGTCCGCCCCACCCACAAACTCCAGACATGACCACACCCCTCCACCCCCAAACTCCAGACATGAGCACCCTCCCACCCCCAAACTCCAGACATGACCACCCCCAAACTCCAGACATGACCACCCCCCAACCCCCAAACTGCAGACATGAGCATCCCCCCCACCCCCAAACTCCAGACATGACAACACCCCCCACCCTCAAACTCCAGACATGAGCATCCCCCCCACCCCCAAACTCCAGACATGACCATCCCCCCCACCCCCAAACTCCAGACATGAGCATCCCAACCACCACCAAACTCCAGACATGCCCATCACCCCCACCCCCAAACTCCAGACTTGAGCAAACCCCCCACCCCCAAACTCCAGACGTAAGCATCCCACCCACCCCCAAACTCCAGACATGAGCACCCCCTCCAAACTCCAGACATAAGCATCCCCCCCACCCCCAAACTCCAGACATGAGCACCCCCTCACCCCCAAAACTCCAGTCATGAGCATCCCCCCACCCCCAAACGCCAGACATGAGCATTCCCCCCCAACCCAAACTCCAGACATGAGCATCCCCCCCACCCCCAAACTCCAGACATGAGCATCGCCCCCTCCCCCAAACTCCAGACATGAGCATCCCCCCACCAAACTCCAGACATGAGCATCACCCTCACCCCAAACTCCAGACATGAGCATCCCCCCCACCCCCAAACTCCAGACATGAGCATCCCCCCCCTCCCAAACTCCAGACATGAGCATCCCCCCCAACTCCAATCTCCAGACATGAACATCCCCCTCAAACTCCAGACATGAGCACCCCCCCCAAACTCCAGACATGAGCACCCCCCCAAACTCCAGACTTGAGCATCCCCCCCACCCCCAAAGTCCAGACGTGAACATCCCCCCCACCCCCAAACTCCACACATGACCGTCCCCCCCACCCACAAACTCCAGACATGACCACACCCCTCCACCCCCAAACTCCAGACATGAGCACCCTCCCACCCCCAAACTCCAGACATGACCACCCCCAAACTCCAGACATGACCACCCCCCCACCCCCAAACTGCAGACATGAGCATCCCCCCCACCCCCAAACTCCAGACATGACAACACCCCCCACCCTCAAACTCCAGACATGAGCATCCCCCCCACCCCCAAACTCCAGGCATGACCATCCCCCCCACCCCCAAACTCCAGACATGAGCATCCCAACCACCACCAAACTCCAGACATGCCCATCACCCCCACCCCCAAACTCCAGACTTGAGCAAACTCCCCACCCCCAAACTCCAGACATGAGCATCCTCCCCACCCCCAAACTCCAGACATGAGCATCCCCCCCACCCCCAAACTCCAGACATGGGCAACCCCCCACCCCCAAACTCCAGACATGACAACACCCCCCACCCTCAAACTCCAGACATGAGCATCCCCCCCACCCCCAAACTCCAGGCATGACCATCCCCCCCACCCCCAAACTCCAGACATGACCATCCCCCCCACACCCAAACTCCAGACATGACCATCCCCCCCACCCCGAAACTCCAGTCATGACCATCCCCCCCACCCCGAAACTCCAGACATGACCATCCCCCCCACCCCCAAACTCCAGACATGAGCATCCCCCCCACCCCCAAACTCCAGACATAACCATCCCCCCCACCCCCCAACTCCAGACATGACCATCCTCCCCACCCCCAATTCCTGTCCACTGAGCGGAAATGCGCCCTTTTCTCTCCAAAGCTGCAGGTTAATCCCGGGCCGCCCCTCTATTCAACAATCTGACTTCAATACAAAGCTTTCACTCTCTAGAAATACTGTAAATTCCCCAGAAGCACTGACCTTCTCACCGTCATTCACAAAGATCCCGTCCCCCATCATCAAATCCCCGCCCAATGGACAGGCTTTGGGGGGGTCGGGAGGCGAGTTACCCGCTGCAGGATTCCCAGCCTCTGACCTGCTCTTGTAGCCAGAGTTTTTATTTGGCCTGTGCAGCTCAGTTTCTGGTCAATGTTAAACCCAGGATGTTGATAGTGGGGGATTCAGTGATGGGAATGCCATTGGACATCAAGAGGCGATGGTTGGATTCCCCCTTGTTGGGGATGGTCATTTCCTGGCACTTGTGTGGTGTGAGTGTTACTTGCCACTTGTCAGCCCAAGTCTGGATATTGTCCTGCTCTTCCTGCATTTGGACGTGGACTGCTCCATTATCGTGAATGGTGCTGAACATTGTGCAATCATCAGCGAACATCCCCACTTCTGGCCTTATCATGGAAAGAAGGTCAGTGACGAAGCTGCTGAAGGTGGTTGGGCCGGGGACACTATCCTGAGGAACTCCTGCAGTGATGTCCTGGAGCTGAGATGACTGATCTCGAGCAACCACAACCATCTTCCTTTGTGCTAGGCATGACTCCAACCAGTGGAGATTTCCCCCCGATTCCCATTGACTCCTGTTTTGCTAGGGCTCCTTAGTGTCACACACTGTCAAATGTGGCCTTGATGTCAAGGGAAACCACTTTCACCTTACCTCGAGTTCAGCTCTTTTGTCCATGTTTGAATCAAGGCTGTAATGAGGTCAGGAGTTGAGTGGCGGAACTCAAACTGGGCATCACTGTGCAGGTTACTGCTAAGCAAGTGCTGCTTGATAGCACTGTTGCTGACCCCTTCCATTCCTTGACTATTGATCGAGAGTAGACTGATGGGGAGGTAATTGGCCGAGTTGGATTTGTCCTGATTTTTGTGTACAGGATGTGCCTGGGCAATGTTCCACGTAGCTGGGTTGATGCTAATGTTGTAGTTGTATTGGAATAGCTTGGCTAGGGGCAGGGCAAGTTCTGGAGCATAAGTCTCCAGTATTAATGCCGGAATGTTGTCGGGGTACATATTCTTTGCCGTGTCCAGTGCCTTCAGTCGTTTTTTGATATCACGTGGAGTGAATTGAATTGGCTGTAGACTGGCATCTGTGATGCTGGGGAGCTCCGGAGGAGGCCAAGATGGATCATCCACACGCCACTTCTGGCTGAAGATTGTAGCAAACGCTGCAGCCTTATCTTATGCACTGATGTGCTTGGCTTCCCCATCATTTGAGGATGGGGATATTTGTGCAGCCTCCAGTGAATTGTTTAACTGTCTGCCGCCAGTCACTTCCTTTTGTATTCGGCCAGCTCGGTCGGGAGCAACCGAGCCACTCTTGGTGATGGACGTTGAAGTCTCCCTCCCAGAGTACATTTTGCACCCTTTCCACCCTCAGTGGTTCCTCCAAGTGGTGTTCAACATGGAGGAAGCACTGATTCATCAGCTGAGGGAGGGCGGTACGTGGAATTCAGCAGGAGGTTTCCTTGCCCATGTTTGACCAGCAGACTTCATGGTGTCTGGAGATGATGTTGAGGAATCCCAGGGCAACTCCCTGTTGACTGTGTATACCACCGTACTACCACCTCTGCTGGGCCTGTCCTTCCAATAGGGCAGGGCAGGGCATACCCAGGGATGTTGCTGGTGTCTGGGACATTATCTGTAAGATATGATTCCGTGAGGATGACTGTGTCAGGGCTGTTGCTTGACCAGCCTGTGAGACAGCTCTCCCAATTTTGGCACTAGCCGCAGTCTGCTGGTAAGGAGGACTTTGCAGGATTGTGAGGGCTGAGTTTGCCGTTGTCATTTCCGGTGCCTAGATAGATGCCAGGTGGTCCGTCCAGTTTTGATCCTTTTTTGGGGATTTGGAGCAGTTTGGTTCAGCTGAATGGCTTGCTAGAGGGCATTTAAGAGTCAACCACATTGCTGTGGGTCTGGAGTCACATGTAGACCAGACCAGGTAAGGACGGCAGATTTCCTGCCCTAAAGGTTATTAGTGAACCAAATGGGCTTTCACAACATTCGTCAATGGTTCCGTGCTCAATAAACTTTTAATTCCAGATTTTTATTGGATTCAAACTACAACATCTGCCTCCTGGGTCTCTGTATTACAAGTATAGCGGGAATCTCACTATGCCGTTGTGTTGGCATTGCAGGTGGAATATGCTAGAAGCTGTTTTACTGGTGCTCGGTTATAGGCACCATGTCTTGTGGTTGTCACCCAGCTTTGTTGCACTATAGTTAAATGAAACTTCGAGCTTCGGGTATGAATCTGTAGGACACCGCAGATAACATCTGCATAGATTAACTCTCAGAACCAGGTTGGAGGTAAAAACAGAAAATGCTGGAAAAACTCAGCAGGTCTGTCATTAACTGTGGAGCGAGAAACAGAGTTAACATTTCCAGTCCATATGACTTTTTCAGAGCTAAAGAGAAGTGGAAATGTGATGGATTTTATACTATTTAAGAGGGGGCGGAGCAGGTGTAGCAAAATAGAAGGTTAGGGTTAGGTGGGAGCTCAGGAGAGGTGGACGAGGATGTCATGGACAGAAAACAAAGGGAGTGTTAATGGTGGTGGTAAGAGCTAAAGAAGGTGCTGATCATGGCAGAAAGGTAATAGAAGAACAAGCCATAGCGCTGTGTAAAAGCACAACATATACAGAAAACAGTGACAGATGGTCCCTGTGGGGGGGGAGAGATGGTGTTGGAAAAAGGATAAAAAAAAGAATATATAGATTAAAAATAAATAAAAGTAAAGAAGTATTTTTTTTAAATGAGTAAAAATGGGGGTAAAGATGGAGGAGAGAGAGAGAGAGACAGAGTTACACAGAAACAGGCCCTTCATGTCCGTGCCAGCCATCAAGCACTTATCTATTCTAATCCCATTTTCCAGCACTTGTCCTGTAGCCCTGTCTGCTATGGTGTTTCAAGTGCTTATCTAAACACTACTTAAATGGTGTAGGGGTTCCTGTCTCTACCACCCCCTCAGGCAGTGTGTTCCAGATTCCAACCACCCTCTGGGTGAATAAAAAATTCCTCAAATCCCCTCTAAACCTCCTGCACCTCACGTTAAATTGATGTCCCCTCGTTATTGACAACTCTGCTAAGGGGAAAAGTTTCTTCCTATCTACCCTATCTACACCCCTCATAATTTTGTATACCTCTATCAGGACCCCCCTCAACCTTCTCTGCTCTAAGGAAAACAACGCTAGCTTATCCAGTCTCTCTCCAAAGCTGAAATGCTGCAGCCCAGGCAACACCCTGGTGAATCTTGTCTGCACCCTCTCCAGTGCAATCACATCCTTCCTATGGCAACCAGAAGAGCACACAGTAATCCAGCTGTGGTCTAACTAGCGTTTTACACAGCTCCAACATTACCGACCTCTTCTTATATTCTATGGCTCGGCTAATAAAGGCAAGTATCCCATATGCCTTCTAATCCCCCTTATCTACCTGTGCTGCTACCTTCAGGGATCTTTGGACATGTACACCAAGGTCCCTCTGATCCTCTGTATTTCCTAGGCTCCTACCATTCATTGTGTATTCCTTTGCCATGTTAATCCTCCCAAAATGCATCACCTCACACTTCTCAGGATTAAATTCCATTTGCCACTGCTCTGGCCATCTTACCAGCCCACCTATATCTCACTATTACAGGACTTTCCTCTTCACTATGTACAACACCACCAATTTTTGCGTCATCTTCAAACTTACTGATCATACTTCCTATATTCACGTCTAAATCATTAATGTACAGAACAAACAGCAAGGGTCCCATAACTGATCCCTGCAGTACATCACTCGTTACAGGATTCCAATTGCAAAAACAACCTTTGACCCTGACACTCTGCCTCCTGGCACTAAGCCAATTTCGGATCCAATTTGCCAAATTGCCCTGGATCCAATGGACTCTTACTTTCTTGCCCATTCTCCCATCTGGAGCCTTGTCAAAAACCTTACTTAAGTCCACGTTGACTACATTAACTTCACTACCCTCATCTACAAAACTAGTCACCTCCTCGAAAAATTCAAACAAATTTGTTAGACATGATCTCCCCCTGACAAAGCCATACTGACTATCCCAGATTAATCCCTGCCCCTGCGAGTGGAAATTAATCCTGTGCCTCATATTTTTTTCCCAATAGTTTCCCTACCACTGATGTTAGACTCACTGCCCTGTCATTACCTGGTTTATCCATACTAGGCTTCTTGAATAATGGTGCCAAATTCGCTGTCCTCTAGTCCCCTGGAGCCTCTCTTGTAGCCAGAGAGGATTTGAAAATTAGTGCCAGAGCCTCTGCAATCTCCTGCCTTGCCTCACAAAGTAGCCTTGGGTACATCTCACCTGGGGCTGGGAATGTATCTACTTTTAAGCTCGCTAAAACCACTAATACCTTTTTCTTCAAAATTAATTTCTTCAAGCATATCACAGTGCCCTTCCCTGATTTCTACACCTACATTGTCCTTCTCCATAGTGAACAAGGCTGAAAAGTAATTGTTCAAAACCTCACTCTCTGGCTCCACGCAGATTGCCACTTTGGCCCGAAGTGGGCTCTATTCTTCCTCTGGTTATCCTCTTGCCCTTAATATATTTATAAAATGCCTTCGGATTTTCCTTTATCTTGTCCGCCCGTGTTTTATCGTGTCCCTGCTTTGCTCTCCTAATTATTTAATTACTCCTGCGCCCCACCCCACACCCACCCACACTTTCTTTACTCCTCGAGGGCTTCTGTTGTTTTCAGCCCTCTGTATCTGACATAAGCCACCTTTATAAACTTATTCAATGTGCTATATCCCTTTGACATGCAGGTTTCTTGGACTTGTTGGTCCTACCCTTCACCTTCAGGGGAACATGTTGGCCCTGAACTCTCACTATTGCGTTTTGAATGACTCCCATTGCTCTGATGTAAACTTTCACACAAGTAGCTGCTCCCACTCCACTTTGTCCTGATCCTGACTGATCGTATTGAAACTGGCCTTCACCCAGTTCAGTAACTTTCTTTCCAGCCCATCTTTGTCCTTTTCCATAACTACCTTAAATTTCAGAGTTGTGGTCACTGTCGCCGAAATGCTCCCCCACTGACACTTCTCCCACTTGCCCGGCTTCATTCCCTAAGATTAGGGCCAGGACTACCCCTTCTCTTGTGGAACTTTCTACATGCTGGCTCAAAAAGCTCTCCTGGATCCACTTTAAGAATTCCACCATTCACATCATGAGCAGCCCAATTAATATTGGGGAATTTGAAATCCCCTACTATTATTACCCTGTTACTTTTACACTTCACTGAGATTTCCCTACATATCTGCTCCTCTCTCTCCCCCTGAATGTATGGAGGACGAAAGTACACTCCCAGCAAAGAGATTGCCCCCCTTTTTGTTTTTTAAGGTCTACCCATATGGCTTCATTTGAGGAATCTTCTATGATACCATCCCACTTTACTGCAGCAATTGACCCTTGATCAATAGGGCAATGGCACCTCCTCTTTTACACCCTGCCCTGTCACACATGAAGATTTTATACACTGTAATATTTAGCTGCCATCCCTGTCCTCCCCTCAACCATCTCTCTCTGATAGCACCAACATTACATTCCTATGTGTTAATCAATGTCCTCAATTCATCGGCCTTACTGGTAAAACTCCGTGGGTTAAAGTAAACGCAATCCAGCTTTGTGCCTTAACAGGTCTATATTTGTTCTCCCTTCCAGATTGATTCGTTTCCCTTCTATATTTGGCTGTGCATCACCCCCTACTGTACCTCCGCTCTGCATCCCATCCCCTGCCAAATCAGTTTAAAGCTGCGCCCCCCCCCATCCCAGCCAGCAGCACTAGCAAACCCCCCCAGAAGGATGTTTGTCCTGTTCCAGTTCATGAGCAACTCTCCGACTTGTACAGGCCCCAACTTCGCCAGAAACAGACCCAATAATTCCGGAAACTAAAGCTCTCCCTCCTGCACCATCTCTTCAGCCACGCATTCATCCTTTCTATCTCCTATTCCTATACTCACTAGCACAAAGTTCATGGTCTGAAGTTGTTGTGCTTAATGTTCACTTCAAAAGGCCGTAAATTACCCAATCAAAAGATGAGGTGCCGTTCCTCCGGTTTGCCTTGGGCTTCACTGGAGCATTGCAGGAGCCATGGACGGACATGTGGGCATGGGAGCAAGGTGGTGTGTTGAACTGGCAAGCAACAGGAAGGTCTGGGTCATGCTTGCAGACTGAGTGAAGGTGTTCTGCAAATCGATCCCCCAGTCTGCGTTTAGTCTCCCCAATTTAGAGGAGACTGCTTCGGGTTCAGCGAATACAGTCGGCAAAATTGAAGGAGTTGCAAGTGAATCGCCCTTTCTCCTGAAAGGAGTGTTTGGGGCCTTGGATCATGAGAACGGAAGCAGTAAATGACGAGGTGTTGCACCATCTGCAATTGCATGGGAAGGTGCCATTGAAAGGCGATGAGGATTTGGGGGGTGATGGAGGAGTGGACCAGAGTGTCACAGAGGGAATGCTCCCTACGGAATGCTGATGGGGGGTGAGGAAAAGATGTGTTTTGTCGTGGCCTCATGTTGGAGTTGACAAAAAATGGTGGGGGATGATCCTTTGAATATGGATCCTGGTGGGGTGAAAAGTGAGGACACGTGGGACCCTATCAGGGTTCTGGGAGACAGGGGAAGGGGTGAAGACAGAAATGTGGCAAACAGTTCCTCTGACATGTCCTCCTCCTTCCTTAAGTGAGGTTTTCCACCCACGGTGGTTGACAGGGCCCTCAACCGTGTTCGGCCCATCTCCCGCGCATCCGCCCTCACACCTTCCCCCTCCCTCCCAGAAACATGATAGGGTCCCCCTTGTCCTCACTTATCACTGCACCAGTCTCTGCATTCAAAGGATCATCCTGCGCCATTTCCACCAACTCCAGCATGATGCCACCACCAAACACATCTTCCCTTCACCCCCCCTGACGGCATTCCACAGGGATCGTTCCCTCCGGGACACCCTGGTCCACTCCTCCATCACCCCCTACACCTCAACCCCCTCCCATGGCACCTTCCCATGCAACCGCAGAAGGTGCAACACCTGCCCCTTTATTTCCCCTCTCCTCATTGTCCAAGGGCCCAAACACTCCTTTCAAGTGAAGCAGCATTTCACTTGCACTTCCCTCAATTTAGTCTACTGCATTCGTTGCTCCCAATGCGGTTTTCTCTACATTGGAGCGACCAAACGCAGACAGGGTGACCGCTTTGCAGAACATCTTCGGTCTGTCCACAAGCATTACCCAGACCTCCCTGTCGCTTGCCATTTCAACACTCCACCCTGCTGTCATGCCCACATGTCCGTCCTTGGCCTGCTGCATTGTTCCAGTGAAGCCCAACGCAAACTGGAGGAACAGCACCTCAATTTCCGACTCGGCACTTTACAGCCTTCTTAACTGAATATTGAGTTCAACAATTTTAGATGATGAACTCTCTCCTCCATCCACACCCCGTTTCCGATCCCCCCTTTTCCAATAATTTACATATATTTTTCTTTTCCCACCTATTTCCATTATTTTTAAATGTATTTCCATCCATTGTTTTATCTCTATATTTTAGCCTATTTCGATTCCTTCCCCCCGCCCCACCCCCACTAGGGCTATCTGTACCTTGCTCGTCCTGCTTTCTACCCTTAATGTCACCATTTGCACATTCCTTAGCTAATGTCACCACCGTCAACACCTCTTTGGTCCTTTTGTCTATGACATCTTTTGGCAATCTCCACCAATCACTGGCCCTCTATCCAGCTCTACCTGTCCCACCCCCAACCCCCCCTCCCCCTTATAGCAGCTTATATTTCACCTCTTTTCTATTTTCCTTAGTTCTGACGAAGAGTCATTCGGACTCGAAAAGTTAACTGTGTTCCTCTCCGCAGATGCTGCCAGACCAGCTGAGTTTTTCCAGATTTTTGTTTTTGTTCTCTTGTGCTGTAATCTTTCTATGTTGCAAGCAAGGATGATAAGGGGGAATCTGTAGATGTGGTGCACTGGATTTCCAAAAGGCATTTGATAAGGTGCCACATTAAAGGTTACAGCACCAAATAGGAGCTCATGTTGGAGGGGGTAACACAATAACATGGTAGAGGATTGGTTAGTTAACAAGATGCAGGGAGTCAGAATAAGTGGTTCAATTTTAGGCTGGCAAGTTGCAACTAGTGGAGTGTCACAGGGATCAGTGCTGGGGCCTTAACTATATCCAGTTTATATCAATAACTTGGATGAAGGAACCGAATGCATGGTAGCTTAAGTTTGCTGATGACACAAAAATAGGTAGGAAAATAAGTTGTTAAGAGAACATCAGAGTTTACGAAGGGGTTTAGATAGGTTAAGTGAATGGGCAAAAATTTGGCAGATGGCGTACAATATAGAAAAAAAATGAACTTGTCCATTTTGGCAGGAAGAATAGAAAAGCAGCATATTATTTAAATTAAGAGAGATTGCAGAGCTCTGTGTACAGAGGGATTTGAGTGCACTGGGAGATGAATCACTAAAGATTAGCATGTTAGTTCAGCCAGTGATTAGGAAGGCAAATGGAATGAAGATAGGACAAAGCTGGGTCAGTGGGGGGTGCGGGGCTGGGTCAGTGGGGGGTGCGGGGCTGGGTCAGTGGGGGGTGAGGGGCTGGGTCAGTGGGGGGTGCGGGGCTGGGTCAGTGGGGGGTGCGGGGCTGGGTCAGTGGGGGGTGCGGCGCTGGGTCAGTGGGGCGGGGCTGGGTCAGTGGAGGGTGCGGGGCTGGGTCAGTGGGGGGTGCGGGGCTGGGTCAGTGGGGGGTGCGGGGCTGGGTCAGTGGGGGGTGCGGGGCTGGGTCAGTGGGGGGTGCGGGGCTGGGTCAGTGGGCGGGTGCGGGGCTTGGTCGGTGGGGGGTGCGGGGCTGGGTCAGTGGGGGGTGCGCGGCCGGGTCAGTGGGGGTTAGGGGGCTGGGTCAGTGGGAGGTGCGGGGCCGGGTCAGTGGGGGTTGGGGGGCTGGGTCAGTGGGAGGGTGCGGGGCTGGGTCAGTGGGGGGTGCGGGGCTGGGTCAGTGGGGGGTGCGGGGATGGGTCAGTGGGGGGTGCGGGGCCGGGTCAGTGGGGGTTTCAGGGTTGGTTCAGTGGGGGGTGGGTGTAATGTGAGTTAAACAGCTGATAACTAAATTTTACATTGTCTCAAACTTCTTTACAAATTAACGTGGAGAATAATTTAATTTGTAATTTGGAGAAAAGACTGATCCGAGACTGAATCATTTTTATACTTCGACAGTGGAGAAATGATAAGACACTGGCTGATAGTTTGTTTGGGCACAAGGGTATGGGCAGACATGCAGTGAGACACACAAGTGGAGAAAATGCAACAAATTGCATTTATATAGCACCTTTCATTAACAAAACATCCCGTGCTGTTTAACAAAACCAGTACAATTCCTTTTTAAAAAGGCACCGAGATACTGAAGGAGTACCAGAGCAGGTGACCAAAAACTTTAGTCAGAGAGTTAGTGTTTTTAAGGAGAATTTGAAAGGAGGAGAGAAAAGTAACAGAGGCTGAGACACTCAGGAAGGGAATTCCAGAGCTCAGAACTTGGCCCCCAGTTTTGGACGATTATCATCCGGATGTGAAACATGTCAGACTTGGAGAGATGGAGGGCAGAGATGTTGATAGCTTCCAGAGCTGTTCGAGGTTACATCGATAGGACGAGAGGGGCCATGGAGAAATTTGAAATGCTAGGTTGGGGATTTTAAAATGAGATGTTGTGAGACTAGGAGCCAGCGTGGACCAGTAGGCACAGATGATGGGTAAAAGAGACTTGTTTAGAGTCAGGATACAGGAAGCAGTGATGAAGTAGAGCTGGGTGTCCTCAGCTTACATGTGGAACCAGGTTGCCAAGGGACAGCGTATTGATGAGAAATAGAAGAGGGCTAACGAGACATCATTGGGGGACTCCAGAGATAATGGTGTGGGAGTGGGAAGAGATTCTTTGGCTGCAATTTAATAGATAAGAATTGATCTGGGAACTTTTGCCGCATTTTCACCCAGCTGGGTGACAGCAGAGAGGAGTTGGAGAAGGATGATGTGGTCAACCATGTCAAAGGCTGTAGACAGGTCGGGAAGGATGAAAATGCTTCATTTCTTACTGTCAGAGCCAGGAAGGGTGTTATTTGTGATTTCAATAAGAGCCGTTTTGGTCCTGTGGAATGGTTGCACCTTGATTGGAGGGATTCAAACATGGAATTCCATGAAAGATGGGCATGGATTTTGGAGATAATAACATGTTCAAGGACTTTGAGAGGGAAAAGGAGACTGGAGGACAGTTGTTTGCAAGGACAAAGGGGTCAAGCGTGGATTTTTTGAGGAGAAGGGTGAGAGCAGGTCATACATTGTCTAGCAGCCAAAAAAATCTACCATCTGCATCACCGTGACATTTGTGAGATTGTAAAATCTCTAACGGTATCCTGCAAATAAATGCTGTGCATCACCTCACTGTTTGAAGCTGTCAATGTTCTTCTGATTTTAATATATCCATCTAATCCTTGTATTCATCTAATATTTATTACAGAACATCCTAATCTGGGAACATCTGTCAGCACCATGGCTGAAGGTCCAAACGAGACAGAATATCCAACAACTACAAAAAGAATGAGAATGGGCACAGGTATGTTCATAAAATACTTCAGAATAAAATTTCTATTCTAATAGATTGACCATATCTTGTGCATTACTTGCAGCTCAGACAGGAAGAGGGAACAGGACAGGGACCGAGTAGAAGGAGTTAAATGATTGACCCTCTAAAGGGATATCACAGTCACAGGTTGAGGGAGCCCCTGAGTTCTGGAACTGTTCAGTAGATACCTGGCATTGGAGCCATGCGTGGCCAAATGCTGCCATGATGGCAGGGACAGTCACCTCACCTCAGATCTAGAATCAATAGGCTGCTTACAGAAGAGGGTTCCTGTGTATTGGAGTTTTTATTATAATTTCACTCCTGAAAGGTCTGGCTCCAATCTTCTTTACTATACTCCCTAGTCATAGAGCCATGGGGAGAATTCCACACCAAGGCAGTGACCCGCACCACCTCCCTGGATTAAAATTAAGCTGCACCAAGCTCCATGTGACTGGGAGTGTCCGAGCCAAATTAACAGCCATAGGGCCATTAATTGGCTCAGAACAAGACTTAAGCTGCTATCAGAAAGGATGTCCCACCTCCGAGAGCTACCTGATCATAAAATGGCAAGTAGCATTCATGCCATACAAGTGCCAAGCAATGATGGTCTCCAACAAGATAGAATATAACCATGTCCACTTGACATTTAATGGCATCACCATCATTGAATCGCCCGCTCTCAACATCCTGGGGGTTACCATTGACCAGTAACTGAACTGGATTCGCCATATAAATACTGTAGCTGCAAGAGCATGTCAGAAGCTGGGAATTATGAGGAGAGTAACTCACTCCTGTCTTCTCAAATTCTGCCCACCATCTGCAAAGCACAACTTAGGAGTGCAATGGAATATTCTCCCCTTGCCTAGATGTCTGCAGCTCCAACAACACTCAAAAATCTACACCATCCAGAAAAAAGAGCCCACTTGATCGGCATCCCATCCACCACTTAAAACATTTTTAAAAATTAATTCATGGGTTGTGGGCTTCACTGGATAGGCCAGCATTTATTGCCCATCCTGAGTTCTAAATTGCCCTTGAGATGATGGTGGTTAGCTCCTGCCTTGAACTGCTGCAGTCCATATGGCGCAGGTATATCCACAGTGCTGTTAGGGAGGGAGTTCCAGCAACAGTGAAGGAATGGTGATATATTTTCAAGCCAAGATGCTGAGTGGCTTAGAGGAGAACTTCCAGATGGTGGTGTTCCCATCTATTGCTGCCCTTGCCTTCTGAGATGGTAGCGTCTGTGGGTGGGAAGGTGCTGTCTAAGCAGCCTTGGTGAGTTCCTGCAGTGCATCTTGTAGATCGTACACACTGCTGCTACTGTGCGTCGGTGGTGGAGGGAGTGAATGTTTATGGATGGGGTGCCAATCAACCGGGTTGCTTTGTACTGGATGCTGTCAAACTTCATGAGTATTCATGGAGCTGCACTCATCCAGGCAAGTGGAGAGTATTCTATCACACTGCTGACTTGTGCCTTGTAGATGGTGGACAGGCTTTGGGGAGTCAGGATTTGAGTTACTCACTGCAGCATTCCTAGCCTCTGACCTGCTCTTCTCGCCACTGTATTTATGTGGCTAGTTCAGTTCACATTCTGGTCAATGGTAACCCCCAGGATATTGATGGTGGAGAATTCAGCAATAGCAATGGTATTAAATGTCAAGGGGCGATGGTTAGATTCTCTCTTGTTGCAGATGCTCATTGTCTGATAGTTGTGTGGCACAAATATTACTTGCCACTTGTCAGCCCAAGCCTGGATATCACCCAGGCCTTGCTGCATGTGGACATGGACTGCTTCAGTATCTGAGGAGTTGTGAATGTTGCTGAACATTGTGCAATCATCAGTGAACATCTCCACTTCAGACCTTATGATGGAATGAAGGTCATTGATGAAGCAGCTGGAGATGGTTGGGCCTAGGACACTACCCTGAGGAACTCCTGCAGTGATATCCTGGGACTGAGATGATTGACCTCCAACAACCACATCCATCTACATTTGTGCTTGGTCTGACTCCAACCACTGGAGAGTTTTCCCACTGATTCCCATTGACTACAGTTTTGCTAAGGTTCCCTGATGTCACACCCAATCAAATGCTGCATTGATGTCAAGGGCAGTCACTTTCATCCCACCTCTGGAGCTCAGCTCTTATGTCCATGTTTGAAACAAGACTGTAATGAGGTAAGGAGCTGAGTGATCCTGGCGGAACCCAAACTGCGTGTCAGTGAGCAGGTTATTGCTGAGCAATTGCCGCTTGAAAGCACTGCTGCTGACTCCTTCCTTCACTTTACTGATGATCGCGAGTAGACTGATGGGTAATTGGCTGGGTTGGATTTGTCCTGCTTTTTGTGTACAGGACATAACTGGGCAATTTTTCACATTGTAGGGGCAGGTGCCAGTATTGTAGCTGCACTGAAACAGCTTGGCTAGGGGCGCAGCAAGTTCTGGAGCACAAATCTTCAATACTGTTGCTGGAATATTGTCAGGGCCCATAGCCTTTGCAGTATCTGGTGCCTGCATCTGTTTCTTTATCACGTGGAGTGAATTGAATTGGCTGAAGACTGGCATCTGTGATGCTGGGGGCATCTGGAGGATGCCGAGATGGATCATCCACTAGGCACTCCTGGCTGAAGATTGCAGCAAATGCTTCAGCCTTATCTTTTGCACTGATGTACTGGACTCCCCCATCATTGAGGATGGGGATATTTGAGGAGCCTCCTCCTCCAGTGAGTAGTTTAATTGTCCGCCATCATTCGTGACAGGACATGGTAGGATTACAGAGCTTAGATGTGATCCAATGGTTGCGGAATCACTTAGCTCTGTCTGTTACTTGCTGCTAATGCTGTTTGGCACACAAGTAGTCCTGTGTTATAGCTTCACCAGGTTGACACCTCATTTTTAGGTATGCCAGATGCTGCTCCAGGTGTGCCCTCCTGCACTTTTCATTGAACCAAGGTTAATCCCCTGGCTTGGTGGTAATGGTAGAGTGTGGGAAATACCGGGCCATGAGGTTATAGATTGTGGCTGAGTACAGTTCTGCTGCTGCTGATCGCTCACAGCACCTCATGGTTGCCCTGCCTTGAGTTGCTACATCTGTTTGAAATCTATCCCAATTAGCACGATGATGGAGGGTATCCTCAATGTGAAGACATTAGCTCCTTCCACCACTTATGCACAGTGGCAGCAGTGTGTAGTGTCTACAAGATGCACCGTAGCATCTCACCAAGGCTCCTTTGACTCCACCTTCCAAATCCATGACTTTTACCACCAAGAAGAACAAGGGCAACAGATGCATGGGAGCACCAGAACCTGCAAGTTCCTCTCCAGGCTACACACTATCCTGACCTTGAATAAAATCACTGTTCCTTTACTGTCACTGTGTCAAAATCCTGGGACTCCCTTCCCAGAAGCGCTGTGGGCGTACAGGCACCAGATATATTGCAGTTGTTCAAGAAGGTGTCTCACCACCTCCTTCTCTGGGGCAATTTGGGATGGACAACAAACGCTGGCCTTGCCAACGACTCCCACATCCAGCAAATAATAAAGACAATTGCTGGGTTTAAATTTGAGATTGATAGCTTCTTGTTAATCATGGGTATGAAGGGATTTGGGGCAAGGTTAGGAATTAGGTCACAAATCAGCTATGCTATCACTTAATGTTTCTGGATTTTCACACTTTGTTTGATAATGTGGCTCACAGGAGGATTCAGTCGCTTCCTGTAAAGGAAGTAGAACAACGTGGCTAGAAATTCAATGATGTTTGTTTTTCTCCATTTTGTGTTCACAGATCCAAACTCCAGAATCACTGAGTTCTTGACAAAGTGGGATGATTTCCAGCTGTTCCACTTGACAAAGTTTTACTGGGACAGACTTGAACAGGCGATTGAAGAATGGGTAGATGGAATCAGCTCATTGTTAACATACGAGAAGATTTTCAATGGAAAAGAACATCGGGTAAGTGGGAGGGTTGCAATGAGTTTGGGTTATTTAAACATTACAGAACTTGCAGAATGTAAGGATGATAGAAGACCAAGAGCTATCTAGATCATCTTCTAACACCCGGGCAGTCACATGCTGATAATGGTGATAAATCAACCTCCAATAATTAGCCTACAACAGAACCAAGCATGAGGTGAGGAAAGCCTCAGAGCTTTGGGAACCGTAGACCCAAAGTGATCTGTTTCTTCCAAGCATACAACATTTACCACATACAGATACAGCAGCATTGTGGTTATGTTACTGAATTAACAAACTAGTAGCCTGGACTCATACTCCAGAGACCTGAACTTAGATCTCACTGTGACAGTTTGTGAATTTGATCTAAGGTAATTAGATAATATTGAATTGTCATCAAAAGCCATCTGGGTGGCTCATGTCCTTTTGGGAAGGAAACCTGCTGTCCTTACTCATCCTGACCTGTATATGACTCCAGACACCCAGCAACATGGCTGACTCTTCACTGCCCTCTGAAATGGTCTAGATCAACATGCAACACAGCTATAAAAAGGTGTAATAAGAGCTCCCAGCATTGGATTCAGTCACAGCTCAGTCGACCATGCAAAGTCCCCACTAACATTGAAGGACTTGTAACAAATGTGACTAATAAAACAACAGCCTGACATAAGAATAATCCTGTCAATATGACCATCAAACAACATCCCAGACTCTTCTGCTACTATTCCTGGGTATGCCCTTTCCCACTAGATGGATCCACCAGAGATGGCAGCCTAGGGGTATACAGTAACCAGGGAGAGTCCTCAATATAGACTCAGAACCCCAGGAAATCTCTTGGCATGAGGCCAAAGATAGACAACAAAACCACCTGCTGATTATTGCCCTCCTTCAGTTGATGAATATGGACTCCTCCAGGTTAATTAGATAAAGCAGGGGCAGAGAATTCACTATAGGTGGGGACTTAATTTCTCCCATCAAGAATGGCTCGGTAGCACCACTAATGACAGAGCTTTCTGAGTCCTGAAAGACATATCTGCCAGACTGGGCTTGCGGCAGTTGGCCAGAGAACCAACAGGAGGTGGAACCCTATTTGTCCTCACCCATCTACCTATTGCAGATGCATCCGTCTATGACACTATAGGAGTGACCACTGCACAGTCCTCGTAGGAAATGAAGTACCGTCTTCAAACTGAAGACACCTCTCATTGTGTTGTGCGATAGTATCACCGTGCTAAATGTGATGGATACACAATAGATCTACTGTCTCTAAACTCACTATCCGAAAAGCGCTGTGGGCCATCAGCTGCAGAATTGTGGGAAGGCATATCCATCACTCCACCATTTCAATCAAACCAGGGGCTCAACCCTGGTTCAATTAATGTGTAGGAGAGCATTGCGGGATCAGCATCAGGGGTATATAAACATGAGATGCCAACCTGGTGAGGCCACAACACATCACCAAAACATATATACTTCACATCTGTCTTCACCCAAGAGAATGAGGATGAAGGTATCGAACTCGGGGATAGAGACTGCAAGGTTCTTGAGCAAATTGATATCGAGAGTGACAAGGTATTGGAGGTGTTGGCAGACTTAAAAGTGGATAAATCTCCAGGTCCGGATGATGTGTGTCCCAGACTGCTGAGGGAGGCAAGGGAGGAGATCGCAGGGGGTCTGACTCAAATTTTTAATTCCTCTCTGGCCACGGGGGAGGTTCCAGAGGACTGCAGAACAGCTAATATGGTTTTGCTATTTAAGAAGGGTTGTAGAGAGAAGCCAGGGGACTACAGGCCAGTGAGCCTCACGTCAGTGGTAGGGAAACTATTGGAGAAAATTCTGAAGGAGAGAATCTATCTCCACTTGGAGAGGCAAAGTTTGATCAGGGATAATCAGCATGGCTTTGTCAGAGGGAGGTCATGCCTAACAAATTTAATTTAATTTTTTGAGGAGGTGACCAGGTGTGTAGATGAGGGTAGTGTAGTTGATGTAGTTTATATGGATTTCAGCAAAGCCTTTGACAAGGTCCCACATGGGAGACTTATAAAGAAGGCAAATGCACATGGGAGACAGGGTAATTTGACGAGGTGGATTCAAAATTGGCTTCGTTGTAGGAGGCAGAGTGTGATGACAGAAGGATGTTTTAGTGACTGGAAGCCTGTGTCCAGTGGTGTACCACAGGGATCTGTGCTGGGTCCCCTATTATTCATCATTTATAAAAATGACATAAATGACAATGTGGGGGGTAGGACTAGTAAGTTTGCGGATGACACAAAGATTGGCCGGGTGGTTAACAGTGAGGTTGAGTGTCTTGGGCTTCAGGAAGATATAGACGGGATGGTCAAATCGGCAGATAAGTGGCAGATGGAATTTAACCCTGTAAAGTGTGAGGTGATATACTTTGGAAGGAGTAATTTGACAAGGAAGTATTCAATGAACGGCATGACACTAGGAAGTTCTGAGGAACAAAGGGACCTTGGCATGTGTGTTCATAGATCTCTGAAGGAAGAGGGACATGTTAGTGGGGTGGTGAAAAAGGCATATGGGACACTTACCTTTATCAATCAAGGCATAGATTACAAAAGTAGGGAGGTCCTGTTGGAGTTTTACAGAACCTTGGTGAGGCCACAGCTGGAGTACTATGTGCAGTTCTGGTCGCCACATTATAGGAAGGATGTGATTGCACTGGAGGGGGTGCAGAGGAGATTCACCAGGATGTTGCCTGGGATGAAAAATTTAAGTTATGAAGAGAGGTTGGATATACTTGGGTGGTTTTCGTTGGAGCAGAGAAGACCTGAGGGGTGACCTTATTGAGGTGTACAAGATTATGAGGGGCATGGACAGAATAGATAGGGAGCAACTGTTCCCCTTAGTTGAAGGGTCAGTTACGAGGGGACATAAGTTCAAGGTGAGGGGCAGGAGGTTTAAGGGGATGTGAGGAAAAACGTTTTTACCCAGAGGGTGGTGAAGGTCTGGAATGCGCTGCCTGGGAGGGTGGTGGAGGTGGGTTGCCTCACATCCTTTAAAATGTACCTGGATGAGCACTTGGCACATCATAAAATTCAAAGCTATGGGCTGGTAAATGGGGTTAGGTAGGTAGGGCAGGTGTTTCTCACGTTTCGATGTAGACTCGATGGGCCGAAGGGCCTCTTCTGCACTCTGTGATCCTGTGATATTCAGAAGCAAGTGATCCCACAACCAACAGTGCATATAGCTTTGCATTCCTGCCAGACCAGTAATATTGTAGTGAACAGCTAAACAACTAACTGGAGGAGAAGAATCCACAAACATTCACATAATCAATGATGGGGAGCCCAGCACGAGTGCAAAAGATATAACTGAAGCTTTTGCAACTATCTTCAGTCCGAAGTGTTCAGTGGATGATTCATCCACTAGGTTCTGGTTCCCATCAGCACTGAAACAAGTCTTTCGCCAATTTAAATCCCTCCACATGATGTAAAGGAGCAACCGAGCTCACTGGATACAAGGTCCCCAACAATATCCCGGCTGTAATGCTGGAGATTAGTGATCCAGGACTAGCCGCAATTCTAGCCAAGTTGTCTCAGTGCAACACTGGCATCTCCCTGATAATATGGAAAATTGCACGGGAATATCCTATCCATGAAAAGCAGGACAAATCTGAGCCAGCAATTGCAATTCCATCAGCCTACTCTCAGTCATCAGCAAAACAATGGAATGTATCATCGACAGTGCTTTGAACTGGCCCTTACTCAGCAATAACCTGCTCACCAATACTCAGTTTGGGTTCTGCCAGGACCACTCTGTTCCAGACCTAATCACAGCTTTGACTCAAACATGGCCAAAAGAATTCCAGAGGAAAGGTGATGGTGCTTTCCCTTCACATCCAGGCAGCATTTGAGCTAATGTGGCATCATGGTGTCCTCACAAATTGAAGTCAATGGGAAACAGCAATCATATTACTTCTCAATCTCTTTTTCCAGTGAGGACACACCCAGTTTACACAATAGATTCTCGCCCAACCCCTCCATCCTCTCAATCGTTCTAGTTGTTCTCTTCAGTAGCTCTCATAACCTTGTTGTACTGAGGCAATCAGGACTATACACAATATTCTAAGTATGGTCACACCAATGTTTTTAGCAAGTTGCAAATTACCTCACACTTTTGGCTCAATATTGCCCTCTTAATAAACCCCAACACCTAATTTGCTTTCTATGCTGCCACTGAGAATTGTTCCCACATTAGATAACGGAATCACCAAATCTTACAGAATAGAAATGGGAAAATGGATAGAACTGTAAATATTGTGAATCTGACACAATGACATGAAACTGAAAACACCCAGCAGATCCATCATTATCTGTAAAAGGATAGGGGAATGATTCAGGTTTATCTCTATAAATAAAAAGAAAGAGTTTGATGAGGCTGGGAAAAGGAGAGAACAGGGAGGGTATAGTGGGAAAGCAATGAACTACTAGGAAACTTCTAAACAGTAAATTGAGAAACGGTAGATGACAAAAATAAGCCTGTGGGTTAAACAAAAGACATTTGAAAACAGGGGAGAGCTGAAAATGTGCAAAACCCAAACTAAGAAAGAAAGCCAAAAGAAAAATCTGTGGGTCAGAAAAAAACAATCGTTTCCCCCATCGATGCTGTGATTTTATCTCATGCTTCGGAGGCTTGAAGACTTTGATCAATTCATCCTTTAGTCTGCTCACCTTGAATCCTAAACTCTCAAATACCCACATTAACAATAACTCCTCATCCCTGGTAACATCCTAATGAATCTGCAGGACAGTTCCTTCAGTGTTTATATTTCATTCAATAATGGGGTGTCCAAAACTGCACACAACTGGAATAAATTATTTTTCTCTGCCCTCTTGGTGTGACCCATCACTCCTCATGGGAGCATCAGCAAACTAAACTCATTCAGTCTGCAACTTCCCCTCCAACCACTCTGACTTGGAACTCAATCACCATTCCCTCACTGTCACTAGGTCAAAATGAGAATGTCCTTCCCAGCAGCACTGTGGGTGTACCGGTACCAGATGGACTGCAACAGTTCAAGAAGGTCGCTCACCACCGCCTTCTCTAGGGTCATTAAGAATGAGTAACAAATGCTGACTTAGCCAGTGATGCCCACATCTCGTTAAAGAATATTTTAAAACTCCTGTCCCTGTTCCTCGCTCTGACAGTCACCCCTCATGGGTGAACATCAGGTAATTGAGTTCATTCACTGTGTAATTTCTTGCCTTTATACCCTTGGTGTGGAACGTAACTCCCTTTTCCTACTGGTAGACATTGGAAAAATTGACCCCATTGTCTGCTTTCCCAGCCACAAACTCCATCTTCTCACCACTTGTTTGGATTTCTCCCCCTGGTCACTGACTAAAGCTTAGCCAGGCTATCTGGGATTTCAGTGTCCAGCTTCAAGCTGAACTCAATTTGCTGCAAACTTGCCAGCACCAAAATGTCCTATTTCTCTCCACATTACGCTGCAAGTCTCTACCCCTATCTCAACACTTCTCTTCAACCATCATCCATGGATTTGGAACAGTTGAGTGTGGAGGTAACCAAGGTAACCTTGCAACATCTGGAATGTTAAGCTACTCAGATTCTGCTGCCTTTACCCTGAACCACTCCAGGTCCCAGATATCACTTGTGTGCTAACAAACCTATAATATCTCCCAGTCCTCAGATGCCTTCAATTTAAAATTCCCATTCTTCTGTTTAAATAACTCAATGACCTTGACCCTTTCGTTCCTTGTAAGCTGCTCGAGTCCTGAAACCTCCCATTGGAATTCTCCATTGCTCTGACTCTGGCCTTATGAGCAGCCTCTCCTTCACACCACCACAGTGTTCAGTTATCTTGGGTCCCACTCACTCTCAAAACCTATCCACTTCCCACTCCTAACCAAGTTTTCATACTTGTAGCAAATATGCAAAAATATCAAGCTTCTGAACTTTCAGTTACTGAGGGGGAAATTGATCGGATTGATTGGATTTTTCACCATTATTATTGGTCGATTCTCCTGACAGATAAATCAACAGTACTGGTTTGGTTCAGTCAATGGTGATTTCTCTGCCAGTTTTCATTTTAAGATTCCCATTCTTCTGTTAAAATAACTTAATGACCAGAATCTTCCCTTCCCTGCCACCAGAGATCTGATTTGCTGCTATTTTCTTGCTGAGTAAATGAGAAACTGTAACAGCAAGAAGTCAGTGTGAGGAAACAAGTGGATCATATTGTCAATCAATAATTTGACAAAGAAAACTCATCACACTGATCACATTAAAATACTGCAGATTGTCAATGATTCCTCACTCTCCCCAAAATGTATTTCAGACTTCTGGTTTAGTTTATTCACATTTATTTGCTGTTAATGACTGAAATGAGATGAAGATGATTTTTAGTGAATGTTCATTATGCATCAGTTCTTGGCCCAGTGACTGTTTATTGTGCTCAAAACAATTGGAAATGCCGTCACTGAGCAGATCCTTTCCTTCTCATTCTCAGTGTTTATCTTTCACTCTGATCCTCAATATATTCATTATTATTCTTTGCAGAAAGTCACCGAGCTCACGGATAAGGGAAACCGGGTGGAGAGTTCCAAGCTTCTCCTAAGTCTGGTGATGGAGAAAGGCTCTCGGGCCCGAAGGGTGATGTGGGAATCCTTTGTGAAAGTGCATCATGGGGTCCCAAAGTTGGATAAAATAATAAAAGAAATACAGGAACTTGGTACGGTAAAATCACACAGTGAATTCAATTTCAGATTCAAACATTGCAGATTTTGCAATAACATTACACAGATCTGATTTCATGACAGTTATTTGCTTTAAACAGGTTCTGATCCATTTGATTACATGAACATTGCAAGAGGCTTATCTGAAGTACCCAGTCACCTGAAAGGTAAGAGATGAAATGGACATTTCAAACCATTTCACTTTTTTTATTCATTCATGGGATGTGGGCTTCGCTGGCAGGGCCAGCATTTATTGCCCATCCCTAGTTGCCCTTGAGATGGTAGTGGTGACCTGCCTTCTTGAGCCACTGCAGTCCATGTGGTGTAGGTACGCCCACAGTGCTGTTAGAAAGGGAGTTCTAGGAATTTGACTCAGCGACAGTGAAGGAGCGGCGATATATTTCCAAGTCAGGATGGTGAGCGACTTGGAGGGCAACCTCCAGGTGGTGGTGTTCCCATCTATCTGCTGCCCTGGTCCTCATAGGTGGTAGTGGTCGTGGGTTTGGAAGATGCTGTCTAAGGAGACTTGGTGAGTTTCTGCAGTGCACCTTGTAGATGGTACACACTGCTGCTACTGTGCGTCAGTGGTGGAGGGAGTGAATGTTTGTGGATGTGGTGCCAATCAAGCGGACTGCTTTGTCCTCGACAGTGTCCAATTTCTTGAGTGTTATGGGAGCTGCACTCACCCAGGCAAGTTGGGAGTATTCCATCACACTCCTGACTTGTGCCTTGTAGATGTTGGACAGCTTTGGGAAGTCAGGAAGTGAGTTACTCATTGCGAGATTTCTAGCCTTTGACCTGCTCTTGTAGCCACAGTATTTTTGTAGCTAGTCCAGTTCAGTTCCTGGTCAATGGTAACCCCGAGGATGTTGGTAGTGGGGGATTCAATGATGGTAACACCATTGAACATCAAGGGGCAATGGTTGGATTCTCTCTAGTTGGAGCTGGTCATTGCCTGACACTTGTGTGGCGTGAATGTTACTTGCTACTTGTTAGCCATGCCCTCCTGCACTCTTCATTGAACCCCTGGCTTGATGGTATTTGTAGAGTGGGGGATACGTCGGGCCATGAGGTTACAGATTGTGTTTGAGTACAATTCTGCTGCTGCTGATGGCCCACATCGATGCCCTGTCTTGAGTTGGGTGGATCTGATAGAAATCTATCCCATTTAGCACGGTGGTAGTGCCACACAACACAAAGGAGGATATCCTCAATGTGAAGGCGGGACTTTGTCTGCATAATGACTGTGCGATGATCACTCCTACCGATACTGTCATGGACAGATGCATCAGCGGCAGGCAGGTTGGTGAGGATGAGGTCAAGTATGTTTTTCCCCCTCTTGTTGGTTCCCTCACCGCCTGCTGCAGACCCAGTCTAGCAGTTATGTCATTTAGGACTCAGCCAGCTCGGTCAGTAGTGGTGCTAACGAGCCACTCTTGGTGATGGACATTGAAGTCCCCCACCCAGAGTACTGCGTTGTTGCCACCCTCAGTGCTTCCTTCGTTCAACATAGAGGAGAACCGAATTAGCTGAGGGAGAGCGGCACGTGGTACACAGCAGGAGGTTTCCTTTCCCACGTTTGACCTGATGCCATGAGAATTCTTGGGGTCTGGAGTCGATGTTGAGGACTCCCAGGGTAAATACCACTGTGCCACCACCTCTGCTGACAGGACACCTGTATTATCCCAGTCCCAGGGATAAGGATGGATATTATCTGATAATATGGGACATTATCTCCATGAGGATTGACTAGCCTGTGAGACAGCTCTCCCATTTTTGGGAGATGTTAGTAAGGAGGAATTTGCAGGGTGGACAGGGCTGCGATTGCCGTTGTTGTTTCCTTGTTCAATACCGGGTGCTGCGTCTGGTTTCATTCCTATTTTGTGTTACAACTGTGTGCGAGGCCATTTCAGAGCTCACTGCAAAGAGCTAACTGCTGTGGGTCTGAAGTTGCATGTAGGCCAGACTAGGTAAGGACAGCAGATGGGTTGAACCAGATGGGTTTTTACAACAATCGACAATGGTTTCATGGTCATCATTAGGCTTTTAATTCCAGATTTGTATTGAATTCTAATTCTACCATCCACCATGGTGGGATTTGAACCCAGACTCCCAGAGCAGTACTCTGGGTCTCTGGGTTACTAGTTCAGCGACAATACCATCACCTCCTTTCTGAGAATCTGAAAGATTGGAACCTTTGTTTTAGAGATTCTCAGATTCTGAAAATCAGAAAATCAAGTGCTGGGAAACAGGAGATTGAACATGATGAGGATTTGTCATTGACCCTCAACTATGGACATATTCAATTTACAATTCATATGAAATGATTTCTGTTGTACTCTGTAAATATGCGGACATTGCATTTTTTGACTTAGTCCAGCTGCTGTTTGCTATTCTGATATTTTATACACAGCTGCCAGAATCCCACTATGCTGTGAATCATAATGCAAACCTGGGTGTGCACGGATTCTCTGGGCTCGCAGTGAAGAGCTGGGCCTTGAGCCAGATGTTGCAGGTTCCCTGCACCCAAGAAATCATTCCCATCATTAACAAATCAAATGCTGAGCAGGAAGATCGCAGAAGGTCCTTCAAGCCAATTCCATACCACAATGGCTCAACCATGATGGCTAAACAGTTCTTCCCGCTGCTGCCTCCCACTCCCCCACCCCTGCCACTCTCAAGAATCATGCAATCTCCTGGTAGAGGCAAAAATAGAAAAGCCCAGAGCCAGTGTGGGAAACGTTCCCTCGTATTCTTCTCTGACCTCCTCAGTTGATCGAATCCAATTCAGGAAATCACGTTGTCCAGTTGTTAGCTATAAGCCTGTTACTTTCTATATGATGCGATCTCTGTCCAAGTCATGAACTGGTCCAGCTCCCTCTTCAGAGTCAGCACCCACCATAGCAACTGGAAACTCTTTCAAAAGGCTCACAGTTCTCTGGGCAGAGAAAAGAAACACTGAATATGCTGTTTATTCCTACACTTACATAGTTTAAACTAGTCCTCCCCAATTTGATAAACTAGCATCATCTATCAATAGGGACTCTATCCAGGCATTCATGTATTTACAAGGCCTCTGTAAATTAGCGTAAATCTTTGCTGCTTGAAATTAAACAAGTTAAAATCCTTGAGCCTGTCTGAGAAGCTGAGCTTCTCTAAGCTAGGAATCATTCCTGCAGCTCTCCTTTGGAACTTTACCAATGACACTATATTATCTAACACGTAGGGGTAACCAAAACTGTGCATACTATTGAGATGTGGTCTGACCAGGAACCTGTACAGGCAATGTGATAGCCCTTGTTTAACACTGATTGGTTCCATCAATATAAACTCAATACTTTGTTAGCTTTAACTACAGTTTTTCTGCACTGATCATGAACCTTCAGTGATCTGTACACAGTAGCACCAAGATCTTTTTTATCTCACCCTGTCTCAGTATTGTTCCCTGCAAGTGATGCTTGTATTCAATATTGGCCCAATCAATATGTATGAGGTACAGTTATCTGAATGGAACACTGTTTGCCAATGTGTGTCCACAGTTGTAGCACATCTAAACGTTTTATTGGATTTGATCGCCCTCTATTATCTTAATCTTCAAATCGATATTTTTGTCATCTGAAAACGTATATATTGTACTCCTAACACCCTACTACTTGTGCTCCTGATTCATATTTTCACCCTGGTCCAGCTCATGAATACAGATTGTTAAAGTCATGGGTGTAGGACCAACCCTCGGGAGAGATCACTTGTCACATATCTTCCAATTAAATTTGAGGTTTGGGATTGAAGAGATTTCCTAATCCAGAGCTTCAAATTTCAACTCACACTCCATCAAATGAAGTAACCTAGTGTGCGGATGCATATCGAAGGCTTTCTGAAAGTCTAGAGTGACAATGTCCACCAGATTTCTCTCATGCCCTATCCTAGTGACTTCCTCTATAAACTCCTCCGAATTTGTTGGACACAAGCTAATTTTTTTGAAGTTGTGTTGTGAATTTCTAATGGCATCTTACCTTTCCCAGTGATCATAAAGAACATTCCTTATTATCCCTTCCACTATTTGTCCCTTTTTAAATGGTATGGATAATGTTAATGAAATTTGAAACATTACATTTTTATTATTTCACGGAACAGGATGAGAGGTCAGAAAGTCTTTGATCCGAAATGAGAATATCTACAGATATTCACACAACAGAACATTAATGTGGAGAAATGTGAGGAAAAGGGAATATTCAGGGTGACTGGGAATCTACTGACCCATTTCCTCATGGCGGTGAAAGAGAGCACACTATTCTACTCAAAGAATAATCCTACAATTCACGGGTTGTGTTTGAACCCAATGTAATAATTACAATAAATATATTTTCAATTTCCCAAAACTACATTGTGGGAAACTAGAAGCAAAACTAATTATTTGTAAACAGTTCAAATTAACTGTGAATGTTCCTGCTCTAATGTTACATAGAGTGAAGTAGGTAGTTGTTCTATTTCAAGTTCTGATCAGTAAGATGTCAGGACTATTATAAAAACACAATCAATGTATGCATGTGTAAAACTCCTGAAAAATGGTTAGCGATTTCTGAAACGCAGGACAACAGGAAAAGGATTATTCTGTTTGAGTTCTCTGTCCGAAGGCAGGTCCGACTCACAGCTAAACCACGGTAGGGCAAGGAGGCAGGTCCAAGATCCACCCCAGCTGGAATGAAATCGAACCCCATGCTGTTGGCACCAACCTGATCCACACTGGCCGCCCAGAAAACTGAGCCAATCGGCCCTAATATCTCAGATAACCTGCCCACAGCCTGACAGAATACCAGAAGGAATCTTGCTTTCCAAGTGCACAGTGATATCAAAGATAACTTGCTGAAGGCAGGTTACAATAACAGTGGGACTCCTGAACAATTACACTCACTCCCTCTCCCACTCCTACCCAATGTCCTATTTACCATTGCTGCAGAAGATTGGCTTCACTGAGGATTTCATAAACTGATTGACAAGAACATCTACCATCATATAACCAGGGCCTTTGTGGATTTGTAATGAGGTGACTAGAGTAAAGGCAGGTCAGAAAGTGTTAACCATCAGAGAGAAAATATCACCTTTATAAAATCTCCATGTTCAGTAAATATTAGAACCAAGTGACGACTTTAAATTTTTCTTGGCCATTGCTCACTTTCAAGAGAGGTTTCCAATAATTGAGCTTTAATTCCATCAGAAACTTTGATTGAAACCGTAAAATGAATCTATCTATTCAGCAAGATCATATTGAGAAGCCTTTTATGTTACTACAACTAACATTTTCTGTCTATTCTAATTGAAGGTGTTCAACAGAAACACAAGGAGATCCTCCGGGTACAAACTGAAACACTGAGAGTGAACACTATCCTAATAAAGGAGAAGGTTAAGATTTTCCAGCTGATTGATCGATACGCTGAGCTAACGATCATTTCTAATGTTCGAGATCGGACACTTGTAGAACATGAACTGCTGGCAAGAGGCCGGGACCATGAAGAGTGGAGAAAGAAACATCTCCAGAGAGAACTGGAAAAAATCCGAACTAACCAATTGTTCCAGAGCAGTTTTTCCGGGAGAAAATCCAAATCTGGGAGTTCAGCAGCAGTGAGTGGAGTCCCAGGGATCGGAAAAACAACAATGGTACAAAAGATTGTTTATGACTGGGCCACTGGGAAAATATACACAGACTTTCAATTTGTTTTCAGTTTTAAATTCCGGGATTTGAACAATATTAACAGTAGAATAAATTTGAGGAATTTGATACTGGATCAGTATCCTTACTTTGGGAATGTTCTGGGAGAGCTCTGGAAGAACCCAGAGGGATTGCTTTTTATATTCGATGGTTTGGATGAATTCAAGGACTGGATTGATTTTGCTGACAATCGGAGAAATACAGAACCTCAGTTCATGTGCACAGATCCTGAATGCTGGTGTGAAGTGTCTGACATTGTGTACAGTTTAATACAGCACAAGCTGCTCCCAGGATGTTCAGTGCTAGTGACCAGCCGCCCCACTGCATTGCATTTATTGGAAAAGGCTGAGATTAGTGTCTGGGCTGAAATCCTGGGATTTGTTGGTGATGAATGGAAGGAATATTTCAACAAGTTTCTTGAAGATCAGGCAGTGGCAGCAGCTGTTTTCAAACACGTGGAGGAGAACGAGATCCTGTACACCATGTGCTACAACCCTTCCTACCGCTGGATCCTCGGTATGTCACTGGGCCCCTTCTTTACACAAAGAGACAGGAAACAGCAGCAAGTTCCCAAGACCATCACCCAGCTATATTCCTACTATATTTACAACATTCTGAAAAACCATGGCCGAGAGATTGAAAGCCCCCGTGTTGTGTTCCTGAAGCTTGGTGAGATGGCCTTCACAGGAGTCTCTGAGAAGAAGATTGTGTTTAGTAATGGAGATTTGATCAAGTACAATCTGCAACCTTCCCAGTTCCTGTCTGGGTTCCTGATGGAACTTTTGGAGAGAGATGATTCTGTCCAGAGTGTGGTTTACACGTTCCCACACCTCACCATCCAAGAGTTTGTAGCTGCACTCGCACAATTCCTGACTCCCGATCCCAAGGACATCCAGAAACTCCTCAGTGAAGCGTACAGTGAAGAAGATGGGAGATTTGAGATATTTCTCCGTTTTGTTGCTGGTCTCTCCTCCCCACAGTCAGCTCGGCCCCTGGAGGAGTTTCTGAGTCCATTTCTTCATCAAACAACCTGTCGAGTGATTGACTGGGTGAAGGAGAAGGTTAAAGGTCAGATTGGAAACACAGCGACTGAAACTGGTAAGAGGAACCTCCTGAACACATTCCACTACCTGTTTGAGTCTCAGAATAAAGCACTGGCTCAGGCCACAGTGGGATCTGTTGGAACACTTGCATTTAGTGGATTGCGACTGACCCCGATTGACTGTGCGGTCCTGTCTCATGTCCTTGGACTCTGTGATACAATAAAAGAGCTCAGTCTATACGAATGCTACATTCAGTGTGAAGGATTCCAGCGGCTGGAAAACGTTCTGTACAAATGCCAGAAGTTGAGGTAATTGCTTGTTTGGTCCTGTAGCTCGTATTTTCATTATTGAAGTAAAATTTACTATTATACAAATGAGAAAATAAATAACTTCCAGTTCAAGAAAAAAGAGGCAGAGCCAGAAAAAATTTAACAAAATAAGATGAGTGTAAAATTCCTAATTGGAAAATAAGAATAATGCCTTTGTGAACAAATTGTTGGGATGCTTAATGTTTAATCTTTTATTTTAAGCGTGGGATTTTGATGATAAGAAATAGTGCTAATTATTTACAGAGGGAACAGAATATAGATAGTCTAAGGACAATGAACACCAGTGGAGATAAAAATAACAAATAATAATAATTATTACAAACCGTATCAACTGTAAGCTGTACTGATCACAAGGGCAATTAGGCCTATTATATCATCATAATTAATCAAATTGTTTCTGGCGGGAGGGTGAAATATCTTAAATTTAGATAATTACATAAGAAGACCTTTCGAATTCTAATTATTTAAATTTGCTCCCAATTCTGTTCATTTAATGTAGAAACCTGCTGCTGATCTATAAGTTTGAATTCCTCCATTGCACGTTCATACCCAGAATGCAGACACATGCTGGACAACTGGGAGGTATTTTCAGGAATCTGTACCATTGACTGGTTCTTACACAGAGTGGACAGTCTCTGGTAGAACTGACAGTTGGTGTAGAACAGGATTTTCTGATAATCCACCCCATATCTGTGAAACTGCTGCAAGCAGGGAACTCCCGGAAATTCCCGGAAATATCATAAAAGCTGCACCTGCAGTAAATGTCGTTGTTATTTAATGGGGAATAATGTGGGAAACATCCCTCCCATATCAACTACGGGTACAGGGACATGTCAACTTTGTAACAGGACAGAATAAACTTTCCTTGTTGCATAAAATCCAGCGGATAGATTTTACAGCAGCAGTTAGCACACTTTGACAATATCCAGTAATAGCTGGAAATCAAGACGTGGGAGGGAGAGAGGAACCTGGTGAAATTAGAATCACTAAGGAAGCAGTGCTGAGTGAACTGATGGAGCTGCAGGCTGACAAGACTCCGCATCCTGATGGGCTTCATCTTAGGGTCTTAAAAGAGGTGACTAATGAGGTATTGGATGCGCTGGTGTTAATTTTCCAATATTCGCTAGGTTCCAGAAAGCTTCCATCAGATTGGAAAGTAGCAAATATAACTCCTCTATTCAAGAAGGGAGGGAGGCAGAAAGCAGGAAACTATAAGTCAGTTAGCTTGACGTCTGAAGTGGGGAAGGTGTTAGAATCGATCATTAAGGGGGTTATAGCTGGGCATCTAGAGAAACTCAAGGTAATCGGGAAGAGAAAACATGGTTTTGTGGAAGGGCAATCATGTATAACCAATTTAATGAAGTTCTTTGAAGGAGTGACATGTGCAGTGGATAGAGAGAAGCCTGTGGACATACTGTGCTTGGATTTCCAGAGGCATTTGATAAAGTGCCACATCAAAGGTTATTGCATAAAATAAAGACCATGGTGTAGGGATTAACATATTAGCATGGATAGAAGATTGGCTGGCTTTCAGAAAACAGAGGCTATGCATAATTGGGTCTTTTTTCTGATTGGCAGGATGTGATGAGTAACTGCCAGGAGTGCTAAATTTAAGGAGCACAGGTTCCATTTCAAACCCATATAAATTACAATCATTTTTATTGTCTGCTTAGTGTTCTGCTGAGTGTTGTATTTATTTGTTGTTCATCATATAGGGCTATAAAATGGGCATTGTGGGCTCACACCTTCTGAATGTGTAATATCCACTTGTTAACAATTTCAGATTACTGAATGGCATGCTGGACCCTCTATTAGTAAAGTGCATGGCAGCCTGGATAATGTGCAAGTATCTCACCTTCACATTCTACCAAACTCCCACCCTCCAACTGGACCAAAGCTTTCAAGACACTGAGACATTGTCACTGGCAGTGAAACCTTTGTTCATCATGTTGTCTTGGAGGCCCAGCCAAATTCTCTTTCCTCCTGCCTTCCTGACTGTGCCCTGCAGCACACTGGCACAAGATTGCACATACTGAGGCCTTACTCACCCTGGCCACACTCATGAGGTCATTGAGGCCCTTCTGGCATTGAGGCCAGGTTCTCCTGACAAGCCCAACATTGCTGACCTCTTCAGCTCCTGCTCCCAGGCAGCACGTGTTTGGCTTGGCTTCTTCCTCATCCCACCGGAAGGCATCAGCTGCTCATGTTGGTTGGACATTGCATGTAGGAGGGCTCTGAGTGAGTCCTCATTAAACCCAGGGGCTGGTTTGGCCCTTCTCCCCTGCCTCTCCCCTCGCTCCAATGGTGCAGACATCTCTGAAGGAAAACATGCAGCAACTAGACAACTCCTCCATGCAACGGTTCATAACGAATGCCAGTTCTGCTCAGTGGAAAAGTTTGGAGAGAGCAGAACTCATAAATTAACAGCCTGGAAATAGCTGAAGTCCCAGTGAGCCTCCAAGCTGTGAACAATGCCAGCATTTGTTACGTCCTCTGACACTGCCCCATTCCAGAGGGTCCTTAAATTACTGACTGTGACTTTGTTTCGGGTCAAGGCCAATGACCTCAAAGGCTGGATATGCCGCCCTCCAATACCAATTGGGCAGATGCTCGCCCCCTGTTGGCCTGAAACCCGCCCTCCGTTCGCAATTGGATCAATTAACGGATCATACGCCAAGTTTGAATGGTGGGTTCGGAGATCTTCCCACTGTCGGGTAAAGTTCCCCCTCCCCCTCCGAACAGGAGCGGATTATTCAGCGCCATGTGTGGGGAATCGGAGGGATTAAGAAACCCGGAAATTTCTCTGAACTATAGCAATAGTCTCACCTGCAGTAAAGGTAGAGCCTGTTTAATGCTAAATAAAGTGGGGGACAGCCCTTCCCTGTCAACGAGGAGAACAGGGACACTTCAACTTTGTTAAGGGGAGGGAATAACATTTCCTTGTATAAAATCCAGGGGGATGGATTTTAAAGCAACAGTTAGCAGAGTTTCACAATATAATTCACTCCGAGGTGTTATACAGAGTAATGTAATGCACAGAGTTATGAAGGACATGGAATCACTGCTTTAATTCTTGGAAAATTGGGCCGTTCTCATAAAAGCCCCAGAATTAACGAAGAACAGAAATGAGACAAGTTTCCTCAAACTTGGCCGGCCAGTCACTGAGCTTCAGGAGAGTAATTCTGATCATCAGGGATTGAGGCCAAACTGGGGGACATTTAGATGCTGCACACAGACAACTCTCTGTCTAATAAATATTGAGAGGGGTGAAAGTGGTATTCACCAGTATTTAAATTAGTGATAGTGAATTGTTGCCCAGTTTACACTGCTCACTGTTTCCTTTTCCCTTCAATTGAAAGGAAAATCGGGTGAGCTGTAGTATGGGCGGGTGATCCAATATCACCCATCATACACTATCAACAAAAGATCAAATTACCCCCAATAGATTTAATTTGCACTAACAGTAAAATCTCTGCATTGATTTCTGATGTTGCTTCCATGTTTCCTGTGATATTTGGAAAAACAATTGAATCTGATCTGAGTTTTTATTCAATGTAATTACATTTCGGAGCTCCCCGAAGGAGGGAAACAGAGGCAGCGGAGGGAGGGGGCGAATGTGCCAAGAATACTGGCACCGGCAGTGTGTCAATTTCAAGATGCTGATGCTCGTTTCATCGTGAATCACCAAGAGTAGGCGGGTTGGGACAGGAATGTCAAGTAAGACAGTTGAGAACTTTGTTCAGCACATAATAAGGTTCGAGATTTAAAGTTCTAAAGGAGCGGACAGATAACCCCTTCATCTGAAGGAAAGTGGGCACAGAGGGAGCCAGCCATGGCTGCCACAGCCCGATAAGAAGGTCAGTGGGGCAGGCACTTAGTAACTTGGTGCTGTGGAGGTGGCAGGGAGGGTGGAAACTCAGGATTTGAATGGGGTTGGCACTCCCAGCAGTGCGGAGGGAAACTCAGGATTTGAATGGAGTTGACACTCCCAGCAGTGTGGAGGGAAACTCAGGATTTGAATGGGGTTGACACTCTCAGCAGTGTGGAGGGAAACTCAGGATTTGAATGGGGTTGGCACTCCCAGCAGTGTGGAGGTAAAAGAGGGAGAAAGGCTGCCAAGAACAATTGAGAGGCCACCTTCCCAGAAGGAAGGCTCCAGCTGTCAGATGTTGAATGAGGGGCAACACCCTCTGCAGGGAGGGCAGAACCCCAGACATTAGAAGGGCACGGGAGAGGAAAGAGGGGCAGGAAGGCAACAGAGGCCAAACATTCAATACAGGAACTATTGCTGAAGGCGGAGCTATCAAGGCCCAGTGATGGTGGATATTGTGACCCTTCAGGCAGTGCCCACATACATCTGTGTCCTCAATGCTGAATATCTCACAGCGCTGGTCACAGTTATTGTGGCATTGAATTCCTTCACTTCAGGCTCCTTCCAAGGATCAGGTGTGGACCTTAGAGACATGTCACATGTGCCTGCTCACCAGGCCATCTCACAGGTCATGGATTCACTTTTAGCCAGAGCTGGACAGCGCATTCATTTAATAACAGAGAGGCTTGCAGGGACACAGGGATTCCCCCAGGAGCAGAGTATCACTGATTGTACCCATTGGCCATCAAGGCACCCAGTGACTGGTCAGGGAGATCCATACAGGAAGGGCTTCCACTTCCTCAATGGCTCGTCTGTGACCACAACAAAAACTTCCTCCATGTGTGCCCTCACTTTCCTGGCAGCTGCCATGATACTTCATCCTCCAAAGTCTGTGTCCTAGAGGATAACGGATATTCCTCGAAGTGATGTTACTGAGCTCTCTGTGGGAGTCCCAGAAAGAGGCACAATGGTGGGACAACCATTGAACAGGACATCAGGCTTCTGAAGATGTGATTCCAGTGCCTGGACCAGTCGGGTGGTGACCTCCAATCCCCTCTTGCAAGTGTCTCTGTCAGTGTAGGAATCTGCTGCATTCTCCATAACATGGCTCTCCAGAGAGGTGTGGACCTTGAGGAGAATGAGGCACTGGGATGACACAGCTCATCGAGGGAACAGCAGGCTGTGAGAGAGGAGGTGAAGGGAGAGGACGCTGAACAAAGTGGAGCCCCTGCTGCATGATGAGGTGGCTTCCTCCTGCCCCCCTCGGGGAAGAGGAACTCGCCCCCACTCCCTCCCTCATGGCCTCCAGTTTGGCAGCGATAAAGTGAGGGGATTCCCTGCCCCGGGTACCAAGCCTCAGGCTTCCCTGTGACATCTCACCTCCCTCTGGTGCTGTGGGAGGCCTTGGTACAAACTCCTGATCTCTCCCTCAGGACAACCAGCAGCCTCAGTGATGGCTGCCAAGTGAACAGGAAATCTGGCTCCACGACAAATAATGACGTCCCCATTTAAAAATCATAACTTTAATCACTTTCCCACAGGTTGTGGGTTTTGGATCCAAAATAATCCTGTTCCTTGCCTCCATTGTGAAAATTCAGCCTGTTTTAATGTGTTTCTCACTCCTCTGTTTAGACTGAGTAAAAATAATCTGGGAGATTCAGAAGTGAAACTACTGTCTGCGGTCCTGAGGAATACAGGCTGTAAAATACAGGAACTGGAGTAAGTACCAGACTGTGTGAGTTTGTGTTTATAATAACCGGATGTCTGACACTGTATTTTATTATTGGTTTCAGCATTTTGGTTATTAATAGCACTATGTACGTTATTATGAGTATCAGTAACAGGATTAATATTAATCAGTGGGGTGAAAATGGACATGGAAATGGCAGGGATGTAAAACAGGTAAAATCACATTTTCTGGTGTCTGTAGGAACACCTGATATTGAGGACTATTGAAGTAGACGCATATCGCAGATGACCGATGCAGTGCTGACTATTCTGCAGCTTCATTCATATCCAATTTCACCCCTGCCTGTATTTTGTCCAGATTTCCACTGTTTTCTCTCCCTCTGATCTCCAGGCTGTGTAACAACACTCTCACAGTTTCTTGTGCTAAGGATCTTGCCTCCGCTCTTAGTACAAACCGGTCACTGACGAACCTAAGTAATAATAAACTGAAAGATTCTGGAGTGAAACTGCTGTCTGCAGCTCTGAGGAATCTGGACAGTAAAATATAGAAACTGAGTTAAGTACATAAGAACGTAAGAAATAGGAGTAGGAGCAGGTCATTTGGACCCTCAATCCTGCTCTGCTATTCAATAAGATCATGGCTGATATGCTTGTGTTTTGAATTTCACATTCCTATCTACTGCTGATAATCTTTGATTCCCTTGCCTAACAAGAATCTATCCAGTTCCGCCTTAAAAATATTCAATAACCCCGCCTCCTCCACCTTCTGAGGCAGAGAGATCCACAGTCTCACAACTGTCTGAGAGAAAACAAATTCTCATATCTGTCCTTAAATGAAAAACCCTAATTTTAAAAATAGTGACCCCGAGTTCTGGACTCACCCACAGGAGGAAAAATCTTTTCCATGTCCACCTCATCAAGACCATTCAGCATCTTATACACTTAAATCAAATCACCCCTCACGCTTTTAAACTCCAATGGAAACAAGTACAGTCTGTCCAACCTTTCCTCACAAGACAACCCACTCATTCCAGGTATCAATCTGGGAAACCAGCTATGAACTGCTTCCAACCCATTTACATCCTCCCTTAAATATGGAGACCAAAACTGCACACTATTCAAGATACGGTCTTACCAATGCCCCGTATAACTGAAGCATAACGTCCTTACTTCTCTGTTCAAGTCCCCTTTAATAAAGGACAGCATTCCATTAGCCTTCTGAATTACTTGCTGTACCTGCATACTAAGTTTTTATGACTCATGTACCAGAACACCCAGATCCATCTACACCTCGGAATTCTGCTGTCGTTCTCTGTTTAAATAATATTCTACTTTTTTATTCTTCTTGCCAATTTGAACAACTTCCCATTTTCCCACGTTATAATCTGTTTGCCAGGTTATTGCTCACTCACTCAACTTAACTATATCCATCTGCAACCTCCTTCTATCCTCTTCACAACATATTTTCCAAACTATTCTTTGTGTCATCTGAAAATTTAGCGACCATGCCATCACTCCCTTCATGTAAATCATTGATGTAAATTGTAAAAAGCTGAGACCCCAGCACAGATCCCTGCGGGACTCCACTCGACACATCCTGCTTTTCAGTAAAAAGACCCATTTATACATCCTCTGCTTTCTGCCAGCCAACCAATCTCCTATCCATGCTAATATGTTACCCCCTACACCACCAGCATTTCTTGTCCACAGTAACCTTTGGCATGGCACCTTATCAAACGCCTTCTGGAAATTCAAGTACAGTCTGTCTACAAGCTCCCTTTATCCACAGTGCATATTACTCCTTCAAATAATTCCCAATAAACTGGTTAAATATGGGCAGAATTTTCGGGTTGGTGAGTTTGGGTGGGGCCTGCTCACCGACGTATAAAATGACGCGCGGTGACATCGGACGGGAGTCTCAGCGTCACCGCGCGCTATTTAGATTTTCAGTTTGGTGGGTGCGCAACCAAACTGCCAAAGGCCTATTGAGGCCATTAGGAAAGTAATGAAAGTAGTTCAGAATGCTGCCTGTCCAACTTTAAGGTTGGGGGGGAAGGCAAAGAGACCAGGTGGCCTTCACATTTTTCATAAAACCTCATCCATGGGCGGGATGAGGTTTCATGAAGGGTTTATTAATTAAATAAAACATTTTTAAACATTTGATAAACACTGTCTCATGAGGGGACATGTCTTAATAATTTTTTGTGTCTTTGATAAAAACTTGAATTCCACAATTAATCTCGGTGAGGCCGCTCTGTGCCTCAGGGAGATTTCTGCCTCTGTCACCCGTGCATGTGTGAAAGATTGCAGGCCCCGACTCAGGGAATCCCCCCTCCCCACTCCCACTGCCCCCACAGGGAGTGTTCAGCGCTTCGGGGGTGTGCGTCACGCTGGGTGGGCTTTAATTGTCTCGCCCACGTAAAATGGCGGCACAGCCTCGATCTGGGGCGCCCATCGGGGTCACGCCCGACCTTACCCAACCCCCCACCACCCCCAAAAGGCGGAGGGAGGCGGGGGGGGTGGGATTTCTGCCCATGAGTTTCCTTTCACAAAACCATGCTGACTCTACCCAAGTTTTTCTAAGTGTTGAACTATAACCCCCTGAATGATCCATTTTGACAACTTCCCCACCACAAATACCGATAGTTTCCTGTTTTCTGCCTCACTCCCTTCTTGAACAGAAAGGTTATATTTCCAACTTTCCAGTCTGATGGAACATTTCCAGAATCTAGTGAATTTTGGAAAATTGGCACCAACACACCATCAACCTCATAGGCCACCTCTTAATACACGAGGCTGTTGTCCATTAGGGTGAGGAGACTTGTCAGCCCACAGCTCCATCAGTTTTCTCTGTACCAGTTCCTTAGTAATTGAATTTTCATCAAGTTCCTCTCTCCCTTTCACCTTCTGATTTGCAGCTATTACTGGAATGTTTTTTTTATCCTCTATAGTGAACACAGAAATAAAATATTTGTTCATTTAATTCGCCATTTCCTTATTATCTGCTAATAATTCCCCACTGTCACTCTCTAGAGGAACAACACTCACTTTACTTAGTCTTTTCCTTTTTAAGTACCTGTAGAAACTCTTGTCCATTTTTACATTTCTCGCTAGCTTTCTCTCATGCACTAATTTATTTCTCCTGATTAACCTTTTAGTCTTTCTTTGCCATTCTTTATATTCTGACCAATCATCTGTCCTGCCACTCAACTTTGTCCTGTTATGTGCATTTTCCTTATGTTTGATGCTTACCTGAACTCCTTTAGTTAACCACGGATGGTTAACTAAATAAGTTAAGGATTTTTTTCTTTATCGTAGGATTAGACTTATTCTGAATATTCTGAAATATCCCCTTAAATGTTCCTCTATTGACATATCCTAAAGCTAAGTATCCCAGTTCACTTCTGCTTGCTCAGCTTTCATGCCCACATAGTTGCCCTTATATAAATTTAAGGTACTAGTCTCAGGCCTATTCTCCTCCCTTTCAAACTGGATGTAAAATACAATCATATTGTGGTCGCTGCTACTTAGTTGTGCCTTCACTTTCAGGTCACTAATTAATCTTGTCACGTTACACAACACCAAGTCTAATATAACCTTCCCCCTGGTTGGTTCCAGAACGTGCTGCTCTAAGAAACTATCTCAAAAGCATTGTAAGGACTCCTCATCCAGTCTGATTTTTCCAGTTTATATGTAGATTAAAATCACCCATGATTATTGCCACCCCTTTAATACAACCACCCAATACTTCTTCTTGTCCTCCATTGTGGTTACTGTTAGGGGGCCTGTAGACCACTCCCACTAGTGACTTTCTCCCCTACTATTTCTCAACCCCACTCAAACTGATTCGATATCCTGATCTCCTGAAGCAAGGTCAACTCTAACGGTTGCACCAATGCTATCTTTGATTACCAGTGCTACCCCTCCACCTTTACCTAGCTTCCTATTCTTCAATGTCATGCACCCCTCAGTATTCAGGACTGAATCCTTGTCTTTCTGCAGCCACGTCTCCATAATGGCTATCAGGTCATATTTATTTACTTCAGTGTGCTCTATCAATTCATTTACTTTGTTATGAATGCTCCATGCATTCACATACAAAGCCAATGGTTTTGCCTTTGTTATCTTTGTAACATTTAGTCTTGACTCTTTGTATATTCTCTGTCCTTCCCCTTTGGCCTTTCCTGCCATTCTCTGTCCCTCATTTCTCATATTACTATTTTGTTTTCCTGTCTTGACTCTACCCCTTGATTTGCTACATCTAGCCAAGTTTGATCCCTCACTCACCACCCCCACCACCGCCCTTCCCCGTGCACCCCGTTTGGTTCAAAGCCCTCTCTACTTCCCGAGTTACGCAATTCACAGGAACACTCATCCCAGCATGGTTCAGGTGTGGACCGTTCCATGGTACAGCCCCCACTTTCCCCAGTACTGGTGCTGGTGCCCCACAACCCGGAACCCATCCCTCCCCACACCAGTCTTTGAGTCACGCATTCGTCCCTCTAATTTCATTTGCCCTCTGCCAATTTGCACGTGGCTCAGGTAATATCGCAGAAAGTAGTACCTTTGAGGCTCTGCTTCTTAATTCGGTACCTAGACCTTCACACTGACTTTGCAGAACCTCTTTCCTTTTCCTGCCTATGTACTTACATGGTCTATGACAATTGGATCCTCCCCATCCCACCAAGTTCCTCTCCAGCTCTGAACAGATGTCCTGACCCCTGGCACTGGGCAGGGAGCACAGCTGTCTGAACCCTCACTCCTCTCTACAGAGAAGAGTGTCAATTCCCCTCATTGTACTATGCCCTATCATAAGTACATTCCTGTTTGCTCTCCCACACATGAATGGCTTCCTGTACCATGATACCATGGCCAGCCTGCTCATCCACCTTGCAGGCCTCGCTTTCGTCCACACAGGTTGTGAGCACCTCAAACCTGTTTAATAATTGCAAAGTCTGAGGCTCCTACTCTGCTGTATGCTTGGTCCCTTTACCTGTTTTGCCCACAGCCACATCATCCTGTCCCTCACTGTTGACCAAAACAGGTGACCCTATTCTAAGAGGTGTCGGATCTTTTGGAACAAAGTGCCCAGTCATTTCTCCCCCTCCCTTGTGTTGAGCAGAGCCTGCAGTTCGGCTTCCAGGTCAATAATCCTGGTCTGGAATTCCTCTAGCTGCTTACAGTTTCTGCAGGCATGTTTGTCATGGATCGCCTTGGCACCCAAGCGATCTCACAACCCACAGCTGCAACGCAACACCTGTCCTGCCATTTTACACTGTCTTATTTAGTTCACTTAACTGAATTACTTTATTCCTATGTGTGCTACAATTTACTGTGCTTATTCAATGTGAGCACCACTGAGAACTAAAAGTTATACACTTCTTGAATACACAGGTGAGTGTTTCAGGTGTTTGTTTTAATTATTTTTTTAACGCATGTTTAAATTTTAATGTTAAGGTTTTAAAGTTTCGGGTTATTTAATTTCAAAGTCTCAGTTATTTTTATTTATAGATTGACCTTGACTCCCACACCAGTCTAAGCACGCACACTGTCCCTCCCACTGGGCACTTACCGGCTAATCAACGCACTGGCTTCCTGTGACTTCACAGTCGCCTTTACCCCACACTGCTGTCTGACAGCAGCTGAAACGGTGCATTCCTCAGCTCCCGACTGCCCTCTGCAGCTCCACTCCCACTCCCAGCAAGGTCGGCCGCTCTGCAATCCCTGGTCTTTATTTGTAGGCATTCCTCAGCTCCTGACTGCCCCCTGCAGCTCCGCTCCCACTCCTAGCAAGGTCGGCCGCTCTGCAATCCCTGCTCTTTCCTTGTAGGCACTCCTGAGCTCCCGACTACCTCCCGCAGCGCTGCTATGATTACCTTTAAAGTAGGCCACTCTGCAACCCCTGGTCTTTATTTACAGGTGCTCCTCAGATCCTAACTGTCTCCTGCAGCTCCGCTCCCACTCCCAGCAAGGTACCAGACTATGAGATTGTGTTTATAATAACTGCATGTCTGATGCTGTAAATTATTACGAGTATCAGTAATAGTGTCACTAATAAACACTGCACATTATCATTACTACAAGTATTAGTGTTATTAATAAACACCCCGGATTTACTCTGATTCATGAAATGTTTCTCTCTATGATCTCCAGCCGGATAGTAACAGCCTCACATATTCATAGCTCCCCTCTCAGCACAAATTAGGCACTGATGAGCCTGGACCTGAGTTACGACAAACTGCAAGATTCAGGAATAATACCTTCAAAAATCATTTAAAGTCATTCTCAAAGACATGAATCAGAATTAAAAACTGGACAAAACGATTATTGCTTCTACAATTCCCATGGTGGAATTTTATGGCCCCTCTCGCCAGCGGGATTTTCCAGACCCCGCCGAAGTCAATGGATTGTGAACGGCCCATCCTATTTTACAGCCCCTCCCGTGCAGTAAAATTCCCCCCCATATTGTATTCTTACATTTTTAGCTTAGCTTAATTAGACATTCACATTATAGATCTTTAAACTAGAAAGCTTCTCAGTTTGTAATAAAAGTGTAAAACTTCCAAAATATATTGGTAAGGCAGTTAATAAACTATCAAAATGAATCCGCTATCACAGTCTGTGGCTCCCAATAACCCAACAGTAAAATTCAGAAACTGTGTGAGATGTTGTTTCTGATAACAGGATGTCGAACACTGTACGGTATCATTAGTATCAGTCATGGTGTCATCAACAACAACATCAACTTTCATTCATATAGCAGCTTTAATATAGTTAATTGTCCCAAGACACTTCACAGGAGTGTTATCGAACAGACTTGGGCAGCGTGGAAAATGAGATATTAGGACAGGCAACTAAAAGCCAAGTCAGGGAGGAAGGTTTTAACGAGAGTGTTAAAGGAGAAGAGAGGGGTAGAGAGGTGGAAGGAATTAGGAAAGGAAATCCAAAGCTTGGGGCTGAAGTGCTCAAGGCGCAGCTGCCAATGACAATAATTTCCATATTTAATAATCTGAAACATAAACACGTTGTTATTATTAGTATTGGGAATAGTGTTATTTAAAATAAAACTTATTAATAGGCACATAATTAGCTTGGCAGCGAAGTTAAAGCCCAAGTAATAAGAGGGACTGTGGCAGCATGGATATAAAGTTGTCTGAGTGACAGGAAACAGAAAATAGTTGTTAATGGTTGTTTTTCAGTTCGAGGAAGCAGACAGTGGAGCTCTCCACCGGTTGCTTCAGGACGAGCAGTATTACATTTTTTGATATATGCTAATGACTTAGACTTGGGTGCACCTAAAAATGAGGCACCAAACTGGTGAAGCTACAACCCAGGACAACTTGCATGTCAACTAATGGGAGAAGAACTTGATCCCACAACCAACCGATAAGATCAAAGTTTTGTACACCTTTCACATCCAGTTGTGAATGGTGACGGGCGATTAAACAGCTCACTGGAGGAAAAGGCTCCACCAATATTCCCATCCTCAATGTGGGAGGCCAGACACGTCTGACGATTATTGGCTCAAACAGTCCAATTTAACTGGGTCAGACCCATTCTTAGACCATTAAAGTTGGCTTTCCCCATATTAATTATTCTTACTCTGAACTGTTCTTTGTTTTATCCCATAGTCAGCTTAAACCTTATGATACAGTGATCACTCCTTTAGACTTGATCCACTTGGCCCATCTCATTCCAAAGAATCATGTCAAGCTGTGCATCCTTTTTCACACTGGAAACACGCTGCTGTAGAACAATTTCCTGGTCACTCTGGGAATTCTTGCCCCTCTCCGCCTGTCACATTAATATTATCCCAATCTATATCGGGACAATTAAAGTTCCCCATTATAGCTATTCCATAATTCTTCCACCTCTCTGGAATTTCATGCTGCAACTTGGCTCTCAAAAAGCAAAGTCTCACACCCGGAGTTAATGATTGCTGTCTTTCATGCACCATCATACTTTTGTCATTTAATCACTCCTGCACTTCCATTTTGTTCCTTTCTTACCTCCCTCTCCCCCATTTCCCTGTCGGTTAAAACCTGTCAAGTCCTTGTTTTTTCCCAGTTCTGATGAAGGTTAACAAACTGAAACATTGGCCTGGATTTTTAGGATGGTGATGTTTCCCGTCCCGCCATCCGAAGATTCGGTGGGGAACACATCTCCGTCAACACACTGTGTCCCATGGAGATTTCACACTCCAATGAGTGTTAATTGGCTGCAGGCAGGACTTCCATCCCTCACTTGGGAGGAAGTCCTGTCTCTGAGACCTGCCAGACTATCAGATTGGCCGGCAGTTCTCTAGTTCATGCAGTGCCAGAAGCTGCTATGGACAGGACTAAGACTGCATGCACTCCCCACAGCCTCAGTCCTGGGAGTTCAGGAAAAGGGAGGTTTTGGGGGTCTCAGGATGGGGAGGATAGTGGAGGCCTGGGGGCTGGACAGTAGGCGATTGGGGTATCAGGGACTGAGTGTTGGAGGGAGGTCCTGCGGCCACTGGACCTTGGTGGGGCAGCTGGGGGAGGGGGGGATGGGGGATGCCCGAGGTTAAAAGGGGGGTTCTGATGGAGACACCTCCCCGCCCCCGGCCGCTTCCGCCAAAGGCCTGAATCCGGTTAGTTTTGGGCTTCCACCAGACCCAGGAACTCCTCCCTCCAACCTAAAAATTGAGGCTGAGTGGGAAAGGGCCCTCAGGTGATCAATAATTGGCCAAGTAAGGGCCTCAACTGGGGTGGGCGGGTGGCCCGTCTGAGGCCCCGCCTACCCCAGCGTCAATCGCTGAGAGATCTCGGCTGGTGGGAAACCCAGCCCAAAAATTTTACTCTCACCCATTGCTTAAAAACCCCCTGGCGGGTGAGCTTAAAATTCAAACTGTTATCTCTAATTCTTTCTTCACATATAGTGTCTGACTTGCTGAGTATTTCCAGAATTTTCTATTTATGTTTCAGATTTTTATCATCAATAGTATTTTCCCTCTATATAATGGGGTGTCTCACACTGTACATTACTATTGTCATTAATAGTGTTCCCTCGGACAACAGGGATTTACCCTGATTCCTGTTGGTTTTTTCTCCCTTATCTCCAGTCTGAAGGATAACAATCTCACAGATTCTTGTGCCAAGGACCTTGCCTCTGCGATCAGTACAAACCAGTCACTGACAGATCTGGACCTGGGTGGTAATCAACTGGGAGACTCAGGAGTGAAACTACTGTCTGTGGGTCTGAGGAACTTGGGCTGTAAAATACAGAGACTGGGGTAAGTACCAAACTGTGTGAGATTATGTTGATAATAACTGAATGTCTAACAGTACATTTTCAGCAGTGTTATTACATAAATAAATAAACACTGTCCATTATTATTAATGTCAGTGATAATGTTATTAATGAAAATGAAACTGCATTTCCTCTGCCTCCTGTTATTTCTCTCTCTCTAACCCCCAGTCTATGGGATGTCAGTCCAACAGATTTTTGTGCCGAGGGTGTTGGGGAATAATGTGACGGTGCACCCAGAGGTCCTCTCCTCCTCCTCAGAGGTGGACGGCCGGCCCCCAATCACAGCCCTTGATTTGTGAGAGGGAGAAGTGTGATTATGGGCAATGCACATTCTAACATTTCCTTCGTACTACTCCATGTGACTAGGGACTGATACATGATCACTATGTTTTGTGGTCTCCATAGGCTCTCCTGTGTCCATCCATTAGGCCATTCACTCTCTCAGCTCCACAACCATCTCACCGTCAGTAATTGTCTGCCCTGCTTCCAATCTCCCAGCTCCAGCATTTCATCTTCCATTGGTTTAAGGATGACAATATCTGGATGTAGCCATCCATCTAGGATCGTTCCCCAACATTGTGTGCTCTCTTCTACAAGCACGTAACTGTCCATTGTTACTCACCCATCAAAGACATACACGAGCCTACGCTGGTGACAGCCTGACTGTCCATCATGGAGACAGAGGAATGCTTCCTGCTCGCACCCACTGAGTCACGGCAGGACAGGAGTCAAATCTGACTGACCGGGGCTCTCCACAGAGAGGCTGATATGCTTCTGACAGCCAATGCTGCTGCCTGGGCATTGCCAGTGACTGGGTGGGCAAGACCTTTTGACCAAGTTCACTTTTATCCTTAGTCACATATAAGGCTGTAAGGCTAACACTGTGTACTGACCTCACAGCCATTATCTTTCTCCCCACCACAAACTCCATTCCTTTACCATCCTCCCTCCATGTCCACACACGAGTCACACGGGTTTAAGGTGTGGAGTCCCGTGATTTGTTTTGTACCCTCACCAGTTTTGTCACGTTAATAATCGATGCACTTCCATTTTGCAATCCCCCCACCCCCCAATTTACTGTCACTTAAAACCAGTCAAGACGCTGCTTTTCCCAGTTCTAATGTAAACTCATCAAACTGAAACATTAACCTGGCCTGAATTTTTCCCTTGTCGGGTGCACGATCGGGGAGCCTGGGAGCGGATGTGAAATGTGCTTCTGCCCGATCAGCCCCCGACCATGATCTTACGCTGCTTGGCCAATTGAGAGGCAGCCAGTGTGAAGCGTACCCGGGGAAAGGTTCAGCACTGCCGCTGGGGGAGGGAAGAGGGCGGCACCGATGTCACTGTAAGTGCTGGGGAGCGCTTCCAGTGAGCTCCCTGAAGGCAGACAGATGCCTCAGAGAGCTGCAGACCTCCAAATAATAAAATAAAGCACAAAAGTGCTGCAAAACTGTCCCTGCAGCAAAATCAAGCACCTGAAAACAGGCCTCACAAAAAAAACAGGCCCCAGATATTTATTTTTATTATAAATCCTAACGGAGATTTCATCCCTCCCTTGGATGAGGTTTCATCAAGAATGTAAAGGCCGCCTGGTCGATTGGCTGGTCCCCGAACGTCAGGTTGGATGGGCCACGAAAACCCGCTGACAGTTGGGATGTTAATGAGTTTAATTTCCCGCTTCATTGTCCGCGGGAGCTAGTCAACGTTTGCGCGTGCCCGCCAAGCGAAATATCGCACGAGTGCGCGATGACGTCGTTACGCTCGTCCGACATCATCTCGCCCGATTCCCCGCCTGCTTGGGTCAGGCACGCGCCCGCCTGCGGGACTCTGGGCTCTGTTTCTCCCTTCACAGATACTGTCTCCCAGGCTGACTATTTACAGAACATTCCTTTATATTTCACATCCACAGCATTAATTAGAGATTGCTTTCATGGTTTCAAGTTGTGTTTCTTGAATGTTTCACACTGTATATTATTATTTTAATTAGTTACATTCTTTGAAAAAAACTGGAAATTTATTCTGATTCCTGTTATTTTTTCTCTCTCGAACCCTCCCCCCACCCCCCAGTCTATGGGGCAACAATCTGACAGATTCTTGTGCTGAGGATCTTGCCTCTGTTTTTAATCACTCACTGACAGATCTGGACCTGACTGCTAACGAACTGGGAGATTCAGGAATGAAACGACTGTCTTTAGCTCTGAGGAGACCGGACTGTAAAATACAGAAACTGGAGTAAGTACCAGACAGTGTGAGATTGTGTTTAGAATAACTTAATATTTAACAATATATTTGAGCACTGTTACTAGTATTAAAAACACTGTCCATTATTATTAGTGTTAGCTATGAATAAAAAGAAACATTTAGTTTGATTCCTGTTATTTCTCTCTCTCTGAACCCTAGGCTATGGGATGCCAGTCCCAAAGATCTTTGTGTCGAGGGTTTAGGGGAATATTGCGAGGTCTCCCCTCCTCCTCAGCGTTGGGTGTCTGTCCCCGGTCACTGTGGCCATTAATTTGCAAAAAAGAGCAAAGTGATTAGATGCCAAAAGTGAGGAAAAGGTCCTGGGGTCGCTCTGTTAATAACTGATGACATTAGCACAGTAGTCAGAGATGACCTTAGTTCAGAAGATCAAGATGTAGAATTAGTTTGAGTAGAATATGAATTAGCAAAGGTAACATGCCACTTTTTTATTCAATCATGGGATCCAGGCATCACTAGCTAGGCCAACATTAATTGCCTATCCCTAATTGTCCTTGGGAAAGTTGTGGTGAACTGCCTTCTTGAACCGCAGCAGTCCATGTGGGAGTAGCTTATAGGCTTCTAATACCTTCACACTTTCGGACAGAATATACAGGAAAAAATAATGGGCACTTGTAAGAAAGGTGCTGCAATAATTGCGGGTTATTTTAATCTTCATACATATTGGATGAAGCAGAATGGCAAAGGTTGCTTGGAAGATGAGTTCGTAGAGTGTATTCAAGACAGTTTCTTAGTGAATATGTTCCAGTGACAACCACAGAACGGCTATTTTAGACCTGGGAATGTTCAATGAGACTGGATTAATTAATGACATCATAGTAAAGTTGCCTTTTATCAGCAGAGTATGAGAGAACGCCAGTTAGAAGTATAAAAGCTGATAGAGGTTCCCCAAATATTTATATAGGAAATGAGAACTAAAGTGTGCACAGGTCCCTTAGAAAATGAGGCTGGGAAATTAATATTGGGAAAGGAGGAAATGGCAGAAGTGTTGTACAGGCAATTTGTGTCCCTCTTCTCTGTAGAAGACACAAGAAACATCCCAAGAATACTTGAAAATCAAGAGGTAAAAAGAAAGGAGGAACTTAAAACAATCAGGGTTCTGAGGGAAAAGGTATTAGGAAAACTATTAGCTCCAAAGGTTAACAAGTCCCTTGACTTGATGGCTATCATCATAGGGTCTTAAGGGAAGTGGCTGCAGACAGAGTAGATGCATTGATTGTGATCTTCCAAAATTCCCTAGATTCATGGAAGGTCCAGCAGATTGGAAATCACATGGGGAGAATGTATTAGATTTCTTTGAGGAAGTAACATGAAAATTGACATAGCAGAATCTGTAGATTTGGTGCACTTGGATTTCCAAAAGCAATTTGATAAAGTGTCACATCAAAGTTAACAAAGATAACAAGATAAGAACTTGTTATGTAGGTGGTAGCATATTAGTATGTATAGACGATTGATTAGCGAACAGCAAACAGAGAGTTGGGGTAAAGGGCCATTTTCGGTTCGGCAAACTGCTACTAGTGGAGTGACACAGAGGTCAGTGCTGGGGCCTCCAATACCTGTGTAAATTACTTGGGTGAAGGAACTGAATGCATGGTAGCTAAATTTGCTGATGGCGCAAAGGTAGGAAAGTAACTTGTCAAGTGGACATAACTAGTCTATTAAGGGATTTAGAGATGAAGTGAATGGGCAAAAAATTGGCAGATGGAGTTTAACGTGAGACAATGTGAATTTGCCCCCTTTGGCTGTAAGAATAGAAAAACAGTATCTTACCTGAATGGAGAAAGACTGCAGGCTGTACGGTACTGAGGGATCTGGGAGCCCCAGTCCATGAATCGCTAGGCATGCAGTGGAGCAAGTGATTAGGAAGACAATTGGTCTGCTGGCGTTTCTGTGGATGCTGTGGCTGAATCAGTTCCAACGACTGTCTAGTAAACCGAAGATCCTGAGTGTGAATCTCAGTGGTGCCTTTACCCCAATTTCCATTCAAGGCTTTGAAATGTGATGTGTTTACAACAAAAATACTTTGATGCACAAAAACCCAGCAACCAAAGTGTCCCAACGGAAGAAATCAAGAATTGTATTAGATCAAGGGAAGAGATGTATAAAGTTGCCAGAAAAAGGAAAACCTGAGAATTGGGAGCATTTTAGAAATCTGCAGAGGAGGACATAGAAATGGATGAAGAAAGAAAAGATAGAATATGAGAGTAAACTAGCAAGAAACACAAAAACTGATTGTAAATGCTTATGTAGGTATGAAAAAAGGAAAATATTAGTAAAAATAAATGTGGTTCCATTTCAAGCAAGGTCAGGAAAATTTACAATGTGGAATAAGGAAATGGCAGAAAAATTAAACAAATACTTTGTGTCTGTCTTCACAGAGAAAAATATTAAAAATCGCTCAGAAATAAAGGAGTATCAAGGGACTAGTGTAAACGAGGAACTGCAAGATATTAATATTTGTTAAAAAAAAGTATTAGAGAAATTAATGGGACTTAAAGTAGACAAATTCCCTGAACCTGATGATAAGCAGAATAGATAAGGGGAGACCCGTGGATGTGGTACAGTGAGGTAGCACAAGGATCACAGCCGCAGCTATTCACAATCTATATCAATGATTTGGACGTGGGGATTAAATGTAATATTTAGAAGTTTGCAGGTGACAGGAAATTAGGTGGAAGTGTGAGTTGTGTGGAGGATGCAAAGATGCTTCAAGGGGATCTGGAGAGGATAAGACAGTGGCCAAAATTTGGCAGATGGAATACAATATGAAGAAATGTGAGGTTATCCACATTGGCAGGAAATAACAAATACAGACCATTTGTTAAATGGTGAGAGACTGGGGAGCGTTGATCTTCAAATGTATTTCAATGTCCTTGTTCATGACTCACTTAAAGCTAACATGCAGGTTCAGCAAACAGTTAAAAAGGTAAATGGTACGTTGGCTTTTATTACAAGTGGATTTGAGTTTAGGAGTAAAGATGTCTCACTGCCTTGGTGAGACGGCAGCAGGAGCATTCTATGCAGTTTTTGTCGTCTTACCTAAGGAAAAATATACTTGTCTTAGACTGAGTGCAATGAAGGTTCCACTAAAATAATTCCTGGAGCAATGCATGCTGAGGAAAAATTAAATAGACTGGACCTCTATTCTCTTGAGTTTAGAAGAATGAGAGGTGATCTTATTCAGGCGTACACAATTCTTACAGGGATTGACAGTGTAGATGCAGGTAGGAGGTTGCCCCAGGCTGGGGGTGTCTAGAACCAGGGGACGCAGTCTCAGAATAAGGGGCAGGCCATTTAGGACTGAGATGTGCAGGAATCTCTTCACTCAGAGGGTGGTGAATATTTGGAATTCACTGCCCAGAGGAGGCTCAGTCATTTAGTATGTTCAAGACTGGGATTTATAGATTTCTACACATTGAAAGCATCATGGAACATGGGGTTAATAAAACAAAATGTTGTTGAAGTGGAAGATGAACCATGATCTCAGTGAATGGCGGAGTGGGCTCGAAGGGCTGAATAGTTGGCTCCTGCCCCTATTTCATATGTTTTTATTGCAAGGGGAATGCATTGTAAAAGTAGGGAAGTTTTGCTGCAGCTAAACAGGGCCTTAGTCAGACAGCATCTGGAGTAAACTATACAGTTTTGGTCTATTTAGTTAAGAAAGGGTATAATTGCATTAGAACCAGTTCAGAGAAGGTTCACTCGACTGATTGCTGGGATGAAGGGGTTTATTTTATGATGAAAAGTTAAGCAGATTGGGCCTATACCCGTTGGTGTTCAGGAGGCTGAGAGGTGATCTTATTGAACACAGAAGATCCTGAGGGGACTTGACAGGGTGTATGCTGAGAGGATTTTTCCTCTTGTGGGTGGAGAACTTAGGGACACTGTTTTAAAAAATAGTGGTCTCCCATTTAAGACTGAGATGAGAAGAAATTTAGTTAGTCTGTGGAATTCTCTTCCCAAAAGGCGAGTGGAGGCTGGGTCATTAAATATATTCAAGGCTGAGTTAAGGTAGATTTTTGATTGTAAAGAGAATCGAGGGTTACGCAGACCAACAGGAAAGCTGAGTTCAGGCCAGAATCAGATCAGCCAGAATCAGATGAGCCAGAATCAGATCAGCCATCATCTTATCAAATGACAGAGAAGGCTTGAGGGGCTGAATGGCCTACTCCTGCTCCTAGTTATTCTGTTCTTATTCCAACACGTTCTTCAGACTACAATCTGTGGCCAGTGATGGATAGAGAAGCATTATGTTTTGTGGACCCCAGAGGCTCTCCTGTGCCCGTTCATTAGGGCACTCGATCTCTCAGCTCCACCAACCATCCACCCAGCCTTCAGGCCTCTGCTTACCCGAGGAGGATGTTCTTGCTATAGAGGGAGTGCAGCGAAAGTTTACCAGACTGATTCCTGGGTTGGCGGGACCGACATATGAGGAGATATTGAGTCGGTTAGGATTATATTCGCTGGAGTTCAGAAGAATGAGGGGGGATCTAATAGAAACCTATAAAATTCTAACAGGATGAGACAGGGTAGATTCAGGAAGGATGTTCCCAGTGGTGGGGGAGCCCAGAACCAGGGGTCACAGTCTGAGGATACGGGATAGATTATTTCAGACTGAGATGAGAAGAAATTTCTTCACCCAGAAACTGGTGAGCACTACCACAGAAAGTAGTAGAGGCCAAAGCATTGCATGTGTTGAAGAAGGAGTTAGATATAGTTCTTGGGGCGAAAGGGATCAAAGGATATGGGGAGAAAGCGGGAGCAGGATATTGAGTTGGATGATCAGCCATGATCATAATGAATGGTGGAATAGGCTCGAAGGGCCGAATGGCCTACTCCTGCTCCTAGTTTCTATGGTTCTATGTTTAACTCTGTTTCTCTCTTCACAAATACTTGCCTGATCTGCTGAGTATTTCCAGTATATTATATTTATATTTAATTTGCAGCATTAATAGTGTTTTCTTTTTCCTTTATAAATGGATGTTGTGCTTTTGGAATGTCTCTTACTGTATATTATTATTAATAGTATTCGTTAAAACACTGTGGATTTACCCTGATTCCTGTTATTTTTCTCCCCCTGTTCCTTAGTCTATGGGGTAACCGTCTCACTGATTCTTGTGCCGAGTATCTCGCCTCCGCTCTCAGTACAAACCGGTCACTGACGGATCTGAACCTGGTATACAACCGCTTCACAGACCAATCTGTCCCCGCTTTCAGCCGACTCATCCTGACCTGTAGGACTCCAAATCTGATCAAGTGAGTGTTTGTGTTAATTTTTAGTGTAATAATTAAAATATAAATGGGATTTAAAATATAAATGGGCCTGAATCTATCAAACAGCAGCAATGAAAAGCGGATTGCCGCTGCTCGACAAGATTCTCCCAAACTGAAACTGCTTCATTTTCCTCCCGGGACCTTCAGCAGTGACCCCCCCTCCCCGGGGAGCTCCACCCGAACAGAGTCTAGTCGGGTCAGGGGAGAGTGGTGGGGTCGGGGGGTTAATGCGGTCAGGTTGATGGCCAATGGGGCTGGGTCAGCGGCGTTGTTGGGTCGGGCTGTAAAGCCTGGGGTTTAGTCAGATTTGGTCAAGGACAGAGTTGGGGGGGCTCAGGAGGTAGTCGGGTTGGCGGGGGTGTTTGGAGGGGTTAATCGGGTAGTGTGGGTGTAGTATGATGGTCAGTGGGGGAGTGGGGGTGGTTGGAGGGGTGAATCGGGTAGTGTGGGTGTAGTATGATGGTCAGTGGGGGGGTGGGGGTGGTTGAAGGGGTTAATCGGGTAGTGTGGGTGTAGTATGATGGTCAGTGGGGGGGTGGAGGTGGTTCGAGGGGTTAATTGGGTAGTGTGGGTGTAGTATGATGGTCAGTGGGGGGGAGGGGGTGGTTGGAGGGGTTAATCGGGTAGTGTGGGAGTAGTATGATGGTCAGTGAGGGTTGGGGGTGGTTGGAGGGGTTAATCGGGTAGTGTGGGTGTAGTATGATGGTCAATGGGTGGTGGGGGTGGTTGGAGGGGTTAATCGGGTAGTGTGGGTGTAGTATGATGGTAAGTGGGGGTTGGGGGTGGCTGAAGGTGTTAATCGGGTAGTGTGGGTGTAGTATGATGTTCAGTGGGGGGTGGGGCTGGTTGGAGGGGTTAATCGGGTAGTGTGGGTGTAGTATGATGGTCAGTGTGGGTGGGGGTGGTTGGAGGGGTTAATCGGGCAGTGTGGGTGTAGTATGATGGTCAGTGGGGTTGGGGATGGTTGGAGGTGTTAATCGGGTAGTGTGGGTGTAGTATGATGGTCAGTGGGGGGTGGGGGTTGGAGGGGTTAATCGGGTAGTGTGGGTGTAGTATGATGGTCAGTGGGGGGGGGGCGTTGGAGGGGTTAATCGGGTAGTGTGGGTGTAGTATAATGGTCAGTGGGGGGTGGGGGTGGTTGGAGGGGTTAATCGGGTAGTGTGGGTGTAGTATGATGGTCAGTGGGGGGTGGGGGTGGTTGGAGGGGTTAATCGGGTAGTGTGGGTGTAGTATGATGGTCAGTGGGGGGTGGCGGTGGTTGGAGGGGTTAATCGGGTAGTGTGGGTATAGTATGATGGTCAGTGGGGGGTGGGGGTTGGAGGGGTTAATCGGGTAGTGTGGGTGTAGTATGATGGTCAGTGGGGGGTGGGGGTGGTTGGAGGGGTTAATCGGGTAGTGTGCCTGTAGTATGATGGTCAGTGGTGAGTGGGGGTGGTTGGAGGGGTTAATCGGGTAGTGTGGGTGTAATATGATGGTCAGTGGGGGGTGGGTGTGGTTGGAGGGGTTAATCGGGTAGTGTGGGTGTAGTATGATGGTCTGTGTTGGGTGGGGGTGGGTGGAGGGGTTAATCGGATAGTGTGGGTGTAGTATGATGGTCAGGGGTGGGGTGGGGGTGGGTAGAGGGGTTAATCAGATAGTGTGGGTGTAGTATGATGGTCACTGGGGGGGGTGGGGGTGGTTGGAGGGGTAAATCGGGTAGTGTGAGTGTAGTATGATGGTCACTGGGGGGGGTGGGGGTGGTTGGAGGGGTCAATCGGGTAGTGTGGGTGTAGTATGATGGTCAGTGGGAGGTGGGGGTGGTTGGAGGGGTTAATCGGGTATTGTGGGTGTAGTATGATGGTCAGTGGGGGTGGGGGTGGTTGGAGGGGTTAATCGGGTAGTGTGGGTGTAGTATGATGGTCAGTGGGTGGTGGGGGTGTTTGGAGGGGTTAATCGGGTAGTGTGGGTGTAGTATGATCGTCAATGGGGGGTGGGGGTTGGAGGGGTTAATCGGGTAGTGTGTGTGTAGCATGATGGTCAGTTGGGGGCTGGCAGTGGTTTGAGGGGTTAATCGGGAAGTGTGGGTGTAGTATGATGGTCAGTGGTGTTGTGGGGGTGGTTGGAGGGGTTATCGGGTAGTGTGGCTGTAGTATGATGGTCAGTGGGGGGGTGGGGGTGGTTGGAGGGGTTAATCGGGGAATGTGGGTGTATTATGATGGTCAATGGGGGTCAGGGTGTTTGGAGGGGTTAGTCGGGTAGTGTGGGTGTAGTATAATGTTCAGTGGGGGGTCGGGGTGATTGAGGGGTTAATCGGGTAGTGTGGATTTAGTATGATGGTCAGTGGGGCTGTGGGGGTGGTTGGAGGGGTTAATCGGGTATTGTGGGTGTAATATGATGGTCAGTGGGGGGTGGGGGTGATTGGAGAGGTTAATCGGGTAGTGTGGGTGTAGTATGATGGTCACTGGGGGGTGGGGGTGGTTGGAGGGGTTAATCGGGTAGTGTGGGTGTAGTATGATGGTCAGTGGGGGTTGGGGGTGGTTGGAGGGGTTAATCGGGTAGTGTGGGTGTAGTATGATGGTCAGTGGGGGTTGGGGGTGGTTGGAGGGGTTAATCGGGTAGTGTGGGTGTAGTATGATGGTCAGTGGGAGGTGAGGGTGGTTGGAGGTGTTAATCGGGTAGTGTGGGTGTTGTATGATGGTCAGTGGGGAGTGGTGGGGTGGTTAAGGGGTTAATTGGGTAGTGTGGGTGTAGTATGATGGTCAGTGGGGGGCGGGGGTGGTTGGAGGGGTTAATCATGTAGTGTGGGTGTAGTATGATGGTCAGAGGGGGGTGGGAGTGGTTGGAGGGTTTAATTGGTTAGTGTTGGTCTAGTATGATGGTCAGTGGTGGTTGGAGGTGGTTGGAGGTGTTAATCAGGTAGTGAGGGTGTAATATGATGGTCAGTCGTGGGTGGGGGTGGTTGGAGGGGTTAATTGGGTAGTGTGGGTGTAGTATGATGGTCAGTGGGGGTTGGGGGTGGTTGGAAGGGTTAATCGGGTAGTGTGGGTGTAGTATAATGTTCAGTGGGGGGTGGGGGTGGTTGGAGGGGTTAATCGGGTAGTGTGGGTGTAGGATGATGGTCACTGGGGGGTGGGGGTGGTTGGAGGGTTTTATCGGGTAGTGTGGGTGTAGTATGATGGTCAGTGGGTGGGTGGGGGTGGTTGGAGGGGTTAATCGGGTAGTGTGGGTGTAGTATGATGGTCAGTGGGGTGTGGGTTTGGTTGGACGTGTTAATCGGGTAGTGTGGGTGTATTATGATGGTCAGTGGGTGGGTGCGGTTGGTTGGAGGGGTTAATCGGGAAGTGTGGGTGCAGTATGATGGTCAGTGGGAGGGTGGGGGTGGTTGGAGTGGTTAATCGGGTAGTGTGGGTGTAGTATGATGGTCAGTGGGGGTTGGGGCTGGTTGGAGGGGTTAATCGGGTAGTGAGGGTGTAGTATGATGGTCAGTGGGGAGTGGGGGTGGTTGGAGGGGTTAATCAGGTTGTGTGGGTGTAGTATGATGGTCAGTGGGGGGTGGGGGTGGTTGGAGGGGTTAATCAGGTTGTGTGGGTGTAGCATGATGGTCAGTGGGGGGTGGGGGTGATTGGAGGGGTTAATCTGGTAGTGTGGGTGTAGTATGATGGTCAGTGGGGGGTGGGGGTGGTTGGAGGGGTTAATCAGGTGGTGTGGGTGTAGTATGATGGTCAGTGGGGGGGTGGAGGTGGTTGGAGGGTTTAACCGGTTAGTGTGGGTGTAGTATCATGGTCAGTGGGGGTGGGGGGGTGGGGGGGTGATTGGAGGACTCAGTTGTGGAGTTACCCGGGTATTAGACCAGGTTTTACAGTCTAACGTTTCCTGGGTAACTACCCGGGTAAGTCCTGTGGATTTGTCCCAAGTCTCCGATTCTTACCCAGAGTCAGAGACATTCACACAGGGTTCCGGGCAGCAGGGGTATTGCCCAGTGGAAATTAAAACCTCTGGGGCAATTCCCACGTAGGCCCGCGGGTCAGAACATCCCAGGGACCCGCTGCCCATCTTCAGCCATATGTCCGGTCTCTGATGACCCAGTGAGCAGGAGATTTGGCCCATTAACTCCAGTCTCCCTGTTATTGACACTGTTGTTCAATCTGTTTATTCCTGTTTAATCTTTAATCTGTTTCAGGCTGTGGGACAATCAGTTCAGTCAAAATGGAGAAAATCAGCTGAAGTTGCTGCAGGGAACCAGATCTGGACTGAGTGTGAAATGTAAACCTTTGGATTGATAAACATTCCTGTTCTCATTATAGGAACATTATTAACCGAGTTTCTCTCCCTCCCCTTTAACCGGCCGCGCTCCAGGTTTAAATCCTATTGGCCCTTTCCCAGTTTCCAGCTCGAGCTGAGTGAGCGTCATCTCCCATTGTGATGTCAGAGGCCCAGCCACAGGGTCACGAGACTCAGCCGCCCGGCCTCACAGGCGCTGCTTCTGCAGGATATCCGGGGCTGAATGTTCCCCAATGGGTCACTGGGGAAATGTACAGACAGGGAGGGCCCAGGGTGGGGATCAGATTCGAACAATAGGCTCACACAAGAAAGATGATCTGGTATTAGATATCTCCTGGGGCCACAGACTGACAGATCAAGGGACAGAGAGATAAGACTCTATGGTTTAATGTAAGGAATCAACTCAGAAATGTCAACATAATCACCATACCGTAATGAGAGATTAATACTGATACAGTGGAAAGAACAGGTAACAGGGACAAAAAAACACACTTTGTAAAGCCTTTTACACGCTTTTATGGTGTTGTCACTGACACCCAATTAACGCTGATAGCCCACAAATTGCAATGAGATAAGTGGCCCATTTAATGGAGTCGATTTCAACTATCAGGGGAGGATTGTGTATTGGGTTATGTTGCTGGACTAACAATCCTGGGGTTTTGCTGATAACCCAGAGAACATGAGTTCAGATAAAAGTTTGAGAATTTTAATTCAGTTTAACAGAAGCTGGATTTTAAATAGAAACTGTTGTCATTGATCATTAATCTCCCCGAGTGTTTGTAAAGGAAACGTGCCGTCCTTATCTGGCCTGTTCTGTCTCTGACTCCAGACTCTCCAATGTGATTGACTGTCATGTTCGCGGCCTCTGAAGTGCCCGAGTATTCCGCTTAGTTGTATCAAACAGTCACATCGATCATTCTAGGAGATGCCCCAACAGCGACATCTCAGGGTAATTTGAGTCGACAATTACAGTGACTTCACCAGCAACAGCCACAGCTGGGAAGTGGGTGGAACTTGTCACTCGGGTGTAAAACTAGTGATTCAGATCCTTGAAATGGAAATTGAAAGGTTTCTGTGAGGCCGCTGATTTCTAATGCCAGTTTCTCACCAGAGGAGCAAGTTGGGGGATAAATGTTCATGCAGACACCAGGGTGCTCCCCATATCTTCTTGTACTAGAGCGGCTGGGATGTGATGTATCCACTGGAACAGACAGAGAGCGCCAGGGATTAACACCTCATCGGGGAAAGCAACAAACAATGGAAAAGAGAATCGGGCCGAGTCCAAAAAGCCCGGCCGGTTTACTATATACCCCGTTATGGGCAAAATCCCAAGACAAACCTCTTCTCCAATCAACAGTATTAGATAGACAGACTACGGAATCGATGAATTAGATTCCTGAATGGTTCATAATAAATGAATCTCCCCAATCTGATCTAAACTATAATTTTATAATCAGTGATCTAGTGAACACTTTTTGATGGTGATAGACTGAGTTAGCAGCCTCTCATTCATTGTGCTACTTACCTGCCTATTAATTGTGTAATTAACGTTCCTGTGTGACCCTGTCTGTAAATTTACAGAATAGTTCCTCCCGATCCACTCCAGCTCTACCCTCATAATTGTCAACACCTCAAATAAATGGTCCCTTAGTCTCCTCTGTTCCAAAGAAAACAACCCCAGCCGATCCAGTCTTTCCTAATAGGAAATGGGTGAGTGCCAGGCTGTCAAGAGGACAAGGCCAGTAGTGCACTAATCCCCTCAGTGCATCTCGCTCTACAACATTTATTCAGCCCTGAATACTGGTGAGAATGACGGGTCAACTGGGGAGTGCAACCAGAGCCAAACCCATGGTGCCACGGATTGTTCAGCTGTCCCGGGGTGAGGAGGTACAATAATTATGGATTCTGTAGTTCAGGGAGACCGCCGGCCTTTCTGCGGCTGCAGACATGAGTTTTGGATGAGTTGTTGCCAGACCAACCACCTCCCCCAACCCCCATGGTGGGTCAAGGCCACGCCGAAATCGGCAAAGGCACAGAAAGCAATGCTCAAAAAGATGCAACTAAAAATATGTAACTTATTAAATTCAGAGCTTGGAGGCTCTTCTCAGCATCACCACATCTCTCTTAAAAGAGCTGAGACCACAAGAAAATGGCACTTGCGGCCCAGCTCCTTCTCAATAGAGATCAGTAAGAAACATGTACTACACCCGCGCTTTCTCTTTGTCAGATCTGAACAATTATTGTGTTGTGTCTCCTGTTTAATGGACCTAGAGCGAGTCTTCTTCCCTATTATTCCCAAATTTCCCCTGTCCAATACAATGTGAACAATTATTGTGTTGTGTTCTTCTCTAATCTGTAAACTTCATTGTTCCGGAGTGTGGGAACATCTACTGGCCGGAACTGAGAACTATAACAGAGCGGCTCAGATTCACATTTACAGTCAGTGTTACAAAAACAGCCACACTGTGCAATGTAAGCAAATAGTTTCTGTCTGTTAATTATGTTGTATTGTTCCACATTTTATAGTGAGAAATGAATAGAATCGAGAAACAATAACGATATTGCTTCACTCCTTGGATTATTGTGAATTTACCATTTTATTCTTTACTAGACATTAAGCACCATTTCTGTCTGATTTCTCAGGTTTACATGACTGAAAAAAAACGAACACAAATATCAATAAAAACTAAGCTGATAGCATCACAGGAAATAAAAGCAAAATAAATGGGGGTGAAATATAAACAGAATAAAATGAAATAAATCTGAAAATGCTGGACAGGCTGATCCTGAAACATCAGTGGAGAAGTTCGGGCTAACAGTTCAGGGCCCTGAACCTTCTCTGGACCTGAAAAGATAATCCAGCTTCTCCACAGAGAGATTTGAAGTTTCCCCTCCTTTATTTTAATATTTTTAAATTTTGATTTCAGAGTTGCTTATTTGGTATTGAAATATTCTTTTGTAAATTCCATGGGCCCAAATCTTCCTGTCTCCGGATGGTCAGAAATGGGGTGTTTGTGAGAAGATGTGTGTTAGGATCTTGCGGAAGTCCTGACTCGGGGACTTTCCTCATTCAATGGGCCAAGGGAGCTGGACAGGCTTTTCCTGATTCTACATCCTGGGTTGTTCTTCCCCGGTGTCTTGGGGATGACACTAGGCAGTAAATAGGAACTCTCTGCTTCTTTCTTGCCTGTGAGCTGTCTGATTGGGACTCTTCCTGTTAATCCTGTTTTATTGTCACACTCACAAGGTCTGAACTGTTGCTCTCTTTCCCATGGTCTCTAAGATTATTAACCAGGTTAGGAAGGAATCAGTGACCCTGACCAGTAACAGCCGTTTCCTAATGGTTATCCACAAGGGCGGTTCAGACACTCTCCTCACTTCATCATTAACGACCATAAATAAAACATAAAAGATACAGAACTACAGCAACAACAATAACTTCCATTTATAGGGCGCCTTTAACAAAGTTAAATGTCACAAGTTGCAGGAGGGTTACAGACAAATTTGACACAAGAACAGAGTAAATAGGAGCAGGAGTAAACCACACAGCCCGTCCAACCCGCTCCGCTATTTCATATGGTCAGGGCCAGGATTCCCTTCCCGCCATCCGAAGAGTTGGTGGTGAACACATTCCCGCCAACTCCCACTGCCCCGCAGCCATTTCACTCTGGGATGTGCGTCAATTGGCTGCAGGTGGAACTTCCGCCCCTCACTGGGAGGAAGTCCCGCCTCAGAGAGCTGCTGGCTATTCTGATTGGCCGAGAGCTCTCTGGTCCCTGAGGCTCCAGGAGTGGAAAGGACCGGGACTGGAAGTAGCTCCCAGAGCCTCAATCCCAAAATTCCAGCAACAGGTAATTTCTGGGGGCCTCAGGCCGGGTGGGGGGCGGCCTTGCAGCTACCGGGCTTATGGGGTGGGGGCAAAGTTTTTCTTTATTGGTTCATGGGGTGTGGGTGTCCCAGGAAAGAAAGAATTTATTGCCCATCTGTAATTGCCCCTGAACAGAGTAACTGACTAGGCCACTTCCGAAGGCATTTAAGAGTCAACCACATTACTCTGGAGTAATGTAGGAGTTTGGATCCACATGTAGACGAGACCAGGTAAGGATGACGGATGAGAGATTTCCTTCCCTAAAGGACATTCATGCACAAGATGGGTCTTTACAACAATTGACATTGGTTTCATAGTCACCATCACTGAGACTAGTTTCTATTCCAGAATTTGTGTAAATAAATTCAAACTCCACCAGCTGCTGTGGTGGATTTGAACCCGTATCCCCAGAGCAGTAGCCTAGGAATAAGGATTACTAGTCCAGCGACAATACCACTGCAGCACCATACCCAGCCCTGATGGAGGAACCTTCACTCCGCCCCCATCCCTCGCCCAAGGTCTGAACTGCATCATTGTCGGGCTTCCTCCAGACTCGGGAAGTCCTCCCGCCAGATTAAAAATTGAGGCTGGGCAGGAAAGGGCCGTTAAGGGAATATATTTAAGAAGGAAATTGATAGGTTTCTGGGCTCTGCAGGCGCCAAGTGTTATGGGGAGAGAGCGGGAGGATGGCGTTGAGATAGAGGATCAGCCATGATCATACTGAATGGCGGAGCAGGCTCGAAGGGCCGAATGACCGTGTCCTGCTCCTATTTCCGATGTTTCTCAATTGGGGCAGGGGTGGGCAGCCCATCTGAGACCTCGTCCACCCCAGCATTAAATTGCTGAGAGATCGGGCAGGCGTGAATGCAGTGGGAAGCCTATGTGATATTTAACGCTCAACCACCCCCTCCCCGCTCCTTCCCGCCCCCCTTCCCCTGCCCGGCCAAACACCGACAAACCAGCCGGACACAGAGCATCAAATTCAGGGCTTTTTTTTTTTGCAGCTCACAAACTGTGGGAATCTCCACCCTCTTCTGACCCACTCTGAGTGCAGCTCTCCCTCTGTTTTGACCATTTGACAGCATAGTGCTTCCTTATTCCTGACCCTCTGACAGTGTAGCGTTCCCTCATGCCTAACCATCTGACACTGCAATGCTTGATCAGTCCTGACCCTCCGACAGTACAGCGCTCCCTGAGTCCTCATCCATTGACTGCGCAGCGCTCCTTCAGCAGTGAGACCCTGATAGTGCAACAACCTCAGTCCTGACCTTCCGACAGTGCAGCTCTCCCTCAGTGCTGACCATCTGACAGTAAAGCTCTCCCTCGGTCCTGACCCTCCGACAGTACAGCTCTCCCTCAGTCCTGACCCTCCGACAGTACAGCTCTCCCTCAGTCCTGACCCTCCGACAGTACAGCTCTCCCTCAGTCCTGACCCTCCGACAGTACAGCTCTCCCTCAGTCCTGACCCTCCGACAGTACAGCTCTCCCTCAGTCCTGACCCTCCGACAGTACAGCTCTCCCTCAGTCCTGACTCTCTGACAGTACAGCTCTCCATCAGTCCTGACCCTCTGACACTGCAGCGCTCCCTCATTGCAGAACTTCTGACACTGTAGCGCTCCCTCATGCCTAACCCTCTGACAGTGCAGCGCTCCCTCATGCCTAACCCTCTGACAGTGCAGCACTTGATCAGTCCTGACCCTCTGACAGTGCTGCGCTCCCCAAGTCCTCACCCACTGACAGCACAGGGCTCCTTCAGTCGTGAGAATCTCACAGTTCAACACTGCCTCAGTCCTGACCCTATGACAGTGCTGCGCTCCCTCAGTCCTGACCATCAATCTGTGCAGCGTTTCCTTAGTCCAAACTGTCTGACAGTGCAGCGCACACTCAGCCCTGAAGCTTTGACAGTGATATGCTCCCCCAGTCCTGATGCTTTTGACAGTGCAGTGTTGTCTCAGTCAGTACCCCCTGACAATGCAGCACCCCCTGTTTCCTGTCCCTCTGACAAAGCAGAGCTCCCTCATGCCCAAACCTGTCACAGTGCAGTGCTCGATCAATCCACCCTCTGACAGTGCAGCGCTCCCCCATTCATGACCCCCTGACAGTGCATCGCTCCATCAGCCCTGACCATATGATGCTGTAGTGTCACCTCAGGCTTAGCCTCTGACCGTGCGGCACCCCTCAATGCTAACCCCCTGAAAATGTAGCGCTCCCTCAGTCCTTATCATCTGACAGTGCAGCGGTCCCTCAGTCCTAAGCATCTGACAGTGCAGCGCTCCCTCAGCCCTTAACATCTGACAGTGTAGCGCTCCTTCAGTCCTGAGCATCTGACAGTGTAGCGCTCCCTCAGCCCTTAACATCTGACAGTGCAGCGCTCCCTCAGTTCTGAGCATCTGACAGTGCAGCGCTCCCTCAGTCCTGAGCATCTGACAGTGCAGCGCTCCCTCAGTCCTGAGCATCTGACAGTGCAGCGCTCCCTCAGTCCTGAGCATCTGACAGTGCAGCGCTTCCTCAGTCCTGAGCATCTGACAGTGTGGCGCTCCCTCAGTCCTGAGCATCTGACAGTGCAGTGCTCCCTCAGCCCTTAACATCTGACAGTGTAGCACTCCTTCAGTCCTGAGCATCTGACAGTGCAGTGCTCTTTCAGTCCTAACCATCTGACATTGAACGACTCCCTTACGCCTCACCCACTGATAGTGCAGCTCACTCTCAATCCTGACCATCTGGCAACACAGCGCTCCCTCAATCCTCACGCACTGACAGTGTAGCGCTCCCTCAGTCCAAACCCTCGGACAGTGAAGCTCTCCCTGGTTCCTAGTCCGCAGAAAATGTAGCGCTCCCTCAGCCCTGTCCCTCTGGCAGTGCAGTGCTCCTTCAGCCCTGACCCGCTGACAATGCAGCCCTCCAACAGACCTGACCCTCTGATACTGCAGCACTCCCTGATTCCTGACCCTCTGACAATGCAGCCCTCCCTCATGCGTAAACCTCTGACAATGCAGCCGTCCATCATGCTTAACCCTCTGACAATGCAGCGCTCCTCCTGACCCTCTCATACTGCAGCACTCACTGAGTCCTGACCCTCTGACAACGCAGCCCTCCCTCATGCGTAAACCTCTGACAGTGCAGCACTCTATCAATCCAGGACCTCTGACAGTGCAGCACTCGATCAGTCCAGGACCTCTGACAGTGCAGCGCTCCCACATTCCCGACCCCCTCACAGTGCATTGCTCCATCAGGCCTGACCCATGACACTGCAGTGCCAGCTCAGGCCTGGCCTCTGACTGTGCAGCACTCCCTCAATCCTAACCCCCTGAAAGTGCAGCGTTCCCTCAGTCCTAAACATCTGACAGTGCAGCGCTCTCTCAGTCCTGACCATCTAGCAGCGCAGCGCTCCCTCAATGCACACACACTGACAGTGCAGCAATCCCTCAGTCCTGGTCCTCAGACAAGGTAGCGCTCCCTCAGCCTGTCCCTCTGAAAATGCAGTGCTCCTTCAGGCCTGACCCGCTGACAATGCAGCCCTCCCTCAGAGCTGACCCTCCGACAGTGCAGCGCTCCTCCAGTCGTTACCCTCTAAGAGTGCAGCAGTCCCTCCATCCCCACCCACTGACTTTGCGGAGCTCCCTCAGTCATGACCCTTTGACAGTGCAGCACTCCCTCCGTCCAGACCCACTGACTTTGCGGAGCTCCCTCATTCCTGAACCTCTGACTGTGAGGCGCTCCCTCGTTCCCAAACCTCTGACAGTGAGGCCCTCCCTCAAACCTGACCCTCTGACTATGCAGTGCTCCCTCAAACCTGACTCTCTGACAGTGCAGCGGTACTGCCGTCCTGAATCTCTGACATTGCATCGCTACCTCAATCCTGATCCTTTGACAATGCAACGATACTGCAGTCCTCATCTCCGACAGTGCAGCGCCCCGTATTCCTGACCCCTCACAATCCGGCACTACCTCAGTGCTGACCATCTGACAGTGCAGCGCCCCATATGCCTGACCCCTGATTTGGTGGCAGGGCATTAAAGCAAGGTTACAAAAGAACCATTGAATTGTTACAGCACAGAAGGAGGCCATTCAGCACATTGTCTCTCTGTCGGTTCTCTGCAATATCAACTCAGTCAGTCCCTCTCCTCCGCATTTTCCATTAAACCCTGAAAATATGGTGTTTTCAGGTAATTATCCAGTTCCCTTTTGAAAACTGCAATTAAATCTGTCTCCGCCACGATCTCAGGCACTGGCTTCCTGGTCCAAACCACCTGCTGCATAAAGAAGGTTTTCCTCATGACGCCTAATCACTTTAGGGTTTTCGACCTCCTGTCGATGGGATCAGTTTCTCCTCACTTACAATATCCATAGCTCTCATGATTTTGAGCACATCTAACAATTCTCTCCTCAAATTTGCCTTCTCCAAGCAGAACAGCTCCAGCTTCGCCCATCTATCCACATAACGGACATCTCTCATCCTCGGAATCATTTTCATAAATTTTTGCAGAACTCTTTCTAAAACATTCGTTTAAGCTGAACTAGTATTTTATGAAGGTTCATAATTTAGGTCCTTTTTTACTCTATGTCCCGATTCATAAAACCCAGGATTCATGACCCAGGATTGCTTTCTCAAACTGCCCTGCAACCTTCAATGAAGTTATGTGTAATTCATGCTTTCATTAGCTGGTATTCAATTATTGAACTGTGGTGTAATGAACTTTTAGCTTTGTTAAAGGCCAACAATTCGCAACACCATAATGTTCGAAATAAAATGTCTCCGGGAACGAATAATGTTCACTAAAAACGGATAGTTTTATTGGTATTTGGGGACTGAAATGATTAATGCAAAAGGAAAGAACACAAGGAAATATTTAGAAATGATATGACCAACTCGTTTGCTTAGAGCTCCTGCACCTCAAAATCTCCCAATTCACCTCTGCAGGTATTAGGTAAATCTGCGTTAGAACAGTGGAACTCATTCAAAAAGGAAATAGGGAGAGTACAGGTCGAACTTATTCCAGTAAAGGCAAAGGGTGGGACCAACAAATCCACGGAACCCTGGATGCCGAGGGGTATACAGGATTGGATAAAGAGAAAAAGAGAGGCTGATGGCAGATACCGAGGGCTCAAAACAGCGGAATCCCAAGAGCCGATTAGTATATGCAGGGGGAACATAAAAAGCAAATTAGGAGAGAAAAAAACAGGCATGAAAAAACATTGGCAGGCGTGAAAAAGGAAAATCCGAAGTTATCTTCAAGTACATTAACAGTAAGAAACTGACAAGTGAAAGAATCGGCCTCACTAATGACCATAGTGGTAATTTGTGTGTGGAGCCGGAATATGTAAGTAGGGTTCTAGATGAACACCTTGTGTCGGTGTTCACAAGTGGGAGGGACGACGTGGGTTTGGAAATCAGGCAGAAGGACTGTGATATAATTAAAGAAATTAGGATAGAAAAGCATGAGGTTCTAAATTGTCTGTCATTCCTAAAAGTAGGTAAATCTCCAGGCCTGGATTAAATGCACCCCAGGCTATTGAGTGAGGCAAGGGAGGAGATAGCAGGGGCGTTGGCAATAATTTTCAATACCTCTCTGGTCACAGGAGAGGTGCCAGAGGACTGCAAATGTGGAACCGTTATTCAAGAAAGGAGGAAGGGATAAACGAGGGAACTACAGGCCAGGCAGTCAAAAATCAATGGTGGGGAACTACTGGAGGCAATTTTGAGGGATAGAATTAACCTACACTTGGAGAAGCAGGGATTAATCAAGGACAGTCAGTATGGTTTTGTTAAGGGGGGCTCATGTCCGACCTATAAGATTGAATGTTTCGAAGATGTAGCCAGGTGTGTAGATGAGGTCAATGCATTTGAAGTAGTGCACTTGAACTACAGCAAGGCTTTTGCTAAGTCCCCACATGGGAGACTCATAACGAAGGTAAGAGCCAATGGAATCCAAGGTAATTTGGCAAATTGGATCCAGAACTGGCTGAGTGGCAGGAAGCAGAGGATGATTGTCGAGGCGTGTTTTGTGACTGTATATCTGTGTTCAGTGGGGTTGCACAGGGATCGGTGATGGGCTCCTTGCTTTTTATGGTATATATAAACGATTAGGCTTGAATGCAGGAGGGTTGATCAGGAAATTCGCGGATGACACGAAAATTGGCGGGGTGGTAAATAGTGAAGAAGATAGCCTTAGATTACAGGAGGATATAGATGGGCTGGTCAGATGGGATCATGAGTTGCAAATGGAATTTATTCTGGATAAATGTGAGGCGATGCACTTGGGCAGGACATGCAAGGCACGGGAATACACGATGAATCGTATGACCCTGGGAATTACCGAGGATCAGAGGCAACTTAGTGTTCATATCCACCGGTTTCTTAAGGTAGTGGGACAGACAGATACGATGGTTAAGAAGGCATGTGGGATACTAGCCTTCATTAACAGAGGCATAGAATATAAGGGTGGGGAGGTTATGTTGGAACTTTATAAAACTTTGGCTAGGCCACAGCTAGAGTATTGCGTGCAGTTCTGGAATACGCGTTATAGGAAGGATGTGATTGCACTAGAGAGAAGGCAGAGGAGATTTACCAGGACGTTGTCTGGGCGGGAGAGTTGTGGTTATGAGGAGAGCTTGGATAGACTGGGGTTATATGCCCTGGAGCAGAGGAGATTGAGGGGAGGGGGGCATGATTGAGGGGTATAAAATTATGAAGGACATAGAGAGGGTCGGCAGGAAGGAACATTTTCCCTTGGTGGATGGATCAATAACCAAGGGCCATAGATTTAAGGAAAGGGCAGGATGTTTAGAGGGATGAGAGTCATAGGGATCTACAGCACAGACAAATGCCCTTCGGCCCATCCAGTCTGTGCTGCTCAAACAAATACCTAATTATTCAAATTCCATTTTCCGGCAGTAGGCTTGTATGCCATGGCATCGCAATTGCACATCCAAATACTTCTTAAATGTTATGAGGATTTCTGCATCTACCACCCTTTCAGGCAGTGAGTTCACAGTTTGCCGGGTTAAAACATTCTTCCTCACTTCCCCTCTAAACCTCCTGCCCCTGTGCCATTATATCTCCCGCTGGTATTGCTGCGACTTCATATCTCCCCGAACAGAATGCAATTTTCAAAGCTTTGAACGCCCAATGCCGATATAAGTTCAGAACTTGCTCCGTCAAAACCCTGTAACAGGTGAACAATGTTGTTTGCAGCAAGAAGGGCGATAACATTCAAAACTTTGCAATCAAACCTTTGAGGGAAAGTTCCAACCGTGTTTTATTTGACTCAGGCCCCTCTCTAGTAAATAAGAGACTCTGATTTCAAGTCTCTCTCGTGGCTCTATTCACTTAGTCAACAATTGGCTTTTAATTAAACTAAAGGAGTCCAATGCTACTGCATTGAAAATCATGTGCCCATATAAAGAAGCCAGATCGGGTCATTGTTGCCTCCGGAGGTTCATGCATAAGGATAATTTTGAATTATTGCCGGTGATAACAACAAGTAAATGGCCTTTTGTTGCTTCATGTTAGGCAGGAAAGAGTGGGAAGCGGTCAGCGCTGGAGCTTTTTGAGGAAGACCTTGGGCTTTTTGTGATTCTCAACATTTAGAACCTTACTTACAATGAGTATTCTTGCATTAAACGTGTTTATCTCACACCTTCCCACAAGAAACACCATGTGGGATTGTTTACCCATTCGCGAAATCCATCTCTGTTGGTTTGGAACTTCCCTCTCCAATCTCTTCAACTGAACACCTCTCCGAAATAAGCATAATCTTCAAAACGTTGAAGGCCCAGTGCAGCTATCTGGGTAACAACAGTTGTCTTATCACACAGCATTGGTAAGGAGCGAGTAATTGGAGTAAGTTAGAGAGGTTGTGAAATGAAGCGAAAGGGAGGCTGCTGGTCTGCCGATGAGGGGAATGAGCGATAGAGGGTGAACTGCCAAATTGGAATGCAAGCAAAAAAAAACAACTTTGTAGTGCCTCATGTCAGATAGTGAAGCCACATGCTTAATCCAGCCGGTTCTCTCAGTAGGTAAAGCATCAGACATTTAATTTGAGAGTTTATGGGCCGAGTCCCGGTCTAGACGCTGCCTTTTGACTCGAGGCCTTTCCTCCCTGTGATGCAACAGAGGCGGGTGGGGGGGGGGGGGGGGGGGTGGTGGAAGAACAAGGGATCCTGAATTATTCAAGAGAACAGAGGAGACAGATAAGTTCTTCGATTTGCCAAAAAGTACTGTCTACTAGAAAATATTGTAGAGTCGTTCATCTTTGAAGAATTCTTTCTAGATTTCCATCTGCCCTAAAGTAGAAAAGAGCTTCCTGTTTTTCCCCTTGGTTGGCCTAGACACCATCGCTGTGAATCAGTGCCAACAGTATGACATGATTCAGCCCCACGCCTACCGCGAGGGAAAGCAGTTTCTCTCCATTTAAACTAACACTTGATTTAAACAGAATAGAACATCCTTCATTTCTGAAAAGAATAGAAACAGGGACAAGCTCTGAATAGGAAAATAAATGATCAGGAGAAGGCTGGGTATTGACAATCGGTGAATTTCGCCTTCAGAGAGCCAGCATAGGCAGGACGGGCCGAATGGCTTCCTTTTGCGTGGTTTCCATTCTATCATTATGCCTTTCTAGGATGATCAAACCTGAACTCCTAAAGTAACCAACACAACTCCGGAATCCCACGGGTTAAACAGCACTGCTTCCAATCCAAGGTAAATATAACCCTGGTGTTTCCTCTGAGTAGTGCTGGTAAGAACATGAGACATAGGAGCAGCCGGATTTAACGAATTCTCCAAAAATTCACGATCTCTTTGGCTGATCTTCTCCCTAAATCGCGCCTTCCTGAAAATTCTCAATTCCCACTGTGGTGCAGCGCCATCCCAGATAAAGCATTCCTAATGAATTTCCAGCTTCAGAAGAGGTGAACAATGATGTCTACTACAAAATAATGGGATACATTTCAAAATATTGCATTTCAAAACTTGTTTGTAGGTTTTATGCCTCTCCGTTAGTTACATGGGTCTGTATTCTAACTGTCGCAGCAAATTCAAGACAGTTGCCTAATTATCAATTGTAATGAGTGGTACCTCGAATATGACAGCCTGGAAGTTGAGATCTTGAAATGTTTTTTTGTATATGTGCACTGGCGGTACGTGATCGCTGTACCTGGAAACATAAACCCCTTTGCTTTTTTCCAGCCCCGTGTTTTTCACCAAATCGAAAATACACTCATTGTTCAATTGGCGCCAGGAATATATGTTCCTTGTGTATCTTCATATACTTACTGACTGGCTCTGCATCCACTGTCCATTAGATTACCATTCTGTCTCCTGCGTTCTTAATACACACACAGTCCGAGCAAGCAGTTTCTTTCGATGCATTCTATCGAATCCATGAGCACTTTTTCTTGGTAGTTTCTGAAATCCTAATTGCAGAATGAATACGGAGAACGATAATAGAATATAAAAGGATTCTAATCGTGTTTATTTCAACAAAAACTTGCTTTCCTGTTGCGCCTTTAACGTAGCTATTGCGGCATCTTGGGATTGGGTTACAGCAGGTTCTGAATGTATAAATATTAGCACTGTGATGTTTAAAAATAGATGCTGTGTGCATCGGTGTGCTGGTTCTGAATTAATGTGCGTGTAACTGTTTCATCTGTCAATGTATTTGTGTGTATCTACGTTCTGTGCAAATATTTTTCGGAATGATTGGGAAAAGAAACGCAATAGGCAGAAAAATATATTTCCGCATCAAACCGGGTTCAGACCAAAGGAGGAAAATACAGACCTGTGAAGTCAGCGGAATGATGACACTTTTATATTCAGCATAAGAAGTCAAAATCATACCTGTGTTTCTTTGAGGTGTTTTGGATGGAGATCAGCGTTGTTTTTTTTACTTCCATGTTATGTAGTCATTGCCGATTGGTTAAAGCGATGGACTAGAAATCAATTGCGCGCAGGATCGAATCCTGACGACTACGCGTCTTCTCCTATGCTCTCAATTTCAAATTTTAACCAAGTTCCTTTGACAGGAATCGTGCCTTAAGCGGAATGATATACCACACCTTTCAACAACCGAAGTCTGTTTCACCCAAGTGTATTAAAGAAATTTCTGCCATTAATAAAGCTAGATTACTTACGCCCTTACTTTTGTTCCTCCTTAACTTTGCCTATGTCGCTTTAAGTCTATATTATATGTGTCTGACTGTGTGCGCGATCATGTGTGTGTGTGTGCCTTTGTACTTGTACCTGTGCGCGTTGCTTTTGTTTATTGATCCGGCGTTTTTTTTTTGTTTATTGCAATTTAGTAAGGTGTTTGTTTTCAGAAACCTTTCCAATTTCCTTCTAAAATTATTCACGAAAATATCATCCACCACCTTTTCAGATATAGCTGTCCAAACCCCACCAACACTGAGTGGAAATGTCTCTGCTCCCATCCTCTGTATATCTTTTGTCAATGACTCAGTGACATTGAATCAACTACCCTTAGTTATTGACCTGCACACAGAGGGATTATTTTCCCTGTTCACACTCTCTATACCTCGCACGATCTGGGAAACCACTATTAGGTGATTTTATAATCATGTATGTCTGAAGTACAACAGCCCGAAGTTCCCCAAGAACTCCTCATAACTGAACCTCATATCATCCTTGCATACCGCCCAGTAGGGGCCATCTTCCCCCTTTCTAATGTAATTTCTGAAGAGAGGTGATCATCATTAACCACAAGATTCCTTACTTATGTCGAACTGCAGGTGTTAAATTCCTAGCATGATCCCATTGCTTCAATGTACTATTACTGGATTTATAACCCAATTGACCAGTATGCCTTTCGAACTACATTATGAACTTTGTGTAGATAGAGACAGATTTTCCTCTGCCCATCCACACTTTACAAAACTCTCGCATATAGAGTGTAGCGAATTTCCATATTAGCCCTCCCAACGTTCATAATTTCATTGCTTACTTCCTCGTATGAAATTGGTCTATTTTTTTCCGTGTGATTATTAGGTGTTCGTCTTTCTTTCTGTTCTCCTTCCTGAGCGCATCTTTGTTTCTCGGAAAGTCTTTATCTTTGCCACATTCAGTTAATGAAGATGTGGAATTGCGACATATCTCCGTCCTTCATTCTCAATCTGACATGTTTTGAATGTCTGCCTGTCTGTCTCCCTGTTTCCCTCTTCTTGATCTCTCTGTATGATAAAAAACAATCTTGCAGTCGGGCTGATAATTGACCCTGGACCATTCTCATACCCCGTGACCCCTCAGTATTCAACAATCTATGGATTTCAGCGTTGAATGTACTGAGTTCTCCCAATCCGCTGGGATAGAGAACTTCAACTATTCCCAAACATTTGAATGAAGAAATTTTTCCTCATCATTCATTATACTTAACTCCAGAGAGCTCATATTACCCAATCTCTCCTCTGAATCCAGGAATGAATCCAGGGGTCATAATTTCAACATGTGCAGTTCGACCGTTAGAAATTGCTGGCTTTATTCAGCAGGTCAGCCAGCACCTTTGGGTTACCGACTTGGAAGATTAATACTGTTTCTCTCCAAGGATGCTGTAGTGTCTGCAGAGTGTTACAGGCATTTTCTATTATTACTTCAGGATTCCAATATCTGCTGTTGATCCGAACACGTGAAATAGGAGCAGAAGGAGGCCAATTGGCCGCTCGAGCCTGGTCCTCCGTTCACCAAGATCATGGTTGTTTTGTTTGTATTTCGAGTTCCACATTCCCATCTACCACTTTAACCTTTGACTCCCTTGCCTTACAACAATCTATCTACCTCTAATAAATGAAGTCGCCCCCACTGCTTTCTGAGCCAGAGAGGTATGATGACGCATAACCGCCTGGGACAGAAGAAAAATCTCCTCATCTCTGTCCTGCAAGGAACACACGTAATTTTGAAACAGTGCCGCCTAGCCCTGGGCTCACCCACAGGAGGAAGCATCTTTTCCACATCCGCCTTGTCAAGGCCTTTAAAGGTCTTATATACTTCAATCAAGTCACTCCTCACTCTTCTAAGCTCCAATGGAAACAGGCCCATCCTGTCTAACCTACGCTCAAAAGGCAGCCCGATAATTCCAGGTATCAATCCTGTAAATCCCCTCTGAACTGTCTGCAACTCATTTAAATCCTTCCTTAAGTGATGAGACCAAAGCAGCACGCAGTATTCGAGCTTTTGTGTATCAGCAATCAATACCCTGTATAACTGAAGCAGAACATCCTTGCTTTTGTGTTCAATCCTCATAATTAAGGATAGCATTCCATTAGCCGTCTGCATTACGTGCTGTTTCTGCATGCTAACTTTTGGTGACTAATGAACTAGGGCACCCAGATCCCCTGCACCTTGGAACTCTGCAGTGGTTCTCTGTTCAATTAATAATTTGTTTTTATTCTCCCTGCCAACGTGGACAACTTCACTTTTTCCAACATTATGATCCATCTGCTAGATTTTCGCTGACTCACTCAACCCATCTATTTCTATCTGCAAATTCCTTATGTTTTCTTCACAACTTTCCAACCTATCTTTGTGCCATCTAAAAAAATAGCTACAATGCCTTAACTCCACTCATCTAAGCCAATGATATAAATTGTAAAAACATGAGGCCCGAGCATGTACCCTGCGGTACCTCACTTGTCACATCAAGCAAAGACGCACTTATGCATACTCTCTGTTTTTTGACAGCCAGCCAATCTTCCCTCTATGCTAAAATGTTACCCCCTACACCATGAACATTTAATTTCTGCAATAGCGTTTGATGTGGCACCTTATTGAATACCTTTTGTAAATCCTAACAAAGTACTCCCTTTCATCAACAACACATGCTTGTTCTTCAAAGAACTCTACTAAATTGGTTAAACATGATTTCCCTGTCACAAAACCATGCTGAGTCTTACTTTTCCATGAGTACGGTGAACTCTGGTTATATCATCTCGAACGGAAGTATTTCCTCCTGCAGGTATGGTCTCCATACTGACACTTATTGATGTATTTCAAGTCCCTTCCAGCAAAGGCTGCCCAGGAGAAAGAGAAAGAAGCCGATGTCAACTTCCTGGAACTCCCACCCTCATAGCACTCTAGGTATACCTACACCACATGGACAGTAATGGTTCAAGAAAGCAGCACACCGCCAGGTTATGTAGGGCAATTAAGGATGAGTCACAAATGCTGGTCGAGCCAGCGATTCCCACATGCCATGAATGAATAAAAAATCAACCCGGCCTTGGGCATAAAATGGACAATATGGTTGTGGTGATTTTTTTTAAACAAATGATTGTAGGTGTATGTAATGGAGCAGCGAACAGGCAGTGGGGCTTGATTGTTGCACAAAATTCGAGAGAGCTGTTTAAGCCCTGTGTAGCAGCGATGGGTAATACCTTGGGATTTATCGCCTCGAAATTAGGATTTTAAAGTTATTTTTCATACATATCCCCCAGTACGTAGTGAGTTTTGTACTGGGAGACATATTTCCCTTTGCTTCCCTGCTCCCTTGTTTCTCACCACTGGGAAAACATGACACCGGTTTGTCACTTGGTGCCTGCAATATCTGCTCTTTGCGTAAATCCCAGATTCTTAGTGACGGGTTCTGCATCTACTGTTTATTAGCCTTCCCTTTCGCCCCCTTAGTCCTGTACACACAGTTCAAGGAGGGGATTTATTTTGATTTAACCTATCGAAACATGTAACCTTTTAATTGGTAACCTCTCAAATCCAAATTATACAAGGAACACGGAAAATTTTAGACCTTGGTTCTCTTCGCATTTCTGAAAACAAAAAAAGTGGCATCTTCATAGCACTTTTGGCACAGCTGTCGGTGTGTCTCCGGTGTGGGTTACATCGGTTTCGAACTATATATATTTATGAATAATATTGTGATGTTTGCAAATGGATGATGGATGTATCATTCGGGAGGTGTGTGTACCTGTGTGTTATTTCTCAATATATTTGTGTTTTGAGGTGTATTGAAACGTAAGGGAGAAATAAATATGCTGAAGAACGGCCGAATGAAGTCAGATCTCGGCGACTTAATGAACAGGGAATAGAGATTCATCTAAATAGACCTGTAAACAACAGAGTCATGAAATCTATCACATAAAGTCAAAAGGATATCAAAATGAGCCCTCGAAGGTTCAATGATATTTGTAATGATCGCTGGAGTGTAAGGATCGTTTCCTGGTGATCTAGCAGTTAGGATTGGGCTCTTTCATCACCGCGGCCTGGCCAGGAAAGTTCATTTTACAAAACACCTAAGCTGTTCCGTCATATTTGCCGGTGAAGTTAAATTCCATTCACGCCATGAGGAACACCTGCACGTGGAAGCAAATATTTGTCACGGAGGAAGATCCTTTCATGTGTCAGGAACATTGCTAACATCCACACCTCTGTTACTTTTGGGAGAGGAGGATTGAGGGGGAGGGGTGTTGTGGAGTGGCGGTGAGTGTTTGGGAGACACGAGGTTGGGTTGGGCTGCTGGGGAGGCGGGAGGGGGGCAGTGGGGATGGGGGGGAGGCGGTGGGTGTAGGGGGTGGTGCGGTACAGAATTCCATAGATGAAAGCCGTTCTGGGAGAAAGAATCCTCATCTCATCTTCAAATGGAGATCCCATTTTTCAACTCTGCCCTCTACTTCTAGTTTCCACCTGATCAAGTCACCTGAGATTAGACTATGATTCAAGAGGATCACCTCGCTTTCTTCTAAACTCCAATGGGTGCAGGTCCAAACTGTCTTCATAAAATAATCCCTTCATCCCAGGAATGAATTGAGTGAACTTTCTCTGAAATGCTTCTTATGAATTTGTTGAGACATGGCAGGTGATATGTGCTGGGTGGACCAAATCCACAAGGGAAACTTGCCCACTATATCACAACGGTTTTGCAATTTGTATTAATTACGAAAAGGCTGATGCACTTAATTGAACACACAAAAGTCCAAAATAGATTTGAAACTACCTTTCAATCGCACACATTCGTGGGATGTGGGCGTCGCGTCTCTGGCTCGGCCTGCATTTGTTGCACATCCCTAATTACCCTTGCCCCATTCAGAGTGCATTTTTAAGTATCAGCCATTGCTGTGTAGTCACATGTAGGCCAGACCAGCTGAGGGCAGCAGATTCCCTTCCCTGGAGGATGGGTTTTTATGGCAATACATAATTGTTTCGTGGTCATCATTAGACTTCAAGTTCCAGATATTTCTTGAATTCAAATTCAAATTTGAACGCGGGTCCCCAGAGAATTACCCTGGATCTCTGGATTACTAGCCTAGTGACAATACCACTACGTCACCGCAGTCTTTCATCCCTCACTATGTATGTTTTCTCTATCTCCTAATCTGAAAATCCCATTGCTCGACGGGTCTTTGGAAATTTACTCTTCCCATAATGTAAAAATATTTCATGTAACCAGCATGGCCCCTTTCCTTTTCGGAAAAATAAACATAATAACCTTGCCCTATATATCTTGTTAGTTGTAAACATCTTACCATCCCGTTGAAACCCAACCACTTTTCCACTTATCTTAAAATGCAAATAGAATTCACACCCTTACATGGTCCATGTTTACGCATTAGCATTTCAAACGTTTTTTTCCAACTAACTTATTTTGATAATTTCAACCTTGCTGTCTATCTGACTCTAATTCAGTTAGCTCAGTCACACAGGCAGAACCATTCACACTCACACAAATAAGCCCATATTAATCTTATGAGAAACATATGATGCGGAGGCTAAAACTGTACACAGTATTCCAGATCTGCCCTCCCCAAGCTCCTGCACAGCTGCAGTAAAACTTCACTGCTTTCATATTCCATGCTCTCTCAATAAACTCCAACATTCCATTTGCTTTCCTAGTCACGTGCTGGACCTGCATACAAGCATTTCTCGTCATTCATGTTCTAGGACACTCGGATCCCCTTGTACAGGTATGGGCAGTTAAAGAAACCCCTTCAGCTCGTTTGGAAGCTGAGACGAAGGACAACAGTTAAAAAATAGACAGATTTCAACATTGAAACGAGGAAACAATTCCACTCACCAAGGGTGCTGGAACGTCAGAGTTCCCTTCTGTACACAGTAATTGGTGTTTTTATTTTAAATCTGTGATGGAAAGCGTTTTATTACACAAATCTATTGATGTACGTGGCAAAAGCCATCTGGTTCCCAATTGGCCACGATACCTCTGAATGACAGAAGAGAACCTTGGGGCTAAATGGCACCAAAAGCAATGCTGGGGAAAAGCGGCTCAGCACTCTATAGCCTCCTGAACTCAACACTGAGTTCAACAATTTTAGATCATAATATCCGCCTTCATCTTGTTTCCTCTTTTTCCTTGGCTGCCTTGATTTGGTCCCATTTGTTTCATTATTCCTTCATATTGCCTTTGGGTGGCTGCCATTCATAACCTCACTTAGACACATTTTTCTTTTATTCTAAGGCAAACTGCATTTTAGACTGCATTGAAAAGGGATTGGAGCACATGAATAAATATTCTTGCTGAAATAGCACAGGCCTTTGGTGACACTATATCTTTAATATTGTTTACAGTTTTGATCTCCATATTTGAGCAAGGACACAATTGCATTGGAGGTGGCAGAGCGAATGTTCACTGATTTGTCTCCGGGATGAGGGTACTGTCCTGTGGTGAGAGACTGAGTAAAATGGAGGAGCATTCCGGCTCTCCCACGTGGTGGTTAAATATGATCCTATTCTGAACCGCATCCTACAGATTTGAAGTGAATGTACAATTTCCCCAACTACATTTTCTTTGTCTTTTGAATGCCAAGGCAATAATACACGAACATTAATCAACAGGCAAACTGGCAATTCGGAAAATTTTGGAATCATCCTGCAGGTCCAGAAACATCTAGGTAGAGGCAAAGATGATGATAAGGATTCAGGGCGATGAGCTCCCGTCAGATGTGGCGTTTTCCAGCAGTGTTGAAATGCCGTGAAGTTTCTTCTAAACGTATTAACTTGTTCACATTCAGGAGCAAAACATGTCCTCCCTCCTTGCAGATTATCACATTGAATACATGGGGCTGAGTGCAATCCCCACAATACTTAGGAAGTTTGACAGAAACCAGTATTAGAGACTTGGCAGCAGTCTGTACCATCTATAAGCCGCACTTAAACGACTCGCCAAGGCTTTTTTGACAGCATCTTTCAGACATCAATCACCTTGAAAGACAATCGCAGCAAACTCCTGGGAACACCAAATATCAAAGAGGAAGATAAAATGGAATCACTTTCGCATACCGCTTTTTCATTGGGATGGACTCAAGAGGGGGAGACATTTATTCACAACGATACACACTCAAAGCCCATCTCTCAGCGGAGGAGGGGAACGAAAGGAAGAGCAGAAATGGTAGGAAACTCAATAGTGAGGTTAACAGACTGCCGTTTCTGCGGCCTCAGACCTGACTCCAGAATTGTGTGTTCCCTTCCTGGGGCCAGGGTCAAGGATATCACTGAACGGCTGCAGGACATTCTGAAGGGGGAGAGCGAACAATCAGATATCGTGGTTCACATTTGTGCCAAAGACATAGGTAGGAAGAGGGATGAACTCCTGCCCCCAAAAATTAGGGAGGTAAGTAGCAGGCTATAAAGTTGGACTTCAGAGATTGTAATCTCTGGATTACTCACGGTGCCACGTGTTTGTGAGTATAGGAATAGGCGGGCCGAGAGGATGAATTCGTGGCTGAAAAGTTGGTGCATGAGGGAGGGCTTTAGATTCCCGGATCACTGGGTTCGCCTTTGGGGAATGTAGAACCAGTACAAGTTGGCAATTTGCACCTGAACCGGAATGGGACCAACTTCCTTGCGGGGTGAGGGGTAGGGGTATGGTGATTTGCTCGTGCGGTTGGGGGGCTTTTAAAATAATTTGGCAGGCAGATGGGATACGGAGTGGAAATATAGTAGGGGGTGATGCCGAGGCAAGTATAGAAGGAAAACCAAGTCAGTCTGGAAGGAAGAGCACCAATAGTCAGGTTGAGGTAGAAGGGATCATGGCAAGGCTGGATTGCAATTATTTGTATGCAAGGGGTCTTGTGAGTAAGGCAGAGACATTGAGGCTGGTGATTTACACACGGTGATATGATATCATGGCTATCATGTAGGCATGGTTAAGGGAGGGGCAGGGCTGGCAGGTAAATATTCTGTGGTATATAATCTTAAAGCAAGACGGGGGTGGGGTGGGGTGTGTGGTGCGGGGTGTAGAAGAGGAGATGTGGTCGCAATATTGATCAATGAGTCGATTACAGCAATAATGTGGGATGATACCTTAGAATGTTCCTGAAATAAATCATATGGATAGAATTAAAAAACAAAAAAGGGGCAATCAAATTGCTGGGAGTGTACTGTAGATTCCTCAACAGTCGGGGAGAGATAGAAGGGCAGACATGTCAGCTAATCTCAGAGAAGTGTAAAATAGTGGCATGGTAATAGGGGATTTCAACTTCCCCAAAATTTACTGGGATAGCCAAAGTGTGAAAGGCTTAGAGTGGAAAGAATTCTTAAAATTGATCCCGGAGAACTTTTTAAGGCAGCACGGAGAAAGTTATTCAAGAGAGGGGGCGGTACTGGACCGAATTTTTTGGAATTAAGATCGGCAAGTGATAGAAGTTTGAATAGGGGAGCATTTCAGTGATAGTGCACATAACACCGTCAGATTTAAGGTCGTTTTGGAAAAGAACAAAGATGGACCAGAAATACAGTTTCTGAATTTGGATAAGGCCGATTTTAATATGATAAGACAGAATCTGGCCAAAGTGAGCTGGCAGCAGCTACTTGTAGGAAAAGCTACATCAGAGTAGTGGGAGTCATTCAAATAGGAAATAGTAAGAATGCAGGGCCAACTTGTTCCGGTAAAGGTGAAGGATGGGACCCACAAGTCCAGAGAACCCTGGATGTCTAGGAATGTACAGGATAGGGTGAGGAAAAAAAGGGAACATTATGGTGGAATCCGAGGGCTGAGAACAGCAGAAGACCTAGAGAATTATAGAAAGTATGGGGGTGGGGGTGCTTTAAAAAAATCAAGAAAGTGAAGAGGGGGCATGAAAAAACACAGGCAGGTAAAATAAAGGAACATTCCAAGGTTTTTAATAACTATGCTAGGGGCAAGAGGATAATCAGGGAAAGAGTTGACCCATTAGGCACCAAAGTGGCAATCTGTGTGAGGAGCCTGAAGACGTAGGTGAGGTATTAAATGAGTGCTGTGTTCACTATAAAGAATGGCGATGTAAGCATAGAAATGAAACAAGGGAACTGTGATATTTTTGAACAAATTATCTTTTAAAGGGACGAGGTATTAGTGGTTTTTGCAGGCTTAAAAGTGGATAAATCCACAGGCACAGATGACATGCACCCCAGACTGCTGTGGGAGGGAAGGGAGGAGATTGCAGGGGGCCTGGCGTTAATTTTCAAATCATCTCTTACCACAAGAAAGAAACAGAAGACCGGAGGACATCTTATGTGGTGCCATTATTGAAGATGAATGATAGGAATAAACCAGGGAACTATAGGCCAGTGAGTCTAACATCAGTGGTAGGGAAAAATTTTGGAAAACGTTCTGAGGGACTGAATTAAATATCACTTGGAGAGCCAATGATTAATCAACGATAGTCAGCATGGCTTTGACAGGGGAAGTTCATGCCTCAAACATTTGCTTGTTTTTTTGAGGAGGTGACTAGGTGTGTAGATGAGGGTAGTGCGGTTGATGTAGTTTACATGGATTTCAGTAAGGCTTTCGAAAAGGCCTGGCCAGGTCAAGAAGGTAATAGCCCATACGATACATGGCAATTGGTCAAACTGGATCCAAAATTGGCTTATTGGCAGGAGCAGAGGTTGATTCGAAGATATTTCTGTGACTGGAAAGTGTCCAGTGGTGTACTGCAGGGCTCGGTGCTGTGTCCCTTGCTGTTTGTAGTGTGCATTAATGATCTGGACATTAACGCAGGAGATATGATCAGTAAGTTTGCAGATGACTCGAAAACTTGTGTTCTGGGAAATAGTGATGAGGAAACCCTTAGGCTACTGGACGCTATAAGAGGGCCGGTCAGATGGGCATAACATTAACAAGTGGGATATAATACTGAAAATTATGAGGTTATGCATTTTAGGAGGACAAACAAGGCAAGGAGGTCACGATAAATGGTGCAGAGGATCAGAGGGACCTTGGTGTGCATGTCCATAGATCCCTGAAGGCAACAGCAAAGGTAGATAACCTTGTTAAGAAGGCACATGGGATGCTTGCATTTATTAGTCGATGCACTGAATACAAGAACAGGGGGGTTATAATGGAGCAGTATACGTTAGCTATCTGTGCGAAAGTTCTGGAGTACTGTGCGCAGTTCTGGTCGCTGCAATATAGGAAGGATGTGATTGCACTTGAGAGGGTGCAGAGAACGTTCACCAGGATATTGCATGGGCTCGAGCATTTCAGCTAAGAAGAGAGACTAGATAGGCTGAGGCTGTTTTCCTTAGAGCAGAGAAGGCTGAAGAGGACCTGTTTGAGGTGTACAAAGTTATGAGGGGCATAGATGGGGTAGATGGGAATAAATGTTTCCATCTAGTGGAGGGGTCAGTAATCACGGGGCATAGATTTATGGTAAGGAGAAAGAGGTGTAGAGGGGATTTGAGGATTTGTTTTCACCCAGATGGTGAGGGAACCTGGTACTGCGGCAAAACTACGGACTCACCCCAAAGGAACTTGTTCAAGTTTTGAAACTGAACAAGTGAAGAAGGATGCACAGTTGGAAAAACTCGGACTTGGGCAAGGAAACTCCAATTGATTATGAATCCAATCCCTTAACCATTCAGCCATGACTATTGCGTTGATGTATGCCAGCTCACACTGATCCCCACTCGAAATAATTCTCATAAACTGCTTATTTTGACTTACTGTGCTGGATATTAATGCGGCTTCATCACTCTGCTGGTTACCGAGATCGGTTTTCCTTCTCCATTTGGGTGGAGGTTCATTTGTTTTGTTCTTTTCTGCCAGTTTGTTCTTTTTTCAATCGCCCCATTTATACACAACGCAGATATACACAAATGCATTGAGAGATAACAGAGTTAGCAGACATCTAATCAGAACTAGCACACAGATACACAGAAAATCAATGTTGCAAACGTAACAATGTTAATCATATATAAATAAATATATTCAGAATCTGTTGTACTCCCTCCCGAAATGCCACAATTCATTCCGAAATTTAGATTTGAGGTGCTACCAAGGAAAGTGCTTGTGGATTTGTTGGGATGGATCGAAAGGAAACGGGTCTTCGGATTGTGTATATTGGCAAGAAGAGCTCAATGTCTATAATGTTATTGTAAATTATTTTTTTAAATAGAGTTTATTGGTGTGTTTGTCGATGTGTGCCTATGTGTGTCTGTGTCATAATTGGATTCAAGCCAGTTGGTCAAGAGGCTTCGATGTATCGAAATAAGTAGGTTTGAAATTGTAATTAAATAAACACGCATGAGTTTAGAAACATAGATGTTACAGGGGCAATTTGCATTTTTAAATTAACCAATAATGGGCGACATCTTGCACCTCGCAAGAAGATGCCAAGCAATCTATTTTATGTTATCCACTTACTAATAAAATTGGTGGATTCAAAGGATGACATTATTAAAAGAGGTAAAATTAAAAGCCTAGTGATACAGTGTAAAATTTACACCCAACGATAAAGACGTGTACAAAGGAGACAGAGGCATGCGTAAGGCTGAGGCAGTTTAAGACCCATCAAGTGTGAAACGCCTCAAGCTGCTGTCTGCAATGTTCCAGAGCTGAAAGGGGCTTATTTTCAATGCGGTTGTCCATGTTGTGCTCTGCCAGGTGTCTCTTTAAATCTAAATGATTTACTGTTGCCTTAATGGGACCGTAATTCAGAGTCAGATTAATTAGCGGACAATTGTGATTGCTTTAGTGGTTATTTTGTAGACGTATTTAATTGTTTACAATCTTTCTTGTATTAATAAATGCTTAATTTAGTTTTTTTTTTAAAAAACCTCGGTGAGACTCCGTGTTATATTACTACGGAATTCAAAGCCTGCATCTCAGAATCACAGAATTTCAGAATCACACAGTGCAGAAAAGGCCCTTCGGCCCATCGAGGCTGCACCGATACGTGAGAAACACGTGACCTACCTACCTAATCCCATTTACCAGCACTAGGCCCATAGTCTTGAATGTTACGACGTGCCGAGTGCTCATCCAGGTACATTTTAAAGGATGTGAGGTCACCCGCCTCCACCACCCTCTCAGACAGCGCATTCCAGACCATCCAGATCCAGAGATTCTAGATCTCGAAACATACAATTCAAAAAATGGGTTATGACAATTGTTTCAAGTTCCCCTCCGAGATTTGAACAACTCAGCCTTTACCATCGGCTGTGTCATCATAACACAGAACACAGCAGACAGAATAAGAATGCAATCAACAGTCGTTAAGGATGTGGGGAGAGCACAAAGAACATATCATTCAGGCACCAGATGTGCAATGGGCATATTTTCTAGGTGGTGAGAAGCAGGGGACTGTACAGATGCAAAAGGAGTTATGTCTGCAGGTACAGGGCTCACTAACCGCCAGCGCAAATGTACAAAAAAATCATTTTAAGATCTCAACTTTCAGGCTGTCATACCCGAGGTACCATTCATTCCAATAGATGTTTAGACAGCTGTCTTGAATTTGCTGCTTTACATACCTGCGTAACAGACGGAATGGCATAAAGCGAGTTTTGTAATGCAATGTTGTGAATTGTATCCCACTATTTTACTCTAACCATGATTGTTCAACTCTTCTGGGGCTGCACATTCATTAGGAAAGCTTTACCTGTGATGGCTCTGTAAGACACTGTGAATTGAGAATTTTCAGGATGGTGCGATTGATGCAGGAGATCAGCCAGAATTTTTGAGAAGCCGTGACATAAACAATGCACCTGCTCCTATTTCTCATGCTCTTGCATGAGAGAAAGCAAAAGGATTATATTGAATCTGGAGTGGAAGCAGTGCTGATTCCGCAGTTTAGTAGGTTACTTTAGGAGTTCAAATTTGATAATCCTAGATTCCCATAATCATTGAATGGGTAAAGCACATAAGGTGTCCATTTGGCTCGCCCTGCCTGTGCTGGTTCTTTGAGGGAGGAATTCACGGAGTCACGGAGTACGCATCCCCTGCCTTCTCCTGCAATCCACCCCCCCTCCCCCACCCACACCCCCCACCCCCCCCACCCGCCCTCTTTTTAGGGATTCTCCCTGTTTCTAATCTCTTGAGAAAATAAGAATGAAGGGTGGTTTGTTCGAGTTTTCTATCCTGTTAGAATCAAGTGTTAGGTGAAATAGGGAGAAACTGCTTCCGTCGGCGCTGAGAATAGGCTTGAATCAGAATATATTGTTGGCATGGATTCCCAGCGGTGGTATCTAGGCCAACCAGGAGAAAATTCAGGGAGTATTTTCACACTGAGAGTATCTGGAAATCTCTAAAGAATTCCTAAAATTTTCGAGGATGCGACAGTTTCGATCAGAATATTTTTTTTGCTAGACTTTTGCATGAATAAAATGCAACTTGCCTTCAAATAAAAAAAAAGATGTGTCGAAGTGAGGTTACGAATCGCTACATAGCAGCCGTCAAAAGGAACCATGAAGGAATAATGAAATAAACTGGACCAAACGAAGCCGCCAAAGAAAGAAACAAGGTTTGAACAGAGGTTATGATCTAAAATTGCTGAACTCAGTGATGAGTTTCTAGTATTGTTGATACTGCGCTCAGCTCCAGCTATTTACTGTGATAACCTGCAAGGAGGGGGAGATACGTTTTGCTTCCGAATGGAAGCAAGCTAATACGTTTAGAAGAATGTTCTGTCATTCAGAAATACGTTGGACAATTGGGAACCAATTCATTTTTGGCACGTACATCAATAGATTTGTATAATAAAACGCTATCGATCACAGATTTAAGGTAAAACCACCAATTACCATGTACAGAAGGGAGCTCTGAACTTCTAGCATCCTTGCTGTGTGGAATTGTTTACTAATTGCAATGTCGAAATCTTTCGATTTGTTTTACTGTGGTCCTTAGTCCAAGATTCCAAGCCGTTGGAAAGAGTTTTTTCAACTGTCTATATCTGTACAAGGGATCTGGGTGTCCTAGTGCATGAATCACTAAGCTGTTTGTATAAATGTAAAGCAAGTGATTAGGAAGGCAAATGATATGTTGGCGTTTATTGAGGGAGAATGGAAGATAAAAGTAGAGAAGATTTAAGTGCAGCTATACAGGACATTGGTGAGGACACATCTGGAATACTGTGTACAGTTGTAGGTCCCGCATTTTAAAAGAAAGATGAAAATGTGTCACAAAACTATAATATTTTTCATAATACTATTGGAGGCTTATGGGTGAGAGTGTGGATGTCTGTGTGACTAATTTAATTGACTTAGTCGGATAGACTGAAAGGTTGAAATGATCAAAATAAGTTAGGTGAAAAAAAGACGTTTGAAATACTAATGAGTAACTGACGAGGGCAGCATGTTGGGTGTGAAGGAAGTTTGCATTTTGATATAAGTGGAAAGGTGTTCCGGTTTCAAAGGGATGTTAGAAAGTTTACAACTAACAAGGACAATGTTTATTTCTTCCAAAAGTAAAGACATATTGACCACATGAAAGAATTTTTATGAGAAATGTAAATTTACAAGGCCTGTAGAATCATAAAATTTACAGATTAAAGAGAGAGAAAACATATATAAAGAGGGATAAAAGACTATGAGGTAGGTGTGGCCGTGTGAGATTGAAAGGTGCACCATGTGAAGCAGTCCCTGGATAAAAGCCTCCAGTCACTTTTGCAGCCGTCTACCATGTCCAATAACTAAAGTTGTATATTATGTGAAGTTTTAGTCTCCGTATCTAAAAAAGGATGGACGTGCAACAGAGGGATTGCAGCGAAGGTTGACGAGGCTGATGCTGGGGATGGCAGGGCTGTTGTCTGAGGAGTCATTGTTTCAGCTGGGTCTGTATTGACTCGAGTTTGGCAAAATGAAAGCAGTTCTGATTGAACAGTATAAAATCCCGATAGGGCTACACAGACAAGATGCAGGTAGTATGTTCCCCCTGGTTGCGGAGTCGAGAATAAGGGGCCACAGCCTCGGGATACGGGGCCGGCCATTTAGGACTGAGGTAAGGAAACACTTCCTCACTCAGAGGGGGCTCAACCTGTGGAATTCTCTACGACAGAAGGCTGTGGGGGCGGGTAACTGAGTATATTAAATAAATAAATTGATATTTTCTTGGATATTAGGAGCATAAAGGGGTATGGAGAGAAAGCAGGAATATGGGGTTGAGACAGATGATCAGCCACAATCGTATTGAATGGCGGAGCAGGCTCAAAGGGGCAAATCGCCTACTCCTGCTCCGAGTTTCTATGTTTCTATGTATCCCGTCTGGTTCTGGGCGCTACTCTTCAGCAAGGATATGAATATGTGAAGAATGTTGGGAAGAGGGCAGAAAAAAGTCACGGAAATGGTTCCTAGGATGAGGGACTTCAGTAATGAATAAAGAGTGTAGCAGTTAGAACTGTTTTCCTGGGAGAAAAGGAGGCTGAGAGGAGAATTGGTAGCGGGATTAAAAATCATGAGGGGTCTGGACGGAGCAGATATGAAGAAGGTGTTCCCGTTCATTAACGGATCAAGGTCGAGTGAGTATAGATTTCAAGTAGTTGGTTAAAAAAAAAGTGACACGAAGAAACACTATTTTATTTATTTGTAAAAAGCGGTTGATGTACGGGGTGAATGCACTGCCTGAGGCTGTGGCAGGGCAGGATCAAGGGAAGGATTAAAAAGGAGATTTGACTGTTATCTGGAAAGGAAGAACGCTCATACGGGGAGACGGCGGGAAGTATCACTAAGTGAACTGTTCATTCGGAGAACTGCTGCAGACACAATGGGTTGAATGACCTTCTCCTGCGCCGCAACATTTCTGTGATTCTGTGAGAATAATAAGGAGATCAAAGATCTGTCCAGATGAAGCTGTCAATGGCAGCTTAGCATCCGTCCGAATGTACCAGGGAGGTTAAAGAATGAAACATGATTAAAAACCAAACCAGCAAAATGTTTGCTGCTGTTGATGCCATTTAGTCCCTATTACATGTTCACCGATGCTGTGGCTTATTGATGAATAATTCCATCTGTTCGCCTTTGCCGAGTATTCCTTAATACCCTCCTTTAACAAAACTCTATGAATTTCAGCTAGAAAATGCAACAATCGATCAACTATTAGTTTCTATCTACAGAAAGGAGCCTTAAAGTTCCAGCAACCTTTCTGTGCAGGATGGATTCCTAATTTCTACACTGGAATCTCTGCCTTTCTTTTTGACAGTGGCTCTTAGTCCGAGATTCCGAGGCAGCGGAAATAGGTTCGTCGACTGACCGTATCTAATTTCCTTAATATCTTGAAATCTTGGATCAAATCACTGCAACAATCACGTGTACTTCGTTACGGTGACAGTCAGTGATTTCAACATAGCGTCTGATCTGTGGTTTAGTGTCAGAAATAGAGGAGCGTTTGGAGAGTGTTCAAGTGATAAAAAAATTGCAAATGAAGACATCTGAATGGTTGGTGAGGAGGAAGAGCGAGGAACATGAAAGGCCTTCACGATTTTTTCCACAATGCTTTCAGATAGAAAAGGAAAATAGATACTGGTAAAGTGAAATGAGAATAAACAGAAATATCTGGAAATGTTCATTAGGTTATACATAGAGGATCTGTGCTGGTAAAAAGAGCGAAAAGCTCAGCTGGATTATGTTTTTATCAGAATGGAAGAACGATGTAAATATAACAGATTTTAAACCAGTGGAGTGTGGGAGAGGATGGGATGTCCAAAAGAGAAAGTCAATGAGGGTGGAGGGCAGGGGGGGAATTTCATGGTTGCAAAAAGGAAACAAAAAATGTTATGGTTATGGTAAAGAATCAAAAGGTGTGTCTATGCGAGATTGTGAATCGCCGCATAATATCCGTCCAAATGTAACATGAAGGGATAAAGAAAGGAACGTGACAAAAAAAAACAGAAAAAAGCAGGAAACAACATGGAGGCAGATGCTCTGATCTCAATTTACTGAACTCAGCGTTGAGTCCATAAGGCAGTGCCGCACAATGTTGGAAGATCAGGGGCTGTACCTCGAGCTTTGCTGTTGTTAGTCCCTGGAGCCCGTTCTCTTATTCTGTGAGATCGAGGTTGTTTGCTGGCTACCTCCACATGTTCGATGTTTCCTCTTATTCCTTAGTAACCTCGTTTAAGAAAACTCTTTGAATCTCAGGTTTAAAATAAAGCAACGAGTTAGACATTAATTGCAGTGTTCAGAAGTTGTAGCGCCCTTTGTGTGTTTAATTCTTCTCTAATTCCCGAGGTAACATTTCTGGCTTTAATTATTTGAATGTGGCCCTGGGTCCGAGATTTCCAGCCAGCTGAAATAGATTTAGGCTGATCTTACCTGTTCGACGTTACAAAGAATAAGTGTATCCAATTCCTGCAGCAATCATGAGGACTGACCTCGATAAAGGGGCAGTTTTGGGTTAATTGCACGGGCCGAGCTGTCGTTGAGTGTCAAAAATTAACGAACGTTAGAAGGGAGTTCAAGAAGCAAACAGAGTTCCATGTGAAGATAACTGAAAGATTGGCGAGGAGGAAGAGCGAGGAGTATGAATAGCGTTCACCATATTTCAAATTTTACTCAATGAAAGATCAAAAGAGAAAATCATCTCGGTGTCAGGAAGCTGCTGATTAGTGCAGCGATCAGAAAATAAGAAATAAAATCAATACAATTATAATGTTTACTTACTCGATATTGACATTAATTTGACAATGTTTGTATTGGCTGCAAGGTCTAATGCCTAAATCAGCTATCAGAAGATTGGACGGATGAGGGTTTCCGGAGCAGATGAGCTGAGACAGGGTCAGGGTTGGACGATATTTACGATGTGGAACTACAGTGTGTTCATCTGATAACATTCAGCCAGTCTGCCTACTTCATGCAGTTTCGGCAAAGATATTGGGGATGAAATAGATACAGTGTCAGTCATTACTGTTTAATATTAGTGCTGTTACTGTATCTGTATCTCTGGAACATTATACCAGTGCAGGAGTTTTCACATTTCACTTTAATTAGAAGCTGCACAAAATGTCCCAGACTGAGACAAAGGACTGAGGCTCTTTAATGACGAGGTTTCTACTTTAAGAAGTTTAATTGGGACCACTGTTTGCAGAATGGTTGCTGTTCATAAACCCATTAATACCAATCATTCCAGGTACTGGTTTCACTGAGGGGGATGAAGAGTCGGTGAACAGAGCGGGGTGTCACCGTTGTTCTGTTGCGGACTCTCCAGCTCCCGGTCTGTTCCTGAGGAAATGCGCTGTCCCTAATACCGCCCGATTCCCGGTTTTTAGCATTGAATGAACTGACAGCTGATGTTCCAGACTCCAATATCGGCTTCCAGGTGAAAACACAGCTGGAGTTTGCCCGAGTGGGAAGGATTCAATAATGATTAAACATTGAGTTCAATTAGGTTACTGTTTCATACCTCAAACAGGGGGATTATTGCGGCACTTTGCGGTTAATAAGGGGTTTCTGACCCTCATTAAATCGGACAATAATAGACAGAGGTAGCAGAGAGGAGACTGTCTTGCCTGTCCACGCTCTCTGAAAGAGCTATCTAATTAGTTCCACTCCTCTCTCCTTTCTCCGTTACCCTGCAACCTCCTAACATCACGGATTTATTGAAATCCATTCTGAAAGTTATGGTTGAATCTGCTTCCACCAACCATTCAGACGGTGAATTCCAGATGAAAACAATCCGATGCATCAAAGAAACTTTTCTCATTTCCCCCTCTGATCATTTTGTCAATGCGCTATTCTATGGTTACCGACTCTTCTCTCAATGGAAACAAGTTCTTCTCGTTTACTTCAGCATGCCTTCAGCATTTTGAACAGCTCCATTAAACCCTCCTCTTAACTTCCTCTGCTGACGGGAGAACACTCCTGCTTCCTACTCATTACACATAAGTGTAGTCCCTCATCTCTGGTACTCTTCCAGTAAAGCACCTCTCCACTATCTCTAGCGCCTTGTCATATTCCCTAAAATGTGGTGCCCTAGAATGGGCGATAATACTCCCGCTGGTCTTTGACATTCATTGAGGAAGGGCCCGCATATTGTTCCTACTTTTCTTTTGAAATCCTGTTTCTGGTTTCAACTCAGTGTGGGCTCTATAATTTGAAGCCCACTGGCTTAATCTTGCTACCGAATAAAGTGCTCGCTGACTGTCCCTGACTCTGCCTGCCACAGATATAACATCTTAATCTCCATTCACTGTTTCCTCCAATTCAAACAATATCAAATTCTAAAGTTTATTTCCAATCATGTGTTCAGTCTTCAATTATAGCAAAATGCCCCCGTGTCGTTGAATTGAACGCTGGCCCCCCGCATTCCAATTGGGGACATTAACCACAATACTAACGAGAAACAACGGAAGTGTTGCATTTGACCGATAAAGCGGAAATTCAACTCACCTAGACTTTGGTTATTATTTTTATGTACGATTGATTAGTTACCTTTTTCGTTAGTTTCCATCTCATTTTACAAGGCACCGTATTCAACTGTATTTTAATGTTTTAGGGTGAAAATAGTTTTCTACCTGGTGTATAAGTTTTAAATTGGGATAAACTTGAACAGTTGAGACAGCCAATTTTAATCAGGCTTTGCGTGTGCCCCCTCTGAACAAGCAGTAAATCTACATGAAATATAACATAAATTGCTGGAAATACTCAGCAGGTCAACCAGCACCCGTGGAGAGAGAAACAGAGTTAAATTTACAGGTTGTTTCGTCTGATGAGCCATTACCTCTGACCTGAAACGTTAACTCGTTTTCTCTTTTCACAGATGCTGCCTGATGTGCTGAGTATTTCCAGCATTTCCTATATTTATTTCAGATTCCCGCCACCAACAGCGTTCTCATTTTCGATTAGTAAATCTACATAACTGTGAACAGGATTGTGACTTACGTCGTAAGTTTAAATCGAATATTGTGACGTTATTGAGTTTCTGTTTCTATCTATCGCTCTGCTATTCATTTAGTTGCTATGGGTTACTATTCTGAGTGAAATGGAGACGACTTATTTCTCTCTTGCTCTGTTTGAATGTTAGATTTAAAAATATATTCACACACCATGGGATCCGAGTGGGACTGAATACTTCTGCAGTCTGAACCTGTGGAACTGATGGCCTGACCTTGTCTCAGTGTGTCTATGACTGATAGTGGGCCTACTGTGTGTGAGAAGAAGCTGCCTGCATTGTTCCTTGTGTCTCAGGTGGGGGGGTGGAAGGATAAACAAAAAGGAAAGTCGGTGATGGAGTGGATGCCAGGAGAATTTAACTGACAAAAGGAAAAATGAAGAAAAAGTTGGTGCAAGGCCAGAGGGAGAGGCAATGAGTTAAAATGGGATAATTACAGAAACAAAATATTGGAGGGGGCATGGGAGAGGTGGGGATGGAGTTCATGGATGTCACGGGGATAGGGGTGGATGTTGAACGGCAGGATCCTGAATAGCTGCTGTCCGAAAACAAAGAAATTGAAATACGGATTTAAAGTCGAATTTTTTTTTTTTAAATGTTGGCAAAGATTACAATGTATATTGTCATGTTACACTGACGAGATGCACGTCTAATCTGAGGCTAGTAATGAATTCTGCCTCGTTACTCATTGCTAAATCGAGTATGGCCGGATCCCTTCGGTTTTAATGCATATTGTTTGAGTAAACTGTCCCGTATTCAAACTACCTGATTTTCCAGGAATTACGATTCAAGCTAGTTGAGGTGAAATAGCCAGTTTCTGTGTTTAGACAAACACGGGAATATCGCCTGGCTGTTGGTGTGAAGGATCCCTCCTCTCAGCGGAGCCTCATATCCCGAGATCTCTGAAATAAAACGTTGTTCCGGACTCGGCCTATTACAGATACATCGAGCTGAATTTTACGTTCTCCACCGGCGGGTTTGTAGTTGGGGTGGAGGTGGGGGTGGGGGGTTTGCGGGAGTGGGGTCAAGCGGGAAGTGGGTGTGGCCTCCATTAGCATCGCTTGATACACGTTGGGCGGCCCACCCAGGAAGGTCTGACTATTTCGGGGTTCCTACACCCCCACCCTCTCGGCGGCATCCCAAACCCTTTCTTTCCACGACCCCAGGCCTCACTTGAGGTCCCGCCCTGAGACCACCAAAACCTACCTGTCCCTAGACTCCTGGAACTTAGGGTCAGGTGACTTATTGCAGTCCCAGTCCTGCCCACGGAAACTTCTGACGCTGAAGGACTAAGGAACTGCTGGCCAATCAGATTGGCAGGTCGCAGTCTGAGCTGAGCTTCCTTGGAGTGAGAGTCGGAAATCCCACCTGAAGCCAATTAGCTCTTGTTGCTGCGTTAAATAACTGTGGGCCAGGCAACATGGGTGGAGATATTCTCCGCTGACCCTTCGCATGGCGGGAACAGAAACCCTGCCACCTGTGAAATTCTAGTTAATAAGAATGTGCATCTGTGGTTTTGGCGGAAAGCATTCTTGCACATGAAATGTTTCTGGCAGTGTGTTAATGTATTAAGTGTGTTCTCTGATTCGGTGAATATGAACTGGATTAATAGTTACAATAATTTCCTCTCCCAGTGCTTGTGCGTGGCGTGGGGAGGGTGGGGGGGGGGAGTGGTTTGGTGGGGGCGGGGGCCGGTTGAGGGGGCGGTACGAGGGGAGAGTGGGTTGGACACAATATAATTTAGAGCGCTGAAAAATCTGTACTTCTTCTAATTATTTAATGAAATTTACAATTGATGGAATGGGGTAAAGCAGAATATTTTTACACTGTTCCCTGAACTTAGTCTGACTCACGGCATAAATGCAAGTGTTTGTGCAGCAGCTCAAGAGCTGTAACATGATTCCCAGTTCAAATACATAAGTATGTAGAAAAACAAAATTATACCCCAAATACCACATTCAGTACCATGGAGAGTACAGGAAAAACATTGCCCAGGAGAAGATGAAACTCCAGAGATTGCAAACAGAAAAATGATGGATTTATTCCTGCTTTTCAGTTCTGGGTCTCTGGAAATGGCCCCACTGTTGTGATCGTGCAGTCTCCTTCGAGATCTACTGGCTACGCATATCTGTCGGAGAGTCAGGGCATTGAGAAACAGAATCAGAACAAATGGGGCACAGGGCATGACAATAAAATGAAGAAGCTCAATGGTTCCCCAAACCAGTGATTGACGGACAATGTCGGGCTCAGGAAAAAGCCAGGGCCGGTTCATAAATTAATAATGGCTTGTTAACATAAAACACCAGGTGATATCCTTTAAGCAACACAACCCATCTACCGTTCCTAGAACGACAAGTGCCATTTTCTCAGTGCAATACTTAGTTTTCACCTTCTGACAACAAATGGCCACAAATCGATCAAATATGAAAGTCACAGTGAACCAGACTGAGCAGTCTGTTGTTGCAAAGAGCAAAGTGGCATGGCTATTACACAGATGGGTCGACTGTATGAACAGAAACTGTTGCCGATAAACAATTGGAACTTGCCTCAAAATCAGATTGATGATAACGACCAGTAGATACGCCACTGTCATGGCTCCCATGTAGTGGGTAACACTTCTGGAAAGACCACACTTTCCTTGAGATAGAATCACAATCGTTGCTACGTTAACCTTTGAAAAAAAGATAAACAGGGATATCATACACCAGGCTCGGATCAAACGAACCATATGATTGAATATTTATTGAGATTTGCAGATGTGTTACAGTACCCAGTGATATATATAAATTATGCTACATGGAGCAGGAGCACCCGCTGGTGACATGGATTACTGAAAAAAAAAGAACATTTATTTGCAAGTTATATTTGAGATAAGTTAACATGAGATACAGCAATTTATAAGGCTATACATGAATGCCATTGCAAAGCTAATGGTTGTGCGGAGCGAGGATAATTGAAACAGAATTTGTTGGTTGTGAAACAGTTTGTGGAACTCGCCATAGTTGCCAGCACCGATTCATTTCCTATTGAACCTGTGTAAATTTCATAGAGCCATTGAGTTATAACAGCACAGAAGGAGAAAATTTAGTATAGAGTATCCATTTGGCTCTCAATGGAAGAATCCAACCTGTTCCATTTCTCCATTCTGTCCCTGTACTGGGCATGCTTATTTACTTCAAGTACATATCCAAATTCCTTCTCAAGTTATTATCTACGCTACACACAAAGGCATAGAGTTTTCATTTACTAGCATGGGCTGAATAAAAAAAATTTCCTTAAATTCACATTTTACCTCCTGCAAAACATGCACAAATTTTTGCTTTCTTTTCCTTGTACATCAATGTAATTTAAACAATCATTTTATGCGTACAATATCATACCTTTTATTAATTTGTATACCTTTATGAAATTTCCCTTCAATTCTTTTTGTTTTATAAAGAACAGGCCCATCTTCCCCAAAGTAACCTTACAGTTACGATTTCCCATCTATGGAAGAGTTTGGTATATCTCCTCCGCATTGTCTTAAATACCCTCACAGTATTCCTAAAGGCCAGAAATAGATGTGATACTCTAGTTGTGGGCACGCCAGGGCGTTATAAATGTAAACCATAAACCTTATGTTATGGGGCACAATACCACTATTTCTGAAGTAAATGATAGCATAAACTTTGCTCACTGTTCCCTTGGCATGCCCTGCAACCTTCAAAGATCTGTTCAGACAGAGCCACAGTACCCTCTGTCACTGGACATTATTCCAAAATGTGCCAGTATGTATTTGTTATTTATGTTTCTATTCATTCATGAGATTGGGTCGTCACTGGCGAGGCCAACATTAATTGTCCATCTCTAATTGTCCTTGAGAAGTTTGTGATGAGCTGTCTTCTTGAACCACTGCAATCCATATGGTGTAGGCACAGCGATAGTGCTGTTAGGGAATGGAATCCTGGATTTTGACTTGGCACTAGTGCAGGAAGGAAGTTATATTTCCAAGCCTGAATGGAGAGTGCCTTAGAGGGGAGTTTCTAGGTGGCAGTGTTCCCATGTGTCTGCTGCACCTTTCCACCTTCTAGTCATGGGTCAAGGGATTGCAACGTGCCTTGATGTGTTCCTGTCCTGCATCTTGTACATGGTGCATTCTATCACTGCTGTGCGTCGATGGTTGATTGGTTGCCAAACAAGCAGGTTGCTTTTCCCTGGATGGTTCCATGCTCCTTGAGTGCTATTGTTGATGCACTCATTCAGGCACATGGAGTGAATTCGATCATACTCCTGACTTCTGCCATGTAGATTGTGCACTGGCTTTAGCGGCGGAAGAGGTGAGTTAGTCACCGCTGGATTCCTAGCCTCTGACGAGCAATTTTATCCATAATATGTATATGAAAGTCCAGTTCAGTTTCTGGTCAAAGGCAAATCAAGATGTTGATAGTGGGTGATTTGGTGATTGTAATGCTATCGAAAGTCAAGGGGCGATGGTTCAATGCTCTCTTGTTGGAGATTGTCACTGTGTGGTACTGGTGTGGCATGAATGTTACTTGCCACTTGCCAGCCGAAACCTAGATATTTTCCAGGGCTTGCTGCATTTATACACAGGCTGCTTCATTGTTAGAGGAGATGCAAATGGTGCTGAACATTGTTGCAATCATCAGCAAACATCCCCACTTCTAACCTTATGATGGAAAGAACGTCAATGGTGAAACATCTGAAAATGATTGAGCAGAGGACACTGCCCTGAGGAACTCCTGTAGTGATGCGCTGGAACTAAGATGTGAAGTGAATCGAATATTCTCAACACCGGCATCTGCGATGCTGGGGAGCTGCGAGGGAGGCCAAGATGGATGATCCACTCAGCATTTCTGGCTGGAGATTGCTGCAAATGCTTCAGCCTTATATTTTGCAATGATGTGCTGGGCTCTCCCAACAGTTAATATGGGGATATCTGTGGAGGCTCCTCCTCCAGTGAGTTGTTTAATTTTCCACCATCATTCACGACTGCATGTGGCAGGACTGCAGAATTAGATCTGGTCCATTGGTTGAGGGGTTAGCTCTGAATATCACTATCTGCTTATGCTGTATGTTACACAAGCAGCCTGTGTTGTAGCTTCACTAAATTGACACCTTATTCTTTGTTAGGCCTGGTGCTGTTCCTTTCATGCCCTCCTGCAGCCTTCATTGAAACATGGCTGCTCCGCTGTCTTGATGGCAATGGTGAACTGGGGGGCTTGATGGGCCATGAGGTATTAAATTGTGGTTGCATACAATTCTGCTGATGTTGACCTGCAAGCTCTCTCCACACCCATTATTCCACAATTCATCATCTCACCATGCTGTGTATTGAATTACATGGGCCATTTGACTGCTCGCTGTGTTAGCATTTGTATGGCCAGGCAGATTTATGATTTACAAGGGAGTTAAAGTTTCATGGGGAAGAAAGGCAAGTGGAGTTATGGCCAAAATCACGTTAACCATGTTCTCAGTGAATGGTGGAGCAACCTGGAGTATGGCCTACTTCAGCTGCTGTTTCTTATGATTTTTGTTGTAGTGTCTTTGATGAACGGACCACAGGAGACTCAGGTGCAGGTTACGATCGTTTATTCAAGCAATTGCAAGGAAGGCACCAACTCAATGCAGCTTGAGACAGTACTCTGCTAAACTAGAAGTGTTCATCATATTTATACATTACTGGTCACATACAAGAACATTTTCCAGATTTTGATCTCGTCAACATATAGGTTTACATTAAACAGACAAGTCTCTGGTGCAAAGGTACAAGCATCATCTGACCCGACCTTCACCCAGGCACAGACCTGCCTTCCTATCTAAGCTGGGATCATCTGTCCTTCGCCTATCTGTTGAAGAGCACACTTAATCCATGTTATTGCCATCTTCTGACTCCAGTCTAACTCCCAAAACTCCCAATCTATCATATTGACATTCTTCTTCGTCCAACATGGCCTTGCTGATGCTCGCAAGCCCTGAGAATATGCAAGGTTCAGCATTCTCTCTGTCACAGCCTGAACTTTAAATGTTAACTACTTAGTAATTGTGGTTTTGCATGCTGGGATATTTGAAGTCAAGTCCCTTGAACGTTATTGTATTCCTTTATTTCCCCCTAACAGTCCCCGCTTTTGGCCCTTGGCTTAGCGCAAGGTAGCCAACTACATTGGTGTCCGCTCCCCCCCATGCCCCCTTTACGCACCGCCACCCATTGATGCTGGCCAGTCATCCAACTTTGGCACATAAAGGGTACGGGTACTCGTCAAACCATCTGTATCATCTGGTCCATTAATCCGAACCTCTGGCTTACCAGATTCCTACTCATCTACTAAAACTCCCCCAATGTCACCTTTTTTGTGACTTCCGAGTGCGATGAATCAAGTATGTTACATAGATAATCAATATCAACTGAAGTATGGCTAGGGCATGGGAGATAATCCGAATCCAGGGGTGTATCTGTACATTAGAGCCCCAGTTCCACAGATCCTCCCACCATGTGGAAGAATATATTTGTTCAATATCCGTCCTTAAAGGCTCTAACCTGTTTCTGCAGTGTATAGTAAGTTTTGTATATCTGCTGAGCCTGTCTCCGAATCGCGGTGAAATGCTCTGGTAGTAGGGGAATTTCATGCAAATTGGTTCAAATACTGTGTAAGGTTATCCTTCAGCCTTTCCTTGACCTGAATTGTAGTCGTTCCTCTCTTCTATATTTCGACCAGTTCCACTTTCGCTACCCTTGCTGGCGCCTGTGGATTTAGGCACACTGATGATGGATTGGGCATATCTGGTTAGCCCCATATTGTATTCTTTCCTGCCACATGGTGATACAATATGTCCCATTCCCTGTATATGCAACATGGGTTGGTTCTTCTGCAGCCCATATAGTTTCCATTGTACAGTGTGCTGCTGCTTTAAAAGCACTTAGCTTCATCTGTCTCATATGTCGAATTGGCCTCTATCCTAAAGTCTTCTAATGTGGGTCTAATTATATTCCCTTCTATGTCTACTGCATATGGTGGAATGACATGACATCTAATATAATAATCCTCCCGTATAACCCCAATATTTTCTACTCTATATAATGTCCTGCCGGGTGTTAACATAGGTTTAACAGTTATTACTAATACAATGCCTATCAGCATATTACTATTCACTATACATTAACATTAATTCTATATATGCGTGTCAAACCTCTGAGCTTGCAACCGGTCAAGTCATGATCCTTGTGTCGTGAGAGATTCGATAACTGCTCATTAGTTACCCATATAGGAACTACCCCTTCATTAATCTGTCTTAAATTCTTTCGGGCTTGTTCCAATGCCCAAGATCCATAGGTGCTGCATACATCATTTCTGCTCGCTTCGTCTGAAATATTTTTCCCCATTTCAATTAATTTATTGATAGTCCCCGCATGGCTTTCGAGCACGGTAACCAGGATTTGAATTAACCGTGTCACGTCCTGGTCCGTATCTAATTCTGTATCCTAGATCCCCTGTCCCCTCCCTAAAATCTCCTTAAGCTTAAAGCTCAGGGTACGGACCTTTTGACCAACAGTTGCGAGGTCGACGGAGTTAATTACTGACGTCCCTGTACTGAATACTGTGGCAGCGTCATACATTAGGCTGCACTTGTCTCGGTTTCCTTCTGGGCCTAACCGCATCCTGTCATTAAACTGAACAGCTTCAGCCATCAACTGTCTCATCAGAGCTGTATGGAGTGCGTGGGTGTGGGTTGGGCACCACTGGGGCAGGGCGAGACCGGATATGTTCAAGACTACGGGTACCAGTTTATGGTGTACATTATTATATAGAACCACTGATTAATCAGGGCCAAACCATTCGTCGGTCCTGGACAAGGTGGGTCAGTCACTGTGCACTGAAAGGCTTCAATTATCTTTACTCGGGTTGTGGAAGTAGGTGTGGGAGGTGGTTGGGTAGTGGTACTAATTCTCTCTTTTGGGCGGACCTCCCATGCCCGATCTGAAGCAAATCCTTACTACAATCCGAAAGCACTCGTTCTCCTGCTGTTACATTTATCATTCCCCATTGCGTGTCACATTCGGCACTGTCCGTGCTGTACCAAAGTTCCTCCTGCGGTGCGGGAAGAGCAGTGATGATCCCTGACCTTGTTACCAGCACTGATATGCCCACGACCAGGATCATAGATCTGTGGAGACATTAACATCGGCTCCCATTCCCCGGGTTACAGCTTGGTCAATTGTCATGTATCTTTAACTGTGTGTAATGCCTTCATTTACTTCCCGTTCTCACATCTACAATTGCGCATGTATCACCTGTCATAATTTCCTCGAATGGTCCATGCCTGTTCGCTCCAGATTCACCTTGACCATCAACTTATTCCCTACTTGGTCCATTGTTGCTCTTTAGATTTGCCTGTTTCCATATCCTTAATCACCTGTCGGTCTCTGACTTCCTTCCTTAACTCATGCAATTGCTTACTTATTTCCCTCACATAGTCTCGCATCCTTCCTTTTAGTGGTCCTACATCTTCCATTCCTACTATGATTCCCTTGGGTAACTGCATTGCTCTCCTTGTCATTATTTCAAATGGGGTGAACCTGGTGGTCCTGCTTGGGACAGCCCTAAGGCGCATTAGAATATTGGGCTATTCCCTGTCTCTTGAATTGCTTTTGGATTGATGTTTTTTTTTTAAAGTTCAGTTCATCTTTTCCACCATCCCCGAGCTCTGTGACTGGTAGGGAATGTGGAATTGCTGTTTATATTTAAATTTATACATTTATTTAATGATTCTCCCTGTGAAATGAGTTCCCTGATCTGAATCCATCTGAGTAGGCACCCCCAATCCTTCCAGTTTACTCCCTCCTGCTTCTGTCTCATGTCAGACCTCAATTCCTTAAACAACTCTACAATGCACCTTCTTGTCCTATCTTTCAATGGCTCACTATCTTTACGTCCAGTGGAAGTTCTCTCTCGCAGCTGCTTAACTCTGCCTGTCATCAAGGTGTTAATCTTGTGGTTTTACTCTTTGTAGCTCGCAGGCACACTAATACAATCAGTAATACATCTATTTAGCCTTTTTTCCAGCTTTCCCTTTACCAAATACAACTTGTGGTAAATTGTTGTTAAGCATTATTTCTCCTTACATTCCAATTCCTGAACTATAGATTCCACATATTTTTACCCCTAAGTTTTGCTTTTTCCCTGACCATGATCATGCTAAGATTCCCTTGGGTTCAATTTCTCTATTGTCAACGAGGATCTCTGTCTCTAGGTCTTTGCTTATCTCCCCCTGTGCGTTTCCAATGTCTCAGTTGATGGCCAAATTATCAAATTCAGTTCCCTTAAGAAGTTTATATATTGTGTCCTCTTTCCCTAACTCATTCTCCTATTTGCCTCATACCATTTTACACATACAACAGCTACCATCTTATCTTGTTCTGGTTGACTGGAGAGACTTTAAAATAAATAAAATATTCTTATAACAGCTTTAAAAACAGAAATCAGGTATTGACGTGTTTTGCTCCTTCAACTTCTTCTCAAACATTTTATTGTCTTAAAAGTAACCCACTAAATTGTGTCTGACCCGTTTCTTTTAGAATTTTCCCAGATTCATTAACTCGGCCAAAAATAGGATTTCTGCCAAACGTTGTCAAGGAATTGAGCTTAGCTTCATATTTTGGGAACAGACTTACAAATATAAAAGCTTGCAGCATTTAAATTAGAGCCAATTGTTGTCAAACCTTTTAAAATGAAAATCCCCTTTTGAGAAATTATCAGGAACCAAACCTCAAATTTTAAACTTTGCAAGAACTGTAATTTACGCTATCAAAATTAAAACTTGCTCTTTCTTATGTGTATTGATTTGTCTCCAAGTTATAATTCCCGTATGTTTATCGACACATTCTTTATCTTAGATAGTATCCTAGTGATTCAAAAGTAACATTCCAAACTACACTGCACTATACACCTCAAGATTGTCCCGAATTCAAATAACAGTGCTGTTGGGATGCAGATTTGCTTTCATATTTAATTTATCTCATCAAAAGATTTTTATCCATTGCTACCACCTAGACCATATGTTTATTCCTTTTGGTTTTCCTAGAATCCCTTGAACTTCATGTAATTTTTCCCCTCAGAATTTTAGAATACTAACTCATATGAGTTAATGTAACTCGTATGTATCAACCCCAATCAGCTTGGAAGCTGGTGATGCGAGTCTGCAAAGGGGATGGTATAAAGGTTGGTTCATCTAACCCTGTCTAGCTTCATGATACCTTCAAATTGCCACCCTTTTTGCCAGGATTCCCAACTCAAACCTTATACTCAAAACTTTGGAATCTTTCAGTATACTTTTCCTTTAATCTAACATGGGGCTTTCAACCTTAAGGTCCTGAACTGCACACACAAATAACAATTTACCGGAGAAAACACATTAAAGCTCACATACAAATGCTTCCTTGCACACAAACAAACATACACTTAGAAGTAAAACAAAAACAGAATTACTTGGAAAAACGCTTCAGGGTCATGAGGACTCGAAACATCAACTTTATTCTTTTCCGCCGATGCTGCCAGACCTGCTGAGATTTTCCAGGTAATTCTGTTTTTTGCTTTGGATTTCCAGCATCCGCAGTTTTTTTATACACTTAGAAGTATGTATTTTTATTCCTGTATCCTTAACTTAACGACTTAAAACTCACATATTCTAAATGAAACTTCAAATAGCAGTGGGGGAAATAAAGGGATCTTGAAGGCTCCACCTATAGGGACAATCAAACTGACGAGACCTCACATTTCCCCTGCCTGTCAGTGCTTATTACCTCCTCTAAGGGTCGCACCTTTTCTCTCTCTCTCTCCAGCACAAACAACTCTTGTAACTCGGATCAATTCATGTTTTTTAAGTTACAGAAAATTGAGTAGCGGATCTTTCGGGTCCAAATCATCCTTCCATTTTTCCAGGAAAATCTCGTCATCCCACAAGAGATATTATAGACCCCCAATTCATTTCTCCCTCCCCCAAGGCTTCCTTGACTGCCCTCTCAAACTCATTCTGCAGGGCTATCGCCTTCCCCCGATCTGGGACGTCCTCAGGTATCGCCCAGTCTCCACTCCTAGGCTGCAGGGTTAATCTTCCCCAGATATCCCCTGGGCATTTAGCCTTCACCAGTGTGTGATTATCAAGGGGGTGCATTGTATGGAAATCTTGCATTTCCCGCAGTTTGGTCCAAAAATCTGGGTTGCTATGCCGAGTTTTAAGTGTCAGCAGTTCTTCAAACAAAACCTGCTTCTCCCCCGGACTGAATGGTACGTGCTTAACTTTCTCCGTAACCCTCTCAATCTCTTTATCCTCCCCCTATTCTTCAGCCCCCTTTCTCCCTTCGGGTTTCAATTCACCTTTCCTGACTTTACTGTTCCTAACAGTTATTGCCATAGGGGCCATGGGATTCAATGGGCACAGTGGGGCGGTTGTTTCATATGAGGGCGGAACTGCCTTAGCTCCTTAATAGGTTTCTCTTTCGGAACTTTTCCCCCTCTTGATCAGTTTCACTGCAGGTTGCTGCTGCCACTGTTCTGATCTGTCCTGGATCTGTCTTTGTTTCTGTCTCTCTAATCGACTGGAATTTAGTATTAACCCTTCTGCACAACTGTAGATACAGTGTGATAATAACCACTATCTCTTTCTTTATCTTATCCTATTTTTTTCTAATCACCACTGTTTTTGTTCTCCGGGGGTTACTTGTGGGTTCCACCACTCCTTCTGCAGTTTAGTGATTATTTTTGACTGTTGTTCTGCTATGAACCTCGTAATGGAGTCCGCGGTTCCCCAGTCGGGTTCCATGGCGCTACTTTGTTTCCCTGACGCCATTCTATTCCTATTTTACGTCTATCTCTGAGTTGTTCGTTCGCGCGGTCCTAACAAATTAGTTATCTGAGGTATGTAGGTGCGGTTTCACTGGGGTCCGGCCTTCCTGGGCAGCTTTGCCAAAGGTTATATTGTAAACCGTAACCCGCCAGCACGGCTCTGCCTCCTCTTAACTGGGTAATGGTCCGGCCTCCTCTGCGCGGCTTCACCCCGCTAGCCGCCTGCACGGCTCCCCCTATTACCCCCGGCACCTCCTATCTTCTGTCCTGAGTCTCCTCCTGATTCTTTGATACTTGACCGGACCATTCTCGGTTAGGCTTACCGCACTAACTACGGGTGGTAAATGAATATACTCACCCACTTTGCAGAGCCGTCCCGGGGATCCCATCCAAGTATGCTGCCGACTACGCCAAATTGTTGTGATGTCTTTGATGAACGGACCACAGGATACTCAGGTACAGGTTATGATCGTTTATTTGAGCAATAGCAAGCAGGGCATCATCTCAATGCAGCTTGAGACAGTACTCTGTTAAGCTACAAGTGTTCACCATATTTATACATTTGTGGTCACATCCAAGAACATCCTCCAGATTCTGATCTTGTCAACATTTAGGTTTACATTAAACAGACAGGTCTCTGGGGCAAAGGTACATGCATCACCTGACCCTATCTTCACCCAGGCAGAGACCTGCCTTCCTATCTAAGCTGGGACCATCTGTCCTTCCCCTATCTGTTGAAGAGCACACTTAATCTATGTTATTTGCATCCTCTGATTCCAGTCTAACTCCCAGGACTTTGCTGGTGATTGCAAACTCTGAGGGTGTACAAAGTTTGAGAGTTTATAAGGTTCATCTGGATTAACAGTTTAATTGTTGATATACTGCTTTGCGCTGGCCTGCCTACAGATTCTAATTTAAGTAATTCATTCCCTTATAATGAATTCTCCCTTACTATAAATTCTCATTTACTTTCTTCCCCCTCACATTCCCCTTTAAAAATGATGTGGTGCTTCCTGCGAAGTCTGGCACTGATGACCATGAGTGCTGTCCAAAGCAATGTCGGCCAACAAACCTCAAAGTCCCGAGCGAATTGCAGGTCGCCAGGTACATGTCACTAATCTCCAGTTGTGAAACACATCGGCATGTGATCAGGCCGACGTGCCCGGATGATCCAGGTTGGGGGTGGGGGGGGGGGCGGAGGGGGTGTGGGGGGAGGTGATCCCGGTGGGCAGGGCTTAGGAGAGATGTTAAAGTATTGAAATTACGTTCCTGACGTGCAGCAGGGAAAATGCGGCCGGCCATTGACAGGCTGAACGGACAACCACAATTGGTTTCATGAATGCTCGAAACCGATTTTTGTCCATTCTCAACATATTGATCACTCACGCCCGCCAAGATGGCCAAAGCAGGAAAACTGTGGCCACAGGCGGGAACTTTCATTGTTTTAAACCTCTTCAAATCTTATCTCAACCTCTCCAGGAATACCACTTCAGCTTCGAAATCTATCCATTTATCCAAATCCCTGTGCATCTGCTAAACCTTTTCTTCACCCTCTCTCAAACTATTACTTACTTGTCTCCAGAATGTAACACAATACTCCGAGTTGAAGCTGAATCAGTGTTCTTTTAAGAACACTGAAGATTGATCATCATTTCCTTGAATCTGTACTCTATATTTTCAGTGATATTGCCGGAATGTTGTTAATGTCCACAGCCTTTGCAGTGCCCCATGTCTTCTCCCCTTTCTCGATATCACGTGGAGTGACTCAACTTGGCTGAAGACTGGCAGTTGTGATGCTGGGGGCATCCAGAGGAGGCCGAGATGGATCATCCACTCGGTACTTCTGGCTGAAAGTATTCTAACTTCATCAGGATGACACCTCACTTTGAGATATTCTTGTTGCTGCTCCGGCCATGCCCTGCTGCACTCTCCATTGAACCGGGGTTGAACCCTGGGTTAATTGTAGAGTTGGGGTATGCGGGCCATGAGGTTGCAGATTGTGTTTGAGTACAATTCCGCTACTACTGGTGGCCCATAGTGCCTCATGAATGCCTAATGTTGATTTGCTTGATGTGTTTGAAATCTATCCTATTTATCACGGATGGAGGATTTTCTCAATATGAAGATGGGGCTTCAGCTCTACAGGGACTATGCACTGGTCACTCGGGCCAATACTGTCATGGGAAGACAGGCAGATTTGTGAGAATGAGGTCAAGTATGTTTTTTCCCTCTTGATGGTCCCCCACCACCTGCCGCAGACCCAGTCCAGCAGCTATGTATTTTAGGACTCCCTCAGCAGTTGTGCTACCGAGGCACTCTTGGGCTTCAATGGAGATTGAAGTTTCCCCACCAGGGTGTATTCTGTGCCCTTACTGCCCTCAGTGCTTCTTCCAAGTATTTTTCAAAATGGAAGAGTACTGAGTAATTCAATGAGGGTGAACAGTTGTGGGTGTTGGGCTGTGGGTGGTAACCAGCAGGAGGTGTTTTTGCCCATGTTTGCCCTGATGCCATAAGACTGATGGGGTCTTGAATCAATATCGACGACTCTCAGAGCCACTCCATCCCGATCACTGGCTGCCAAACCTGGCCCATCTGCCCTCTTTGTTGGACAAGCATTTATGAATTCTGTTCCAGTAAGTGAAACAGGCACAATAGTACAATCGCAAAGTATTTCAGATAAGTATTTGTAATTTTTCTAATCATAGCTCAGCCTGTTAATTATTAAGTTGAAACTGTTGCTCATTAACTTGAAACTTTTTCCAAGAGATTATAACCATTCCTCTGTTCCTAATGAGAAACCAGCCTATGACAGACATCGTACAAATTCAGGACAGTTGAGTCTGTTTAGAATTATATACGGCTGGATAACGAGATTAATGGAGCTAAAACCCAAAAATATTACACAATTAGATTTGGGACAAAAAAGCAGCTAGTGATCGAAAGCAAATATATATCAGCTCAAGAGGGCTCCGTGGGTCCTTCCCTCTGCTGTCCAAACGCAATAAGTGAAGAATGGCCTTTGCACCCTGCTCTCTTCCAGCCTCTTATAGTCAATTGATATAGAAGTTATACAGTGGGTAATAAAATAAAGACACAAAATCATCTCCAGCTACAGCACGTGGTTTCTCTGTCGGATCTTCTGAACATCAGCTGTAAGAACAGGGGATATGTAGTTATTGTCACCACACGCAGAATGAATTACGGTCTAAAATGATCAGTATTGGAACAACTCAATCTAAATAAGACAGTGAGTAATTCAGATCCAGATCCAAATGAGAGAACTGGGTGGGGAGGGATTGTACTGATCAGGCTTAAGGTCTTGTTTTTGACTGTGATGTGTAATTGATCTTTGCCCAGGAAGTGTTCAGGAAACTGCAGAACCCACTTCACTAATTTATCCATACTCACTGGAAGCAGAATCAGATACCGCAGCACAAGGTAAGAATCCAGAATACACTGACCATTGTAGCAGAGTTTTAACATGGAAGAACAGAGCCTATCGCAGTTTTTTTATGTCGCCGTTCATTGAATCATAAAATGATTACAGCACTGAAGAAGGTTAGCGAGTCCATGCTAGCTCTCTGCAATAGAAATCCAGATGGACCCACTATCCCATCATGTAGTCTTGCTTTAGTTCCTTTAAGGGCGTATTTCCTTTGTAAAGCGTCAGTGAAACTGAACACAGCGAGTCTCAATCCTTCTTGCAATGGCAATGGTTTCTATCCATTTACTCTATCTAGGCCACCCATGATGTTGAGCATCTTTTCAAACTTTCTCTCAAACTTTCTTCTCGAAGGAGAAGCTCTCCACTATCTCACATTTATCCATGCAAGTAAACTCCTCATCCTGATAATTTTCTCAAATCTTTTCCTTCACCGCCTCTAAAGTTGTTGTATCCTTTCTTAAGTATGATACTGAGAATTCGACACAATGCTCCGGCTTGAAGCTGAAACGGTGTTTTATGAAGTTTCATTACTTCCTTGATTTTGTTCTCTATGCCGGTATCCATAAAGCCCAGGATGTCCTCAGCCTTATTAAACTCCTTCACAAGCTGCCCTGCCGCCTTCAACAATTTGTGCACATCTACTACTGGATGCTCTGTTCCTTCCACCTCTTTAGAATTGCATCCTTTATTTTAAGTTGTCTCTTCTCGTTCTTCCTACAAAAAGGTATGACTTCTTGTTGCATAATAACTGCCAGATTTTGAATTATATCTGCCACATGTCCACCTGTTCCATAAACCTGTTGATAGTAACTTGAAGTCTTATCACTATTCATCAAACACTGCCTGGCAACACACAAGCTACCTAATATTTGGCAGTAGGCACATGTAATAGCACTATTAAAGCCCGGGAAAGATCCCTCAGGTCCTAAGAGTTTTCGGCCAATTTCACTGTTTTGCCACACCAAAAGTTGTTTGAAAGCCTGATACTCAATAGGATAGCACCAACTGTAGATGAGAAGGTCATTCCAGAGCAATCAGGTTTCCGCCCCGGCAAATCAACAACAAGCCAACTGCTTAACCTCACACAACACATCGAAGATGATTTTGAGCAAGGGAGGGTAACAGGTGCTGTTTTTGTAGACCTGTCAGCAGCACACGATACAGTGAACCATAGACGTCTCCTATGCAAGATCCTAGAGATGACAAAATATATTCACTTAGCAGAGCTGTTAGAAAGCATGCTTCAGAATCGCTGGTTCTATGTTGACCTGAGTGGGCAGCACAGCAGGTGGCGTATTCAGAAGAATAGTCTTCCTCAGGGAAGCGTGCTTGCACTGCTGCTGTACAACATCTACACGAATGACCAATCTATACACGGTGTCACATGCTGTTTTATATACGCTGATATCTTATGTGTCATTGCTCAAAGCACTGATTTTAACACCTTGGAGAAAACGCTTTCCGAGGCCCTGGAGGGACTATCATCCTACTATGAAGAAAACCACCTTCGCGCAAACCCATCAAAGACACAAGTTTGTGCATTCCACCTCAGAAACCGTGAAGCCAAACACCAGCTTAAAGTAACCTGGTGTGGAGCAACACTGACGCATTGCGAGCACCCTATCTACTTAGGAGTCACCCTTGACAGATGCCTCACCTTCAAGAACCACATCGAAAAGACAAAGGCAAAAGTGAGCGCACGAAACAACATCCTGAATAAGCTCACAAACACAAAATGGGGAGCAAGCTTGAAAACATTGCGAACCAGTGCACTTGCTCTTTGCTATTCCACTGCCGAATACGCCTGCCCTGCATGGGAAAGATCTACTCATGCTAAGAAGATGGATGCCGTTCTGAATGCAAGCTGCTGGCTTATCACAGGTTGCTTAAAACCAACAAACACCAACAGCCTATATATCCTGGCGGGTATCGCTCCCCCTGATATAAGAAGAACGGTGGCCAGCAAGAAAGAGCGACTCCATCAAACATCAGATGAGAGGCACCCTCTACATGGTCATACACCTACACCCAGCCGCCTAAAGTAACGGAAGAGCTTCATGAACAGTGTTGTTCCATTACAATCAACCCCATCTGAAGTCCGCATCGCCTTGTGGAAAGACCGGCTCACCAGTCTCGAACAACCCCCAGCGATAGAAATTCTACCGGATGAAAGCCTTCCCCCAGGAGCTAATTGCAACTGGGCAGCCTGGAAGTGCCTTAACAGACTTAGGACTGGTATAGATCGTTCAAAGGTGTCAATAAGCAAATGGGGATATACAACCAGCCCGACAACTTGTGAATGTGGAACTGAGCCACAGACTATGCAGCATCTCATGCAATGCCTATCGCTAGAGGAACCCTGCACTGTTGCAGATCTTGCCGAATTCAACAACAGGGCGCAAAAATGTGCCCAGTTCTGGCTGGGCCATGTATAGACTGTCCGTGGACAGGATAACAAGAAGATCACTATTCTTCTTGCTATACATCCAACTTCATTGTTATCGTCAAATGTTAAAATTTTGCCCTGTAAAACTGCGTCAATGTCAGTGATATTCATTACGAAAGGCACAGAAACCGAAAAAACTCTATTGCATTGCCCTCAGTCCAGAAAACAACTGTTCGTCACTGCTCTCCATGTTCTGTCACTCAGCCAACTTCGCATCCATGCTGCCACTGTCCTTTTATTCCATAGGCTTCAACGTTTCTAGTAAGACTGATATGTGGTACTTTGTTAAGTACCTTTTCTGAAGCCCACAATGATCACAACTACATTGCCTTCATCAACACTCTGTTCTCTCCTCAGAAAACTTTTTATTTAAACATGATTTTCTTGGATATATCCACACTGTCTTCCCACAATTTTCCACTTTTATATTGTTACTGTGATATTAGTGACTTCCTTAGTAGCGACAGATGCAAAGTAGCCATTTAATACTTCAGACATGCATTCTCTCTCCATGTGCAGGTCCCATTTTTGGTCGCTAATCACATCTCCCCTTCTCTTACTACTTATTTTCTTATTTACTTCCTCATAGCTTTTTGGATTTTCTTTAGTTAGCTGCCAGTCTCTGAAACAGTACTTTTTGAAATTATTTTTTCATGAGATGTGGGTGTTGCTGCAAACGCCAATATTTGCTGCCCATCCCTATTTGCCCTTGAGAAGGTAGTGGTGATGTGCCTTCTTGCATGGCAAACAATCCCAATATTTTTACAGTGCAGTTGGAGGCCTTTCAGCCTCTGCACTTGCTGTCTGAAAGAGAATTCCATGGAGTACAAATTTCCTGCCTTATCCCTGTAACCTTGCACATTCTTTCTCTTCAGGTAGTGAAACAATTACCTTTTGAATACCTCGATCCAAATTGCCTCCACCTCCCTCTCAGGAAGTTTGATCCAGACTCCAACCGCCTTCTGGGTGAAAGATTTTTTCCTCACATCACATTTACTCCTTTTGCCAATAATTTTGAATCTGTGTCCTGCAGTTCTTTATGTTCCCTTGAGTAAGAACAGTTTCTCACTATTTACCCTGTCCATAATCCTTAGGATCTTGAATACCTCTATCAAGTCTTCACTCGGCCTTTACTCCAAGGAAAAGAGTGCCAACTCTCCAATCTGTCCTCATAGCTACAGTTCTTTAGTCTTGTGAATCTCCTCTGCACGCTCTCCAAAACCTGCACATTCTTCCTCAAGTACGTATCCAGAACTGGGTGCCCAAACCGGTGTGTTTTACAAGTTCAAAATCACCTCCTTACTCTAGTATTCAATGCCCATATCAATCAAGCCTATGATACTTCTGCATTATTAACTGCTCCCTCAATGCGTCCTGCCATTTCCAGTGAAGCTGTGTTCCTGCATCTCCTTTAGAGCCTCTCCCTTTATTTTACACTGTCTCACCATATTTTTCCTGCCAAAATGAATCACTTCGCACTTATCTGCATTAAACTTCATCGGCCACTTGTCTGCTGAGTCTGCTAACATGCCTATGTCCTTTTGATGTTCAAGACGATCCTCATCACAAGGTAATTACAGATTTATTGATGAATGCTTTGTATTCAGTTTCACGGTTGAGGAAGATGTCTCAACACCAGTGATAGAAGGGAAGCTAAAATTAACCCATGGAAGGAAGTTACTGCTTTAATATGAGTAAAATGGGAAGTGATAAACCAATGGATCTTTAGCTGGATAAATCTTCAGGGTGTGGTGGTAGCTATCTGGTGGGGGGGTGGGGGGGGCGGGGGCGCAAAAACAGATTGTTAAAGGAATTTCAGAATCGTTAGTCATAATCTTTCAAATTTTGCTTCTTATAAGATTGTTCTGCAAAACTGGAAGTTAGCTCTCCTAATTCTAACGTATGAGCTGGGTGAGATAGTCAGAAAAGGTAAATAAAGGCCTGAAACAAAAACAAGAAATGCTGGAAAAACTCAGCAAGTCTGACAGCATCTACGAAGAGAAAGACAGAGTTAACGCTTTGTGTCCAAAGAAAAACAACCTCAGTTTTGCAACTATCAGTTGACCTAACTGATGCATGTCTGATTTCCCATCCAACAGAAAGGAAACATCAAATCTATGACAACTACCCCTGTGTTACTCTAAGTGAATGTTTTCCATTCCATACAGTCACCAACACATGTTTTCATCACCAAGTGCAGTTACAAACTCAATAAATGGGATCTATAACAATGAAACAATGCTTAGAGTTTGTTCATACGTCATTGTGTTAAAATTCAATATGTTTATTTTCCCTCTCCTTTAGTTTTAACATGTTCAGTCCTTATCCGCGAGTTCAATTATGTTGTTTTTCTCATTCGCTTTTATTTTCCTAATAATTCGCTAGAAACTTGCATTATGAGTAACTCGGAAGGTTAGTTCATTACACACGCAAACACCTGGTGGAAGAGTGTCTGCAACTTCCCACTCCACCGCCACCACCCACCCCCACCACCATAAACAAAAATATACCCACACATTTTGGAGGTGAAGATGGGTGTAGTGGGCGATAGAAGAAAGTAGTTTTACAGTGCAAGAACCACAGAAATAAATATTAATTCATATGAGTTCCAGAATTTAAAGTCAAATTCCAGACGGTGTTTCCTTCATGAGTGCTTATTTCCGATGAGCGCCTGGTTGGACATAACAATCTACAAAATCTTGAAATGAGCGATGCTGCAGCAAGATGGTTTCCTGTGCATAAGACATTTTGTTAGGTTTTGATCAGATAATTTTAAAATTAATCAGGCTTCATGGAGCTGAGCGATGGTAACCAACAATGCTTACTCAGCCAGGATTTTGGAGTCCTTTTCAGTTGATGTAAAAACAATAACCTGAAGATATCTCAGTTCTCAAAGGCATGTAGAGATTTCAAAATGGTCACTCGAGTCATATCACATTGTTTTCTTCAAAATGACTTCCAAAAGCAGTGTTTATCGAGTGCCTTTAACTGGCTTTGATTTCAGGACTCATAACGTCCCAGTCATTAATTGGTGAAAGAGTTACCATTCATATTGAGGGTCTGATGTTGGGAAGCCATTGCCTAGGCAGACCCAGTAACTGCGCTAGCAAGGTGAGCTTGCAAATGATGTCAGTTTGGTACATTTTGAAATGGATGCGGGCAGTCCCAGGTGTGATATGAGTCTGTTTGCAGCTCTATAAGCATAACGATTTTCAATGTGCGAGATTCCTGACTTTATGATTACAAGGTGTCTGCACAGTGAGGTGTGAGATTGCATAGCTGAGAAAAGATTTTTTTTTTCCTTGTAGCTTCTGGGGTAGCTCCCAAACTGTGGTCATGTGCTTGTAGCAGTCATTTTATTGGTTTGGTGGAAAGTCCGTTTTTAAAAACGGCAATAACGATAAAGCTTTGAGCTTTTACAGTGTTGGATTTCTATCAATGTCATAGGAACCCAACAGTCCTTCTGCCCTTCAGAAAGGAATGAATTCGATCTCATTTTTTTTCAAGTGGGTCTGCAAAAGGAAACCAATGAGCAAAGAGGGATGCAATCGTTCTCTCATTCACACTGTAAAGTCAAACACACAGTGAGCAGGGACAAAACAGTTCCTGCTGCTTTTCTGAAGTTAAAATTCGGGTTAGGGAGTCAGCATTAATATTGAAGGAAAGGATAATGTGGTACATAGTTATATTCAAAACCTACCTCTTTGGGAAGATTACTTGGGTTCTATAGTTCGGTTACTTTCTTTATTTGTGGGGTCATTCGCAAGCAAAGATATTGACTCAGAACTCAGTGCCTGTTCAAATCCTGATAATATATTGTCTAAGGGGTCTTTCGGGTTTTATATGGCGGTTAGCACGCAGGTTGTTAGCAACAGTTAAGCTGCACTGGGTTATCTGGAGAGGTAATCTAGGTGTCCCACGCTAAGTACCAAGTCTTTTGACTTTAGGGCTGATCTGCTCTTGTCAAACTCAACTCTTCCCAGTCTACTTTCGTAACCTGTGAATTCAGCTGCTCAAACTCCGACACTGCTGTCACGCTGCTTGCAGGAGTTTGGTGGACTGCAGTGTGATTTTGCCCTCCTGCAGGGATTCTGGTTCAGCGTTTGCCTTGGGTGCGAGCACAGCTGGGGTGTTACGGTTACTGCTGCTGTGCTCTATTGGTTGGTACTGGAACATGTGGGTAATCTTCTCCCGGACCTGGACCAGCTTTTCTGCAACTGGTCTAATGGAAAGGGTCTCTCCCACGTGTATTTCAGTTAGAGCTGCACTGGTGCAGCCTGGTTTGTCTTTACAGATTGTTTTAAATACGGTTATCGGCGCTGTAATGTTGTCTCACTGTTCTCCGTTTAGGGGGGCAAATATGGAGTCCAATTTCTCCGTTGGATAGTCAGAGAGTTGGGTGTTCAATGTGCGCTTCACCCGAAAAGTCATCCTTACTCTTCAAAGGATCTCTGAGAAATGAGATTCTAACAAAGTCTCTGAACATTTTGTTATCTTGTAAATAAATGTGTGAACATCCTGACACTTAGCGGTAAACAGAATAAATAATTTGCCTCTCTGTTGTCGGTCTTCTTCTGCTTTGGGAATGGGTTTTCCTCTAAGCTGTTCCATGTCTCCTGGAATACCTCTGCCCTCAGGTCAATGTTCAGCTCCTGCTGTACTTACCTGTGGCTCTTCAATCAAGTGAGGTATCTCCCACACTCTTTCTTTGCCTATTTAGTAACTTCCCAGGTCCTCATTTAACTCTGCAACAACATATCGGCTAAACATATCATTGGCGCATGAGATCATTCCTTTGGTTTGGAATTATCATTACTCTAACATTTTCCATGTCCTCTGGATCACCACCTCCCTCAAGTGGACGATCATTCCCAGATGTCCTCCTATTTTGCTCTTCAACTGTGTTAGGCATCTCACTCAATGTCTGCTTGGGATCTCCCTTCGTCCCTATTTAACTCTGGAAAGAAGGTTTCTACCAGACCTACTTTGGGCAATTCTTCAGCCTTTACCGTTCCAGTGTTAACAATGTTATTTTCCTCACGCTCTTCATGTAGGTGGAGCATCTCCCTCACGTTCTCTTTTCCAGCCTTGGGAATTCCTAGTTCTTGTTTGATTCTGGGAAGGATGTATTGGCCAACCCAATTTCGGGATCATTCTGTGAGTCTGTTTTAAATTCTACTGGTCATTCCTGTCCATTTTTGACACTGGCCTAACGTCGGCCTTGTTAAATTCAAGCAACTCTCTCTTAGCTATCTCATTTTTTACAGTTTCTATTTCATCCTTTAGGGCCTCTGAACATTCTCCAGCTCCCTGCGCTCCTCCAGATTCCTGCAGGCTGTTGTTGGCCTCTTCTATTTTGCTACCTAAAACCTTATTGCCTGCCAAATCGTGTCTGAGGAGTGAATCGATCCCTGATACCAGTAGTTCGGGGAGAATTCCTGCCGTTCTGGGGCCCGAGAAAAGGCCACACTGTATGTGTTCCCGATGGAGGGGGACAGACATATATCTTCCTTCCACTCAACTGATCACGTCCTTGGCTTCCAGGGAGGACTTGGGAGCAGGCTTACTTCTCCCCTTCCCTCAAAAAATAATTAAGGAATGAGTGGCCCTTATATCATGGGGCAGTACAATGTCCTTTCTCAGATCCTGGGATGGGCACTGGAACAGGCTTCCTGGAAGGACAAAAGGCTGAAAACATTCTGGGAATTTGTCGGGCTCAGCCACACATAGGACCACACCCTCCAATGGGCAAGTTCCAGAAACAAGCTTCTATACCTGCTCTGCTGGACTACCCATTGGCGTGTCCTTCTGGAGATTACTGTTATGGAACCCTATCAGACACAGAGGCTTCCCGCTCAATCTCCAGCTTCCAGTTCCGGAGTGTCCCACTTTATTACAATGGGAGCACAACAGGTTCCAGCTGTTCTCTTTTCGAGTTTCATGAGAACTTATCGCACCCTCATTTGTACTTTACTTTCTGGGTGAAGGACCTTTCCTGTCTGCCTCGCCCTGTTTATGTTTCCAGTTGGGTGAAGGGCCTTTCCTGTCTGCCTCGCCCTGTTTATGTTTCCAGTTGGGTGGAGAGCCGTTCCTGTCTGCCTCGCCCTGTTTATGTTTCCAGTTGGGTGGAGAGCCCTTCCTGTCTGCCTCACCCAGTTTATGTTTCCAGTTGGGTGAAGAGCCTTTCCTGTCTGCCTCGCCCTATTTATGTTTACAGTGATGTTGGGAATGGTTTGGAAAGGCTGCCTGAGTTCACTGGCCATTGGGTGAAGTCACAGTTTTCTGCTGTGATAGCTGCATCTCTGGCTGTGAGGAATATCTGAGCTTCCAAAAGCATCTGTAGGTTGAAGGGAATGAGGTTTTAAAATTGCTTCAGCAACATAAAGCCGTGCAATCCCTCGTAGGAGCATTGAATTAATAAAGAATAGACCCACCGGTTGAACAAAATTTATTCAGCCATTCAAAATCGATATAGGTCTATGTGAGCTTCATATCTGTGTTCTGGAATTGCTGGCGGTTTTGTGAAAAATTGTAAGAAAGTCAGAGCTTCTATATTCAGTGTTAGATTTACTACAGAGAATTTGCTGTATTGATATAGAGTGAATATAGGATATTGCTATATTCTAGTACTGTTGTTATACAGGGAAGGATAAACTCCAGTCTGAAGACAAAATGGTGAATTTCCACCTCAACCCAGTGAAGTGGGGAAATTAAACCCGGGGAGGATGGAGCCAGTGAGATCGGACAGTGTGTATCCCGGGGAGGATGGAGCCAGTGAGATCGGATAGTGTGTAACACAGAGAGGATGGTGCCAGTGAGATAGGAAAGTGAGTAGCCCGAGGAAAATGGAGTCAGTGAGATGGGACAGTGAGTAACCCAGGGAGGATGGAGCCAGTGAGATCGGACATTGTGAAACCCAGGGAGGATGGAGCCAGTGAGATAGGAGAGTGTGTAAACCGGGGAGGATGGAGCCAGGGAGATCGGACAGTGTGTAACCCAGGGATGATGGTGCCAATGAGATCGGACAGGGAGTAATCCGGGGAGGATGGAGCCAGTGAGATCGGACAGTGAGTAACCCGGGGAGGATGGGGAGAGTGAGATCGGTCAGTGAGTAACCCGGGGAGGATGGAGCCAGTGAAATCGGACAGTGTGTAACCCGGGGAGGATGTAGTCATTGACATCGGACAGTGTGTAACATGGGAAGAATGGAGCTAGTGAGATCGGACAGTGAGTAACCCGGGGAGGTTGGAGCCAGTGAGGTCGGACATTGTGTGCCCCAGGCAGGATGCAGACAGTTAGATCGGACAGTGAGTAACCCGGGGAGGATGGAGCCAGTGAGATCGGATAGTGAGTAACCCGGGGAGGATGGAGCCTGTGAGATCGGACCGTAAGTAACCCGGGGAGGATGGAGCCAGTGAGAACGGATAGTGTGTAACCCGGGGAGGATGGAGCCAGTGATATCGGACAGTGTGAGACCCGGGGAGGATGAGCCAGTGAGATTGGACAATGTGTAACCCGGGAAGGATGGAGCCAGTGAAATCGGACAGGGTATAATAGGGGAAGGATGGAGCCAGTGAGATCGGACAGTGAGTAACCCGGGGAGGGTGCAGCCACTGAGAACGGGCAACGTGTTACCCAGGGAGGATGGAGCCAGTGAGATCGGACAGTGAGTAATGTGGGGAGGATGGAGCCAGTGAGATAGGACAGTGATTAACCTGGTAGGATGGAGCCAGTGAGATCGGACAGTGTGTAACGGGGGAGGAGGGAGCCAGTGATATCGAACAGTGTGTAACCCGGGGAGGAGGGAGCCAGTGATATCGGACAGTGAGTAACCCAGAGAGGATGGTGCCAGTGAGATCGGACAGTGAGTAACCCAAGGACGATGGAGCCAGTGAAATCAGACAGTGAGTAATCCATGGATGATGGAGCCAGTGAGATCGGACATTGTGTAACCCAGGGAGGATGGAGCCAGTGAGATCGGACAGGGTATAATCCGGGAAGGATGGAGCCAGTGAGATCGGACAGTGAGTAACCCTGGGAGGATGGAGCCAGTGAGATCGGTCAGTGAGTAGCCCAGGGAGGATGGAGCCAGTGAAATCAGACAGTGTGTAACCAGGGAGGATGGAGCCAATGAGATCGGACAGTGTGTAACATGGGAAGAATGGAGCCAGTGAGATCAGACAGTGAGTAACCCGGGGAGGTTGGAGCCAGGGAGGTCGGACATTGTGTGCCCCAGGCAGGATGCAGCCAGTCAGATCGGACAGTGAGTAACCCGGGGAGGATGGAGCCAGTGAGATCAGACAGTGTGTTACCCGGGGAGGATAGAACCAGTGAGATCGGACAATAAGTAACCCGAGGAGGATGGAGCCAGTGAGATCGGATAGTGTGTAACCTGGGGAGAATGGAGCCAGTATTATCGGAAGTGTGCGACCCGGGGAGGATGGAGCCAGTGAGATCGGACAGTGTGTAACCCGGGGAGGATGGAGCCAGTTATATCGGACAGTGAGTAACCCGGGTTGGATGGAGCCAGTGAGATCGGAAAGGGTATAATCTGATAAGGATGGAGCCAGTGAGATAGGACAGTGAGTAACCCTGGTAGGATGGAGCCAGTGAGATCGGACAGTGTGTAACCCGGGGAGGATGGAGCCAGTGAGATCGGACAGTGTGTAACCCGGGGAGGATGGAGCCAGTGATATCGGACAGTGTGTAACACGGAGAGGATGGAGCCAGTGAGATCGGACATTGTGTAACCCAGGGAGGATGGAGCCAGTGATATCGGAGAGTGAGTAACCCGGGGAGGATGGAGCCAGTGAGATCAGACCGTGTATAATCCTTGGAGGATGAAGCCATTGAGATCGGACAGTGAGTAACCCAGATAGGATGGTGCCAGTGAGATCGCACAGTGAGTAACCCAAGGACGATGGAGCCAGTGAGATCAGACAGTGAGTAACCCAGGGAGGATGGAGCTAGTGAGATCGGACATTGTGTAACCCAGGGAGAATGGAGCTAGTGTGATCGGACAGGGTATAATCCGGAAAGGATGGAGCCAGTGATATCGGACAGTGTGCAAACCGGGGAGGATAGAACCAGTGAGATCGGACAATAAGTAACCCGGGGATGATGGAGCCAGTGAGATCGGATAGTGTGTAACCCGGGGAGGATGGAGCCAGTGATATCGGACAGTGTGAGACCAGGGGAGGATGGAGCCAGTGAGATCGGACAGTGTGTAACCCGGGGAGGATGGAACCAGTGATATTGTAAAATGTGTAACCCGGGGAGGATGGAGCCAGTGAGATCGGACAGTGTGTAACCCAGGGAGGATGGAGCCAGTGAGATCGGACAGTGAGTAACCCGGGTTGGATGGAGCCAGTGAGATCGGACAGGGTATAATCCGATAAGGATGGAGCCACTGAGATCGGACTTTTAGTAACCCGGGGAGGATGGAGCCAGTGAGATCGGTCAGTGAGTAATCCGGGGAGGATGGAGACAGTGAAATAGGACAGTGTGGAACCCGGGGCGGATGGAGCCAATGAGATCGGACAGTGTGTAACATGGGAAGAATGGAGCCATTGAGATTGGATAGTGTGTAACCCGGGGATGTTGGAGCCAGTGATGTCGGACATTGTGTGCCCCAGGCAGGCTGCAGCCAGTCAGATCGGACAGTGAGTAACCCGGGGAGGATGCAGCCAGGGAGATGGGCCAGTGATTAACCCGGGGAGGATGGAGCCAGTGAGATCGGACAGTGTGTCACCAGGGGAGGGTGGAGCCAGTCAGATCGGACAGTGTGTAACCCTGGGAGAATGGAGCCAGTAAGATCGGACAGTGTGTAACCCGAAGAGGATGCAGCCAGTGAGATCGGGCAGCATGGTACCCAGGGTGGTTGGAGCCAGAGATATCGGTCAGTGAGTAACCAGGGGAGGATGGAGCCAGTGAGATAGGACAGTGAGTAACCCTGGTAGGATGGAGCCAGTGAGATCGGACAGTGTGTAACACGAGGAGGAGGGAGCCAGTGATATCGGACAGTGTGTAACCCGCGGAGGATGGAACCAGTAAGATCGGACAGTGTGTAACCCTGGGAAAATGGAGCCAGTAAGATCGGACAGTGTGTAACTCGAAGAGGATGCAGCCAGTGAGATCGGGCAGCATGGTACCCAGGGTGGTTGGAGCCAGAGATATCGGTCAGTGAGTAACCAGGGGAGGATGGAGCCAGTGAGATAGGACAGTGAGTAACCCTGGTAGGATGGAGCCAGTGAGATCGGACAGTGTGTAACACGAGGAGGAGGGAGCCAGTGATATCGGACAGTGTGTAACCCGTGGAGGATGGAGCCAGTAAGATCGGACAGTGTGTAACCCAGGGAGGATGGAGCCATTGAGATCGGACAGTGAGTAACCCAAGGACGATGGAGACAGTGAAATCAGACAGTGAGTAATCCAGGGAGGATGGAGCCAGTGAGATCGGACATTGTGTAACCCAGTGAGGATGGAGCTAGTGAGATCGGACAGTGTATAATCCGGGAAGGATGGAGCCAGTGAGATGGGACAGTGAGTAACCCGGGGAGGATGGAGCCAGTGAGATCGGTCAGTGAGTAGCCCGGGGAGGTTGGAGCCAGTGAAATCGGACAGTGTGTAACCCGGGGAGGATGGAGCCAATGAGATCGGACAGTGCGTAAGATGGGAAGAATGGAGCCAGTGATATTGGAGAGTGAGTAACACGGGGAGGTTGGAGCCAGTGAGGTCGGACATTGTGTGCCTCAGGCAGGATGCAGCCGGTCAGATCGGACAGTGAGTAACCCGGGGAGGATGGAGCCAGTGATATCCGACAGTGAGTAACCTGGGTTGGATGGAGCCAGTGAAATCGGATAGTGGGTAACCCGGTAAGGATGGAGCCAGTGATATCGGAGAGTGAGTAACCCGGGGAGGATGGAGCCAGTGAGATCAGACTGTGTATAATCCGGGGAGGATGGAGCCAGTGAGATTGGACAGTGAGTAACCCGGGGAGGATGGTGCCAGTGAGATCGGACAGTGAGAAACCCGAGGACGATGGAGCCAGTGAGACCAGACAGTGAGTAATCCAGGGAGGATGGAGCCAGTGAGATCGGACATTGTGTAAGCCAGGGAGGATGGTGCCAGTGAGATCGGACAGGGTATAATCCGGGAAGGATGGAGCCATTGAGATCGGACAGTGAGTAACCCGTGGAGGATGGAGACAGGGAGATGGGACAGTGTGTTACCCGGGGAGGATGGAGCGTGAGAGATCAGACAGTGTGTAACCCGGGTAGGATGGAGCCCGTAACATCAGACAGTGTGTAACCCGGGGAGGATACAGCCAGTGAGAACGGGCAGCGTGTTACCCAGGGAGGATTGAGCCAGTGAGATCGGACAGTGAGTAACCCGTGGAGGATGGAGCCAGTGAGATAGGACAGTGAGTAACCCTGGTAGGATGGAGCCAGTGAGATCGGACAGTGTGTAACCGGGGGAGGAGGGAGCCAGTGATGTCGGACAGTGTGTAACCCGCGGAGGATGGAGCCAGTGAGATCGGACAGTGTGTAACCCAGGGAGGATGGAGCCAGTGATATCGGACAGTGTGTAACCCGGGGAGGATGGAGCAAGTGAGATCGGACAGTGTGCAACCCAGGGAAGATGGAGCCAGTGATATCGGAGAGTGAGTAACCCGGGGAGGATGGAGCCAGTGAGATCTGACCATATATAATACGGGGAGGATGGAGCCTTTGAGATCGGACAGTGAGTAACCCAGAGAGGATGGGGCCAGTGAGATCGGACAGTGAGTAATCCAGGGAGGATGGAGCCAGTGAGATCGGACATTGTTTAACCAAGGGGGGATGGAGCCAGTGAGATCGGACAGGGTATAATTCGGGAAGGATGGAGCCAGTGAGATCGGACAGTGTGTAACATGGGAAGAAAGGAGCCATTGAGATCGGACAGTGAGTAACCCGGGGAGATTGGAGCCAGTGAGGTCGGACATTGTGTGCCCCAGGCAGGATGCAGCAAGTCAGATTGGACAGTGAGTAACCCGGGGAGGATGGAGCCAGTAAGATCGGACAGTGTGTAAACCGGGGAGGATGGAGCCAGTAAGATCGGACAGTGTTTAACCCAGGGAGGATGCAGCCAGTGAGATCGGGCTGCCTGTTACCCAGGGAGGATGGAGCCAGTGAGATCGGACAGTGAGTAACCCGGGGCGGATGGAGCCAGGGATATCGTACAGTGAGTAACCCTGGTAGGATGTAGCCAGTGAGATCGGACAGTGTGTAACCTGGGGAGGAGGGTGCCAGTGATATGGGACAGTGTGTAACCCGTGGAGGATGGAGCCAGTGAGATTGGACAGTATGTAACGCGGGGAGGATGGAGCCAGTGAGATCGGACAGGGTATAATACGGGAAGAATGGAGCGATTGATATCGGACAATGAGTATCCCGGAGAGGATGGTAACAGGTAGATGGGACAGTGTCTAACCCGGGGTGGATGGAGCCAGTGAGATCGGACAGTGTGTAACCCGTGGAGGATCGAGCCACTGAGATCGGACAGTGTGTAACCCGGGGAGGATGGAGCCAGTAAGAACGGACAGTGAGTAACCCGGGGAGGATGGAGCCAGTGAGATCGGACAGTGAGTAACCCTGGTAGGATGGAGCCAGTGAGATCGGACAGTGTGTAACCCGAAAAGGAGGGTGCCAGTGATATCGGACAGTGTGTAACCCTCGGAGGATGGAGCCAGTTAGATCGGACCGTGCATAATCCGGGAAGGATGGAACCAGTGAGATCGGACAGTGAGAAACCCAGAGAGGATGGTGCCAGTGAGATCGGAAAGTGAGTAACCGAAGGACGATGGAGCCAGTGAGATCAGACAGTGAGTAATCGAGGTAGGATGGAGCCAGTGAGATCGCACATTGTCTAACCCAGGGAGAATGGAGCCAGTGAGATCGGACAGGGTATAATCCGGGAAGGATAGAGCCAGTGATATCGGACAGTGAGTAACCCGGGGAGGATGGAGCCACTGAGATCGGACAGGGTATAATCCGGGAAGAATGGAGACAGTGATACCGGACAGTGAGTAACCCGGGGAGGATAGAACCAGTGAGATCGGACAATAAGTAACGCGGGGAGGATGGAGCCAGTGAGATCGGACAATGTGTAACCCGGGGAGGATGGAGCCAGTGATATTGGAAAGTATGAGACCCGGGGAGGATGGAGCCAGTGAGATCGGACAATGTGTAACCCGGGGAGGACGGAGCCAGTGATATCGGACAGTATGAGACCCGGGGAGGATGGAGCCAGTGAGATCGGACAATGTGTAACCCGGGGAGAATGGAGCCAGTGAGATCGTGCAGTGTGTAACCCAGGGAGGATGGAGCCAGTGATATCGGACAGTGAGTAACCCGGGTTGGATGGAGCCAGTGAGATCGGAGAGGGTATAATCCGATAAGGATGAAGCCAGTGAGATCGGACAGTGAGTAACCTGGGGAGGTTGGAGCCAGTGAGATCGGTCAGTGAGTAATCCGGGGAGGATGGTGCCAGTGAAATCGGACAGTGTGTAACCAGGGGCGGATTGAGCCAATGAGATCGGACAGTGTGTAACACGGGGAGGATGGAGCCAGTGAGATCGGACAGTGTGTAACCCGGGGAGGATGGAGCCAGTAAGATCAGACAGTGTGTAACCCGGGGAGGATGCAACCAGTGAGATCGGGCAGCGTGTTACCCAGGGAGGATGGAGCCAGTGTGATCGGACAGTGAGTAACCGTGATAGGATGGAGCCTGTGAGTTCGGACAGGGTGTTACCGGTGGAGGAGGGTGCCAGTGATATCGGACAGTGTGTAACCCGCGGAGGATGGAGCCAGTGAGGTCGGACAGCATGTAACCCGGGAAGTATGGAGCCAGTGAGATCGGACAGTGTGTAACCAGGGGAGGATGGAGCGAGTGAGATCGGACAGTGTGTAACCGGGGGAGGATGGAGCTAGTAAGATCGGACAGTGTGTAACCCGGGGAGGAAGCAACCAGTGAGATCGGGCAGCGTGTTACCCAGGCAGGATGCAGCCAGTCAGATCGGACAGTGAGTAACCCAGGGAGGATGGAGCCACTGAGATCGGACATTGTGTAACCCGGGTAGGATAGAGCCAGTGAGATCGGATAGTGTGTAACCCGGGGAGGATGGAGCCAGTGATATCGGACAGTGTGGGACCCGGAGAGGATGGAGCCAGTGAGACCGGACAATGTGTAACCCGGGGAAGATGGAGCCAGTAAGATCGGACAGTGTGTAACCCAGGGAGGATGCAGCCAGTGATATCTGACGGTGAGTAACCCGGGTTGGATGGAGCCAGTGAAATCGGACAGTGTGTAACCCGGGGAGGATGGAGCCAGAGAGATCGGACAGTGTGTAACCCAGGGAGGATGGAGCCAGTGATATCGGAGAGTGAATAACCCTGGGTGGATGGAGCCAGTGAGATCAGACCGTGTATAATCCGGGGAGGATGGAGCCAGTGATATTGGACAGTGAGTAACCCAGAGCGGATGGTGCCAGTGAGATCGGACAGTGAGAAACCCGAGGACGATGGAGCCAGTGAGACCAGACAGTGAGTAATCCAGGGAGGATGGAGCCTGTGAGATCGGACATTGCGTAACCCAGGGAGGATGGAGCAAGTGAGATCGGAAGGGTATAATACGGGAAGGATGGAGCCAGTGAGATCAGACTGTGAGTAACCCGGGGAGGATGGAGACGGGTAGATGGGACAGTGTGTAACCCGGGGCGGATGGAGCCAGTGAGATCGGACAGCGTGCAACCCGTGGAGGATGGAGCCACTGAGATCAGACAGTGTGTAACCCGGGGAGGATGGAGCCAGTAAGGACGGACAGTGTGTAACCAGGAGAGGATGCAGTCAGTGAGATTGGACAATGAGTAACCCGGGGAGGATGGAGCCAGTGAGATCGGACAGTGTGTAACCCGGGGAGGATGGAGCCAATGATATCGGACAGTGTGTAACCCGAGGAGGATGGAGCCAGTTAGATCGGACAGTGTGTAACGCAGGAAGGATGGAGCCAGTGATATTGGAGAGTGAGTAAACCGGGGAGGATGGAGCCAGTGAGATCAGACCGTGTATAATCCGGGGTGGGTGGAGTCAGTGAGATCGGACAGTTAGTAACCCGAGGACGATGGAGCCAGTGAGATCAAATAGTGAGTAATCCAGGGAGGATGGAGCCAGTGAGATCGGACATTGTGTAACCCAGGGAGGACGGAGACAGTGAGATCGGACAGGGTATATTCCTGGAAAGATGGAGCCACTGTGATTGGACAGTGAGTATCCCAGGGAGGATGGAGACAGTGAGATCGGAGAGTGTGTAACATGGGAAGAATGCAGCCAGTGAGATCAGACTGTGTGTAACTCGGGGAGGTTGGAGCATTTGAGGTCGTACATTGTGTGCAATAGGCAGGATGCAGCCAGTCAGATCGGACAGTGAATAACCCGGGGAGGATGGAGCCACTGAGATCGGACAGTGTGTAACCCGGGGAGCATAGAGCCAGTGAGATCGGACAGTAAGTAACCTGCGGAGGATGGAGCCAGTGAGATCGGATAGTGTGTAACCCGGGGAGGATGGAACCAGTGATAGTGGACAGTGTGAGAACCGGGGAGGATTCAGCCAGTCAGACCGGACAGTGTGTAATCCGGGGAGGATGGAGCCAGTGATATCGGACAGTGTGTAACCGGGGGAGGCTGGAGCCAGTGAGATCGGACAGTGTGTAACCCAGGGAGGATGGAGCCAGTGATATCTGACAGTGAGTGAGCCGGGTTGGATGGAGCCAGTGAAATCGGACAGTGTGTAGCCCGGGGAGGATAGAACCTGTGAGATCGGACAGTGTGTAACCCAGAGAGGATGGAGCCAGTGATATCGGAGAGTGAGTAACCCGGCGAGTATGGAGCCAGTGAGATCAGACCGTGTATAATCCGGGAAGAATTGAGTCAGTGAGATTGGACAGTGAGTAACCCAGGGAGGATGGAGCCAGTGAGATTGGACAGTAAATAAACCGGGGAGGATGGAGCCAGTGAGATCAGACAGTGTGTAACCAGGGGAGGATGGAGCCAGTAAGGACGGACAGTGTGTAACCAGGAGAGGATGCAGTCAGTGAGATCGGTCAGTGTGTTACCCAGGGAGGATGGAGCCAGTGAGATCGGACAATGAGTAACCCGGGGAGGATGGAGCCAGTGAGATCAGACAGTGTGTAACCCGGGGAGGATGGAGCCAGTGATATCGGACAGTGTGTAACCCGAGGAGGACGGAGCCAGTTAGATCGGACAGTGTGTAACGCAGGAAGGATGGAGCCAGTGATATTGGAGAGTGAGTAAACCGGGGAGGATGGAGCCAGTGAGATCAGACCGTGTATAATCCGGGGTGGGTGGAGTCAGTGAGATCGGACAGTTAGTAACCCGAGGACGATGGAGCCAGTGAGATCAAATAGTGAGTAATCCAGGGAGGATGGAGCCAGTGAGATCGGACATTGTGTAACCCAGGGAGGACGGAGACAGTGAGATCGGACAGGGTATATTCCTGGAAAGATGGAGCCACTGAGATTGGACAGTGAGTATCCAAGGGAGGATGGAGACAGTGAGATCGGAGAGTGTGTAACATGGGAAGAATGCAGCCAGTGAGATCAGACTGTGTGTAACTCGGGGAGGTTAGAGCATTTGAGGTCGTACATTGTGTGCAATAGGCAGGATGCAGCAAGTCAGATCGGACAGTGAGTAACCCGGGGAGGATGGAGCCACTGAGATCGGACAGTGTGTAACCCGGGGAGCATAGAGCCAGTGAGATCGGACAGTAAGTAACCCACGGAGGATGGAGCCAGTGAGATCGGATAGTGTGTAACCCGGGGAGGATGGAGCCAGTGATAGTGGACAGTGTGAGAACCGGGGAGGATTCAGCCAGTGAGACCGGACAGTGTGTAACCCGGGGAGGCTGGAGCCAGTGAGATCGGACAGTGTGTAACCCAGGGAGGAAGGAGCCAGTGATATCGGAGAGTGAGTAACCCGGCGAGTATGGAGCCAGTGAGATCAGACCGTGTATAATCCGGGAAGAATTGAGCCAGTGAGATTGGACAGTGAGTAACCCAGGGAGGATGGAGCCAGTGAGATCGGACAGTAAATAAACTGGGTAGGATGGAGCCAGTGAGATCGGATAGCGTGTAACCCGGGGACGATGGAGCCAGTGATATCGGACAGTGTGAGACCTGGGGAGCATGGAGCCAGTGAGTTGGACAATGTGTAACCCATGGAGGACAGAGCCTGTGATATCGGACAGTGTGTAACCAGGGGAGGATGGAGCCAGTGAGATCGGACAGTGAGTAACCCAGGGAGGATGGAGCCAGCTATATCGGGCAGTAAGTAATCCAGGGAGGATGGAGCAAGTGAGATCCGACAGGGTATAATCCGGGAAGGATGGAGCCAGTGAGATCGGACAGTGAGTAACCCGGGGAGGACGGAGCCAGTGAGATCGGTCAGTGAGTAACCCGGGGAGGATGGAGCCTGTGAGATCGGACAGTGAGTAACCCAGGGAGGATGGAGCCAGTGATATCGGGCAGTAAGTAATCCAGGGAGGATGGAGCCAGTGAGATCCGACAGGGTATAATCCGGGAAGGATGGAGCCAGTGAGATCGGACAGTGAGTAACCCGGGGAGGATGGAGCCAGTAAGATCGGTCAGTGAGTAACCCGGGGAGGATGGAGCCTGTGAGATCGGACAGTGAGTAACCTGGGGAGGATGGAGCCAGTGAAATAGGACAGTGAGTAACCCGGGGAGGATGGAGTCAGTGAGATCGGATAGTGTGTAACCCGTGGAGGATGGAGCCAGGGAGATAGGCCAGTTATTACCCTGGGGAGGATGGAGCAGTTGGGATCGGACAGTGTGTAACCCGGGGAGGATGGAGCCAGTGAGATCAGACAGGGTATAATCCGGGGAGGGTGGAGTCAGTGAGATCCGACAGTGAGTAACCCAGAGAAAATGGTGTCAGTGAGATCGGACAGTGAGTAACCCGAGGACGATGGAGCCAGTGAGATCAGACAGTGAGCAATCAAGGGAGGATGGAGCCAGTGAGATCGGACATTGTGTAACCCGGGGATGATGGAGGCAGTGAGATCGGACAGGGTAAAATTCGGGAAAGATGGAGCCATTGAGATTGGACAGTGAGTAAACCGGGGTGGATGGAGACAGTGAGATCGGACAGTGTGTAACATGGGAAGAATGCAGCCAGTGAGATCAGACAGTGTGTAACTCGGGGAGGTTGGAGCCTTTGATGTCGGGCATTGTGTGCCATAGGCAGGATGCAGCCAGTCAGATCGGACAGTGAGTAACCCGGGGAGGATTGAGCCACTGAGCACAGACAGTGTGTAACCCGGGGAGGATAGAGCCAGTGAGATCGGACAGTAGGTAACCTGGGAAGGATGGAGCCAGTGAGATCGGATAGTGTGTAACCCTGGGAGGATGGAGCCAGTGATATCGGACAGTGTGAGAACCGGAGAGGTTGAAGCTGGTAGACCGGACAATGTGTAACCCGGGGAGGATGGAGCCAGTGATATCGGACAGTGAGTAACCCGGGGCGGATGGAGCCAGGGAGATCGGACAGTGAGTAACCCAGGTAGGATGGAGCCAGTGAGATCGGACAGTTTGTAACTCGGGGAGGAGGGTGCCAGTGATATGGGACAGTGTTTAACCCGCGGAGGACGGAGGCAGTGAGATCGGACAGTGTGTAACCCGGGGAGGATGGGGCCAGTGATACCGGACAGTGTGTAACCCGGGGAGGATGGAGCAAGTGTGATCGGACAGTGTGTAAAGCAGGGAGGATGGAGCCAGTGATACTGGAGAGTGATTAACCCGGGGAGGATGGAGCCACTGAGATCAGACTATGTATAATCCGGGGAGGATGGAGCCCGTGAGATCGGACAGAAAGTATCCCAAGGAAAATGGAGCCAGTGAGATCAGACAGTGAGTAATCCAGGGAGGATGGAGCCAGTGAGATCGGACATTGTGTATCCCAGGGAGGATGGAGACAGCGAGATCAGACAGGTTATAATCCGGGAAAGATGGAGCCAGTGAGATTGGACAGTGAGTAAACAGGGGAGGATGGAGACAGTGAGATTGGACAATGTGGAAAATGGGAAGAATGGAGCCAGTGAGATCGGACAGTGTGTAACCCGGGGAGGTTGGAGCCAGTGAGGTCTGACATTGTGTGCCCCAGGCAGGACGCAGCCAGTCAAATCGGACAGTGAGTAAACCGGGGAGGATGGTGTCAATGAGATCGGACAGTGTGTAACCCGGGGAGGATGGAGCCAGGGAGATAGGCCAGTGATTAACCCGGGGAGGATGGAGCCAGTGAGATCGGACAGTGTGTAAAGCAGGGAGGATGGAGCCAATGATACTGGAGAGTGATTAACCCGGGGAGGATGGAGCCAGTGAAATCGGACAGTGTGTAACCCGGGGAGGATGGAGCCAATGAGATCGGACAGAGGGTAACATGGGAAAAATGGAGCCAGTGAGGTCGGACAGTGTGTAACCCGGGGAGGTTGGAGCCAGTAAGGTCGGACATTGTGTGCCCCAGGCAGGATTCAGCCTGTCAGATCAGACAGAGAGTTTCCCGTGGAGGATGGAGCCAGTGAGATCGGACATTGTGTAACCCAGGGAGGATAGAACCAGTGAGATTGGACAGTGAGTAAACCGGGTTGGATGGAGACAGTGATATCGGACAGTGTGAGACCAGGGGATGATGGAGCCAGTGAGATCGGACAATGTGTAACCCGGAGAGGATGGAGCCAGTGATATCGGACTGTGTGTAACTCGGGGAGGATGGAGCCAGAGAGATAGGACAGAATGTAACCCAGGGAGGATGGAGCCAGTGATATCGGACAGTGAGTAAACCGGGTTGGATGGAGCCATTGAGATCGGATAGGGTATGATCCGATAAGGATGGAGCCAGTGAGATCGGACAGTGAGTAACCTGGGGAGGATGGAGCCAGTGAGATCGGTCAGTGAGTAATCCGGGGAGGATGTAGCCAGTGAAATCGCACAGTGTGTAAACCGGGGCGGAGTTAGCAAATGAGATCGGACAGTGTGTAACATGGGAAGAATGGAGCCATTGAGATCGGACAGTGTTAATTCCGGGGAAGTTGGAGCCAGTGTGGTCGGACATTGTGTGCCCCAGGCAGGATGCAGCCAGTCAGATCGGACAGTGAATAAACCGTTGAGGATGGAGCCAGGGAGATGGGCCAGTGATTAACCCGGGGAGGAGGGAGCCAGTGATATCGGACAGTGTGTAACCGGCGGAGGATGGAGCCAGTGAGATCGGACAGTGTGTATCCCGGGGAGAATGGAGCCAGTGATATCGGACTGTGTAACCCGGGGAGGATGGAGCCAGTGAGATCGGACAGTGTGTAAGCCAGGGAGGATGGAGCCAGTGATATCGGAGAGTGATTAACCCGGGGAGGATGGAGCCAGTGAAATCGGACAGTGTGTAACATGGGAAGAATGGCGCCAGTAAGATCGGACAGTGTGTAACCCCGGGAGGTTGGATCCAGTGAGGTCGGACATTGTGTGCCCCAGGCAGGAAGCAGCCAGTCAGATCGAACAGTGAGTAATCCGTGGTGGATACAGCCAGTGAGATCGGACAGTGTGTAACCCGGGGAGGATAGAACCAGTGATATCGGACAATAAGTAACCCAGGGAGGATGGAGCCAGTGAGATCGGACAGTGTGTAACCCGGGGAGGAGGGAGCCAGTGATAGCGGACAGTGTGTAAACTGCAGAGGATGTAGCCAGTGAGATCGGACAGTGTGTAACCCGGGGAGGATGTAGCCAGTGATATCGGACAGTCTGTAACCCGGGGAGGATGGAGCCAGTGAGATCGGACAGTTTATAACGCAGGGAGGATGGAGCCAGTGATATCGGAGAGTGAGTAACCCGGGGAGGATGGAGCCAGTGAGATCGGACAGTTTATAACGCAGGGAGGATGGAGCCAGTGATATCGGAGAGTGAGTAACGCGGGGAGGATGGAGCCAGTGAAATCAGACAGTGAGTAACCCAAGGACGATGGAGCCAGTGAGGTCAGACAGTGAGTAATCCAGGGAGGATGGAGCCAGTGAGATCTGACATTGTGTAACCCAGGGAGGATGGAGCCAGTGAGATTGGACAGGGTATTATCTGGGCAGGATGGAGCCAGTGAGATCGGACAATGAGTAACGCGGGGAGGATGGAGCCAGTGAGATCGGTCAGTGAGTAGCCAGAGGAGGATGGAGCCAGTGAAATCGGACAGTGTGTAACCCGGGGAGGATGGAGCCAATAAGATCGGAAAGTGTGTAATATGGGAAGAATGGAGCCAGCGAGATAGGACAGTGTGTAACCCGGGGAGGTTGGAGCCAGTGTGGTCTGACATTGTGTGCCCCAGGCAGGATGCAGCCAGTCAGATCGGACAGTGAGTAACCCGCGGAGAATGGAGCCAGTTAGATTGGACAGAGTGTAACCCGGGGAGGATGGAACCATGCGATCGGACAATAAGTATCCCGGGGAGGACGGAACCAGTGAGATCGGATAGTGAGTAACCCGGGGAGGATGGAGCCAGTGAGATCGGTCAGTGAGTAATAAGGGGAGGATGGAGCCAGTGAAATCGGACAGTGTGTAACCCGGGGAGGATGGAGCCAATGTGATCGGACAGTGTGTAACATGGGATGAATGGAGCCAGTGAGATCGGACAGTGTGTAACCCGGGGATGTTGGAGCCAGTGAGGTCGGACATTGTGTCCCCAGGCAGGATGCAGCCAGTCAGATCGGAGTGTGAGTTTCCCGTGGAGGATGGAGCCAGTGAGATCGGACATTGTGTAACCCGGGGATGATAGAACCAGTGAGATCGGACAATAAGTAACCCAGGGAGGATGGAGCCAGTGAGATCCGATAGTGTGTAACACGGGGAGGATGGAGCCAGTGATATCGAACAGTGTGAGATCCGGGGATGATGGAGCCAGTGAGATCGGACAATTTGTAACCCAGGGAGGATGGCGCCACTGATATCGGACAGTGAGTAACCCGAGTTGGATGGAGCCAGTGAGATCGGACAGGGTATAATCCGATAAGGATGGAGCCAGTGAGATCGGACAGTGAGTAACCCGGGGAGGATGGAGCCAGTGAGATCGGTCAGTGAGTAATCCGGGGAGGATGGAGCCAGTGAAATCGCACAGTGTGTAAACTGGGGTGGATGGAGCAAATGAGATCGGACAGTGTGTAACATGGGAGGAATGGAGCCATTGAGATCGGACAGTGTGTAATCCGAGGATGTTGGAGCCAGTGAGGTCGGACATTGTGGGCCCCAGGCAGGATGCAACCAGTCAGATCGGACAGTGAATAACCCGGGGAGGATGGAGCCAGGGAGATGGGCCAGTGATTAACATGGGGAGGATGGAGCCAGTGAGATCGGACAGTGTGTAACCCTCGGAGGATGGAGCCAGTGAGATCGGACTGTGTGTATGCCAGGGAGGTTGGAGCCAGTGATATCGGACAGTGTGTAACCCAGGGAGGATGGAGCCAGTGAGATCGGACAGTGTGTAAGCCAGGGAGGATGGAGCCAGTGATATCGGAGAGTGAGTAACCCGGGGAGGATGGAGCCAGTGAAATCGGACAGTGTGTAACCCGGGAAGGATGGAGCCAATGAGAACGGACAGTGTGTAACATGGGAAGAATGGAGCCAGTGAGATCGGACAGTGTGTAACTGGGGGAAGTTGGAGCCAGTGAGGTCGGTCATTGTGTGCCCCAGGCAGCATGCAGCCAGTCAGATCGGACAGTGAGTATTACGTGGAGGATACAGCCAGTGAGATCGGACAGTGTGTAACCCGGGGAGGATAGAACCAGAGAGATCGGACAATAAGTAACCCAGGGAGGATGGAGCCAGTGAGATCGGACAGTGTGTAAACCGGGGAGCAGGGAGCAAGAGATAGCGGACTGTGTGTAAACTGCAGAGGATGTAGCCAGTGAGATCGGACAGTGTGTAACCCGGGGAGGATGGAGCCAGTGAGATTGGACAGTGTATAACGCAGGGAAGATGGAGCCAGTGATATCGGAGAGTGAGTAACCCGGGGAGGATGGAGCCAGTGAGATCAGACCGTATATAATCCGGGGTGGATGGAGCCAGTGAGATCGGACAGTGAGTAAACCAGAGAGGATGGAGCCAGTGAGATCGGACAGTGAGTAATCCAAGGACGATGGAGCCAGTGAGGTCAGACAGTGAGTAATCCAGGGAGGATGGAGCCAGTGAGATCTGACATTGTGTAACCCAGGGAGGATGGAGCCAGTGAGATCGGACAGGGTATAATCAGGGAAGGATGGAGCCAGTGAGATCGGACAGTGAGTAACGCGGGGAGGATTGAGCCAGTGAGATCGGTCAGTGAGTAGCCCGGGGAGGATGGAGCCAGTGAAATCGGACAGTGTGTAACCAGGAGAGGATGGAGCCAATAAGATCGGACAGTGTGTACCATGGGAAGAATGGAGCCAGTGAGATCGGACAGTGTGTAACCCTGGGAGGTTGGAGCCATTGTGGTCTGACATTGTGTGCCCCAGGCAGGATGCAGTCAGTCAGATCGGACAGTGATTAACCCTTGGAGAATGGAGCCAGTGAGATCGGACAGTGTGTAACCCGGGGAGGATGGAACCAGTGCGATCGGAAAATAAGTAACCCGGGGTGGATGGAGCCAGTGAGATCAGATAGTGTGTAACCCGGGGAGGATGGAGCCAGTGATATCGGGCAGAGTGAGAACAGGGGAGCATGGAGCCAGAGAGATCGGACAATGTGTAACCCTGGGAGGATGGAGACAGTGATATTGGACTGTGTGTAACCCGGGGACGATGGAGCCAGTGAGATAGGACAGTGTGTAACCCAGGGAGGATGGAGCCAGTGATATCGGACAGTGAGTAACCCGGGTTGGATGGAGGCATTGAGATCAGACAGTGTGTATGCCAGGGAGGATGGAGCCAGTGATATCGGACAGTTTGTAACACGGGGAGGATGGAGCCAGTGTGATCGGACAGTGTGTAAGCCAGGGAGGATGGAGCCAGTGATATCACAGAGTGAGTAACCCGGGGAGGATGGAGCCAGTGAAATCGCACAGTGTGTAAACCGGGGCGGATGGAGCAAATCAGATCGGACAGTGCGTAACATGGGAAGAATGGAGCCATTGAGATCGGACAGTGTGTATGCCAGGGAGGATGGAGCCAGTGATATCGGACAGTTTGTAACACGGGGAGGATGGAGCCAGTGTGATCGGACAGTGTGTAAGCCAGGGAGGATGGAGCCAATGATATCGCAGAGTGAGTAACCCGGGGAGGATGGAACCAGTGAAGTCGGACCGTGAGTAACCCGTGGAGGATGGAGCCATTGAGATCGGACATTGTGTAACCCGGGGAGGATAGAACCAGTGAGATCGGACAATAAGTAACCCAGGGAGGATGGAGCCAGTGAAAGCGGACAGTATGTAAGCCAGGGAGGACGGAGCCAGTGATATCGGAGAGTGAGTAACCCGGTGGAGGATGGAGCCAGTGAAATCGGACAGTGTGTAACCCGGGGACGATGCAGCCAATGAGATCCGGAAGCGTGTTACCCAGGGAGGATGGAGCCAGTCAGATCGGACAGTGAGTAACCCGGGGAGGATGGAGCCAGTGAGATCGGACAATGAGTAACCCTGGTAGGTTTGAGCAAGTGAGATCGGACAGTGTGTAACCCGTGGAGGAGGGTGCCAGTGATATCGGACAGTGTGTAAACCAGAGAGGATGGAGCCAGTGATATCGGACAGTGTGTAACCCGGGGGGGATGGAGCCAGTGAAAGCGGACAGTATGTAAGCGATGGAGGACGGAGCCAGTGATATCGGAGAGTGAGTAACGCGGTGGAGGATGGAGCCAGTGAAATCGGACAGTGTGTAACATGGGAAGAATGGAGCCAGTGAGGTCGGACATTGTGTGCCCCAGGCAGGATGCAGCCAGTCAGATCAGACAGTGAGTTTCCCGTGGAGGATGGAGCCAGTGAGATCGGACATTGTGTAACCCGTGGAGGGTAGAACCAGTGAGATCGGACATTAAGTAACCCAGGGAGGATGGAGCCAGTGAGATCGGATAGTGTGAAACCCGGGGAGGATGGAGCCAGTGATATCGGACAGTGTGAGACCCGGGGATGATGGAGCCAGTGAGATCGGACTATGTGTAACCCGGGGAGGATGGAGCCAGTGATATCGGACTGTGTGTAACCCGGGGAGGTTGGAGCCATTGAGATCGGACAGTGTGTAACCCAGGGAGGATGGAGCCAGTGATATCAGACAGTGAGCAACCCGGGTTAGATGGAGCCATTGAGACCGGATAGGGTATAATCCGATAAAGATGGAGCCAATGAGATCGGACAGTGAGTAACCCGGGGAGGATGGAGCCAGTGAGATCGGTCAGTGAGTAACCCGGGAAGGATGGAGCCAATGGGATCGGACAGTGTGTAACATGGGAAGAATGGAGCCAGTGAGATCGGACAGTGTGTAACCCGGGGAGGTTGGAGCCATTGAGGTCGGACATTGTGTGCCCCAGGCAGGATGCAGCCAGTCAGATCGGACCATGAGTCACCCGTGGAGGATGGAGCCATTGAGATCGGACAGTGTGTAACCCGGGGAGGATAGAACCAGTGAGATCGGACAATAAGTAACCCAGGGAGGATGGAGCCAGTGAGATCGGACAGTGTGTAGCCCAGGGAGGTTGGAGCCAGTGATATCGGACAGTGTGTAACCAGGGGAAGATGGAGCCAGTGAGATCGGACAGTGTGTAACCCAGGGAGGATGGAGCCAGTGATATCGGAGAGTGAGAAACCCGGGGAGGATGGAACCAGTGAGATCAGACCGTGTATAAACCGGGGAGGATGGAGCCAGTGAGATCGGACAGTGAGTAACCCAGAGAGGATGGTGCCAGTGAGATTGGACAGTGAGTATTCCAAGGACGATGGAGCCAGTGAGGACAGACAGTGAGTAATCCAGGTCGGATGGAGCCAGTGAGATCTGACATTGTGTAAACCAGGGAGGATGGAGCCAGTGAGATCGGACAGGGTATAATCCGGGAAGGATGTAGCCAGTGAGATCGGACAGTGAATAACGTGGGGAGGATGGAGCCAGTGAGATTGGTCAGTGAGTAGCCCGGGGAGGATAGAGGCAGTGAAATCGGACAGTGTGTAACCCGGGGAGGATGGAGCCAATGAGATCGGACAGTGTGTAACATGGGAAGAATGGAGCCAATGAGATCAGACAGTGAGTAACCCGTGGAGGATGGAGCCAGTGAGATCGGACAGTGTGTAACCCGGGGAGGATCGAACCAGTGAGATCGCACAATTAGTAACCGGGGAGGATGGAGCCAGTGAGATCGGATAGTGCAGAACCCGGGGAGGATGGAGCCAGTGAGATCGGACAGGGTATAATTCGGGAAGGATGTAGCCAGTGAGATCGGACAGAGAGTAACGTGGGCACGATGGAGCCAGTGAGATCGGTCAGTGAGTAGCCCGGGGATTATGAAGCCAGTGAAAACGGACATTGTGTAACCCGTGGAGGATGGAACCAATGAAATCGGACAGTGTGTAACCCGGGGAGGATGGAACCAGTGAGATCGCACAATAAGTAACCCGGGGAGGATGGAGCCAGTGAGATCGGATAGTGTGTAACCCGGGGAGGATGGAGCCAGTGAGATTGGACAATGTGTAACCCGGGGAGGACGGAGCCAGTGATATTGGACAGTGTTTAACCCGGGGAGGATGGAGCCAGTGAGATCGGACAATAAGTAACCCGGGGAGGATGGAGCCAGTGAGATCGGATAGTGTGTAACCCGGGGAGGATGGAGCCAGTGAGATTGGACAATGTGTAACCCGGGGAGGACGGAGCCAGTGATATTGGACAATGTGTAACCCAGGGAGGATGGAGCCAGTGAGATCGGACTGTGTGTAACCCAGGGAGGATGGAGCCAGTGATATCGGACAGTGAATAACCCGGGTTGGATGGAGCCATTGAGATCGGACGGGGTATAATCCGCTAAGGATGGAGCCAGTGACATGGGACAGTGAGTAACCTGGGGAGGATGGAGCCAGTGAGATCGGTCAGTGAGCAATCCGGGGAGGATGGAGCCAGTGAAATCGGACAGTGTGTAACCCGGGGCGGATGGAGCAAATGAGATCGGACAGTGTGTAACATCGGAAGAATGGAGCCATTGAGATCGGACAGTGTGTAATCCGGGGATGTTGGAGCCAGTGAGGTCGGACATTGTGTGTCCCAGGCAGGATGGAGCCAGTCAGACCGGACAGTGAGTAACCCGGGGAGGATGGAGCCAGGGAGATGGGCCAGTGATTAACCCGGGGAGGATGGAGCCAGTGATATCGGACAATGTGTAACCCGCGGAGGATGCAGCCAGTGAGATCGGACAGTGTGTATCCCGGGGAGGATGGAGCCAGTGATATCGGACAGTGTGTAACCCGCGATGGATGGAGCCAATGAGATCGGACAGTGTGTAACATGGGATGAATGGAGCCGGAGAGATCGGACAATGTGTAACCCGGGGAGTTTGGAGCCAGTGAGGACGGACATTGTATGCCCCAGGCAGGATGCAGCCAGTCAGATCGGACAGTGAGTAACCCGTGGAGGTTGGAGCCAGTGAGATCGGACAGTGTGTAACACGGGGAGGATAGAACCAGTGAGATCGGACAATAAGTAACCCAGGGAGGATGGAGCCAGTGAGATCGGATAGTGTGTAACCCGGCGAGGATGGAGCCAGTGATATCGGACAGTGTGAGACCCGGGGAGGATGGAGCCAGTGAGATCGGACAGTGTGTAAACCAGGGAGGATGGAACCAGTGAGATCGGACAGAGAGTAACCCGGGGAGGATGGAGCCAGAGAGATCGCACAGTGAGTAACCCTGGTAGGATTGAGCACGTGAGATCGGACAGTGTGTAACCCAGGGAGGAGGGTGCCAGTGATATCGGACAGTGTGTAACCCGCGGAGGATGGAGCCAGTGAGATCGGACAGTGTGTAACCCGGAGAGGATGGATCCAGTGATATCGGACAGTGTGTAACCCGCGGAGGATGGAGCCAGTGAGAACGGACAGTTTGTAACCCAGGGAGGATTTGAGCCAGTGATATTGGAGAGTGAGCAAAACGTGGAGGATGGCGCCATTGAGATCAGACCGTGTATAATCCGGGGAGGATGGAGCCAGTGATATTGGACCTTGAGTAACCCAGAGAGGATGGTGCCAGTGAGATCGGACAGTGTGTAACACGGGGAGGATAGAGCAAGTGAGATCGGACAGTGTGTAACCCGGGGAGGATAGAACCAGTGAGATCGGACAATACGTAACCCAGGGAGGATGGAGCCAGTGAGATCGGATAGTGTGTAACCCGGCGAGGATTGAGCCAGTGATATCGGACAGTGTGAGACCCGGGGAGGATGGAGCCAGTGAGATCGGACAATGTGTAACCCGGGGAGGATGGAGCCAGAGATATCGGACTGTGTGTAACCCGGGGAGGATGGAGCCAGTGAAATCGGACAGTGTGTAACCCAGGGAGGATGGAGCCAGTGATATCGGACAGTGAGTAACCCGGGTTGAATGGAGCCATTGAGATCGGACAGGGTATAATCCGATAAGGATGGAGCCAGTGAGATCGGACAGTGTGTAACCCGGGGAGGATGGAGCCAGAAGATCGGTCAGTGAGTAATCCAGGGAGGATGGAACCAGTGATATCAGACAGTGTGTCACCCGGGGCTGATGGAGCAAATGAGAGCGGACAGTGTGTAACATGGGAAGAATGAAGCCACTGAGATCGGACAGTGTGTAACCCGGGGATGTTGGTGCCAGTGAAGTCGGACATTGTGTGCCCCAGGCAGGATGCAGTCAGTCAGATCGGACAGTGTGTAACCCGGGGAGGATGGAGCAAGTAAGGTCGGACAGTGTGTAACCCGGGGACGATGCAGCCAATGAGATCGGGAAGCGTGTTACCCAGGGAGGATGGAGCCAGTCAGATCGGACAGTGAGTAACCCGGGGATGTAGGAGCAAGTGAGATCGGACAATGAGTAACCCTGGTAGGATTGAGCAAGTGAGATCGGACAGTGTGTAACCCGTGGAGGAGGGTGCCAGTGATATTGGACAGTGTGTAAACCAGGGAGGATGGAGCCAGTGATATCGGACAGTGTGTAACCCGGGGGGGATGGAGCCAGTGAAAGCGGACAGTGTGTAAGCCAGGGAGGACGGAGCCAGTGATATCGGAGAGTGAGTAACCCGGTGGAGGATGGAGCCAGTGAAATCGGACAGTGTGTAACATGGGAAGAATGGAGCCAGTGAGATCGGACAGTGTGTAACCCGGGGAGGTTGGAGCCAGTGAGGTCGGACATTGTGTGCCCCAGGAAGGATGCAGCCAGTCAGATCGGACAGTGAGTTTCCCGTGGAGGATGGAGCCAGTGAGATCGGACATTGTGTAACCCGGGGAGGATAGAACCAGTGAGATCGGACACTAAGTAACCCAGGGAGGATGGAGCCATTGAGATCGGACAGTGTGTAACCCAGGGAGGATGGAGCCAGTGATATCAGACAGTGAGCAACCCGGGTTGGATGGAGCCATTGAGATCGGATAGGGTATAATCCGATAAGGATGGAGCCAATGAGATCGGACAGTGTGTAACCCGGGGAGGATGGAGCCAGTGAGATCGGTCAGTGAGTAATCCGGGGAGGATGGAGCCAGTGAAATCGCACAGTGTGTAAACCGGGGCGGATGGAAAAAAATGAGATCGGACATTGTGTAACATGGGAAGAATGGAGCCATTGAGATCGGACAGTGTGTAATCCGGCGATGTTGGAGCCAGTGAGGTCGGACATTGTGTGCCCCAGGCAGGATGCAGCCAGTCAGATCGGACAGTGACTAACCCGGGGAGGATGGAGCCAGGGAGATGGGCCAGTGATTAACACGGGGAGGAGGGAGCCAGCGATATCGGACAGTGTGTAACCCTCGGCGGATGGAGCAAGTGCGATCGGACAGTACGTATGCCAGGGAGGTTGGAGCCATTGAGATCGGACAATAAGTAACCCAGGGAGGATGGAGCCAGTGAGATCGGACAGTGTGTAACCCGGGGAGGATAGAGTCAGTGATAACGGACAGTGTGTAACCAGGTGAGGATGGAACCAGTGAGATCGGACAGTGTGTAACCCAGGGAGGATGGAGGCAGTGAGATCAGACCGTGTATAATCCGGGGAGTATGGAGCCAGTGAGATCGGACAGTGAGTAACCCAGAGAGGATGGTGCCAGTGAGATCGGACAGTGAGTAAACCAAGGACGATGGAGCCATTGAGGTCAGACAGTGAGTAATCCAGGGAGGATGGAGCCAGTGAGAGCTGACGTTGTGTAAACCAGGGAGGATGGAGCCAGTGAGATCGGACAGGGTTTAATCCGGGAAGGATGTAGCCAGTGAAATCGGACAGTGAGTAACGCGGGGAGGATGGAGCCAGTGAGATTGGTCAGTGAGTAGCCCGGGGAGGATGGAGCCAGAGAAAGCAGACAGTGTGTAACCCGG